>NC_080065.1:43300034-43925034 GCF_949987535.1 Balaenoptera acutorostrata | reverse complement strand
GCCCACTGTTTTTTTTTTTTCTATTAGCATGTGTTTTTTGGTTTTTGTTTTTCTTTTTGAATTTTTGAATTTTATTTATTTTTTTATACAGCAGGTTCTTATTAGTCATCAATTTTATACATATCAGTGTATACATGTAAATCCCAATCGCCCAGTTCATCCCACCTACCCCCCCCCACCCGCCCCGGCACTTTCCCCCCTCGGTGTCCATATGCTTGTTCTCTACATCTGTGTCTCAATTTCTGCCCTGCAAACCTGTTCATCTGTACCATTTTTCTAGGTTCCACATATATGCATTAATATACGATATTTGTTTTTCTCTTTCTGACTTACTTCACTCTGTATGACAGCCTCTAGATCCGTCCACATCTCAACAAATGACCCAATTTCGTTCCTTTTTATGGCTGAGTAATATTCCATTGTATATATGTGCCACATCTTCTTTATCCATTCATCTGTGGATGGACACGTAGGCTGCTTCCATGACCTGGCTATTGTAAATAGAGCTGCAGTGAACATTGTGGTACATGACTCTTTTTGAATTATGGTTTTCTCAGGGTATATGCCAAGTAGTGGAATTGCTGGGTCATATGGTAATTCTGTTTTTAGTTTTTTAAGGAACTTCCATACTGTTCTCCATAGTGGCTGTATCAATTTACATTCCCACCAACAGTGCAAGAGGGTTCCCTTTTCTCCACACCCTCTCCAGCATATGTTGTTTGTAGATTTTCTGATGATGCCTGTTCTAACTGGTGTGAGGTGATACCTCATTGTACTTTTGATTTCTATTTCTCTAATAATTAGTGATGTTGAGAAGCTTTTCAAGTGTCTCTGGGCCATCTGTATGTCTTCTTTGGAGAAATGTCTATTTACGTCTTCTGCCCATTTTTTGATTGGGTGGTTTGTTTTTTTTAATATTGAGCTGCATGAGCTGTTTATATATTTTGGAGATTAATCCTTTGTCCGTTGATTTGTTTGCAAATATTTTCTCCCATTCTGAGGGTTGTCTTTTCGTCTGGTTTGTAGTTTCTTTTGCTGTGCAAAAGCTTTTAAGTTTCATTAGGTCCCATTTGTTTATTTTTGTTTTTATTTTCATTACTCTAGGAGGTGGGTCAAAAAAGATCTTGCTGTGATTTATGTCCAAGAGTGTTCTGCCTATGTTTTCCTCTAAGACTTTTATAGTGTCCGGTCTTACATTTAGGTCTCTAATCCATTTTGAGTTTATTTTTGTGTGTGGTGTTAGGGAGTGTTCTAATTTCATTCTTTTACATGTAGCTGTCCAGTATTCCCAGCACCACTTATTGAAGAGACTGTCTTTTCTCCATTGTATATGCTTGCCTCCTTTGTCATAGATTAGTTGACCATAGGTGTGTGGGTTTATCTCTGGGCTTTCTATCTTGTTCCATAGATCTATATTTCTGTTTTTGTGCCAGTACCATATTGTCTTGATTACTGTAGCTCTGTAGTATAGTCTGAAGTCAGGGAGTCTGATTCCTCCAGCTCCACTTTTTTCCTTCAAGACTGATTTGGCTATTCATGGTCTTTTGTGTCTCCATACAAATTTTAAGATTTTTTGTTCTAGTTCCGTAAAAAATGCCATTGGTAATTTGATAGGGATTGCATTGAATCTGTACATTGCTTTGGGTAGTATAGTCATTTTCACAATATTGATTCTTCCAATCCAAGAACATGGTATATCTCTCCATCTGTTGATATCATCTTTAATTTCTTTGATCAGTGTCTTACAGTTCTCTGCATACAGGTCTTTTGTCTCCCAAGGTAGATTTATTCCTAGGTATTTTATTCTTTTAGTTGCAATGGTAAATGGGAGTGTTTCCATAATTTCTCTTTCAGATTTTTTATCATTAGTGTATAGGAATGCAAGAGATTTCTGTGCATTAATTTTGTATCCTGCAGCTTTACCAAATTCATTGATTAGCGCTAGTAGTTTTCTGGTGGCGTCTTTAGGATTCTCTATGTATAGTATCATGTCATCTGCAAACAGTGACAGTTTTACTTCTTTTCCAATTTGGATTCCTTTTATTTCTTTTTCTTCTCTGATTGCTGTTGAATAACTAGGATTTCCAAAACTCTGTTTAATAATAGTGATGAGAGTGGGCATCCTTGTCTTGTTCCTGATCTTAGAGGAAATGCTTTCAGTTTTTCACCATTGAGAATGATGTTTGCTGTGGGTTTGTCATATATGGCCTTTATTATGTTGAGATAGGTTCCCTCTATGCCCACTTTCTGGAGAGTTTTTATCATAAATGGGTGTTGAATTATGTCAAAAGCTTTTTCTGCATGTATTGAGATGATCATATGGTTTTTATTCTTCAATTTGTTAATATGATGTATTGCATTGATTGATTTGCATATATTGACGAACCCTTGCATCCCTGGGATAAATCCCACTTGATCATGGTGTATGATCCTTTTAATGTGTTGTTGGATTCTGTTTGCTAGTATTTTGTTGAGGACGTTTGCATCTATATTCATCAGTGATATTGGTCTGTAATTTTCTTTTTTTGTACTATCTTTGTCTGGTTTTGGTATCAGGGTGGTGGTGGCCTCATAGAATGAGTTTGGGAGTGTCCCTTCCTCTGCAATTTTTGGGAAGAGTTTGTGAAAGATGGGTGTTAGCTGTTCTCTAAATGTTTGATAGAATTCACCTGTGAAGCCATCTGTTCCTGGACTTTTGTTTGTTGGAAGATTTTTAATCAGAGTTTCAATTTCATTACTTGTGATTGGTCTGTTCATATTTTCTATTTCTTCCTGGTTCAGTACTTGGAAGGTTATACCTTTCTAAGAATTTGTCCATTTCTTCCAGATTGTCCATTTTATTGGCATAGAGTTGCTTGTAGTAGTCTCTTAGGATGCTTTGTTTTCTGCGGTGTCTGTTGTAACTTCTCCTTTTTCATTTCTGATTTTATTGATTTGAGTCCTCTCCCTCTTTTTCTTGATGAGTCTGGCTAATGGTTTATCAATTTTGTTTATCTTCTCAAAGAACCAGCTTTTAGTTTTATTGATCTTTGCAATTGTTTTCTTTGTTTCTGTTTCATTTATTTCTGCTGTGATCTTTATGATTTCTTTCCTCTGCTAACTTTGGGTTTTGTTTCTTCTTCTTTCTCTAGTTCCTTTACATGTAAGGTTAGATTATTTATTTAAGATTTTTCTTGTTTCTTGAGGTAGGCTTGTATAGCTGTAAACTTCCCTCTTAGAACTGCTTTTGCTGCATCCCATAGGTTTTGGATCATCGTGTTTTCATTGTCATTTGTCTCTAGGTATCTTTTTATTTCCTCTTTGATTTCTTCAGTGATCTCTTGGTTATTTAGTAACGTATTGTTTAGCCTCCATGTGTTTGTGTTTTTTTCAGTTTTTTCCCTGTAATTCATTTCTAATCTCATAGCGTTGTGGTCAGAATAGGTGCTTGATATAATTTCAGTTTTCTTAAATTTACTGAGGCTTGATTTGTGACCCAAGATGTGATCTATCCTGGAGAATGTTCTGTGCACACTTGAGAAGGAAGTGTAATCTGCTGTTTTTGGATGGAATGTCCTATAAATATCAATTAAATCTATCTGGTCTATTGTGTCATTTAAAGCTTCTGTTTCCTTATTAATTTTCTGTTTGGATGATCTGTCCATTGGTGTAAGTGAGGTGTTAAAATTCTCCACTATTATTGTGTTACTGTTGATTTCCTCTTTTATGGCTGTTAACAGTTGCCTTATGTGTTGAGGTGCTCCTATGTTGGGTGCATATTTATTTATAATTGTTATATCTTCTTCTTGGATTGATCCCTTGATCATTATGTAGTGTCCTTCCTTGTCTCTTGTAACATTCTTTATTTTAAAGTCTATTTTATCGGATATGAGTATTGCTACTCGAGCTTTCTCTTGATTTCTATTTGCCTGGAATATCTTTTTCCATCCCCTCACTTTCAGTCTGTATGTGTCCCTATGTCTGAAGTGGGTCTCTTGTAGACAGCATATATATGGGTCTTGTTTTTGTATCCATTCAGCAAGCCTGTGTCTTTTGGTTAGAGCATTTAATCCATTCACGTTTAAGGTAATTATCGATATGTATATTCCTATGACCATTTTCTTGATTGTTTTGGGCTTGTTTTTGTAGATCCTTTTCTTCTCTTGTGTTTCCCACTTAGAGAAGTTCCTTTCGCGTTTGTTGTAGAGCTGGTTTGGTGGTGCTGAATTCTCTTAGCTTTTGCTTGTCTGTAAAGCTTTTGATTGCTCCATCGAATCTGAATGAGATCCTTGCTGGGTAGAGGAATATTGGTTGTAGTTTCTTCCCTTTCATCACTTTAAGTATATCATGCCACTCCCTTCTGGCTTGTAGAGTTTCTGCTGAGAAATCAGCTGTTAACCTTATGGGAGTTCCCTTGTATGGTATTTGTCGTTTTTGCCTTGTTGCTTTCAATAATTTTTCTTTGTGTTTAATTTTTGCCAATTTGATTGCTGTGTGTCTTGACGTGTTTCTCCTTAGGTTTATCCTTCCTGGGACTCTGTGTGCTTCCTGCACTTGGGTGGCTATTTCCTTTCCCATGTTAGGGAAGTTTTCAACTCTAATCTCTTCAAATATTTTCTCGGGTCCTTTCTCTCTCTCTTCTCCTTCTGGGACCCCTATAATGTGAATGTTGTTGCATTTACTGTTGCCCCAGAGGTCTCTTAGGCTGTCTTCATTTCTTTTCATTCTTTTTTCTTTATTCTGTTCTGCAACAGTGAATTCCACCATTCTGTCTTGCAGGTCACTTACCCGTTCTTCTGCCTCAGTTATTCTGCTATTGATTCCTTCTAGTGTAGTTTTCATTTCAGTTATTGTATTGTTGATCTCTGTTTGTTTGTTCTTTAATTCTTCTAGGTCTTTGTTAAACATTTCTTGCATCTTCTCGATATTTGCCTCCATTCTTTTTCCGAGGTCCTGGATCATCTTCACTATCATTATTCTGAATTCTTTTTCTGCAAGGTTGCCTATCTCCACTTCATTTAGTTGTTTTTCTGGGGTTTTATTTTGTTCCTTCATCTGGTACATAGCCCTCTGCCTTTTCATCTTGTCTATCTTTCTGTGAATGTGGTTTTTGTTCCACAGGCTGCAGGACTGTAGTTCTTCTTGCTTCTGCTGTGTGCCCTCTGGTGGATGAGGCTATCTAAGAGGCTTGTGCAAGTTTCCTGATGGGTGGGACTGGTAGTAGGTAGAGATGGCTGTTACTCTGGTGGGCAGAGCTCAGTAAAACTTTAATCCGCTTGACTGCTGATGGGTGGGGCTGGGTTCCCTCCCTGTTGGTTGTTTGGCCTGAGGCAACCCAACACTGGAGCCTACCTGGGCTGTTTGGTGGGGCTAATGACAGACTCTGGGAGGACTCACGCCAAGGAGTACTTCCCAGAACCTCTGCTGCCAGTGTCCTTGTCCTCACGGTGAGCCACAGCCACCCCCTGCCTCTGCAGGAGACCCTCCAACACTAGCAGGTAGGTCTGGTTCAATCTCCCCTGGGGTCACTGCTCCTTCCCTTAGGTCCTGATGCACACACTACTTTGTGTGTGCCCTCCAAGTGTGGAGTCTCTGTTTCCCCCAGTCCTGTCGAAGTCTTGCAGTCAAATCCCGCTAGCCTTCAAAGTTTGATTCTCTAGGAATTCTTCCTGCCGTTGCCGGACCCCCAGGTTCGGAAGCCTGACGTGGGTTTCAGAACCTTCACTCCAATGGGTGGACTTCTGTGGTATAAGTGTTCTCCAGTCTGTGAGTCATCCACACAGCAGTTATGGGATTTGATTTTACTGTGATTGCACCCCTCCTACTGTCTCATTGTGGCTTCTCCTTTGTCTTTGCATGTGGGGTATCTTTTTTTGTGAGTTCCAGTGTCTTCCTGTCGATGATTGTCCAGCAGCTAGTTGTGATTCTGGTGTTCTTGCAAGAGGGAGTGAGAGGACGTCCTTCTACTCTGCCATCTTGGTTCAGGGCCCTGTCCACTTTTTAATCAGGTTATTTGTTTGTTTGTTTGTTTGACATTGAGTTGTATGAGCTGTTTATATATTTTGGATATTAACCCCTTATTGGTCATATCAGTTGCAAATATTTTCTCCCATTCAGTAGGTTGTCTTTTCATTTTATAAATGGTTTCTTTTGCTGCGCAAAAGCTTTTAAGTTTCATTAGGCCCCATTTGTTTAATTTTGCTTTATTTCCCTTGCTTTAGGAGACAGATCCAAAAAAAATTGCTATGATTTATGTCAAAAGTGTTCTGCCTGTGTTTTCCTCTAGGAGTTTTGTGGTTTCTGGTCTTACATTTAGGTGTCAACAGTTTCTTTATTCACTTGGTAATGCAAAGGAACTTCCTTCTTTGTGAGTAAGAATTTTGTTCTTATTGATTGAAAGCATACATGTATATCATTTTGTCAGTAAGAGGGCAATTTACAAACCTGTTACTTTGACTGTCCTCCTGTCTAGCCTAAGTAAATGGGAGAGGGGTGGACTGAGGGTGCTGTGTGTGGGCATAATAAAAAATTTCTATAGGGGCAAGAAAACTTCACTGTATAAAGTAATTATAGCTATTATCGTTATAGGAATTGGCAAGGGGCAAATGAGTTGTCACAACTTTATTCTTTCAGTTCTATAACAGTAATGACCTTCTTGACACAATTTACAGGGCAGGAAACCGTACTCCAAAATTTTTTTTTTAATTTACTGATTAATGATTCCACACATTCCACACATAGAAAATGGTGGTGTCCCCTCCTATGTATCAGGATAGATAACCATATAAAAGGTAGTGTGATGAAGAGAAAATCTCCTGTTATCAAGTGCATATTACTTTCAACCCTTTCCCTAATCATATTCCCCCAAACTAACCAGTGGTACTTCTATTAACTTACGTAGGTGGATATTATTTGGCAAATTATGAAACAGTTTGTTATACTTCTAAAAATGTCAATAACACAGCATCTGATTCTTTTTAACAAAAAGTTTGTTCCCTTGAATACTTTTATTACTTTTGTCTGTAGATTATAACCAGTTGTTATTTCCATTGAATAACCCAACTTTTCTAGTTTCTAGTTCCACATAACTGGAGCCCAGTAAACTTAATTATATTAAAAGATGACTTGAGTTAAGTAGCTGAACTCTGCCTTAGCTTGAAGATGTGAGTTTAACTGTGCCTTGATATGTATTAGCTGCCTAATCAGTCACTCAGGGGGCTACATATTGTACTGTAGAAGAGTTTGGCTACGTGTTCATGTGAAAATTAATGGAACTGAGTCCAAAAGAATACCCAATGGATTCTCAAATCATTAGTTTTTGGATTATGTCTTTACTTTGGCAACATGTTACAAATAAGCAAGCATGACTGAAATTAATTTATTGTATTCAAGAGACATCTGTAATTCTGCAGTTACTCGGCAAGAAAGAATTAAACAATTTCATCTTTGACCATTTACCTTCTTATTCCAGCTAAACAAACCTCTCCTTCCCAAATTACTCAGATCCTCTCTTCCAGCTAATAGGAAAACAAAGGGCCTCATAAATAAGCCTCTGTATTGGGCTGGCCAAAAAGTTCATCCGGGTTTTTCCATAACATCTTACAGAAAATCCCGAAAGAACTTTTTGTCCAACCCAGTATTTATAAATATTAATACATATAAAAACACAAGGATGACATTAAAGTGTCATGAAAAGCCAGCTTAGAGACAAATTAAAGACAAATGCTTCTCGCTTCAAGTGAATCAGGGGCATGTGTGCCAAAGTGTTGTAGCACATGCTATGTGAGAGAACAGGAAATGAGCTCATCTCTTTCTAGTTCTGAAATACGAGCACTGGGGTACAAATCACTTTTGAATATCTTATGGATCCTGGGGAAATATATTCAACAGGACTTTATTTCAATTTTTTTTTTCCTATTTTATTTTCCTTTCCTTTAAAAAAAGAGAAAAACTATGACTAAAGAAAGCCAAAAAGTACAGTCTATGAAATTGTCATAATGCCTTCTGTCTCATTAGCAGTACTCTCAGCAAAGCTGCAGGGCTAGCTGAGGGATGGGTCGGCCTCTTCTGACCCAGGAACAGTAACCAAAGGCCAAAGGGGATCAGAAATAAATCCTAATAAATGATAATCCTGCTCCAATAACTGACGAACATAATGTTCAAGGGTATTTATTGTGGACTTAGAAAGAAGAGTCTTGAGATTTCACCAAGGTCAGAAAACTTTTTAATCCCAGCTGATTAACTGGGAAAATGTTCATGGAAATGTTCATGAGTATGTGTTATTGGAAGGTCCATAGGAAGAAGGGAAAAGGAAGAGAAGGAAGAAGATAAATCCAGGTGGTAGGATAAAAAAGAGGGGTGGGGAGCCATATAATAATAATAATAATAATAATAATAATAATAATAATAATAACAATAATGGAAGGAAACCATCAACAAAATAAAAAGGCAACCTTTTTATTGGTAGAAAATATTTGCAAACCACATATCTGATAAGGGGTTAATATGCAACATGTATAAGTCACTCATACAACACAATAGCAAAAAAAAAAAAAACCCAAACCCAAAAACCAAAACCAAAAATCGAAAACATCCACACAACCTTATTTAAAAATGGGCAAAATACCTGAATAAACTTTTCTCCAAAGAAGATATACAAACGGCAAACAGATATATGTAAAGATGCTCAACATCACGAATCATCAGGGAAATGAAAATCAAAACCACAATGAGATATCACCTCACACCTATTAGGATGGCTATTATCAAAAAATCAAAAGATAACAAGTGTTGGTGAGGATGTGGTGGAAAAGGAACTCTTACACACTGTTGGTGGGAACATAAATTGATACAGCCATTATGGTATATATGGTTTGCAGCCATTATGGAAAACAGTATGGAGGTTCCTAAAAAAGTTAAAAATAGAATTACCATACCATCTAGCAGTCCTACTTCTGGGTATATATTTAAAGGAAATTGTCA
Source organism: Balaenoptera acutorostrata (assembly GCF_949987535.1). Taxonomy (NCBI): domain Eukaryota; kingdom Metazoa; phylum Chordata; class Mammalia; order Artiodactyla; family Balaenopteridae; genus Balaenoptera; species Balaenoptera acutorostrata. The sequence goes on along the minus strand of NC_080065.1, from coordinate 43,916,073 downwards.
GTATCTCCAAGAGATATGTGTACTTCCATGTTGATCGCCGCATTATTTATCATAGCCAAGACATGGAAACAAGCTAAGTGTCCATCTACAGATGAATGAATAAAGGAAATGTGATATATCACAGTATATATATGCATATATATATATATAAATACATATAAATACATATATATATATATACATATATGCAGTTTTTTCTTTCTACACAGGAACCTTTTTGCCACTTGGTATTGTTTTGAGAGTTTTTTAAAAAATATTTATTTGTTTATTTATTTGGTTGAGCCGGGTCTTAGTTGAGGCAGACAGGCTCCTTAGTTGCGGCTCGTGGGTTCCTTAGTTTTGGCATGCGAACTCTTAGTTGGCTCCCTAGTTGTGGCATGCAAACTCTTAGTTGTGGCATGCATGTGGGATCTAGTTCCCTGACCAGGGGTGGAACCCATGCCCCCTGCATTGGGAGCGCAGAGTCTTAATCACTGTGCCACCAGGAAGTCCCCTGTTTTGAGAGTTTTATGGAAGTAAATTGAATGGAATAGGTTCCATTTATTGAATACCTAATATATACTTCCTTTTACAGCAACATCTGAAGGGGTCTTATCCGGATTTTATAGGTAAGGAAACTAAACCTCTGGAAAGTTAATATATTAAGAGATTTGCTCAAATCACACATATAATAGGAAGAGAGTTGGGCTTGAACTTGGGTCTGGCTTCAAAGCCTGACTATCTTACATTACCCCCTCCAGAGATCCAACTCCACCAACCACAAATTGAAATCTCTGCATTGGTATTTAATTTTTCAAGATTATCTTTCTTTAAGTAAGATTTATTATATGAAAATGTCATCTTCTTAATGTGGTTCTTATTCCATAGAACGTTATTTTCTAGGTTCATTTAGGACTTGGGTGACAACACAATGATGTAGAAGACAGACATAGGGTCAGAAAACAAAGGCTGTGATGTCTGTTTAGCATTGTTTAGACAACCTCATGGTATGTTATTTATGCTTTTATTTTATTTTAAATTATATTTAACTTATAGAGTTAAAGATATGAAATTAAATTGACTTATGGAGTTAAAAATAATTTATAACTCATCTTGTTCTAGAAAGTATTTCAGGTGCTATGAACCAGAGTTAGCTAAGTATTTATATACTTCTTCATCTCTCCAAACTACATTGTCCAATCCTTGGGGCCAGAGACTGTTCTAGCCATCTTTGTTTCTCCAGCAGTACCCAGCAGTTCTTGATGTGGTAAGTCACAAACATTTGTTGAATTCATTCCTGCTGAGATGGCCTGACATGTGGAGTGTACAATGAGGGACTTGTGTAGAAAAGAACTGTGCTGAGTGTCTCCCAAATGAAGTAGGATAGTTTAGAATCAAGGCCAGATGGAATGATTCAAGTTCAAAAATCAGTACTCTTTATGGATTAGTAGATGACACTTTTGAGTCTTTTAATATCAATAACATGTTGAATGAAAAACATTTCTACATTTAAAAATCTGTCACTTTGTAAATATTTTCCTGGGCCAGCAACTCTCATCACTGTACCCTTATACAGTAATAGATATTATTTCTTCTCTTTTATCAGGGGACAAAAGAGGCAGGTGCCCTGAAAGCACATGGGCTGTTTTTATCCATAGGTTGTGCTTTTATCTATCTACAAGTTTGTGGGTGTTAGTGGTTGCCTTCTGCCTGTATTCCTTTTGTTTTTTCATTTGTTGGCAGATCTTATTTATATTTTGAGAAAATAAAAAGGGCACTTCAAAGACTTTGGTTTTACCTTATTCTTGTATTATTTTTTCACTTGCACAATTTGAATGCTCTAGTTAAAATGGAAATTAAAATACAACACTACATTATATATATTTAAAGCTCTATTATCTGTGACAGTGCAGGGTACATAGTAAATAATAAATAGTGATGGATTAAGAGATTGATCATCATAACTATCCTCTGAAGCCCTAGTTCTGCAACTCACTTGCTGTTGACTTTGGACAAGTTATATCACCCCTCCAGTTTCAGTTTTAAAAAAATGAAAAATGAAGAGAATAAAGCAAACAATATATAAGGACCGTTGAAACTTTAGCATCCTCTGATCAACTGTGGAGCATAGTTAGTTCATTACCTCTGATTTTCCACTAGGAGAGTCAAGTTATATGTATTTTTATGGGGTAGATGAGTTTAGAATCTAGCTTTATATAGTTTCTGCTTTTCAGAGAAAAGGCCAAATTCAGGGCAAATTATATTAAGATGTTTTTGGTAGTATCATAAATGTTCTTTCTTCTTCAACCACTTAGTGTAGGCCTAGGGCAGGAAGCATGGATTCTTTCTGGAATATCATTTCACTAATGGCGTAAAGCCTGTCAGAAATATCACTACTCCCACTGATATTCAAGCTACCCTGACTATAAAAAAATTTTTTAGCCTGCTAAAACTGCCCAATAAGGAAAAGAAATACCCAGCATGAACCTGACTTTAGATGAAAACATAAACTAATCCAAACACAAGTTAACTTGGAAAGAAATTAAACCCTGTCACAGTGAACTCCTAAAGTTTGTGAAAGTGGTTGCTGTATTTCAGAAGGGTGTTGGGTGGGGAGGCGTCCGAGCTACAAATTACAGTATAAGAGTTTGTGGGCCTGTAAATTATTTCTAAAGGATTGATGGTGATATTCTTCTGTTATACAAAACAAATTTCCAGCAAGAGAATTACCAGAGTTGATATCTGATATCAAGCAAGATGAAAAGAAAAAAACACAGAAAACTTATTATAAGTGCCAATAAAATACTCACCATTTTCCCCTTCTTTTTAAGATGGATAATGTAAATGTGATTTCTTTTACTTTTTTTGTCCCTGGGAATCATTTTTCTGACTCTGGTGATATGTGATCAACAATGTCATGTGCTGTAAAGATGGAGATGAATTGCAGAAGTCAGACAGGAATTTATTTTAAAAGCTTAGACTATCCAGAGGATCAGAAAATATATCTTGGGTTTCTAGGGTTTCTGGAATAAACTTGGATTATGCGCTGCTACCGGTAGGTAACTAACACTCTGCATACATTACTACTATATGCTGACATCTTTACTGAGTTATAGAAAAATCTCCAGATAGCCCCTTAGGTATCTGCTTGCTCTAGCACACTTATTGTTGCTCCCCACAATTCGCAATAAAATAGTTGCTAATCACTGGTAGATGATAGTAATCAACTCTGTAAAATATGTTTTACATCCATTTGAGTATCATATAGAAATCAGTATGTCCTGAGTTGCTCCCTTCCATGCAAAGTGTAACTACCTAAGTCGGGAATTAATGTTTAAGTATATGCTTATTTGAGTATCATATAGAAATCAGTATGTCCTGAGTTGCTCCCTTCCATGCAAAGTGTAACTACCTAAGTCGGGAATTAATGTTTAAGTATATGCTTATGGGTTAATATTTAAATTTTTAAAGAAAAATCTATAAATAATTTAAATTAAAGCATCTCGTGAATGGATGAAAGAAAGGCTGAATGAATGGCTATCTATATCTTATTAAAAAAAAAGATGTGTTGTAGTCTTATAATCTGCTCCAGTATTGTGTGCTACTATCGAAAGAAAACAACGAATATTCGGAGATGGCCACTGCCTTCCCTGGACAGCCTGACTTTTGGAGATTTTTATTCTCAAAGGTTATATACAATTCTGGAAGTTTATCCCATGAGAAGGTTAAGGCCTCTGCAGTCTCTCAAAAACAAACAAAATAAAGACCACTTTCTAAACTGTGGTCACAGAGAGATTTGCAACCACTCAAGTCTGAAGGGCAGTTTGAATTGATGTGCCATTGGTTAGCAGGCTCTCTGTACTCTGATTCCAGCAGGCAGCCCATTCTGACCTTGACTCAAAGAGCAGAAGGGTGACTTGCATTTGTATTAGAATTTGGATGCCCATGGATGGATTTAGTGTGCAAACCATCGAACATGGTAGAGTTAATAGAGAAAGATGGGTGGATAGGTAGGTAGAGAGGGTCATAAATGGACAGAGATCACCAGAATTTATTTTTGTGATATCGATTAAATTCACCACAAGGAGAAAAAAATTACTTTTAAGAACATCTTCTCCAGCCAATCTGTAGTTTCTGGTATTTAGTAGAAATAGTAGGTGCCTGGGACTTTCCCATGCCCTCACTGGTATCAGATGTTAGGAGACTTTTGCACCTGAGTGAATTTGGCAGCAATTCTGCACCAGGAATTCTGTTAGTCTCTACAGAAAACTGCCCAGGTTTGGCTGGTACCTGTAATACTGTCATCAAATTGTACTTGACTTCTAAGTGCTGGTTTGACCTAAGGCATGGCTTCTCCTATTTGTAGTGATCTTAATGTGGCTACAGGAAAATCACGATCGAAGGTTACGTTGCGGGCATCTGCTTTGTATAAATGCTCTATTTCACTTGGAAAAAGTTCAAATGTTTGAGAGACCACAATTTTTGATTATTATAGACAGACAAATGATGCTCTGGAACTTCAAGAGATAATAAGGAAGTGTTTAGTTTTTCAGGGATAATTGAAAAACCTCCCTCTTCTTTACATAAGATGTGGTTATCTTAGAGGCACACTTTGTTTGCTTTCTTCCTACTTGGAGCCAGCATACACATCACTCTGATTTCCTGGAGTTTCTTCACTCCTCCTTCTGCCAAATTACATCCCAGTCTCCTTTCAAAACTATGCGTAAAACACACATCCTTTGGGGAGCTTTCTGGACTAACCCCACGAAGCTTCAGTGACTCTCACAATATTCCTGTTGGGCTTTACTTTTTAAGACTCAGACATTCATTCATTGAGTCATCTAACATGTGCACCAACTTTATGCTAGGCCTAGTTGTAGGCACTTGAGATGTATTAGTGAACAAAATAAAGATTTCTTTCCTCGAGGAGGCTATATTTCAGTAAAAAGAGTGTGATGGTTAATTTTATGTTACTTTGGCTAGGTCATGGCATCCAGATATTTGGCCAAACACCAGTCCGGACATTGCTGTGTAGGTATTTTTAAGATGAGATTGACAAACTTTGAGTAAAGCAGATTACCCTCTGTAATTTGGGTGGCCCCATCCAATAAATGAAGGCCTTAAGAGGAAAAGACTGAGGAAGAAGGCATTTTTGTCTCCAGACTGCCTTTGGATTTGAGCCGCAACATCAATTTTTCCCTGGGTCTCCAACCTACCCTGCAGAATTCAAATTTGCTAGTCCCTACCTCACAAGAACAAATTTCTTAAAATAAATCTTCCTCTCTATCTCACTCCTTATATATAGATAGATAGATAGATAGATAGATGTAAATTATATGCTATATTAGAAGATAGTAAGTGTGAAAGGAAAGGTGGGGAAAGTAGAGTAGGATAAGGGGGACAGGGAATGTTGGGAATGGGAAGAAGACTGTTTTATTAAATAGAGGAGGCCTCATTGAGAAGATGAGATTTGAGAGAATATTGGAAGATACTGGGAGGGTTAGCCAAGTGGCTCTCTGGAGAAAGAGCATTTCAGGCAGAGCAACCAACTGGAGTAAAGATCCTAATGCAGGAGTGTGTATGGTGTGTTCAAGAAACAGCAAGGAAGCTGGTGTAGCTGGAATGGAGAGCACAAAGGGTTGAGTAGTAGGATGTGAGCAGCATGGTAACAGGAAGCCAGATGAAGTAGAGCCTTACAGGATCATTGTAGAGTGTTGAGCCAAAGCAAGATGTGATTCTGATTTTTTTTTCTTTCTTTTTTTTTTTTTTTTTTGGCTATGTTGGGTCTTCGTTGCTGCACGCAGGCTTTCTTTAGTTGCAGCGAGCGGGGGCTACTCTTCATTGCAGTGCACGGGCTTCTCATTGCGGTGACTTCTCTTGTTGCAGAGCATGGGCTGTAGGCACGCGGGCTTCAGTAGTTGTGGAACACGGGCTCAGTAGTTGTGACTCATGGGCTCTAGAGTGCAGGCTCAGTAGTTATGGCGCACAGGCTTAGTTGCTCCGTGGCATGTGGGATCTTCCTGGACCAGGGATCGAACCCGTGTCCCCTGCATTGGCAGGCAGATTCTTAACCACTGCGCCACCAGGGAAACCCTAAGATTCTGATTTATGTTTTTAAAAAGGTTATTTCTGTCTGCTCTACTGAGAATAGACTTTAGAGCCCAAGGGTAGTAGCAGGGACATGTGTTAGGAAAGTGTATCCATCAGCTATTGCTGAGTAACAAACCATCCTATTTTTAGTTGCTGAAAACAAGAATCATTATTTAGCTCACGATTCCTTGGATTGGCAAATTAGACAGGGCTCAAATGGGCAGTCTCCTAGTCTTGTCTGCAGTCAGCTACAGGTCAGCTAAGTGGCTGTGCTTCAGGCAGCTGCCTCGCTATTGGCTTGGACAATGAGGGTGACTGGGCCATGTGATTATTCACATGATGGCAGCAGGATTTCAAGAGAAGGAGCAGAGGTGTTCAAGGGCTTTTGGGGTCTAGGCTCAAAACTGACATACCATCACTTGGGATATATTATATTAGTTGAAGCAAGTCATGGGGTGTTCACAGATTGAAGGATTAGAAGGAGCAGATTACACATCTTGGTAGGAAAAGCTACAAAGACAGATTATGAAGGAGTATGATATAGTGAGGGAAATAATTGCTGCCTTTTGGCAAACAATCTGCCATAGGGGCTATTTTGGATGTCCAGGTGAGAGATGATTGTTGCTTGGACCAAGGTAGTAGTGTGGAGGTGGTGTGAATTGGTCAGAGCCCACATCTACTTTCAATGTTGGGGCAACAGGATTTCTTGATGAACAGGTATAGGGTGGAGAAGAGGAAAGGAGAAGAGTCAAGGATCAGCCTAAGGTTTTTGGCTTGAATGACTAGAATGATGGAGTTGCCATACACAGAAATAGGGAAGATTGTGTGTGGAGCAGATTTCTTGAGAGGAGATCAGGAATTTCATTTGAGTCATATTATTTCAAATGTCTGTTAGACATCAAAGTTGAAATGTGAAATAAGCAGTTTGAAATCAAGACTAATGTTTGATAGCTCACACAACTTAATAATAAAAAACCAAACAACCCAATCAAAAAATGGGCAGAAGACCTAAATAGACTTTTCTCCAAAGAAGACATACAGATGGCCAATAAGCACATGAAAAGATGCTCAACATCGCTAATTGTTAGAGAAATGCAAATGAAAACTACCATGAAGTACCACCTCACACCAGTCAGAATGGCCATCATCCAAAAGTCTACAAATAATAAATGCTGGAGAGAAAAGGGAACCCTCCTATACTGTTGGTAGGAATGTAAATTGGTGCAGCCACCATGGAGAACAGTATGGAAGTTCCTTAAAAAACTAAAAATCGAGTTGCCGTTTGCTCCAGCAATCCCACTCCTGGGCATATATCTGGAGAAAACTCTTAATTTGAAAAGATACGTGCACCCCAATGTTCATAGCAGCACTATTTACGATAGCCAAGACATGTAAGCGACCTAAATGTCCACTGACAGGTGAATAGATAAAGAAGATGTAGTATTTATATTTATATATATATGTGTATATATATAAATATATATACATGTATATATATATACCTATACACACACACACAATGGAATACTACTCAGCCATATAAAAGAATGAAATAATGCCATTTGCAGCAACATGGATGGACCTAGAGATATCATACATACTACGAGAAGTAAGACAGACAAAGACAAATATCATATGGTATCACTTATATGTGGAATCTAAAATATGATACAAATGAACTTATTTACAAAACAGAAACAGACACACAGACATAGAAAACAAACTTATGGTTACCAAAGGGGAAAGGGGGCGGGGAGGGATAAATTAGGAGTTTGGGATTAGCAGATACAAACTACTATATATAAAATATATAAACATCAAGGTCCTACTGTATAGCATAGGGAACTATATTCAATATTTGTAATAAACTATAATGGAAAAGAATATGGAAAAGAATCTATATATGTATAACTGAATCACTTTGCTATACATGGGAAACTAACACAACATTGTGAATTAACTATACTTCAATTAAAAAAAATTTTTTTTAAAGGGCTAACATATGAGAGAGAGGTTTGGGCCGGAGTCCTCAGCAAATAGCTGATATTTAAAACCATGGGACTGAACAATGTATCTTCAGGAATGACTACAGATAAAAGGAAAGAACCAATTATTGAGCCCCAGAACTAATACAAATACTAATACTAATACTGTAGTGTATTAGGAGTTCAGGAAGAAGAAGAACCAATAATGGAGGCTGAGAAGGAATAGCCAGTGATATGGGGGAAAAACAGACCAAAAGAGTGCAGTGTCCTGGAAGCCAAGAGAAGACAGTGATTTGAGGAGTAGGAAAGGACTACGCCGGATGCTGCTAACAGGTCACCTGAGGTCATTGCCAGCCAGATCATTTCAGGATTTTTTTTAAAAAAAGCTTCAGGATTCTCTTGGTATTTATTCTCTTGTTATTTTTTCTATCAAGAAATGTTTTCACCTCGGCTGTCACAGGAGTGGCAGTGGCAGTAGTAGTTGTAGTAGTGGTGGTGGTAGTAATATAACAGTGGTTGTAGTGGTGGTAGTAGTAGCAGCAGTAACAGGAGCAGCAGTAGTAGCAATAGTAGTAGTGGTGGTGGTGTAGTAATAGTAGCAGTAGTAATGCTGTAGCAGTAGTGGTGTTAGTAATAGTAATGTAATAGCAGTAGCAGTGTAGTAACAGTAGTAGTAGCAGTGCTGGTGGTGGTGGTGGTTTTGGGGTAGTAGTGTGGTAGCAGCAGTAGTGGTCGTGGTAGTTGTGGTAGTCGTGTAGTAGTAGCAGCGCCATGTTAGTAGCAGTAGTATGTTAGTAGTAGTGGTAGCGGTAGTTGTGGTAGTCGTGTAGTAGTAGCAGCGCCATGTTAGTAGCAGTAGTATGTTAGTAGTAGTGGTAGCAGTAGTTGTGGTAGTCGTGTAGTAGTAGCAGCGCCATGTTAGTAGCAGTAGTATGTTAGTAGTAGTGGTAGCGGTAGTTGTGGTAGTTGTGTAGTAGTAGCAGCGCCATGTTAGTAGCAGTAGTATGTTAGTAGTAGTGGTAGCGGTAGTTGTGGTAGTCGTGTAGTAGTAGCAGCGCCATGTTAGTAGCAGTAGTATGTTAGTAGCAGTGGTAGCGGTAGTTGTGGTAGTCGTGTAGTAGTAGCAGCGCCATGTTAGTAGTAGAAGTATGTTAGTAGCAGTGGTAACGGTAGTTGTGGTAGTCGTGTAGTAGTAGCAGCGCCATGTTAGTAGCAGTAGTATGTTAGTAGTAGTGGTAGCGGTAGTTGTGGTAGTCGTGTAGTAGTAGCAGCGCCATGTTAGTAGCAGTAGTATGTTAGTAGTAGTGGTAGCGGTAGTTGTGGTAGTCGTGTAGTAGTAGCAGCGCCATGTTAGTAGTAGAAGTATGTTAGTAGTAGTGGTAACGGTAGTTGTGGTAGTCGTGTAGTAGTAGCAGCGCCATGTTAGTAGCAGTAGTATGTTAGTAGTAGTGGTAGTGGTAGTTGTGGTAGTCGTGTAGTAGTAGCAGCAGCAGCGGCACCCTGCTCCAGGCACTGTTCCTCGGGCTCCATGTGGATAATCTCATTGCATCCTCACAGTAATCATTTTCTTTATGGATGAGGAAATTAAGTCACAGAAAAGTTAACTAACTTTTCCAGAGTCACACAGCCATAATGTAATGGGTCCAGAATTCAAACCCAGCCCTTCTGATTCCATAGCCTTTCTGCTCACCACTCTGCTATACTGACACGCAGGGAGCAGGACAAGTGCTGTCGTAGTGCTGAGGTTCAACAGATTACATTTTAGGCATCAGATTCCATCATCCTTTTTTATGAAAACCAGGCTTCTGATCCCGTAACCATTCTTCTAGCATATCTTGTTCTTATTTATTTACTTAATTATCTCCATTTCAATCTAAAACCAATTTGAAGCAGCTTATACAAATTATACAGCATAATCACATAAAGAATAAGTGATGTGATGGGGAAGACACCTTGCTTCCATCAGCCATTCTAATACCTGGCATAGTCGTGGTAAGGAAATTATAAATTTTATTGCCTCAAAATTTGCTTCCCAACCAGATTCAGAAGGTAATATGCAAATTTTGAGAGACTCTTCATAATTGTCTATTTTTTTAATACAATGAATGGTAAATTTCCTATGTCATTTAAGTATAAACAGCATGTTGAACTTTTTGCACTGTACATAATCAAAATATTATCTTTGAATTATAAACACATTATAATTGTGGATAGCACAACGAATGAATACAGTTTATTCCAATTCAAATTTAGCCTTAGAGTCATTTGTGTCTATTTCATGTTTCTCTAAAATAATACAAACAGACTTCCTATTCTTTCTAATAATATAAAATGCTACAACACAATACAAAAATATGCCTTTGGCCACGAATTATTTTAGTCATAGTGGCCATTTAAATTCATTGTTGGAAATAATAAATTGGATATGGTTGGTGGGATATTCAAGTGGAGATGCCTGCAGACAGGCAGGTAAGCATCTGTAACTTTGGTCCAGTGATGCCCACCTACAGCACAGTGTGGTGGGCAAAGTGTGATTGCAAACCCAGTCAAAGGCAGGAGACACAAACTGACACAAATCCACTCCCATCATCAAACTGTTCCACTTGGGAATGGATATACAAGTACATATGTGTGCGCATATGTATGTGTGTACAAAAAGACCTCAAATTCAACATGTTTAAAATGGGGTGTGCTCTGAATTTTTCTTTTTGCCTAGTTTCTCAGCTTTCTATCCATTCTTCGTACCACCACCAGATCCATCATATTAAAGCCTGTGTGTTGTTTTTCTTCTGAAATCTTTAATGACTGTCTATTGCCAGTAAGACCCACGGAATCCTTCCTTGCTTGGGCAGGTTGGCTTGCTAAGACAACAGCCATTCCCAACACTTTTCTTCTTTGCCACCCCACTACAAAAGCTGGAAAGCAGATACTTTTTTTTTTTTTTTTTTTAATAAATTTATTTATTTATTTTTGGCTGTGTTGGGTCTTCGTTTCTGTGCGAGGGCTTTCTCTAGTTGCGGCAAGCGGGGGCCACTCTTCATCGCGGTGCACGGGCCTCTCACTATCGCGGCCTCTCTTGTTGCGGAGCACAGGCTCCAGACGCGCAGGCTCAGTAGTTGTGGCTCACGGGCCTAGATGCTCCGCGGCATGTGGGATCTTCCCAGACCAGGGCTCGAACCCGTGTCCCCTGCATTGGCAGGCAGACTCTCAACCACTGCGCCACCAGGGAAGCCCACAGATACTTTTTTTTACTCTGCCTCTGTTTCCCTTGCAAGTGGCCATTGACTCATTTTTAGACAATGAGATATGACTACCAGAGATTCTTGGAAAGACTTTGCTTTTCTGATAAAAAGAACATATGTGGTTGTTGCTGTTCTTTCTCCCTGCTTCCTGTATTGAATATAGTTATAATGCATATAGATTATGCATCCATTTTGTCGCCATGAGGAGACAGATATAAGGATAAAAAGTCCCTGCAGATGGCAGAGTGGTAGAAAGACTGTGGTCTGTGAGAACTCTGTTGAACTGCTGACACAACCCTGAGGCTGCTTACTTCTGGATTTATTGTTAAGAAAACAATAAATTGTCTTTATGTTTTAACCAGACTTTCTGTTTCTTGCAGATGACATTATTCCTAATTCAGCTTTGCATTCAAACACTTACACTATCTGATTTGAAGTTGTCCTTCCATACACATCTGTGTTTTCTTGGTTACTTGGTCACCATGTTTCAGAAAAATCTTCACTGTTCCCATTTCTAGAACACTCTCTGGCCTTTCCTGCTTCAGTGACTTAGCTCATGTTATTTCTTCCACGTGGAATTCATTTTTTTGTATTCTTCTACCAACACTGCCCTCCTTTCTTTGTCTCTAGTCTTGCTGTATAGTCTTGGATATCCAGCTTACATGTCACCTCCTCCATGAAAACTTTCCTGCTCTTCCTGGAGGTGATAACTTCCTTCTTGAATTCCTCTGAAACTTGGCTCTGTATAACAAACATCACACCAAGCCCCAGAATATAATTATTTATGTTCTAAATTGTAATCCTTGACTAAAATTTGACTTATATGTCATTATTTCTCCGTGGGAATGGGTTGAACTTAGGTGTTTATTTATTTATTTATTTTTCTAAATGAGTAGATCAGTGAATAAAGGAAATGGATTCTAGGTGTCTACAATGTACAGTAGGTTGGGAGCAACAGAAATTCAGAAGTGGTGAAATAGAGAGGACTCCATAGATAGAGTCAAAGAGTAGAATATTCGCTCACTGTGAAGAGGCCATGAAAAGTTCCATCAATTTCAGGACAACCTAATGAGGTTTTTGTCAATTGCAAGGAATGAAGCAACTCTTGTGTCTCAAGGCCCATTTTGACTGTTGAGTGGTTGTGCTTTCGTACATTGTTTTTGTTACATGTAATGAGAATTGGGCACATAATTCTATATATACTACAAGGAATACTGGGCCCACAAAATATTCTAATAAAAAATTATACTCTTTGAGGTTTTATTCACATGTTTTCTTCATGTTATAACCTAATATGCTTGCTTAGAAAAACACATTTTATTGTTTTTGAGTCATTTCCCCATCTTGAGTTTATTAAACTTGAATTAAAAGAAATTATTCTAAAAACAAAGCTGTTTTCTACACTGCAGCTTGAAAAACTTTTGAAACTAAATAAAGTTAAAATTCAAAACATTAAGCAAATATAAATCTTAAAATTGATAAGGCCTTTCCCATATCAAATATAGACGTTTATTATAGCAACATGAGAGTCATTTTTGTCCCTTGGTCTTTTCTAGTTGAGGCCATTTGATTAATGTGATGTTAAATGCCTAATATTGGGTAATGAACTAAGTTACTCATCCTGTGCATAGCCCCTTCCCACCCACTTCTAGAAGCAAAGTGTGGATGAGGATAAACAATTCCATGAGGGGAAATAAATATACTTACACATATGTACAGACAGACATATCTATGGCCTTAGAGAGAGAGAGAAGACAAAAAAAGCTTTGGGAGAAAATATTTCAAATATTTGCCTCTCTCTCCCCATCATGTTTTATAAATATGTATTACAGAGGAAAGAATGCTTAGCAAATAAGGAAAGCCCACTAGCACTCCCTAAAGACCGCTGTCACTACTAGGTCTTGATGACAGCCAGCATTCTGAAGAAATATATCTAAATCATGGACTTTTTTTTAAAAGTTAAGAAATCCAGAAAAGTCACAGGTCCTGATTACAGATTCTGGCGCAATCTCACTAACAGTTTTTAGACATAATGTCCTCTGAGTTGTAAACCCACATATGGGTCCTTTCAGAGCCAATTTCTTCATGCAAGCCTGGAACTCTATCTGCTCCTTTCAGATCTCTCAACAGTTTTCAGGGAGTCAGCCTTCCTTCTTTCCAGAAAGGAACCACCCATTCTTTCAACTTCGTGTCACTAACATTAGTCATCACAGTGGAGGAATAGACAAGGGTAATCATGTTTTTTAAAATTTTGGAAACAACCCAAAGGTTCCAAATTTCTTTCAAAATTAAGTCATTTCCTCGTCTATGACTGTCAATCTTCTCAGATGTTACTGGAAGTTTCCCTGCTTTGTTCATTCACTCATTCACTTCTTCATGCAATGACTTCTTATCAAGCACCTACTATGTGCCAGGCAGTGTTCTGGACTCTGAGGTTACATCAGTGGACAAAATCCGAATGGAGTTTGCATTCTAGTGGGAAGAGATGATTATAAACAAATAAATGAAAGACAATATACCAGGTAGTGATAAGTGATACAAGAAAAATAAGCAGATTTGTGGGGAAAGAGAATGCTAGGTGGGAGGGCTGCTGTTTTGCCTTGGGTGGTCAGTGAAGGCTGCTCTGAGAGTGTACGCTGAGCAGGAAGTGAGGGGGTGCACAGTTTAGATATCTGGGAGAAGAGCCCTTCGGGCAGAGGAAACAGGACGTGCAAAGGTCCTGAGTGTGTTGGTGTGTTCAGGGAATGACTGGGGGTCAGCGTGGCTGGAGCAGAATGGGCAAGGTGTGTGGGGCTGGAGGAAATGACATTAGATAAGAGAGAGCTGAGGCCAATCAAGGCCTTGTTGTCCATTTTGAGTGTTCTGGCATTTATTCCAAGTGACTGGGAAGCAATGGAAGATTTTTTCGAAGAGTGATATCAGATTTAAGTCTTAAAAAATCGCTTTGGCTTGCTATGTTGAGAACAGACTGTAGAGGGCCAAGTTCATAAGTAGGGAGACCAGTTAGGAGGCTATTACAATAATTCAAATGCTAGATGAGCTTTTGTCTTAGAAATTTATGAATCCAGCCTTGCCTGGGTTAGATGTTTAACCAAGATGCTCACCTCACAACCAGCGTCTGGGCATAGCATTTTCTCAGAACACTTCATAACCTGCTCTGATTTCACTGCTGTACATATCCCCTATCCACCTACACCACACTCAGCTTCTGTGACACTCTCCTGGGGGAGGAAGACATCTGGCCTTTGGGCTTTCAAAGATTCTTCCTCTGTGCTTCAGATGTTTTTGCAGGAACTTTGCATTTGTATATTTCTACTCTTCCAAGGTGTCTCTCTCTCTCCCTCTTTTTCTGGGTAATGTGTTTTTTGGTTTTTTAAACATTTTTATTGGAGTATAGTTGATTTACAATGTTGTGTTAGTTTCTGCTATACAGAAAAGTGAATCAGTTATGCATATACATATATCCACTCTTTTTTTAGATTCTTTCCCCAAATAGGCCATTACAGAGTATTGAGTAGAGTTCCCTGTGCTATACAGTAGGTCCTTATTAGTTATCTATTTCATATATACTGGTGTGTGTATGTCAATCCCAGTCTCCCAATTTATCCCTCTCCCCTTTCCCCCCTGGTAACCATAAGTTTGTTTTCTACATCTGCGACTCTATTTCTGTTTTGTAAATAAGTTCATTTGTACCATCCACGGTGTCTCTGATACCTCTATCTTTAAGAAATTCTCTTACATCCCTTGGTCCATGTAAAAAAAAATCTTCTTGGTCTTATCTGCAGCCCATTCAGTTATATGTTACCAAAGCAGGTTCTAGCTTTAGCTGGATCTCAGTCTCCTCACCTGTTCTGAGTGGTGCCTGAAATTAGTCAGTAGCTGACTTGCAGCAAGTGACATTGTCCTAGGGGCACTAGTGCCTCATTCTTAGCATTAGCAGAATTTGTCCTGCTTCCTGTACCCCTCAGACCTCCTACAAAATTCCTATTTCCAGTCTGAGAGATGCCTCTGGTCCAGAACTCATTTTAGGAGCAATAATGATTGATAGGCCCTGAGCCTTCGTTCCTTTTTCCGTTCCGACCACCTTCTCACGTAACCTATGGCCTAGGTTGCTAGCAGCCCACCAGCCATATCAGCTCATAGATATGTTTCGTTTGGCCCATACAGCTCTGTTTAAAATTTTTTGAATAATTGCCAATACTTAAAAATGATGAGATTTATATAATAACCTGAATTTTTCATTTCTCTTGAAAAATTGTTAGACTGGGCCATACTGGGTACGCACGCTCACATGGCAACACCACATTGCAGTTCAGCAGCAGCTGCATCATGGGATGAGGCATGAGCACCGCGCCCCTCCCAGCCCCTTTCACTGCCACGTCCCCTGCTTGGTGGTTCCTCTAGATATCTGAGTGCAAAACCTTGGTCATTGCTCTCATTCTCCCATATCCCACTAGCCTTTAAAATTATTCTAGAGGTTCCCATTGCCCACGCAGAATTTTTAAGGATGAGAGTAATCTTTTAAAATTATGCAAAAGCAACAACACCTCCCAACATATAGAAAATGAGACAACTTTCACATAGGAAAGAGCAGCTGATTTCTTATGGCTTCTCAAAATGAGTCTAAATAGATTTTGGCTAGTTATCCAGTTTAATGCAACCTGGGTAGCCACTGGATATACACCTTAACCTTCCCCTTGGCCTAGCCTTCCCCACCCCAAATCTGTTTAGCAAAGTCTTCTGAAATAGGATTTATAGGAAGACCAACAGTGCAGTGCAACCGTGGACAGAGATATTGGTGCCGCATTTGCCATGGCCACTTCTGACCTAATGCCAAAGCTTCTGTTGCCTCTTGGTCCATTTTCAGATGTCTGTATGGTGAGGGAGGAATTTTCCAATATCCCATTAGAGTTTCTGAGCAGTCTCAACTCTGTGGAGTGGAAATTTATAAAGAGTTTATTTCTTCCAGTCACTGCCTTGAACTATGCCTCATTCATTCTCCATTTCTTGTCACTTAATACCATCTGGGATCGATCACATAAATTTCCAGTCACTTCGAGTCATTAAAACTCATTTATTTTAAAATATCAATCTCAAATTTGATTTAAATCCCATCCCTTCCTTGCAGTCTTTCTTGTGTGGTCCATGGATGCGTCCTTCAGAGGGCCCTGTAGGACCTGTCCACTCCACAGTTCCCTGACCAGGAGATCCAGCTCTCACTCCACTTCTTCCACCTCCCATTTGCTGGTGCCAACACCCCACAGCTTCTCGTTACTGGACTGCCCTTGCCAGGAGGCCACCACTGTGGGCAGAGCAAGATGCCTAAAACCTGGCTACTTTCTGTGGTACCCACCTGACCCACAGTCAACTCGCTCGTCTTTGCCACCAAACAGTGGAAGAGGAGACCGCCCCTTCTCTCCCTTCTGCTGTCTCTCTTTAGGTCCCCCACCCAGATAGGCACAGGGACAAATCAGCCAGTTCACTGCCTAGGCAGACATCTGACCAGGGCATCCATCCATTCTGCTGAGAGTGTGAGTCATGCAGGCCCCCGTCTGAGCTGTTCTCTTGCAGTCTCACTCTCACTTGTCTTGGTGACAGGAGTACCCTCCCCTTCTCCCTGGGGAAGGGGAAGAATCATCTTTCATTTAAACCCTACAGTTTCCCTGAGGACAAGGAATCCATTGACTCTCACCCTTTCCTCTGCCCAGTCCTCTGCCCTCCAGACTGGAGGACCGGGGACAGTCACGTGTGGGTGGGTCAGTTCTGCGGACTCTTTGTAAGCCCTGAGGGAACTGTCTGGTCCATTGTTGGCCGCTGTCTTCAGAATGCAGGCACTTCATGATTTCACATGTGGTGTTTTCTGTTCTTGGTGCCAAGCTTGGGAAAGTCTGCTCAGTATCTGCAGCACTGTTGTATTTCAGCTGGTTGAATCAGCTCGAGCACATCTAGGTATGAGAGACAGAAAGCTCAACCCAAGACAGCTCTGCCAGTGAGGAAGTGTATTGTGTCACTTAACTTCAGATCGTATTGATTCCTGGTTCACGTGGTGTCCTTAGGTTCCCCAGCTCCACTGTGTTTTCTCTGGGTAAGAAATGGTAGGTGGAGGAGTCTTGGGGTCTTTCTGGAGGCTCACTCAAGGCTCACCTCATCAGACGCCAGCAGAGGAGAATTCAGTTTCCCAGGTGCTCAAACAAAAATCCTGGAATGTGACTTAGGTCACATGCCCATTCCTGACCCAGTAACAGTGTTTGGAGGTGGCTGATGCCACTCTGAGATCCACTTGAAGTTTGGAAATGACTTTCCTCCATCTCTCCCACATCCTATGACATCCATCAAAGGAGGTCATAGATTTCCCAGATCTACACTTGTTCAAACATTTCAGAGGGGTATGAAGAATAATGGTTTAAAGTTTAGGACCTTGGAATAGGATAGAACTGGATCCAAATCCTGGCTCTACCAGAGCAAGGGAACGTGACCAAGTACTTAAATTCTCTGAGACTCAGTTTCTCAGTTTTCCCAGCTGTAAAATGGGAGTGTTAATAATACCTAAGTCATTGGGTTGTTAAGAGGATAAAATAAATTGTGCCTGGTGTGATTATTATTCTGTAATGCCTGACACAGTTAGGTGCTCAATAAATACTATTTTTATTGCTAAGAACTTCCTCCTTTGTGGACAGAGACCAACACTATGGAAAACATACTAAATTATGAAGATTCTCCTTGCATTTCCTAGAAGGGACCAATTTGACACTGTTGTCCCAGGGGGTAAGCAGATTTTCCTGTCAATTTTCCTGTTATTCTTTGCATGCAGCAAGTTGGGGACTCAATGTGAAAGATGGAGGGTGGGGGAAAACTAAGTATATGAAATGTCTTAAGCATCGGTGTGAGTGTGTGCGTGTGTGTGTGTGTGTGTGTGTCTGTGTGTGAGTGAACTAGGAAGCTTATGCTAGGAGTAACTACCAGAGATTCATTAATCATTTCCAAAGAGCAACATAGGGCGCTTTGGAGAATCTGCCAAATTTTGAGTCACCTATGAATTTAGCAACACCCCTAGACATTGCCCAGACCTTCTCTTAGATTTGTCCAATGGGGAAAATTGAGGCATTTTTGTTTTGTCATTTAAAGCAAAGCAATCTTGCCCAAATTTCATATTTTAAGGAAATTGTAAAAATATTAATAACATGAATTCAATTGTAAAATGCATTTTGTATTTATCTTAAATAATTAAACAATACTGGAATTAAACGTGAGAGAACATTTTTTAAATATCAACTAGGAACTGCACCTTTCTGAAAAGTAAAATGTTATTTTTTTGAGAGACAGCAACAGTGGAGGTAATTTCCCAAGTAAAATATGCGAATTATGTTGAAATATATGGTGTGACTACGTAAATATAAAATGTGACAGCCCATTTTGTATTCCAAAACTGAGCTCCAGTTTGTTGAGATTAAGATAGCTATTGGCGCCCTCTTGTGGAAATGATTATTTTAGCTATTATTATTTTAGGTATTTAGTTAGAAAGGAAAATCGACACAGTTATTAAGGCATACCTGTCATAGATGTGTTTTTTCCAGGCACTTTTGATGACTTCAAATTAATCATATAGTTTTGTTTACACACGAAGTCCAGGAGGAGATTTTAATATGCAGCATAATGATGGTCTTTGCAGATTTACATTATGACTGTTTTTTTCTTAAGTAGATTTTGATCTGTCATCTGATTCAGCTGTTCTAAGAACCTTAATCAGACCTGGTTTATGTACATTTATATTTCACTTCAAAAAGTTGAACCAGATAGGTACATTAAAATAAAACTACTTTTCACAAGCTTTAAACTTCTCTCCAGCATCTGCCCTGCCAAAACTTCTCTTGACGGCCCTCCTCCAGAGATAGGTTTTGACCCAGCACCTGAACCAGTTTCGATCAAGTGGGAAATCCTCTACCAGCTTTAGCCGCCATGGCCACCTCCATCTCCTTAGCAACTGGCTATCCCTGCTATATGTCAGAATATAAAGAAGAACAGTCACACTGGTCCAAGACTGAAAGTAATTCTTGGGCTACAGAATTCTCTGGTATTCAAGGAGCGGGTGGCCAAGTGCTTGGTAGGCGCACGGCAGAGTGCATTCAAGGTCAGTTATTTGGACTCGGTGATCTTCGTCATCCCTTCCAACTCTGAGATTCTAAAGCTCCTCTGTGTCATGTGATGTCCAGCCCTGCTGAATGAACTAACCTGCAGATTTGAACCCACTCATTGCAGGTCTATATGTCCCTCTGGAATTACTCTATCAAGTAAACTCTCGGAACCTCCACAGGACCATTCAAAGTGCACATTAATCAGGGCACTGGAGCATAATAGACATATGATGCCCTTTCACCATTATTTTTAAACAGTCGTAAATAATTGTGGAATATATAAGTTATCTTTAGCAGAAAATTGTCAAGCATAATAACTGGTGGATGCCAGTTAAGACAGGGAAATGGTAGGTGTAGGGTCACATATTCAAGGGAAACGTTAAGCATCCTGAGTGAAGGTAATGTGTGGGTTTGGGAGCACAAAGGAGCCGGATTCAAACCCTGGTTCTGTTATTTACTAGATGAATGACCCCAGATAAATGTCTGACCTTCCTTCATCTATTGATATAAGAATTATTATGCTTACCTCACAGGGTTGCAGTAAGAATTAAATGGCATAAGAAAATGTGAAGCACAGAGCATGGTATGCAGAAGGCTCTCAAAAAATGCTAGGTATTCTCATTAAGGGACAGAAACAATACAAAAGGTGGAGCCATAGCCAGAAAGGGTCCTTGATGTTTAAGGCCCCATAAGCATGGAGAAAGCACACTAAAGTGTTTCCTGTATATAATTAAATTGTGTTCATTGATTATCCCTGATAAGCTTACCTTATGAATCAGGGGACTATCTCCATCTTCCCTAATATTTTATCTTTGATTATTGATTGGGACACATTTTAATCTCTCAGCATTTGGATTCACACAGTAAGCACTCTTATCTGACTTAATTATATATCGATAAGAGCAGGGCACTGTAATCTGTATAACTCACTGGGCTTTTCATAAAGACATCTCTAAACTTGACAGCAAAGACTTTTAGGAAACAACAGCTTCAGGTCCCCACAGTGAAGGATCTGTGGAGAATCTTGATAGATTAGCCCTGACTATTCCATAGTTCAAAGTCAAACTGTTGGATTGGTCAGGCCTACAAACTGGGCGATCACAGTTTATATATACAAAAGGATAATTTACGAAGATAGTAGCATTCAGAAGATGCATAATTTAAGACAAAATTCTTTTGGAGAATGATATTTGTAATTATTAGCTAAAGTGATGCCATCATGTGGCAAAAGCAAAAATTGCATGCACTCAGAGCCAATTCTAAGAGTAGCAATCTTGGACTGATTTTAATTAATTCATTTTGATAATTGAATTAATTGATTTTCATTAATTGATTTTCATTTACATTATTGTTATTTCAAATATTTTACAGAGTGAAACTTTATTGCTGTCTTTTAGTTGGATGACTTCAAATGCATGTAATTCAAATGTGCATAAAATGTGTATAAAAGTGCATAAGATATGTAAAATGATTAAATGGACTCCTGAAGCTAAGTGAAACGTGACGAAGTCTGGACTTGGATAATGTTAACGAAACATTAGATTGCTTTGCTTTTTTTAGAACTCTGTTAAATAATTTGATTGATTCCCTGAGCAAAAATAAATAGAGTGCTAAAAGAATTGACCAGCATTAAAAATATAAAGGCAAGGTCTTGTCAATATGGCAGGCTGAGTGCATGCAAATGTAAAGAAAAATGAGAAAGATACAGCTGAGGAGGTTTAGATTAGGCGTCAGAAACCTGCAGCTGGAGAAAATGGTGTGTGGGAATGAGAACATAGAGAAAAACTAGAGTTTTAAATTAAAATATATACTTAGAAAGTTGACCCCTGAATTCCCAGCCACCACACCCTCTGTATGCACAGAACTCCAGGCAGCCAGACTCTTATGCCCCAAGAAACAAACTGGAATGTATTGATACCTCTCTGGCTTTTATTCCAAAATGCTATGGAAAAACCCTCTTCTTCTGGTTAAGATAAACATGGGCAAGATTTAGCCTTCCAATTGAAACAGCTAAAAAACAGGACAAAACATATGAAACAACAGTTCTCAGGACACTAAAGCAGAGAAAACTAAAAAGCAGACAGAGGCAAAAAAAAAAAACCCAAAACATTAGGTAAAGAGGAAGAAAGGTAAAGTAACAAGCAAAAATAAAAACAAGACGCTGTAGAGAAATGTCTTTAAAGTACCTAAAGAAAAAAAACTATCAACCTAGAATTAGGTTGGATATAGTGTTCTATATGTTAATGAGATCAAATTGATTAACTTGTATCCAAATCTTCTATATGCTTACTGATTTTTGTCTGCTTGTTTGTCTATCAGTTGATAGACTTGTGTTCATAGATGTGGGTTAATATCCTCAACTATGACTGTGGATTTATCTACCTTTGCTTTAATTCTGTCAATATTTGTTTTATGTATTTTGAAATCATGTTATATGATATATACTAATTTAGGGCTGTTGTACCTTCTTCTTGAATTGACCTTTTTATTAGGATGTATTATCCTTCAGCTCTTACACTTCTTGCCTTATATTTTGTTCTATGTGAATATAGTCACACCAATCTTCTAGTTAGCGTTTTATTTTCGATCTGCCTGCTGTCTTCTTGAGCTCTATTTCCTTGTGCCAGGGTTTGGAAAACACCCACAAAGAGAAAGCTGGAATGAAAGTGAGGCTCACCACATGTGCTTTCCTTCCCTCAAGGACCTTAGCCCTTTCTATCCAGTGCCTGTAGAGAGCTGTCTGATGTGGCTGAATTCTCTTTCACTCCATTCTTTTTTCCTTACTTGATAAGTGACCCTGCAAGGATCAGCAGATATGGCCTGAGGGACAAAGTGGCCCATCTCCAGTTTTTACAAATCATTTTATTGAAACAAAGCCCTACTCATTCACTTACATATTATCACCGGCTGCTTTCATGGCACGACAGCAGAGTTGAGCAGCTGTGATGGAGATCATATGGTTGGGATGTCTAAATATTTACTATCTGGCTCTCTACAGAAAAAGTTTGTCAACCCCTGAGGTACAGAGAAGGAAAAATTATGTGTAGCCTGAGGGCATGGGGTGGGGTGTCAGTAAGGGTTGGAAGAGATTTTTCTCAGCTAGGCCTGCCTGCAGCCTTCATTGGCCAGAACAGGCTCTGTTCTCTCCTCTGGGGCTTTATTAAAGGTCTTCGGCCGGGTTTACTTCATAATGCCAGGGGTGTCCTCTTTACATCTAGGGGTAAACTTGGGCTTCAGATCATCCTCAACCTCTAGCTGGATTGGGGCCTCTGGAACTTTTGTTACTTTTAAGGAAACGCAGCCCCACTTCTGCTCTTGCCCGGTATTCAGGTGTCAGTCATTTCTACTCTCATACTGCTGACAGGTGTGTGAAAAGTGAATTGGCTCCCTTCTTGAGCAACTTTAGGACGAGGAGGCCTTTTCCTGGCCTGTCCACCAAGGACTCTGGGCTCAGCCTCTCCCTGCACCTGCAACTGCCTCAGATCTCTTTTTTATTTCTGAGGGTGTGGGTCTTCCAATTCTATAGGTTTCTGCTTCACCAAATCCCCTTTGGTAATGTTTTTCAGGTTTTTGTTTCCCTCAGCTCCCTCTCTTAATGACTCCAGAAAGTGAGTTCTAGGAGCTTTCCTAGAGCCCATACTGCACTCCTTAAGAGAGCTTTGCTTTTCATTGGTTATCAACCTTTGTTGGGGGCATTTTTCTCTGTTTTTTAACCAATTTGTTGTGTATGTCTTAGATTTTACAGTAATGAAACTTTGAGATCTGGTTTTCCTCTACCATCTGAAACTGGGAGATCCTATATTGGTTTTAGAATATGGTCGGTAAAGAACATATTTGCAAAAAGCTCTTTTGTATCTAAATTCTTTCCGCTCGTAAGGTGAAGGATTTGCAATTGGAATAATTAACCGCAAGGGGGAGTGTTTCTTTTGATTTTCATTTCCTTCAATAAAACTAACAAATACATATAGTTTATGCTGGGTTTTATGTTTGTGACCAATGAATAAAATTACACGAGTAGAATGTGATATTTTGTAAATAATTCTATCCAATCACAAAGCCTAATCAACAATTTTTTTGTACACCTACAAGGTGCAAGGCTCTCTGCTAGGCTGTTAGTAGGTGCTACAATCTGTCTTTACAAGCCAGATATATAGAAAGGAGCTTGAAATACTGGGTGATTTGTTAAAATGAGCAATTCCAGATGGGTTTATGTTGAACTAATAATTTACACAATAACTACTGCATCATCTATTTTTAATGAGAAATTCAAATACCACCAAAAATATCTTAAAGATATGAGTCAAATGTCTGCAGATTTCCTACCACACAGTTCAAACTTCCTCATACAGAGATATTTTCACTTTCCATAAATTCTGCTACACTTAATAAAAAGGTAAATGTGGACTGAGATTTGAAAATCTATTTCCTCTATTTTTTAACATAGCATACAGGCTTCAACTTGCTCAAAGTCACTGAAGCTAAGTAGCATTTCATGGAGAGTTCCTGATAATGGGCCCAAACATATGACAAGGTACCTGGGACTAGATACCATTTAATAGCTGAAAATGATGACAGAAAATATTTGAGCAAAATAAGGAATTTATTATCTTGCATAAGTGAAGTGTCCAGGGATGAGGCCTTGTTGGCTTCCTTTTCAGAACTGTTTGAGCTCAGGCTCCTCAAAAATGGCTCCAAGTAGATGCAGTCATATCTGAAAAAGTGTGTGTGTGTGTGTGTGTGTGTGTGTGTGTGTCTTGCTAATGAAAGTGGAATAAAATCCAAACTGGCTTTCAGGACCTCCCAGGATCTGTATGTTCAGATTCCCTTTTATCTCTTAAAAATCATCCCACCAGGCTCTCTCCCTTATATTTCAGACACACTAGCCTCTCTTGTGTTCTTCAAATGTGCTGAGTCTTTTCCTACCCCGAAGCCAGGTTGCCTCTGTCCAGAATGCTCTTCCCCCAGCACCGCACAGGCTGGCTCCTCTGCTCCTTCAGGTCTCAGCTCAGCTCAGTGTTCATTCACTCCTGATCCTAACGAATGTGCACCCTGCTCCTCCCCTCCTCATTTCCTTCATATCACTCATCATAAACTACCCTTATTTGTTTTCTTACATATAGTCTGTCTTCCTAACTAGAAAGTAAGCTCCGTGATGCAAGGACCTTATGTTTATAGTTCACAGATGTATCCCCAGTGCTTAAATAACAATAAACACTCAATAAATATTTATAGAATAAATATATTACTTTTTTTTAAACATCTTTATTGGAGTATAATTGCTTTAAAATGTTGTGTTAGTTTCTGCTGTATAACAAAGTGAGTCAGTTATACGTGTACATATATGCCCGTATCCCCACCCTCTTGTGTCTCCCTTCCACCCTCCCTATCCCACCGCTCTAGGTGGTCACAGAGCACCAAGCTGATCTCCCTGTGCTACGTGGCTGCTTCCCACTAGCTATCTATTGTACATTTGGTAGTGTATATATGTCCATGCCACTCTCTCACTTCGTCCCAGCTTACCCTTCCCCCTCCCCGTGTCCTCAAGTCCATTCTCTACATCTGTCTCTTTATTCCTGTCCTGCCCCTAGGTTCGTCAGAACCATTTTGTTTTTTCTTTTAGATTCCATATATATTTGTTAGCATACGGTATTTGGTTTTCTCTTTCTGACTTCACTCTGTATGACAGACTCTAGGTCCATCCACCTCATTACAAATAACTCAATTTTGTTTCTTTTTATGGCTGAGTAATATTCCATTGCATATATGTGCCACATCTACTTTATCCATTCATCTTTCGATGGACACTTAGGTTATTTCCATGTCCTGGCTATTGTAAATAGAGCTGCAATGAACACTGTGGTACATGACTCTTTGAATTATGGTTTTCTCAGGGTATATGCCCAGTAGTGGGATTGCTGGGTCATACAGTAGTTCTGTTTTTAGTTTTTTAAGGAACCTCCATAGTGTTCTCCATAGTGGCTGTATCAATTTAGATTCCCACCAACAGTGCAAGAGGGTTCCCTTTTCTCCACACCCTCTCCAGCATTTATTGTTTGTAGATTTCTTGATGATGGCCATTCTGACTGGTGTGAGGTGATACCTCATTGTAGTTTTGATTTGCATTTCTCTAATGATTAGTGATGTTGAGCATCCTTTCCTGTGTTTGTTGGCAATCTGTATATCTTCTTTGTAGAAATGTCTATTTAGGTCTTCTGCCCATTTTTGAATTGGGTTGTTTGTTTTTTTGATATTGAGCTGCATGTATATTTTGGAGATTAATCCTTTGTCAGTTGCTTCATTTGCAAATATTTTCTCCCATTCTGAGGGTTGTCTTTTTGTCTTGTTTATTGTTTCCTTTGCTGTGCAAAAGCTTTTAAGTTTCATTAGGTCCCGTTTGTTTATTTATGTTTTTATTTCCATTTGTCTAGGAGGTGGGTCAAAAAGGATCTTGCTGTGATTTATGTCAAAGAGTGTTCTGCCTATGTTTTCCTCTAAGAGTTTTATAGTGTCTGGCCTTACTTTTAGGTCTCTAACCCATTTTGAGTTTATTTTTGTGTATGGTGTTAGGGAGTGTTCTAATTTCATTCTTTTACGTGTAGCTGTCCAGTGTTCCCAGCACCACTTATTGAAGAGGCTGTCTTTTCTCCACTGTATATTCTTGCCTCCTTTATCAAAGATAAGGTGACCATATGTGTGTGGGTTTATCTCTGGGCTTTCTATCCTGTTCCATTGATATATATTTCTGTTTTTGTGCCAGTACTGTACTGTCTTGATTACTGTAGCTTTGTAGTATAGTCTGAAGTCAGGGAGCCTGATTCCTCCAGCTCCATTTTTCTTTCTCAAGATTGCTTTGGCTATTCCAGGCCTTTTGTGTTTCCATACAAATTGTGAATTTTTTTGTTCTAGTTCTGTGGAAAATGCCATTGGTAGTTTGATAGGGATTGCATTGAATCTGTAGATTGCTTTGGGTAGTATAGTCATTTTCACAATGTTGATTCTTCCAATCCAAGAACATGGTACATCTCTCCATCTGTTTGTATCGTCTTTAATTTCTTTCATCAGTGTTTTATAGTTTTCTGCATACAGGTCTTTTATCTCCTTAGGTAGGTTTATTCCTAGGTATTTTATTCTTTTAATTGCAATGGTAAATGGGAGTGTTTCTTTAATTTCTCTTTCAGATTTTTCATCATTAGTATATAGGAATGCAAGAGATTTCTGTGCATTAATTTTGTATCCTGCTACTTTACCAAATTCATTGGTTAGCTCTAGTAGTTTTCTGGTAACGTCTTTAGGATTCTCTATGTATAGTATCATGTCATCTGCAAAGAGTGACAGTTTTACTTCTTCATTTCCGATTTGGATTCCTTTTATTTCTTTTTCTTCTCTGATTGCTGTGGCTAAAACTTCCAAAACTATGTTGAATAGTAGTGGTGAGAGTGGGCAACCTTGTCTCGTTCCTGATCTTAGTGGAAATGGTTTCAGTTTTTCACCATTGGGAACAATGTTGGCTTTGGGTTTGTCATATAATGGCCTTTTTTATGTCGAGGTAGGTTCCCTCCATGCCTACTTTTTGGAGAGTTTTTGTCATAAATCGGTGTTGAATTTTGTTGAAAGCTTTTTCTGCGTCTATTGAGATTATAGTATGTTTTTTATCCTTCAATTTGTTAATATGGTATATCACATTGATTGATTTGCATATATTGAAGAGTCCTTGCATTCCTGGGTTAAACCCCACTTGATCATGGTATTTGATCCTTTTAATGTGCTGTTGGATTCTGTTTGCTAGTATTTTGTTGAGGATTTTTGCATCTGTGTTCATCAGTGATGTTGGCCTGTAGTTTTCTTTTTTTGTGACATCTTTGTCTGGTTTTGGTGTCAGGGTAATGGTGGCCTCAATATGTTTTAAAAATCAAGCAACACAGAAATTTACAAGAAGAAGCAAAAGAATTTTTTATATTATCCACAATTCTACTACCCAGATACAGTAACTGTTGTTATTTGGTGAATGTTATTCCATCCCTTTTCTTTGGGCGTTAAGGTTATATATATATAATAAAAATGTAATGCAATTATACTATATACTATTCTTCTTTTTAAATTTTACTCTAATTTCACTTTTATTTTTACTTTTAGTTTATTTTATTTACAACAAAATAACTGAAGTAAAACTGAAGGAATTAATAATCATCAGATTATTTACTCACAAGACATAGTCACCCCTAAAATACCCTTCTAAACTTAACAAGACTGTGAGAACTATTAAGAGGCTTGAACCAATGTTTTGTTAACTACATGTTCCAATTTGGGGCAGTGTCTATTATTATTTTTTTAATATTGTGATGTCACATTTTATTCCATAACCATAATCCCACAATTGTTTTTGTTTTATATTTAAAGGGATTAAAATCTCACCTCCAGTTTTTGTTTTTGTTTTTGTTTTTTTTACCATTAACTTCCTTATCACTGAGTTTTAAAATTTGATTACCCTCTTGATAGACTGGATTTTTGCTGAAGTAGATTTTTTTAAAAAGAGCTCTTGGTTATTGTATTTTTGAGTTTTTGTGGGTCTAGGAGTGTTAGTTTGCCCTTTGTCAACACCAGCTTGGCTGTATGTAATAATTTGGGTCATGCTTTTGCTCTCAGCCTTTTTAAGATATTGCACACCACCATCTTCTGGCATCACATGTTTCAGACAAGTCTAAGTTCGTCGTCATCATTCCCCTGTTTTTCTATCTGGATGGGAATAAAATTCTTTATCCTTGATGTTTAGCAACTTGGCCAGAATATACATTGGTGTTAGTCCTTGTCAATTTCTTCTGCCGTGGGCTACTACTTGATATCTCCAGCCTCATTTCCCACTACTTCCTTGCAGGGGGCATGTCCACCTTGCCAACTTTTTGCCCTTCTGTGACCTCATTATGCTGCTTTAATATTCTTCTGGCTTGGCACAGGCTAGTAAAATTCCCTCATCCCTACCCTCCACCCTGCTGTTTGCTGCTGCTCTTTCCAGCACATTTAGCTCAAGCATCTCTCTCCTCCGTGAGGACTTCCAGAGCACACTCCTCAGGTGACCGGCCACTCTCCCCTTCCACCCCTATGGAATGTAACATGTACCCGTAGTATTACATTTGGTGCACTGATCTGCCATCACAGGTTTATGACTGTCTCACATCCAGGACTGTGAGCTCCAAGGGGAGGGCCGCCTAGTTTATACCCACATAACTATGCAATTTAAAAGAGTTTATGTTGGTAAAATGTTGGAGATTTTAGATCGGGAGTCCCCAACCCCTGGACCATGGACCGGTACTGGTCCGTGGCCTGTTAGGAACCGGGCCGCACAGCAGGAGGTGAGCAGCGGGCAAGCTGAGCGAGCAAAGCTTCATCTGTATTTACAGCTGCTCCCCATCACTCGCATTACTGCCTGAGCTCCGCCTCCTGTCAGATCAGCGGCGGCATTAGATTCTCATAGGAGCGTGAATCCTACTGTGAACTGTGCATGCGAGGCATCTAGGTTGCGAGCTCCTTATGAGAATCTAATGCCTGACGATCGGAGGTGGAGCTGAGGCAGTGATGCTAGTGCTGGGGAGTGGCTGCAAATACAGATTATCATTAGCAGAGAGGTTTGACTGCACAGAGACCATAATAAATAAGTTGCTTGCAGACTCATATCAAAACTCTATCAGAGAGTGGCAAGTGACGACAATTAACCTGCATCTGGTGGCAGGCTTTAAGTCAGAATCCGACACTTATTTTAGCCTGCGCTTGGCCCACCCATTATTTTATTTACCAGTTCCATCTGCGCCTCTTTCCGGCACTGCACACTTGTCTCAGTCACAGTTTTGGTAAGCCCACAAGCTAACCCTACCCAAAATGTGTAAAAAACAAACATCACTGGAGAGCTTCTTTGAAAAGGGGGAAAGACGCAATGATGAGACAGCAGAAGACTCTAAGACTGACAACAAAAAGAAAGCTGCGTTTAAAAGAAACTACCAAGAGTCCTACTTAAATTACAGGTTCATCACAACAGGTGATTCACATTCTCCAAGCCAGCTTTGTATAATATGTGGAGACCGGCTATCCAACGAAGCCGTGAAACCTTCAAAACTGCTTCACCACATGGAGACCAAGCACCCTGCATTAAAAGACAAGCCTTTGGAGTTTTTCAAAAGAAAAAAACGTCAACACGAAGAGCAGAAGCAATTACTGAAGGCCACCACTTCATCAAATGTGTAGCACTGAGAGCATCATTCTTAGCAGCTAACCGCTTGCTAAAGCTAAGAAGCCCTTTACTGTTGGTGAAGTGTGGTTCCTTCCTGCTGCTATGGACATTTGTCATGAACTTTTAGGAGAGGCTGCAGTTCAAAAGGTGGCAGGTGTTCCTCTTTCGGCTAGCACCATAACTAGACGAATTGATGAAATAGCAGGGGATATTGAGGCACAATTGTTAGAGGATTAATGAGTCACTGTGGTACACGATCCAGGTTGACAAGTCTACTGATGTTAACAAGGCAACAATGCTTGTTTTTGTGTGATATATTTTTCAGGAGGATGTGCGTGAGGATATGTTATGTGCACTTTTGTTGCCAACCAACACCACAGCTGCAGAACTATTCAAGTCTTTGAATGATTACGTATCAGGAAAACTGAATTGGTCATTTTGTGTCAGTATATGCATGGATGGAGCTGCTGCCATGACTTCATGGCCTTCTGGTTTCACTACTCGGGTCAAAGAGGTCACTTCTGAATGTGAGTCTACGCACTGTGTCATCCATAGAGAAATGCTGGCTAGCTGGAAAATGTCACCTGAACTTAACAACGTTTTGCAGGATGTGATTAAAATTAACAACCACATTAAAGTACATGCCCTTAACTCAGGTCTGTTCGTGCAGCTCTGTGAGGATATGGACACAGAGCACACATCTTCTTTTATACACAGAAGTCAGATGGCTTTCTAAAGGTAGATCACTGGCCAGAGTTTTTGAGTTACGAGAGCTGCTTCAGAGATTTCTTTTAGAAAAACAGTCACCCCTGGCAGCACATTTCAGTGACACAGATGGGTCGCAAAACTTGCTTACTTGGGTGACACATTCAACCTGCTCGACAAACTCAACCTGTCACTTCAGGGGAGAACAACAGCTGTGTTCAAGTCAGCAGATAAAGTGGCTGCATTCAAAGCCAAACTGGAATTATGGGGGAGAAAGGTGAACATTGGGATTTTTGGCATGTTTCAAACATTAGCAGAGATTTTGAGAGACTGAACCAGGGCCTTCTTTCTTCTAGCTGGTGCATGATCACTTTTCTCAGCTTTCAAAAGAGTTTGAGCATTACTTCCCAACCACAAAAGACCCCTGAACTGGGAAGGAATGGATCTGAGACCCATTTGTGAATAAGCCAGGTGAATCAACTTTGTCCGTGCTAGAAGAGGATCAGCTGCTTGAGATCGCAAATGACGGGCCCTTAAAAGTATGTTTGAGACAACTTCAAATCTCCATACGTTCTGGATTAAAGTCAAGGCGGAATATGCTGAGATTGCCACAAAAGCACTGAAAAGCCTGCTTGCATTTCCAACATCCTGTCTTTGTGAAGCAGGGTTTTCTGCAGTGACAGCAACCAAAACGAGATCACGGAGGAGACTGGACATTAGCAACACACTTGGGGTGTCACTGTCTCCCATCGCCCCCAGATGGGACCATCTAGTTGCAGGAAAACAAGCTCAGGACTCCCACTGATTCTGCATTATGGTGAGTTGTATAATTATTTCATTATACATTACAATGTAATAATAATAGAAATAAAGTGCACAATGAATGCAATGCACTTGAATCATCCTGAAACCACCGTCCCCCCCCCCCCCATGGAAAAATTGTCTTCTACAAAACTGGTCCCAAAAAGGTTGGGGACCGCTGTTTTAGATGGCGTGTGGACAAATTACTAAGCAGGTAGCAAACAGGAAAAGTGTAAATGTGATACAGTTCGAGTGCTCAGATACGTTGAATGCTTTAAGTCTTTAGGGAACAGTAATCATAAAGCAGAAGGTTGGGTAAATAAAAAGTGTTAAAGAGAACCCTGCAGTTAAGCGGCGGAAACAGTCGAGCTTCTATAACGGAGGTGGCAGATGTCCGGGAGAGTCCGGGGTTAGCTCTCCCACACTTCAGCCTCTCAGCTGAGGCTAAAGACATGCGTGGCCAGCCCTTTTCCCATTTAGCTACACCTACAGCTCTCGCCCACCACCGCGACCCATCCGCGAGTGAACACCAATTTGCAGGCGCCTGCTGCACAAACGAAGCGGGGAGAACAGCGGGGAGGAGCTAGCTCTGCGCATGCTCTATGTGGGCGGCGGGGGGTGTCCGGCAGGTTGCGCCTGCGCGCTGCGTCGACCAGACGCCTCGGCTTCCGCGCCAGGATACCCGGCGGGATGGTGTCGCGGTGCCAGGTAAGAATGGGGAAGCCCTCCGGGATGTGTCTGTTCTCTCTTTCCCTCCACAGACCCGGTTCTGCTCGGCCAGACCCCGGCGACCGCCACCGCCGCGGTGGGCCCTCCCGACTTCGGAGGCTTTGCTCTGGTCTCCCCAACGAAAGTCAAGTCCATTCCGCGAACTCTTGTTCTGCAGGTGACGGCCTGGAAGACCAGCTGGTTTCTAAAGGCACCCGCGGTATTTGCCCTTGCTTCTCAGATTGTTCGTTTCTAAGAAGACAAGTTTTCAATTTTAAAAGAAATGCCCTTAACTAAGAATTCTTTGATGAAATGTGCTCCATCTGTGCATTTGTGAACCCTTGATTATTTGCAGGCCTCTGATTATTTCGTAGAGAATGATTTGCTCTCTGTCACAGGTGGGTTATTTTACTTGGTCGGATCGCTTAGATACCAGGCTGTCTGCATAAGTTTGTCCTAGGAAATAGCAGTTTATCCTGTATTTCAGACCCATCTGCTTTTGTAAATATCAGGGTTTGTATGTTGCATAACAATCCTGGACAGCTGGGTTCAATGTAATGTAGACTGGAATCAAAGGTCATATGACAACCGTGAAAGATGTGTCTTTAACTTATTTGGTCATTTATTTGTGTAATTCGTCTCTTGACTCAGACATTTGTTCACTGCTTAAGTATAAAAGGTGCTATAATTTTATGTCAGTTAAAGGCCAACCTCATGGTTTCTAAGAAGATATTGTTAGGATTTTAGTTGTGGCACACATAACATTTATAAAACTAAAAAGCATCTGGAAATTAGTCTGACTTGTACTTAAAACATAAAAATTTTTCAAAATTTGAACTTGTAGGTATGCAGAAATTTTTATGGGCACTTTTAATTTTTTCTAATTTATAAAAAGGGTCTTTGATTAAAGTAATACATTTGAACAACAAAACCCAGCGTGGACAGTCAGAAAAGGACCATGGGTTGTTATTGTTAAAAACATTTTCTTTCTTTTCAGGTGGAAGTGTTGTATTTTGCAGAAAGTGCTGAAATAACAGGAATTCGCTCAGAGACCATTTCTGTGCCACAAGAAATAAAAGCATTGCAGCTGTGGAATGAGCTAGAAACGCGCCATCCTGGGTAGTTAAAAATTTGCAGAATGTATATGATTAACACTTTTTAATATTTAAAAATGTGTGAGTAAATGATAAAAGTAAAAAGTTAATTTAGATTTCCATGTTTAATGTCAGAAGGATCATTAGTTGTATTTTTTCTGAAAACTTAAGTTCTAGTATTTAAAAATGCAAAATTCCTTAATAACGGTTAAAAATATTTTACTTAAAAAACACAGTGAGCTGTGATACTCCCAAAGGGACATGATTATATTTGCTTTTATAATCTACAAAATACTGAAAATGTAGATTCTGCATTTTTGTAACGTTAAATGAAATTGTTACATATTCTGTTAAAAAATGTGTGCTTTAAACTTTTATGTCCTGCCCCTTCTTTAGAGAACTCAAAATAGAAATTTCTAAGATTGAAAGAAAAATGAAAGATAACAAACGTTAGCTGCTGCTGAATTTGAGTTTTTACAATATTTGATTTTTTTTCTGGTTCTTGAAAATATCATTTTACTGCTGTTGTTCGTACCTCAATGAGTCTCTTTTGGAACAAAATATAAAAGTGGCCTATTTGAACGTGTTCCAGGTATATTAGTAGTGTCACTTAAATTGTGTGACTGTTTAACTTGGAAGTCTTAGTGCTGTGTAAAAGACAGCCCACAATGTATGTTCAAAAAGAAAATTATTCCTTCTTGATTTCATATCTTTTTAAGTTCTTAAAATGCCCTGATAATCAATGAAATGTAGTGGGGCCTCTTCCTAATTTACCTTTCACGTTTTTACCTGCTGAGAGGCACCTGGTGTTTTGGAACCTTTCAGGGTATACTTAGTATACTTGTATGCTTAGATGGAAAGCTCCTGGGGAGGGCATGTACTGATTAAGAAATTGTCCTTTTTTTTTTGACCTGGTCTGAATGTTGTCTCCAGTCTAGTGTTTTTTTGTTTGTTTCTTTAATTCCCCAAGACACCCAACATCCAGTAAAGAGTTGTTAGCAGTTTACTGCATTCTTTGTGGTGAATAAGTAAACATACTTATCTTCAGTGGATATATCCTTTCTCTGCAAAATATGAGTTTAATTAGCGATTTTGCAGATGATGCTTCATAAAGTAATATTTATGTAATTTTGATTGCAGCTGAGGAGATTTGGGGTCTAACAGCATTGATACATCTAATTATACTTTTTTCCCTTCAGATTGGCTGATGTCAGAAATCAGGTGATATTTGCTGTTCGTCAAGAATATGTCGAGCTTGGAGATCAGCTCCTCCTGCTTCAATCAGGAGACGAAATTGCCATTATCCCCCCAATTAGTGGAGGATAGTGCTTTTGAGCCACCTGGGTATGTGAGATAGGTTTTTCTTAGGCAATCTTGTGGAGAAGGATCATACAGATAATAACTTATATATGGTTTCCTTTAACTGTATACTCTTTGTAAGGCTGTCTGCACCAACTCTTGGTAAAGCAGCAACTCTTTATTGGTGCAGATGGACTTATAAATACCTATCATCTCTGCATCAGTTGTGTTGTAAGCAGTTTAATGTCATCTTGATTTGTTCATTCTATTGATTCAACATGGTTTATTGATATTTTGTGTCAGGCACAGCGCTAGACACTGGAGTTTTAATACTCCTATTTTGCAGGAGGGAGAAGTTAAAAAACTTTTCTAAGATCACAGAGCTAATAAGTGGCAGAGCCAACATTTGAACTCAGATTATTATTGGACTCTCTGTGTACTTTTCCACAAATATGCTTATTAGTACTGGATAATAGCTCTCCTGGGCACAGAGAAATGTAGAAAAATTGCATAGCTGGGAAGTAAAAAGATCACTCTTCCTGAAAAACGCTTACCATTTTCCAGGTATAAAAACAGCTTTATTATTATAGTTATATTGCTAGTGGCTCTAGGACCCATGTCATCTTTCCATCTTTCCAAATAAAGTAAGCCATGTCTGAGTAGGATAATGTGTAAGAACATTGGGTTTTTGTTTTAATTTAACCCATTATTATTTTTATTATTTATTTTTTTAACATCTTTATTGGAGTATAATTGCTTTACAATGGTGTGTTAGTTTCTGCTTTATAACAAAGTGAATCAGCTCTACGTATACATATATCCCCATATCTCCTCCCTCTTGCATCTCCCTCCCACCCTCCCTACCCCACCCCTCTAGGTGGTCACAGAGCACCGAGCTGATCTCCCTGTGCTATGTGGCTGCTTCCCACTAGCTATCTGTTTTACATTTGGTAGTGTATATATGTCCATGCCACTCTCTCACTTTGTCCCAGCTTACCCTTCCCCCTCCCCATGTCCTCAAGTCCATTCTCTATGTCTCCGTCTTTATTCCTGCCCTGCCCTTAGGTTCTTCAGAACCATTTTTTTTTAGATTCCATATGTATGTGTTAGCATACGGTATTTGTTTTTCTCTTTCTGACTTACTTCACTCTGTATGACAGACAGACTCTAGGTCCATCCACCTCACTACAAATATCTCAATTTCGTTCTTTTTATGGCTGAGTAATATTCCATTGTATATATGTGCCACATCTTCTTTACCCATTCATCTGTCAGTAGACATTTAGGTTGCTTCCATGTCCTGGCTATTGTAAATAGTGCTGCAATGAACATTGTGGTACATGACTCTTTTTGAATTATGGTTTTCTAAGGGTATATGCCCAGTAGTGGGATTGCTGGGTTGTATGGTAGTTCTATTTTTAGTTTTTTAATGCTCCTCCATACTGAAGAACACTTCTTAGTATAGTCTGGAGAGGCAGACAGAATGAGGCTTAATTTGTCAACTGAGAAATAATGTAGAAATTAATAATCATCCCTAACTGAAAACTCTTATAAGTTAGGAATGAAAGAAAACTTTCTTAATTTGATAGTGTTTTTCTCCAAAATCAAGTAAATATCATATTGGATGGCAAAACTTTGGTTTTATTAAAGAAAAGAACAAGCCAAGGATGCTTATTTATTTTTTTCACCCATTTCTTCCCCACTTTTCTGGAGGGTAGTGTCCCAAAAGTGAAGAATAAATATTGTAAAGCCAATTGCCTGGCATGTTGATAGAGATTGGATTTTCTTAGTCCTATTATTTGGAAATAATAGAATTCTCTGTTAGATATGTATCTCAGTTTTATTTGGAAACTGTGGTCACCATATCACCACCATGATATAGAAAAATGCTATTTTTTTTTGAGTTTGTAATTTATTCAGCAAACAGTGGGCTGCCATAGGTGTGTGTTTGTGTGTGATGGTTAGAACTGTTCTTTGGGAAGACTAGGAAGATACTCAGCAGCATTGTGTATGATTTGAGTGTGTTTGACAGGATTTGTAATATGCAGTTTTAGAGTCTATGTTATTACAGAATCAAGTTGTGGGAACTCAGTGTGGTCTGAAGTTCATAGACGATGTTTGGGTTACCTATATCGTATTGCAAGATGAAGTGGAAGAAGCTCAGGTGACATGTACAGGAGGTTGAAGCATCTTGGAATCCAGTAGCATCTGAATGGGTTTTTTTCAGTAGCATGGTCCTCTTATCTTAAACACACCTTCCCCAGCCCCCATGCTCTGTCTCAGAACCCTGTTTGTTTCCATTAGTTATCCCTATTTGTAATTCCTATTTATTGCTTTGTTCCTCCACTAGCATAAGTGCCCTGAGTGCTGGAGCCAGGTCTTTTGTTCCCTGGTCTGTATCCAGTGTGTGGGCTTAGTCTCTGACCCTTAGTGAGTACGAAATAAACGCTTGATGAATGAAATGAAAAATGCATGGTGAAGGACTTTTACAGCATCTGGTGAATAGGCGTGCAGTCAATTCATTTATTTCCTTAGTTACTTAACTGAGGTTGTGCCTGATTATGAAATGAACCCAGATCCTGTGGAGTCATCATTTTGCTTGCCCTCCTTTTTGGGTAAAGAAAAAGGCAGTTCTGGGTGTGGTGCTTGGTAATCCAGTGGTTAGAGGTGATGTGTGTGTGGTTGCAGGAGAGAGTTTGGAATACGTTGGCAAATGAAATAGATTACATTTTAAGTGATCATGTTAATGGTAAGTTCCTTTTTATATCATGCTTGATTCGTTAGGGATATTTGTAAAATTACTGAGTTTTGCTAAAATTTTACACTTGCTTATTTTTATCATTCGGATCAAATCATGCCTCCTAACACATCTAATGTAGAAAAAATATATAAATTGAAACATAGCCTATAAGCTGGGTGTTTTTACTCTAGTACCAATGTTAAGGTTTGGTAATATTTTATTTCCAGGAAAGATATAAATGAAGTTGAAGAGAAATCGAAAGATATAATAAAATTCACATCTGAGCAACTTTCAGTAGATGAAGTCTCACAGCTGGTGATTTCTCCACTCTGTGGTGCAATATCCCTATTTGTAGGTGAGTTGTAATTTTCATAGCATCTATTGACTATACAAGACAGTAGAAATTAGCAGGTGTTTCTCATGTTCAGTGTTAATAGTAAGAGGATTTTAAGATACGGAGCAGTTAGCCAGGATTACCCATGGTGGTGAGTAGAAATTTTTTAAATTCTTGTTTTGTTTTACTAATCTTCAAATTAACCTATGTTAAAGGCAAAAAAAAAAAAACAAAAGTAGACTAAAACTCATTATTAGCAGAGAGAATTCTGATAATCCTGGGAACATAATATTTTCCTTTTAAGTGTCAAATTCTAATTGTTACAAAGGGAATATATACTGGTTTGTCATTTGAATGTTTTCAGTAAACCTGGGTAATCAGTGTCATTTTATTTCCTCATCTTTGTGATGATTATCTCGATTTTCTAATCAAGTTTTTGTGTTTAGAAAATTTCAAAGTAATTTTTAGACAAATTGGTATGCTACTCGTCTATGCAAAAATAATCCTTTTTTATTCTATTAGTGTGCTATTTCTACTGTAGGGAGAAAGCTTATTTTGTATTGTTTTTATTTTTTTTTATTTTAGGAACTACAAGGAATAACTTCGAAGGGAAAAAAGTCATTAGCTTAGAGTATGAAGCATATCTACCAATGGCAGAAAATGAAGTCAGAAAAATTTGTAGTGACATTAGGCAGAAATGGCCAGTCAAACACATAGCAGTGTTCCATCGGCTTGGGTATGATTTCCTTTATCAGTTTTAAGTGTAGTCGTTTTCCGCCTTTGTACTAATTCTGATTCTGGAATCTTTCATTGGCATCCTGTGTTACCCTGAAAGGGAGGTTTGTTTATCATTCTGGCAGACAGGGGCTTTAAGGCTGCTTGTTACATTGTAACATTTGGAGAATGGCTGATGCTGTAACAAAGTCCAAATGTGCAAGATTCTTTGGCCCTGTGCCCAACAGTCTGTGCTGATATGTGCTAAAGGCCATGAGACCTTTTCAGAACTGTTTTGTAGTCTGTACCCTGTTTATATGACAGTCTGAGATTTTTTTTGATGTAAAAGCCTTTTAAGGTCATTAGATTAGTTTGCTGTTTTGTATCACCAAGAAGAGTGGAGTTCTAGACTTTGAAAAGAACCCAGCAATGGGACTAAATCTATCATCTGTTAGTTATTACTTTGTTATTGGTAACTATAATTTTATTAATGTTATCAATTCTGTTATTTACTATTCATTACTATTTAATACTTTAAATTCTACCTTATATTCATCATGCGATTAGTTTGTATTTCTAGGCATTACCTGGCACTGTGCCTTGTTTGTTTGATCAGATATTTGTTGAATCAGTGAGGTACTTTTCATCTTGTTGCCCATTCAGTAAATTTAGTGGATACATGCTAATAGATTAGTCACAAGCTTGGCATCTCCTGCTAAATGCAACTGGGATGAATTACTGTTTTCTAACTAAATGGGATGTTTAGGTAAAACAGAACTGGATATTTAGTTCTAGGAATGCTTCACTGGAATTTTTTTTTTTTTTTTCACATGTCTAGTAGATTTTTTAACATGTAGCTTCAGAGGAGATGATGAATTTTTTTCTTCATTTTGTTAAAGCTTAGTTCCAGTGTCAGAAGCAAGCATTATCATTGCTGTGTCCTCAGCCCATAGGACTGCATCCCTCGAAGCTGTGAGCTATGCCATTGATACTTTAAAAGCCAAGGTGCCCATATGGAAAAAGGTAAGTTAGGAAAATATCTGATTTTGTCTTTGGACATGATTTTTCTCAGGAATTTTTAAAGAACAAGGAAGAAGAGTACATACAGAGTATGTACTTCCCTGACTTCATAGAATCTCGTTTTCTTTTTCTAGGAAATGGGGTGTTTATGTAATAATCTCCTTTCCAAGGTTTATTAAGCATGAAAAATATGTGCCCCAAAGAATGCATGGCCTGGAGAAGACCTCAACAAGTGGTAACAGTTAGAATTCCTAGTCTAGAATGTTCCAGTGGCTCATATATGAAGTATTATCCCTCATATTAGAATTCCCTTGAGTTAGAGGGTCTTTCCTTTGGAGAACAGGAATAATGCATGGCTATTTAGTCAATGGCTAAAATGGAGACTTCTCAAGGCAAAAGAGCCTTCTCCTAGAACTCCTTCATTTTAGGAAAAGAAAAGTGGGATATTGCCTCCTTGGAGAAAATGCATAGTAAGTGGATTTAAAAACCTAACTAGGAAATTCTAGCTTGTTTTCTGTCCATACATCAAACCCATCAATAAAAGCAAACAAGCCCCTGCTTAAAGAGAGCATTCTGAAGATATGAAAAGGCCTAGCTCCCTGATTTCTCCCCTGGTGTAGTAACCTCAACAGTGGGATCACTCTGTATTCTCAGAAATGTGTAATTACACTTAAGAGCCTCAAATTGCCCACAGCATTGTGGCTGATAGCAAAGCTGAGGAATGGATCCACTGTCCAGTAGAGCAGAAGGCCAGGGTGAAGGACCAGTGGTGAGATGAGCAAATTGGACTCTGAACCAGCACCTGTGAAATTTAGTGACCATATTTTCTGGATAAAAACTGAAACCCATTGTTATAAGGGGATATTTAGGGATTAGAGGATAGGATATGTGAAAGGAATCTGTCTTAGTGAAGCTCAGATATCTGGTTGCTTTGCTGTGAACAAGGCTGCCACAATTTTGATAGACCATGAGACCCTGGAGAGAGCAAGGTAGGAAAAGTATTCCAGAATGAATTGTGAGCCTGGCTGGAAGAGATTCTTTGCCTTGGAGCAAAGAATGGACAGCCAGCTGACAAAGTAGATGAGACGGTAGGCCCCCCAAATAAGGGAGTGGGTAGGAGTTGGGGGTATACTCTCATTGTGATGCTTTGAGAACTGGCTGGGCTTTCTATTTACTTCTCTGTCTGTAGAGGGTGGGAGGGTGTACAGGTGTTCAGAGGATAATTGAATTTGGATTTCTACCCCTGCAGAAATAGAATCTGACTAGAGAGTGAGAAGAGAAAGTGATATATTCTTATTCCCCTTCTGTCCAAAAATTATCTGAATTCTAGTCTGGTTCTGGTTTCAGCCCATGCTTTGAGATCATCTGTGATACAGGCAAGGAATGGGCAGGTGGGTTGGGCACGCACTTACAGAGTGGTTGCCACCACCACGCAGCTCAGACCTGTTTAGGAACCTTTGTGGTGGTCTCTTAATTTCAAAGCTAATGGAAATATCCCTTCGGCCTTTGGAAACGCATATTTAGAAATGTGGAAGTAGTAGGTGTGTCTGGAAAGAAAAAAATGTTTAAAGACCTTCCATCTTCCCTACATAACCTTGCCCAGGGTGTCTCCTGTCATGATCCCTAGCGAAATTAATTGTTTATTCCTTTCTGTGTTTGCCCCTTGTCTTGTTAAGGCTTCTTGTCTGCCGTTTCTCCTACTCGACTGAGTCCTTGAGTGTAGGGAGCATGTTTATTCGTTTGTTTGCTCTCATTGCCTTATGCAAATGGCCATTGGATTGTTAAAAGAGGAGCAGATATAAATAGTTGTGATATTCATTTGCCTGATTTATTCAGATATATTTGCATTTATTAAAATGCTCTCCTTTAAATTCTTATTATGGTTCTGCTTTTTAGGAAATGTATGAAGAATCATCATCATCTTGGAAAAGAAACAAAGAATGCTTTTGGGCAACCGATGATTAAACCACTTAGGTTTTTAGAGTCTTAAAATTTTAACTTGGTAAATTCTTATCTTTGATCATGTTTTGATTTTTCTTCTCCAGGAGATAGTTTACTGAACATAAACTCTTACGTTACACCAGAGGAACAAGAGAGAAAAAAAAGCAAAATAAATGAGTGTTTAGGATGAGGGCTTATTCGGGAACTAGAGATAGAGGAAAGAAAGGCTTTAGGGAAAAAATGGAAGAATAATTTAAATGTAAGGAAAGATGCCTGTGGTAGACATATTATTCTATGACTAAGCTCTAACTGTAACTTGACTCACATTGAGGTGTGGGCCCTCCTCAGTGACTGTCTCAGAGGCTACCCCCAACCCCCTACCTCTATGCCCAGTGATATCATTGGTGTCAGGGATGCGTTTTGGGAATGTAGGTGGAACTGGAAGGTGTAAAAAGTCCTTATCGGTTACTCTTGGTATGATATATTTTTAGAATTTATGTATTTTCAAAATAAGCTAAATAAACGTGATTTTAAAAGTTTAAAAGCAATATTTTCCTGTTTTTAAAAATTCAGTGATAATACCTAAGATATTTCATCATATGAAGCTTTCTAGTATTACAGAATCAATAATCTTACCATAATACTTATTATATTTTATTAGTTATTAGTATTGTATCAATATATAAATTAGCATAAAATTGTTGTAAAACAAGGCAAACTAGCAACAAGGGTGCTTTGTGTTATAATGTTAGTTATAAAATTGTACCCACAACCAATTAAAAAGGAAAATTATATGATTATTTGGTAAAGTATTTTCAGATAGTTTTTTTTAGCTTAAGCAACATTATCATTAATAATGTTTTCTGCAAAATCTTTATACTAAATAATGGTCCAGTTTTTGCTTGGTCGACCTATATACCATCTTGGTAGATCTTAGTATATAAGTTCCATATAGTTCTTTTTTTTTTTAAATTGAAGTATTATTGACTTATAATATTTTGTTAGTTTTAGGTGTACAGCATAGTGATTTGGGGGTTTTTGCATATTATATTCCATTATAGGTTATTACAAGATGTTGGTATAATTCCCTATGCTGTACAGTAAATCCTTGTTGCTTATCTGTTTTATGTATAGTAGTTTGTATCTGTTAATCCCATACTCGTAATTTGTCCTTCCCCTTCGTCCTCTCCCCTTTGGTAAACATAAGTTTGTTCTCTATGTCTGTGAGTGTTTCTGTTTTGTATATAGATTCATTTGTGTTATTTCTTTAGATTCCACATATAAGTGATATCATATAGCATTTGTCTTTCTCTGTCTGACTTATTTCACTAAGCATAAGATTCCATAAATCCATCCATGTTGCTGCAAATGGTGATTTTGTTTTGTGTGTGTGGTGAGTAATATTCCATTGTATGTGTATGTGTGTATATGTCACATCTTCTTAAGCCAGTCATCTGTTGGGTTGCTTCCCTGTCTTGGCTATTATGTAATAAACAGTGCTGCTGTGAACATTGTGGTGCGTGTATCTTTTCGAATTAGAGTTTTCATGTTTTCTGGATATATACCCAGGAGTGGGATTGCTCAGTCATGTGGCAGTTCTATTTTTAGTTTTTTAAGGAACCTCCATACTGTTTTCCATAGTGGCTGCACAAGTTTACATTACCACCAACAGTGTTCAAACGTTCCTTTTTCTCCACATCCTCTCCAGTATTTATTATTCGTAGACTGTTCGATGATAGCCATTCTGACTGTGATAACTCAGTGAGGTGATACCTCATTGTGTTTTTGATTTGGATTTCTTTAATAATTAGTGGTGTTTCATGTGCTTGTTAGTCATCTGTATGTCTCCTTTGGAAAAATGTCTATTTGGGTCTTCTGCCCAATTTCTGATTGGGTCATTTGTTTTTTCGATATTATATGAGCTGTTTATAAATATATTTTTGATATTAACCCCTTGTCAGTTGCATCATTGCAAGTATTTTCTCCCATTCCGTAGGTTTTCATTTTGTTGATGGTTTCCTTTGTTGTGCAAGAGCTTTTAACTTTCATTAGGTCCCATTTGTTTATTTTTATTTTTATTTCTTTTGCCTTGGGAGACTGACCTAAGAAAGTAATTGCTGAGATTTATGTCAAAAAATATTTTGCCTATGTTCTCTTTTAGGAGTTTTATGGTGTCATGTTGTATATTTAGGTCTTTAAACCATTTTGAGTTTATTTTTGTATATGGTGTGAGGGAATATTCTAATTTAATTGTTTTACATATAGCTGTCCAGCTTTTGCAACACCACTTGTTGAAGAGATTGTCTTTTCTCTATTGTATATTCTTGCCTCCTTTGTTGTGGATTAACTGACCATAGGTGTGTGGGTCTATTTCTGCACTCTCTGTTTTGTTCCATTGATCTATGTGTGTGTATTTGCGCCAGTACCATGCTGCTTTGGTTATGGTAGCTTTGTAGTATAGTCTGAAGTCTGGTGGAAGGGTTATGCCTCCAGCTTTGTTCTTTTTTCTCAGGATTGCTGTAGCAGTTCTGGGTCTTTTGTGGTTCCTTATAAATTTTAGGATTTTTTTGTTCTAATTCTGTGAAAAATGTTATGGGTATTTTGATAGGGATCGCACTAAATCTGTAGATTGCTTTGAATGATTTTTTTTTTTTTGTATTTCTGTGGTATCAGTTGTTAATTCTCCTCTCTCATTTCTTATTTTGTTTATTTGAGTCCTCTCTCATTTCTTCCTGGTGAGCCTGCCTAGAGGTTTGTCACTTTCGTTTATCTTTTAAAATAAACCAGCTCTTGGTTTTATTGATCTTTTCTATTGTTTTTTGATCTCTATTTTATTTATTCCCTCTCTGATCTTTATTATTTCCTTCCTTATGTTGACTTTGAGCTTTGTTTGTTTTTCTTTTAATTCTTTTAGGTGATAAGTTTTTATTTGAGATTTTCCTTGTTTCTTTTTTTTTTTTTTAAATCTTATTTTAATGAATTTATTTTTTTATATTTTTTATTTTTGGCTGTGTTGGGTCTTCGTTTCTGTGTGAGGGCTTTCTCTAGTTGCGGCAAGTGGGGACCACTCTTCATTGTGGTGTGCGGGCCTCTCACTATCGCAGCCTCTTTTGTTGCGGAGCACAGGCTCCAG
Organism: Balaenoptera acutorostrata; assembly: GCF_949987535.1. Lineage (NCBI taxonomy): Eukaryota > Metazoa > Chordata > Mammalia > Artiodactyla > Balaenopteridae > Balaenoptera > Balaenoptera acutorostrata. The sequence continues at coordinate 43,871,937 of NC_080065.1, read as the reverse complement.
ACGCGCAGGCTCAGTAGTTGTGGCTCACGGGCCTAGTTGCTCCGTGGCATGTGGGATCTTCCCAGACCAGGGCTCGAACCCGTGTCCCCTGCATTGGCAGGCAGATTCTCAACCACTGTGCCACCAGGGAAGCCCTCCTTGTTTCTTGAGGAAGGCTTGTATCACTATGAACTTCCCTCTTAGAACTGCTTTTACTGCATCCCATAAATCTTGTAAGGTTGATTTCATTGTCATTTGTCTACAAGTATTTTCTTATTTCTTCTTTGATTTTGTCATTGACTCATTGGTTTTTTTAAAAGCATGTTGTTTAGTCTCCATATCTTTGTGTTTTTCTCGTTTTCTTTCTGTAGCTGATTTCTAGTTTTATACCATTATGTTCATAAAAGATGCTTGATGTAATTTCTACCGCCTTAAATTTTTCGAGGCTGTTTTGTGTCCTGGTATGTGGTCCAGCCTAGAGAACATTCCATGCATGCTTTAAAAGAATGTGCTTTCTGCTTTTTTTTGGTTGTAGTGTCCTATACATATCAGTTAAGTCCAGCAGGTCATTTGTGTCATTTAGAACCTCTGTTGCCTTATTTATTTTCTGTCTGGATGGTCAGTCCTTTGATGTCAGCAGGGTCTTAAAGTCTCCTACTGTTACTGTGTTCCTGTCAATTGCTCCCTTTATGTCTGTTAGTATTTGCTTTATATATTTAGGTGCTCCTGTATTGGGTGTGTATATGTTTACAAGTGTAATATCCTTTTCTTGTATTGATCCCTTTATTATTATATAACACCCTCCTTTGTCTTTCCTTATGGCCTTTGCTTGTTTGTTTTAATTTATTTTATTTATTTTTGGCTGCGTTGGATCTTTGTTGCTGTGGGTGGGCTTTCTCTAGTTGCAGCGGGCAGGCTTCTCATTGCAGTGGCTTCTCTCGTTGCAGAGCACGGGCTCTAGGCACGCGGGCTTCAGTGGTTGTGGCTTGCAGGCTCTAGAGCGCAGGCTTAGTAGTTGTGGCACACGGGCTTAGTTGCTCTGCGGCATGTGGGATCTTCCTGGACCAGGGCTTGAACCCATGTCCCCTGCATTGGCAGGCATATTCCCAACCACTGCACCACCAGGGAAGCCCCTGGCCTTTGTTTTAAAGTCTATTTTGTCTGATATGAGTATTGCTACCCCCAGCTTCTTGTCATTTACTTTTGTATGAAATATCTCTTTCCATCCTTTCACTTTCAGTCTGGTATGTCTTTTGCCCTGAAGTGAGTCTCTTGTAGGCAGCATATTGCAGGTTCTCGTTTTTTTATACAATAGCCACTCTGTGTCTTTTGATTAGAGCATTTAGTCCATTGACATTTAAGATAATTATTGATAGGTATGTACTTATTGCCATTTTATTCCTTGTTTTCCAGTTCTACTTTGTTTATTCTTTTTCATTTTGTGGTTTGGTGAGTTTCTTTTATAGTATGCTTGAATTCCTTTCTTTTATAGTATGCTTGAATTCCTTTCTTTTTGTTTTTTTGTGAATCTGTTGTATGTTTTTGATTTCTGGTTACCATGGGGTTCATGTATGTTGATCCATAACTATATCTACTTGCTTTAAACTGTTATTCAAGTCCAAACACATTCTAAAATATCTACATTTTTTACTCCCCTCCTCCACATTTTGTGATTTTGATGTACTATTTTACATCCTCATGCTTATTCTTTTACTGCTTATTGTAGTTATAATCGCTTTTACATTTTCTGTTTGTTTTTCAGTCTATGTACTGATTTATTTAAGTGATCTTCAATCCTTACTTTATATTTGCCTTTCCTATTGGGATTTTCCTTTTCCTATAGATTCTCTTTTTCCATTTAGAGAAGACCCTTCAATATTTCTTATAGTGTAGGTTTAGTATTGCTGAATTTTTTTAGTTTTTGCTTGTCTGAGAAATTCTGTCTCTCTCTCTATCCTAAGTGATAGTCTTGCTGGGTAGAGTATCATAGGTTGCAGGTTTTACCCTTTCAGGAATTTGCATATATCATGCCACTCCCTTCTGGCCTGCAAAGTTTCTGCAGAGAAATCAGCTTATAACCTTAGGGGGGGTTCCCTCGTAACTGACTGTTTTTCTCTCATTACCTTTAGAATCCTCTCTTTATCTTTAATGTTTGCCATTTTAACTATGACATGTCTTGGTGTGGACCTCTTTGGGTTCATCTTGTTTGGGAGCCTCCATGCTTCCTGTACCTGGATATCTGTTTCCTTCCTCAGGTTTGGGAAGTTTTCAGCCATAATTTCTTTAATTACATTTTCGATCCCCTTCTCTTTTTTCTCCTTCTGGAACCCCTGTTATGTGTAGGTTGGCCTGTTTTATATTATCCCATAGATCTCATGTTGCTTTCATGTTTTTAAATTTTTCATTCTGTCTACTGTTCTGATTGGGTGATTTCCATTATTCCATCTCTTCCAGATCACTTATTCGTTCTCCTGTGCCATTTAGTTGGCTATTCATTGCTTCTGGATTGTTTATCTACGAAGTTGAATTATCTATTTTTGATTGGTTCATCTTTAGGGTTTCTAGTTCCTTCTTAATGTATCTGCATTTATAGTGATAATCTTTCTTAATTCAGTTAGTATTTTTATTACCAACTTTTTAGACTCAGGGTGTGGTAGACTGATGAACTCTGTTTCGTTATTTCAGGGAATTCCTCTTACTCTTTTAATTGGTGCTAGTTCCTCTGCCTTTTCATTTTACTTAACTTTCTCTGTCCCTATGAACTTAGGAGAAAGTTATCTATTTTGGTCTTGAAGGGGTGTTTTTATGTGGGAGCATCCCTATGTAGACTGTGTGTGTCCAAAGTCTTGGGTGCAGGGGCTGGTTTTGATATGGATGCCAGCCACGTCTTCCCTCAGAGTGTGCTGGCCACTATCACATTGATAGGGGGTGTGGTTGGTGTTGGAGGATCTAAAGCCTGTGCAGGGTGTGAGGCAGAACTTCCTCTCTGCCCTGTGGCTGTCACCACACTGATAAGGGTGGAGTCTGATCCCCAGTTGCTGGAATAGAAGCTCTGAGGGTCAGGCTCAATCAGGCTCCCTTCCCCTTGAGTGTGTGCTCTGCCCCAAAGGAGGGGAGTGCTGAAGCAAGTGAGGCCCGTGAGCTCACAGAGGACCGAGGTGGTGCCTGTGTAGGTATCTATGGCTCTGCTCACACACAGCCCAAGGTCCCGTCTCTTCCCCTATTGTGTTTGTCCCTGATCTAGTGCAGGGCTGTGGCTTGGAGTGGCTGGGGCCAGAGCGTTTGCTAAGCTGGGGCTGGAGGTTGGGGCGTGTGGCTGCAGGAATTGAGGTGGCTGTTCTGCCACCAGAGGTCTGGGCTGCCTCTGTGGCAGTCTTCCCAGGACCTGTCTGCCCCAGATCCAGTGCCAAGCTGTGGAGTGGGTGGGGCCAGGGTGCTTGCTCGGCCGGGAGACTGACCGCAGCCTGTTCCAGTGGCACTGCCTGTGCGTGTGCTTACAGTGGCCGTTGCTATCCCACCTGGATCACCCCTGGCCCCCCGGACTGTCTCTGCGTAGCGAGAATGAGTCTTTTCCCAGGGTCCGGCTGGCTGAGCTCTTGTGCCAAGAGGTGATGTGGAGTGAGCAGGGCCCAGGGTATTCACCCTGCTTGGATTGGGGAGTGCAGCGAGGTGGCAGCCAGCAGTGCAAGGCCCTCTCCACCCTGATCGTTGGCAAGCCGGCACGCGTGCACTCCTCAAGAACAGAGTTTAGGCTTCTCCAGCCCCTCCGTCTGCCCCAGCAGTTTTCCCAGCAACCAACCAGGCTTGTCTCCTCTGCGTAGGACCCCGGGACTGGGATGCCCCGTCTGTGGCTCGGCCTGCTCACACCCCAGGAGGAGGGTTCACCTGTGCAGACCTTCTCTTCCTTTCAGATCCCTTCCAGGGGTGGAGGTCCCAACTTGATGCCTCTTTTCCATCCTACCCAGTTATGTGGAAATCTCTCTTGCCATTTCAGTTGTATAGGAGTTCTTTTGCCAAGTTTCCGGTTGGTTTTCTGTGTGAATTGTTCCACATGTAACTGTATTTTGATATGTTTGTCAGGGGAGGTGAGCTCCATGTCCTCCTACTTTGGCATCTTGATCTGACCTCCATATAGTTTTTAAAGTAATAATATATTGGCATAATTTTGGGCAGTTGACATCATCATAAAATTTTCATTATGCATTTTGGGAACAAAGACTTATCCTTTCATACCCAAAGATTTTTTTTTCAGTAATATCACTAGTTACATCTAGCGAAGCATTTTTTACCTAAGGAATTCATTTATCCAACAAATACTGAATGCCTGTTCTGTGCCAGGCACCCACCAGTGGTCTTTGTCTGCCAATATTAGATACCATGGGGAAGGTCCTGCATCCTGTCTTTGGCTGGGACCTATGGAACGGCCATATGGACATTAGGAATCTCCTGCTTATTTGGTGTTTATTCCTTCACCTATTCAGAGATTGGACCAGAAGAATCCTGGGAAGGCTGACAAATCCTCCACCAACTGTTCCCTTACCGAGATGGGGTTGCCTGTCTGGTCTCAACCTTACCCTCTCTGAATTCATTGCCTGCCTCCCTCCCACCAGACTTTGTCCTGCTCCTATTTGAGAACAGGGGCTGGTGGTTGGACAAGAGTCAGTTACATTCTGTGTGAAAGCACAGTATCATGAGATTACTGGGCCACCAGATATTCCCGGGATTTTGCACCCATGTTGTTCATATGTTGTTTATTATGTCATATAGGTCCGTATGAGATATATGTGGATTTCAGGATTTTTCTACTCAAATATTTCTTTAGAGGATCTTTATTGATGGTAATTAAATATTTAAAGAACATAAAGTATTCTCTAAGCATGTTTTATTAAAGAATCATGTCTTAATTTTGAGTAGGTTTTGTTCTAAGTCAGGAACACAGACTATTATGCTTTTAAGTCTCCAGTACAGAGGTTAAGGGGTTAATCTGGGGCACGCTAAAATTGGGATGGAACATCCCTGACAGTTTTTAGTGCATTGCACTGGATTTAAATAGGGTCTTTGATCCCCAGTTTCTTAGGTGTGGCAGTGTTAATTGGTGGTGAGGTAATAAGGGGCTAGCATCACTTTGATACAGCCTTTCTATACCCGTAACTTAGTTGCTTAACTAATTAGAAGAGTAACCTAAAAAAATCGGCCTTTAAGTGGATTGTAATGTTTAAAGTCGCTTTGGAACTGTGGCTTTGTATGACAGCCTATGTAAATTCACCCAAGAAGTAGGAAACTCAGATTACTCGTGTTTCAAGTTTTTTAACAGGTAGCAAAATTTAAAGAATTTTATCTTTGAACGAAAGTAATAGCGGATGGTCAACAAATGAAGTGTTTTGTGATTTTGTGGGTATTTTTGTCCTTTAGATATGATGTTGAGCCACTGTATTTTCAGCATGTTTTGAGAAATAGTGATTAAGGAGCCAGAAGTTTGAATCTTAGAAAACAACTCCTGGATATCTTTTGAATCCACTCATTTCTTTTTTTCGCTGCTACATTTGTCATCCAAGCCACCACTCCATTTCTCCTGACCTGTTGTTGTGGCCTGGTCCCCCTTCCTTCTCCCACTTAGGTCACTTCGTCATCCTACTTGAACCTTCTGATAGGTAATCACATCCTGGAACTTCAGCGTTCTCATCATGACCTACAGCCTACATGATCGGGCTCCTGCCTGCCCCTCTCACCTCCTCTCCTGCACCAGGCTCCCTGCTTTGCTATGGTGCTTTGCGGCAGGCTTATTCTCCCTAAGAGTCCTTGCTGGTCTCTTTGTCTAGAATGCCCTTCCTCCAGGAATTCCTATAGTCTGCTTCCTCACTTTATTTCCTCACTTCCTCCCTAATTAAATGTCACCTCCTCAGAGAGCCTTCTCTGACTACCCTATTTAAAACTGGATTCCTGTTCCCTTCCCTTGCTCTACTTAATATCTTGCAGTGGCACTTAACCACTACCTCATGTACTGCATCTGTTCGTTTATCTCCATCACTAGACTGTCAGCTTCCTGAGGCCAGGAATTTTTTGTCTCTGTCACCACAGTGTCTAACCATGACATGCACTCAAGAGTGCTCAGAAGTTCTGTCGGTGTTAAGTATTGTGCCCCCAAATTAAACACACGTGACACGATGTGTAGTTGTAGTGCTTACAGATGCGTAAAAGTATCTGGCTAGATGAATGAGTGGATAGGTGCAGCTTTTCTTCTGCACTCTCTTCCTCACTCCCATCCTGCAATGTCTCTCCTACATAGTTCCTGAGCACCTAGTTGTAGTAAAGGCCTCTCTTAAGGCAGTAACGATTTGTATGGTGTAGTTAGGTAGCTCACCCAGCAGAGGGCAGTAGAGCTAGGGCTATAGTAAGAACAACTTGAGTTAGCTTTTTACTTTTATTTTGCACAGAATCAAGAAGTTCAGTTTAGTTAGTAGCCTTTTTCTTTTAGTTAGGTTGGAGTGGTCCTAAGATGAAAATCAGTCCCTCTTTTTGAATAAGATTATTTCCAATCTTTAATTGGTATCTTAGTTTAAAATATTAAAGGGTTATGATAGGATGAGGAATTTTTTTAAAATGTTGTATGTAGTTTTTAAAAGGTGATATAGAATGAATGAAAGGAATTACTTTTTAAAAATACATAAATATAAAACTTTTCCGATTTGGGACAGAATGGTAGATTTGATACAGGTCTTTAACCTACTCTGTGACAATCCAAAGAAAAATGAATGTTCTTTTTCTCCAAAGTTGTATTTTAATGTACGAAGCATACCAGATACGCTTACTGGTAGTGGTTCTGCAATCAGCTGCCCTTATGATGTGCTTCACCAGAATTGAGAATGGGCCAAATTGAGGAAGGCACGTGGAGGTTCACCTGGTAGGAACTGGAGATGTTTGTGCATAGGTGTGAAAGGCAACACACACCCAGCAACCTTTGCACAGATGCGCCAGCTATAGAATGAGGGCCAGTCTGTGAGCCTGATATGATGTATCTTGTTTTATAATTTCAGCGCGTTCATTTCAGCGTATTTAATCCTTACGATGTAAACCCTCTTGCTTACTATTAAAATTTTTAAAAACACGATGCAGATGACTACTCACATAGGCTGCAGCGGTTTGACCGATTTTATTTTTCCTATATCAAGCACATATTTATATCTAGAGGTAAGTTGTGCTTTAGAGTAGTGCTTCTCAAGCTTTAACATAATATGAATCATCTGGTGATCTTGTTAAACTTCCAGTTGGAATTCAGTTCTGTGTGGCACCTGAGATCTGCATTTTGTAACAGCCTCCAGGTGATGCGGCGCTGCCTACCCGTCGACCACATTGTGTGGAGCAAGGCTTTACACCTAGTCTCTAAGCTATGAAGGCAGTGTAAGGTTCCTGCAAAGGCATCCTTGTGGCCACTGCTACTAACGTAAGAGGTTAGGTACGTCCTCACTCTTCTTCTGCTGAGTCTTGAATGTGTTCTGAAGCACAGTGAGTGCATGAGATAAGTACAGTGAAATACGTTAAGTCGTAAAATTCAAATTCCAAAGTAAATAGCTTTATTTTCAAAATGATTTTAATTGTATTCAGTAATGTGGTATTTAAAGAGGGGTTTACAATTAAATAATACTTTTCTGTTTGATTCTCATACTTTAATAGGAGAAAAGTTCTTAACTAGTTTATGTTGATTACTGCTCCAATTTGATCTTTTGCTTCTCAAAAATCAAACGAATTGTGAAACTTCATATACAAACATGCATATTCATTTTTATATTTTTGGTGGAGAGAAAAAAAGACAAAAACCAGTTTATCAAAAAAGCAAATATACTTAACAAAGATTTATACATTATGTGTGAAGGAAACTACCCTAGACAATTTGTCTTTAAAAAAATATACAATTTAACATAGTTGTGCAATATATACATTTACATTTTGACTTTATCTGCCAAACTAAATCAGGTACGAATGAAACCAGCTTTTTATATTTACATAATGGCTACATTTTCATTCTTTAAGGTTCAAAGAAATAGTTAACATTTTTGTTTCAAACTTTACCCCCATGTATACCTTTTACCTCTAGAGGTCTAGTCTTTCCAATTGATTGAAATGAGTATGCGTTAATGAGGGCATAGTCCTAAGAGCTGTGTATATAATTATTTTCTGTGTGCAAATTGTATTAATGATGGACCAGGGAGCTCAGTTTGAGGAATCCTGTTTAATGCTTTCTGCTTAATGATGGCTTAATTTATGGGACTGTCATATTATGTTATAGCTGTATATCAGAATAGATACATTATAAAATTATACCTTCTATAATAACTTGTAGTATAATCACTTGTGTGATTATGATAAATTGGTTTTAGTTTTCTTTTCACAGTTAATAACTTTTACTATTTTATAAAAATAGCACAGCCAGCTAGGAATCTGTCCGGTTCTCATTTTGCTGCTACAATGGACAATGCACAAATTCAAATCTCAATGCAGGTTTTTCACAGACTGTTCTACTTTACTATTTTGTAAGGCTTGTGTGGCATGAAGCACACAAGGCATGAAGCAACTCAATTCTTATCACATTCTATACATATTGTCTATACACCATTTATGAAATGGAAACTTTGAAGATGACATCTTTTAAGCCCCATATTCTACTTACTTTTAAAATAAAAGTATGGCTGAATAGGAATACAGAGCTTTTTTTCTCAAATACTTTTTTAATTTCTTGGATGAATACTCAACCTTTGCTTAAAAGTGCTTGAGAAATACTCCTCACTAGAGCCTCTGCCTCAAATCTGTGATCTGGTAACAGAAGTTGTATATTTAGGCCACTTGCTTAGTGCAGTGGTTCTCAGTCGGGGTGATTTTTGCCTTCCAGGAGGCGTTAGCCAATGTCTGGAGACATTTTTTGATCACCACGACGAGGGGGAGAGGGAGCGTGTGGTATTCGTAGGTAGAGGCCAGAGCCAGAGGCCAGGGCTGCTGCTCAACATCCCACATTGCACAGCTCAGGCCCCCGCAAGAAAGAATTACCTGGCTCCAAATGTCAGCAGTGCCCAGGCTGAGAAACCCTGCCCCAGTGTGATAAATGGTGCAGAGACAAATGGCTAATTTTTTAGTTTATAGTAATCCAACTCCTTCATGGACACAGTGCCGTCAGGGCGGCACATTCCAAGGCAAGGCTTGCCAGAGCTCGCAAGCTCACTGAGTATGTGACCTCAGATTAGTGTTTTATCATCTAAGGAAGGGGAGGCAGAGTAAAATAAAAGGATGACTTCCATTGTTCTCAGTATATTACATCAGAAAACTAGTAAATATATACAGCAGTTACCCAGTTTATTAAATAGTCTTTATCAACGTAATGACCAGTTTCCCCTCCACTCTTTTTTTAAAACAATTTTTCTTGGAATGAAACAGTGTTTGAATCCAGCTGTTAAAAGAATTGGGCTCTAGCACGTAACTAGAGAATACCATGCTGTTTTTGCTGTAAACCCCTGATGTTTTATTTCTAATTGTTTTTTTTTTCCCCTGTTTTGTCAGATGCAAAATAAATTCTGTAACTGTGCAGACAGCCCTGCACTGCCATCACAGGAACACATGGGCAAATATCTGTTTTCCTCCGAATTCTTTTCAGTGTCAGATTCTTGGAGGATTGTCTGTCTATTTGTGTTGTAAGAAACCCAGATAGGTTTTTAAAGTTAAAAGCGTCGCTGCTGAACTCTGCCCCAGTCTCCCCATTTTATAACAAGGACACTGAAGTTTACAGAGGCTAAGTGACTTGTCTATCTGAAACTTTGGGTATGTACTTTCTGACATAAAATAGTCCCCACGGCCTTCAGCTCTGCCCCTTTTCTCCCGGTCCCTCCTAGAGGATAGGTGGGCGCAGAAGTAGAGAAAAGAAGGTGCAGGAGGAGAAATGGGTGGTGGTCCTCACAGTGGCCCGTTTACATCATAAGGACCGGGATGCTTATAAAATACAGGTCACCAGGCTTCATCCCGATCTGACGACTAAATAAGACTCTCAGGAATTGGGGCGTGAGACTCTACCTGGTGAGCAAACTCCCAGGTGAAAGTCCTTCTTCTGGAAGTGTAAGTAAGTCCTCCAGAAACAGACAAGCACAGCAGGTGCACATGCTGATTTGGTGGTTTCTAATGTCTCCTTGTAACTTCTTGAAAATTCCTGAGATGTTTATACTTTACCTTGTTTACCCTGCCTGAAATCTCAACAATTAGAAATCCACTTGGGCTTTTCTTGCATATTTAACAATAAATGAAAATAGCTCCCTGAAGTTAAGGGGATTATACAGTAATTCACACAAGTGTGGAAGTGAAACAGATGACTTCCTTCTCACACCTGGAGAAGAGCAGCTGCCCTGGGAATGGGAGATTTGGACAAGGGGTTACAGGAGGGTGGAAAACTCTGGACTCCTGGAGAGGAAGGCGGGCAGCAGCAGGCATGGAGAATACGGGGGCACCAGGAGGTGGGAGAGGTTCATTTTGGAAGGAGGAAGGATTCCAAAGAAATTACTCATCTTTCAAAAATTCACAAGGTCCCCTGCCAGCCAGCCAGCCAGGTCAGCCAGTTATGCCATCCTAAAGGAGAAAAATTTCCTCCTCCTTCCAGGCGGGGCCTCCGGCAGACAAGATTTTACCATAAATGATGTTACAGATTTTAAACAAAAGTTTGTGCTTTGGCCACTAAATCGTTTCGGCCCCTAACCCTCCCCCAGTGAAATGGAGATTTCCTCTGCAGGAGGCTCTACCAGTCAGCAAGCATGTTTTGATAAGTACATCATCGCAAGAAAGGGACTCTAAGGAAGCAGCTGTGGGCTGACAACAGCAAATTTTACCTAGTGTATAAACAAAATTATCACTGAAAATATCCTCTGTGGCAACTTTGGATGAGCAGCGTTAAGTTGAAGACCTGTGTTGTGTTTTCTGCCCATCAGCATCAATATATCCAAGCTAATTATATACCTATACCGAGTACTTCCACTTTTGTTGTTTAAAAACAATCATTTTAAATGATTGGGTTTTTCCCCCAAAAAAATTCTGAGAAAGGTTATATTTTTCTTTAAGAGTTCTCCTGTTTGGAAGCATTTCCTGTAAACTGTGGACCAGCCAATGTAAAGATCACTTTCCCCCCAACATAAAATAGTCTTTTACCCTTTATACTCCTGCCCTCCCAAATCCCTCACAGTTTCTTTCCAAACTGACCTGCAGTTCTAGTTTAGCTATTACATTATTAAGTTGCACTGGGATTTTTAAGAAATCCGTTCCTGCGAATAGTAAACCCTGGCTGAGATGCTGCCCCTTCCCACTGCAGTGGGAACTGCTGGGTGATTCAGCTGTTGAGTTCTGTGGTCTCGTCAATTTCATCTGGATTTTTGGCCATTTTTTCATATTTTCTTTTGAAGAATCCAAGCTGTAAGATGATGATGTAAAAACATTACCACTTCTGGCTTATTTTATATGGGACACAGACTCCCCTCTCCTTGCACCTCTGGGAATCGTGGGGCTCTGGACAGGTCAGTGTGCAGAGTGATTGACCTGGCATCAGCCCTTCAGTGAGGAGATTAATACCCAGAGTTGAAATGAATTGCATAAAGTTAAATTTTTCAGGGTCCACTTACTTGCAGCTGAACAAAACATTCAGGGTCTGGATGAAAGGAGGGTTGGAGAAAAGGGACCAAGAGCAAGGAGATAAAATCCTTACTGATTGTTTTCAAAAACATGAGTGAGAATTTGCAAATAAACTTGCATTTCCTTTTTTCTTATGATAGACGAGGAGGTACCATATAAAACTTAGGGTTGGCTCATGTGATAAGGAAATTCAAGACAGAGGTCTTCAGGACCCCTGTATTTTTAAATATGAAACATTTCTTACCTTCCATAAAATTGCAACCAGAGCTAATAACAAAAGGATTCCAGCGATTGCACTTCCTACTATAACTCCGGTTGGTACTTCAGCTTTCTCGTGGGGTTTCATTATGGTAATGGGAATCTGTAAGTGTATATACAAAACCATTGCGTTAATTTTAGCACTGAAAAAAAGTGAGATGGTCTAGTCAAATCCTCTAATTTTATAAGTGACGGTCTGGAAAGGGGATGTGACTTCCTCACGATCACATTCCTCAGTTAAATATTGTACAGTACAATCTCGAGAGAAAATGCTCCTGCAGATACAGGCAAGGCATGCAAGTCTTCCCATTTCCTTCCTTTAACTGCATCAGTATTTAGTGGATATGTCATCTCTGACAGTCTCAGATGCTTTAATCACTTACAAAATTTGGAACTTTAGTTTCTGGCATCCAGTCTCATCATCAAATGAAAGCATTTGGAACCCAGTCTTGGGGAGGAGAGTCAAAAAATTAACAACCCAAATCCCTTGTGATCAAACAATAACAACAACAACAACTTTGAATTGGGCTCCTAAAATGTTGATTTATTTGATATGCATTGTTAACAAGTAGAAGTAATATCTCAGGGCTCAAGTTGACCTTTTCAGTGATAAATTGCCCTTGAGGTTACACATGATTCTTAACGTCTACTTCCTGGCAGTCTTTGTGGCTTTGTAATAGCATGGCTGCCGTAAGAATTCTAACAGTAAAACTGTATATTCTTTTTTTTTAATTGGGGAAAGAATCACAACCATTTTCAAAGAGTTAATTTTGGAGCCAAATGAGGGGAGAAAACCTAATTTATTTACTTGACTTAACACTGAATCACAGTGGCAGATAAGCTCCTTTTCACCACAGAATTTATGAGTTGGGCTAAACTTGAGTCTGGCCTTTTGGTGACTATATTTCTTCCCATTTGGATTTTTAAGAGCTAAACTAAGGCTTTAGAAATTTAGGAATAAAATAACTCGATTCATGTAGTTCACTGTTTAGTGGCAGTCATGTCCCTACTTCTCTCTATTCTAGAACTTCCTAATCCAGGCTCCATGGATCTTTAGGGAACTATGAGTACATGATTTTTGTATTGGCTTTTTAAGTAGGCCTGGAATTCAAATAAATTTAAGAATCACTTGTCTACCTATAGGGATAGGTCAATTTATTATTTGGATTCCAAAATATAATTTTAAAATTTATTTAAAATAGTTATTTGGATTCAAAAAGTATTTTTATAGACACAAGTAATAGTTGGCCTCTATTATTTATCAGTATTGCTCAGAGAAAACCATGAAAAGAAAAATCTCCGGAAAGGTTCATTGAAATTGTTAATCTGAATTTTTAATTAATGCATTTATTTAATACTGCTTTCTAAAAAACAAACCAGATTTCAGCAGAGGTCCAGGTATTGTCTGAATACTACATTTTTCTGAAATGAACTTTTAAAATATCTATAGTACTTCCCCCCTCCCGAGGCTTAGTTCATAGCACTTTGAATTTGAAGCCCACGTTTCCTTTGCCTCCGTTTCTGATCTTCCACACCCCAGCCTCTGAAGAGAGGGTGCGGGCCTTCACTGATAGTCCTAAACCAGAAGCAGAGCACCATCCTCTGTGTGGAATCGTTTTTGCTGGGACAACAGTGGGACAGCAGGGCTGTGGGCGCCACTCTCAGGCATTGAGAGAGGTCCAGAGTTCACAAGGCCATTGGCTTTTTGGCCAAGTCCATAGACTGCAGTAGTGGACTCTAGTGGACTGGGGCCAGCTGCCAAGCTGGCCTCGGGGCAGAGTCTTGAACTGGCTTCCAGTTCCTAACAAAAGCATTGGGAGGAAGATGACCAGGGCTCTGCCAGCAGATTAGCTGAGCATGGAAATCCTGCTATATCTAAATATGGCATATTCTAACCAGAGTTCCAGCGCGAAGGAAAGTTGTCCCGTGCCAGCGCTTGGAACAGTGAGCCTTTGTCTTCTGTGAACGTACATTTCTTTGCCAAACCCTTTTTTTTTTTTTAAATCAAGAGAAGCATTTATAGTTTTCTAGACTGAAGATCTAATGAATGGATGTTTCACACAGTGTCAGTGTCTAGTTTTAAGGAGTACCGCTAAAAAAAAAAAAGAAAAAGCCCTCTAGTAAATGCCTTATTTATTAAGCATACTTCAGCACTTCTCTTTCAAAAATACTCTAAAATACTATGTCTGATTCAAAGGAGCATGACTTAGGTTTCATGGCCTAGGATGTAAACTGCTTTGTGTAAGCGTGAGCAGAAAGGAGGAGCCATGGTGCTGGTTGAGGCCCGGCGCAGGGAGGAGACAGCCACAGCACGATGGGGCCCTTTCCCTTGTGCCTCCCGTCAGATCATCACTTCTGATCCAGCTTTGCCAGCGTGGGGACGAGGGGGAGGGCAAGTACACCAAGGGGCTTTTTGGAGTAGCAAACACCCTTATCAAAAGCTCAGCATGATAAACATTAGACTCTCAGAGTTTCAGTAAGATACTTCTATATACATGTAGATGCGAAAGTGACCATTGTAAATGGTCAGAAATGGAATGCCTGTCAGAGACTCCAGCGCCCACAGGGAGGGATGCCAAGCACTCACCGTGATGGTGTTTTCTTCGATCGCATATATCTGAGGGTTATAGGTGTCGATTTCTGCCGCTGCTGTCAGCTGTACTGTCTGAAAAGCCGACTGGAACATAAGAAGAATAAAGAGTATATTTTATCCTAGCAGAAGTTAATGTATACAACTCGGCATGCTTCTTATTTATTTCCTTGTGGAAAGTGACAAGTGCAAATGCCAACTCTGAAGACAAGCATCTGTGTGTGCTTAAATCGCCGATATGCTGGGACCCCATGTGGGAACTTAAACCCTGCGGGTGACTGGACCCTGCCATAGCAAATTAAATGAAGTCTCTGGGGGGTGGGGTCTAGATACCAGCCGGTTAAAGCGTCTCTCCCGGTAACTCTAACTTGTAAACAGGGGTGAAAAACAAGGGTTTAGAAATGAAGTTTTTAATTGGGAAAGATCATAGTTTAGGTTTTTAAAAGCAATGAAGTTTGTGACATGAGAGAACATTGAAAACTTGGTATTTTTAAATATTTACCTGAATAAATCACAAAACAGAATGTGAAATCAGATTCAAAAGGAAGAGAATTTCTCTTCTGGGTACACATGTGTAAAATAATACTGTTTAAAGACCGTGCATGTCAGTGGCAGACATCCTAAACCTTGTGTCAGTCCTATATAACATGAGTAATAATTTCAGATTTCCTAATCTAAGCATTTTTATAAAAAATAACTGGATTTGGGGCAGGCATATAGGAAGGGCATACATTTTATGCTGATGTTATTAGTAACCTCCAAAAATGAAATAATTTTACATGCCTTCCTGAATCTAGTTACAGAAAAATAATCTATTTTTCAATGGATATATTACTGATGTGTATATTTTTTACTCTATAATCAAGTATCGGGACTGACGCTTATTTCGAGATGGAATACAATGCCCAGATTTGAGAACTGCCTTCACATGATCTGGCTACTAGGATTTAGTTTTTGTGGTTACTAGGGCACATGATTCAATATACTCCATGAGGTAATTTGCTAAACTATATCTGGGAGCCAGAAAGAGAGAATGCATATCCAAAAAGTGAGCAATTTATTTCCTTTCCACTGGCTCAGTCTCTGATTAGCCTTAATTTTCTCAAGATGGAAGATTGCAGTAGAAGTTAACCCTGATCACTGGTCTCTCAAACATACATTATTTGGGGAACATTAGGAGTATTGATAATGGTTTAAATTTAAAAAGGAGTAACAGTTAAGTGAATGTTCTTATTTAATAGTCCCTGCAGACTAAAGATGAAAGAATTTCCTTACAACACTGATATATCTGCCCTCCTAAGTCTGGCCCTTTGCACGGGTACACAGTATCCTGCAGGGTTAACAAGTAGTGGTAGGCGTACCATGCACACCCAGGAGAGTGAAGTCACACACCTGCTAGCATTCAACAAGCCTTTTCCTTACAAACGGCAACCAACAATGCCACTGATTTGGAAACCTGAGCAATCAATTTGTGATGAA
The DNA here is from genome assembly GCF_949987535.1 of Balaenoptera acutorostrata. NCBI lineage: Eukaryota > Metazoa > Chordata > Mammalia > Artiodactyla > Balaenopteridae > Balaenoptera > Balaenoptera acutorostrata. Next base: position 43,855,982 of record NC_080065.1, on the reverse strand, counting down.
ATTACTTGAAATGTTAAGTTGACTTGCACTGCCTCAGAAAAAGGGCAAAAGTTAGTATATTCATGGGCTCTAATACAGGAAGTAGGATTCATACTTCAGACTGGATCTCCTAGATGGTCTGAGAACATCCACTGTTGAAACGGTTCAAAGCAAGGTGGGGATAAACATTTGACCTTTTATGAAGGAGGAAGATGTGTAGGACTTGATATGCAATAACTCTCAGGGGTGTTTTTCAGCTTAACTATCATAACCATGTTGAAAAAGCATAAATAATACAGTTCTTCAGAATGTTGCTTCCAGAAATGAAACTGCTGCTTCTGAAAACCTTGGGGAAGGTACTATAAAAAGTCTTACAGTTAAAATGATGTAGCTTTAAACAAACTCAAGAAAAACCAAATGCTTTTTACAGAGCCGGGGTGATTGCCTTTTGATTTGCAACAGTCCGTTTTCCTTCCCAGCTGGCAAAGGTTACTATGAAAACATTTGTTCCTCAAATCCAAGGAGCCAAGATCCAATGGGTAAAACTGAGCACCAAACTGCAGCAGCTGGGATGATGGTATAACTGCCTGCTTTGCATCTTACAGGATTTAGAGGCATCCTGAAGGCTTGAAAGCAAATGCAACTAACAAGAAAACCAAATAAAGGCAAACAAGGAGACAACCCAACTCATCACCCCTCCCCTTCTCTAGTTTTTCACCTGCCTTTCACAATTCCTCTTTCTATTATGTCTTTATCGAAGAATATTGCTTATATTTTGGTTCCGGGGCCAAGTTCGGAGGGAGCCAAGTTCTCTGACGTGACATAAAACTCCATAGCAGGGAGGGGTTTGTTGGAGAGACCATGAAGTGGTTAGAAAATAGGGAATAGGGTATGGTTGGTGAGCACCTTGAAGACTGATTTATTCGTTTTAAAAAAAATTCACTGAGAGCCACAAGGCCCCCTGGAGGTTTCAAACTAATTTCTATTTTGCTGCCTCAATCAGAGCCAGTGTTAGTAAAATGAACAGCTCGCCGCTTATGTAGTCAGATGTAAGGAGCTCTGTCCATCCTTACACTTCATGCCAGATTGAAATTCTGGCTACCGAAATCTCTGCTGAAAGCAGATATCACTACTGCCAAGTCACACCTGCCAATTGGAAAAACACTCTGACATCATTCTGGCACATTCCTCAAACTCGTTGTGAGATTGAAATGACTTAAAAAAAACTGTAAGCACACCGGGGCTTCCACCAGAGAAGGGATTAAAAACAGGAGAGCAGAGTGGTTACACCTGGCTCTAATATAGGACGATGGATTCGTAGGTTAGATTCATCTACCAGGTAGTTTGAGATCAATCAACAGCCACCTGGGAGCACAAGGAATTGAGGCACTTTGATTTGGGTGTGGTGGAGGAGACCAGAAGTCAGAAAAGTCAAGAGGAGGAGGAGGAAGACAGAGCAGGTGGCCCACCGCACCCCAGGCAGCCGAGGGGATCCTGACACCATTTCCAGAGATTCTGCTGTAGTAGGTTGGCATGGAATCTATGAAGCAGATGCTTGACAAGCAGCCCAGGTGATTCTGAGGCCCAGCCAGGTTGGGCAAGCTTTGGAAAGGGATGGAAGCATACTGCCTTCCAAGGTAAGATTGCTCTTACTGGGTCACTGGGCATGGCTGACATTAGTCAGAATGCTAATTTTGTCAGAGGGTGCAACCTTATTGACAGTGAAGGCTTATGTTTCATTGCTATCAATGAGCCAAATAAACAAAGCTGATACTTACTACTGCAAAAGTCCCGTTCCAAATTCTGGTAGACACATTAAGGAAGTATTCTCCTTTCACCTGAAGGTCTTTCAGCCAGCAGGTGACGTTACTACATGAAGCAGTTCTGCAGTTCTTTCAGGTTGGAGTCAAGGGTAAAAGAAGAGAGAGTTAGTACGGGCTTTAAAAAATAAACACCAAAATTTTACAAAGACAGGTAAAACCCAGTACTGGGAAGGATCTAAGGAAATCAGCAATCTCATGAACTATTACTAGTTACAACCCTTCTTCTGGAGATTTTTAGCACTTTGCTTCAAAATGTAAAAAGTGCATGTCCTTTGCCCCTGCCGCTTCCCATCTGTGTGGAAGGCCTCAGGAGATAATCATAAGTGTGTGCAGAAGAGTACAGCAGGCCTGTTTACTGAACTACTGTTTCTCAGAGTTAAAGAGAAACAACAACCCGCACAAGACTGTTAATCAACTATACTCCAGTGTAAAATAAAAATTTAAAAAAACCCAAAAGACTAAACAATCTGTGTTTATCAACAGTGCACTAGTTAATTATTGAATATACATACACAAAATGTAGTACAATTTAGTCAGTAACCTCATGATACAGATGCATTCCTTGAATTTTAAAAAAGTTGTCAGTAAAAGAATCAGTGGTTGCCAAGGGTTAGGGGGGAAGGAGGGATGAACAGGCGGAGCGCAGAGGAGTTTCTGGGCGGTGAACCATTCTGCACACCGTAACTGTGGATCCATGTCATTGTACGTTCGTCCAAACCGATAGAACGTACATCAAGGGTAACCTAATGTAAACCATGGACTTTGGGTAATTATGATGTGTCAGTGCAGGTTCATCAATTGAAACAAATGTACCACTCTGGGCGGGGGGCGGGGGGCGGCGGGTTCATAGTGTAGGAGGCTGTGGGTAAGTGGGGCAAGAAGTATATGGGAAATTTCTGTAATTTAGACTCAATTTTGCTGTGAACCTAAAATTGCTCTAAAAATAAAGCCTATTAAAAGATCTGTGACATACCGGCCAATGAAAAAAGGTAGCTTGGTCCATTTATGTAACAGTGTACATGTGCTTATATGTAGGTTAATGATTAGAGGTAAAGAAGAATGTTCATTAAATGTTAAGTGGTCAGCTGTTAGATTTCTGGAGAACTTTAGTTTCTTCTTTGTTTTTCGTGTTATGTCTCCTCTATATTGTTCACAGAAGTTGCCTTTTTTTACAAAATCAAAACATTTTCACAAAAATAAGGAAAATGCTGAGAGGTATAACTCATCTCATACCCTGAGATGAGTTTCTCCTGAGCATTTTTACATACCTCTGTTCAGATTTAGACCACATTTACACTGTAATTACACTATAGTTACTTAAATAAGAAACTGTTCATTCTCCTATTTTCCCATCCTTCATGAAATAAAATAATTGCAATAAAAGAAAAACAGGAGAATTTCAGTGTTGTTCATAGGGGAGAACTGAGGTTGGTTTAGCTTTTACTGTTTACTAAATGTTTGCTTATTTGAATACTTCATATGTGCCAAGCACCATGCTAGATGCTACACAAGTGTCTTTCCCAAAAAAGTGGCATAACTCTCGAGCAGGAGATGACAAAATATTGAAAACAGAGAAGGGTGGTCAGAGAGTCAAATTTAACAGCTCAGTAGAAGACATCAGTGATTATGTGGAGGAGGTGTGGGGGCTTCACCTCCCAAACATGCCCAGCTCCTGCTCAGCTCTTTGCAACGTTTCCAATGTGCACGACACAGTTTGACATGGAGTCCTTTTAATATCATGAAATTTGGAACATGTATTTTATAATAATGGCATAAATAATAATTCCAATAACCTAGATTTCAGCGTGTATTTTCTTGATTCACACAGATCATCAAAGGCAAAATAGGAAAGTTCTACCACCTGAGGTGGCAGGAAAAAAGAAGTGCCTCAATTTCCAGGTAAAACAAACAATGAATTACTAAAGGAAGTTTTCACCCCATTAACCTGTCCTCACCAATTCTTTTACATGACGGAAATTTTCACTCTTGAAAGATACAGAAGAAGATGTTTGTCCTATTTTCAGTGGATTTATTTCGGCTTTGCAACTGATGTCACCAGCCTACAAAGAAGGACATCAAATCAGTCTTAGGAAGCAAGATGGTTTATGATGTTATTTTCGACTTGTTAGGAAATCCTATTGTCACATGTTGGGGCAGGGGAGGGGCTCCCAGGATTCTCTTCACTGTGCTGACCTGGCCACACTTCTGTTCATCACTAATGTAAACCCTGAAGTATTCAAATCCTCCTGATGTGAGTCGATGGCATGGCGCTGGTTCTTGCAGCCCACATGTGATGACACAAATTTGTAATAACAATTGTCTGTGAGTGATTTATTTAATTCAGGGTTCTTTTCTGTGGAACAGTTTAGGATTTTGCTTTCCTGTAGTCACCTATAAACAGCACGGAAGTAACATTGCTGTAGCATTAGCTAAGTGCTAGACTATGGCTGAGCCACTGTCAGGGGTTTGGCTATAGCACCTCTGTAGCCGGGGGGCTTTTAGAGAAATACCCAGAGGGCTTTTAAAGAAAAACGCTGGTGCTAGAGCCTTAGCCCTGGAGATTCTGATTTAATTGCCTGGGGTAGGTCTGGGCATCACACATATTTAAAAAGCTACCCAGGTGATTAAATGAGCAACCAGGGTTGACAACTACCAGTTGAAAGTCCAGGCTGGCAGCTTGAAGACCAGCTACTGACTGCAGCTGTGTAGACCAACTACTCTCCCACTATGGGTTCAACCTCTCGCTTCCCAGCCAACTAACTTCTCTATAAACAGGGCTCTGACAAAGTCAGATCTTCAGCTGGTCAGAAGGAGGTTTTAATAATTTCTGCCATCTGTACATCCCTAGACTCAGACATTTCTTATAACAATATCCTGCTTCTAATATGAAATTAACTGCTAGTTACCTGGCACTCAGGGTGCATAGGGGTTATCTTTTCAATTTCTTGTCTATATGATGCAGACATGATCACCCCCACCTCATGGAACATTTCCGTATGGAAGGTACACGTTTTTATAGGCAATTTGGATGCACTTACCTGGTCCGTGTGCACCCCAGTCAGGTACATCAGCGGGTTCTTGCCTTTGGTGTATTGAGGGATATGGATGATTACAGATGCCATGCTGACAGGAACACTTCCTGTTGTTACCTATGTAGTAAGAAAACGTTCTGATTGCCGCTACATCATACACATGTTGGAAGGAACGTGATCAATAACCTCAGTGTTGATGAAGGGCAACTATTAGGTGGTAAGAGTGAGTCCATATGAAAGTGAGTCATTACTTTATGGTCACTCTTTGGCTCGCTGTGTTTTACCTCTTGGAAGAATCTCAACATCTACAATTTTAACTGGTAAATAATTTGTGACTTAGGAGATGATTAAAAACACCTACCATCTGTGGGTTTGGTCTGCTAGGGCATGAAGTCCCACTCTGCCCCTGACTAGCAGTGTGGCTTGGGCAAGGTACTTGACCACTTTATGCTTCAGTTTTCTCATTTGTAAAATAAAGATAATTGGCAAATCAGTAGGTATGCACAGATACAGCCTCTGTTCTCGCTGGTGGAAAGTCTGTCCTAATTGTCCAGGGCTTATGCCCTACTGGTTGTTAAACATTTTAAAGAACACTCATAGGAATAATAATCCTATCAATCTCATAACTGATCTGGGAATTAAATGGGTTAACATACATAAAGCACTTCATACAAAGGCTGATACTTATTACATGCTCTTTGAATATTATTTTATAATATTTACTACTAATTGACTAAATGTTTCATTAAAGAAGTAGTTGCCAAATACCATGTACATTTTATAAATTCTAGTATCTGGGTCACAAATCAAGACTCCTTTAAGAACTTTTTAAATCACTGAATTATAGAGTTGCAACCATGTGAAAGACTTATAGGAAATGTACAAAAATAAACTGGTAGTGATTAAGGGCGGTGGATGGATTCTTCCCTTTTTATTTTCCAAAGTTTATGCAATGTTATTATAAAATATCATTCTCTCATAAATTCATTTCTCTTTATATAACTGAAAACAAACTTTAATAATTACTAAGTAATAGCCAATAGAAACTGATTTTAAAATATTTTTATATACTACTTAGCATGACTGTACAAAATAAATATTTGTATACAAATGGTGAGCTTCTCAAATAGAAGTGGTTTCCAAGGATAAATTGGCATACTGATTATATTTCAGAGACTTTTGTCCATAGTAATGTCATTATATTACTGCTCTGTTGATTAATGTGCAACATTTGCTTTCAAAATACATCGATTATCCCTTACCCAGGACACATAGCTATGTACAAGGCCCACCTGTTTACTTATCAGTGGTCTACCTTAGTTCTCAAAGTATGGCACCTGGCCCAGAAGCATCAGCATCACCTGGGAACTTGTTAGAACTGCACATTGTGAGGTCCACCCCAGACCTTCTGAATCAGAAACACTGGAGATGGAGCCCAGTGACATGTGTTTTAACAAGACTCCAGGTGATTCTAATGCGTGCTCAAGTTTGAGAACCACTGGTATATTTCAACTTCCTTTTACTTTCTTCTTCTCCTCCTGCCCTCATTTTTTCCCCCCCTTCTCTTGATTTTCCATTCTTATGTCAGGCTTACCAACCTTAACGGAGAAGATGAATTTTGGGCCAATATCTTCAAAGTTGTTCACAATAGAAGGAATATTCCCATCCGAGGAGACTTCATAAAAATTTATGTTGGTAGATCTGTTGGATGATGTTTGCAAAGCCGAATATTTTAGTTATGCTGTTGTTCTTGAAGTTTAATATTTCTTTTATCTAAATATCTTCTAGCTTATTTTACAAGTGAAAGAGTTTACATTTAGGTACAAAACATTAAATGAAAACAAATGCTTATTATGGACTTATGATCCAGTATACATTTCTAAGGCTAAAACAAGTTCCTTTGAAAACATATCCCTTAATGATCATTCTGCTGAGATTCTTTGTGTTATATGTGTATCAGTTGTAAAGTTTCTAAAATAAGTACAAATGTATTACTTAAGAATTTGTAGTGAAACTCTTCTCAAGATATTGTATTATCTCTTGACAGGTGTGTCAAGATATATTGACAGGTGTGTTAATATAGTGGACACTTGGTCCTTATTGATTGGATGAATGGATTTATAAGGCAGAGGATTCTCCAGTTGGTATGATGGCTGAAATAGCATGATAAGATATCGGGCATTAGCTCCTGCACTACTCATCACTGGATGCCTGTGAAACGGGGTGTACATTTTATTTATTATTCCTTCTCCCTATTCTTCCCTAGTTCCAAACCAGCTCTGACGCTTTAGTCTGAATTGGGGTTTGTCAGTCTGTTTCCACCACTGACCATACAGACCATCTCTAAGGTGGCTGACCCAGGAGTTTTACTAGACTAGGCCTAGAGGCACTGGCCTAATTGGACTTCTTTGCTTGGGGCTGCTGAGTAGGGTTTGCAAGTGAAGTAATGACCAGGCCAGAGGGAACCCCACAGGACCACTCAGACTGGAAGGTAACTGAATACCATTCCCTCTCTTCACTCATTTCTGGGAATCTGAGGATGGATTTCAACTAGGGTAGCTTCATTGAGGGGTGGAGGGTAGACAGCAGGGATGAGAGTCTGAGAAGCAATATTTATTCCCAACAGACAATTTATCCTAACTACAGGATGTTGATTCTATTTCCTAAAAAAAATAAAAATTGGACTGGATATTTTCTGAGATACAGTTTTTTGGTTTCTTTACTGAAAATCTTGCCTTTTTCTTTTTTTATGCCTTAGAATTTTTTCCCAAATTCTCAAAAGGAAAATATGCCATAGGGACTTAAATAGATGTAGTATTTGTCAAGGTTATGTCTATGAGAGGAAACAATGATTTGTCAGCCTTACATGGAAAATGGGAAAACTGACTAGGATTTGAAACAGAAAGCCTGACCCCAATAAAAATTAATTACAATAAAAGAAGATAAAACAGAAAGTCTGGCTGTATGTCCATGAATTATTCCCTTTGCCTTCCAGAAGATCTTTGTGTGAGCCCCTAAGTATGGCCAGTTTTTAAACTGATTAATATGCTCTGTTTTTGCATTTTAAAGAGATCCAGTATTTTTCCATGTTACTTAAGTGTTCCTTCAGTTACTTAACTATTGATCAATATATTTATATTAGCAGTTAGCTGTACTCAGGCGGATCTTGTTTTAGAAGTAATTCTACTGTCATCTATTTCCATCCATCATATTTGCACAAAATAATTACACACTTACACAGTATCAAAGTGATTCCTAAGGGATATACTCAATAATTGGGTAGGACTTTTTTTCAAAAAAAGTAAACTCTGTGTGTGTGTGTGTGTGTGTGTGTGTGTGTGTGTGTGTGTGTGTGTGTGTGATGCATATATCCTGGTAGGTAAATAAACCCTGTAACTGGAAGGTATTCTGAAAACAGTCAAGTTAGTCATCTACAAAATGACCAGAGGAGATGCGGAGGGATGATTTCACTTTCTGTTGTGTATGTTTCTGTAATGTTTGGATTTTCTATCCATGTACATTTAATATCTTTTTTTAGAAGAGACATTAAGAGAAATTATCTGAGAGGTAGGATTAGGAGCCACTTTAGCTTTATTCTTTATAATTCTCCATATTTTTTTAACTGCATGATATACTTAAAAGAATAGGAGAATGTCTGAGAATCTAATTTACCATCACAAAAAATACATAGCTAAGATGTTAGTAAAAGTGAAGTCCCACTTCAGTATTGTATTTATTTCGTCTTAAAATATCTGAAAAAATTGGCCATGGTGGGAGAATGGAATTAGAAAAAGGCTCTATTAACAAAAAGCATTTAGGATGAGAAAGAAGCATTAAAGGTAGGAAGAAAAAAAATCAGGTAATGTGGTGCTATCAATCTCTTTGGCTGCATCTGTCTTCAGTTACTTATTTTAGCAGCTGAGGGCCCTTTGAAATCTGCAGTTACTGAATAATTTTTCAGGGATGGATGACTTGGGCTATACTCTGTTTCTGCTTTTGCTGTTTGCAACTCACTCGATAAGGAAGCATTCTTTTCATCTTTGCTCATGTGTCTCTAGCTCTAGACATAATGACATATTTTCCTTTTTGTTTTTGCTCAGGGATCTGTTGGATGATCTACATATTCCATGCTTTAGGGGCTGGAGCGATGTTAGAGAAATCTGCGGTCACTGGACGCTTTGAAGCGTGGTTCCTTGGGGATACACTGCTGCGTGTTTTCCAGGGGTCACTGATCTGTGCTGCGAAGCTGCCTTAGTGTTTCAGCAGGTAGAGAACTCTGGTTCCCAGGCTTGGAAATGGGTGTCACCTGCAGCCTGTGTACCTGCATAGCTGTGCCCCAATGTGTCTGTGCCCATGAACCCACTTCCCTTCTTGAAGGTGATCCTATTAGCACCTGTGGTGTCTACATGTTATTCACCTCTCAAGACACATGTCTCTCTGAACAATTCAAGATAACTGGTATCAACTAGTACCATTTTGCCTGGTGCTCTCAGGTTTACTTGCTTTGGGCGGGCAAGAAAATGGAATAACTCATGTCCTTCTGGATGACCTCTTTTGAAAAATGCCTCATTTTCTCCTGGTTGGAAGAAACCCCTAATCTGCTATGTCAGGAATTTTCCACCCAGAAACTAATTTTCTGTAACTAGATTCAGTATTTGTGTTTGGGGCTTCAACGTCCAGGAGTGGGGACATTGCTTGAGATCTCATGTGGATAGTAGGACACAGGCGTGGAGAAGGAAGTGGCGGCAACTCCTCAGGGCCCTGCGAGTTCTGCTTTGACAGCCCGTCCGAGGGCCTGCGGGGGAGTTTCCCTTGGCGTGTGACAGAGGATTATTCCTTTGTCTTTCTGGTGTTGCCCTTAGTCAATAAACCTAAAGAGTCCCTCAAGATACCCCTAGGGACGAGTTTGTCCCTGGACTTCTGTTTTAGTTGACAAGGAGGAAATATTTTAATTCAAATTCCCCAGTTAAGAATGAGCATACAGAGGACTTGTTCAGTCATGAACCAAATATGTTATGAGCCAGAGTGATGTCCACGGTCACAGGCTGCCCACTGTTTCACCTACCTTGTTATGTGAATTTCGGCATCATACAGCAGAGAGAGTTTGAAGTTGACTGAATTATCTGCCTTGTTTTCCTCGTAGCTTTCACTATTGAAAGGAACATGAGGAAATTACTGAAAGAAAAATATTAGAAAAACCACCCATCATTAATTCATGACTTCATCATGTTTTACCTTAAGGCTTGGAAACTGACAGAGGCCTGATTCTGAAGGTTTTGAAGATTGAAGTCGAAGTTAATAGTGAAAGTCACCTATACACAAAATGAAAATTCATCAATCTATGACACTTTGTGCTCCGGGACCAACATGAAAAAAAAAGTGTCCCATAAAAGTAAACTCACTCCCATTTGATTCTGAATTTTATAAACCTTAAGCTTTATAATTTGTAGAATATCTATGTATTTGTCCACCTTGCCTTGCCTTCAGAATATAACTGAATTCACCTGACATATACATACAGCACATCACAGGCACTTACACTTATCTGAATTTGAAGGCTTTGTGCTGATGTAAAATTTGCTTACCAGGGGTTAAAAATGATATCCATGACTCTGTAAAGCACTTTGACCAGTGTTGGTCAATGTGTTCAGAAATAAAGAACTTTCTATATTGTATGTGCCTTTGGGAATGAACTGCACAGGGGAAAATCCCACTTTTATTAATAACTTAAAGAAAACATGCAGATATTTAAAAACTTCCTCTAAATATGCAGGCAACATTGATAGTCAAATGGATAAAGAAGATGTGGTACATATATACAATGGAATATTACTCAGCCATAAAAAGGAACGAAATTGGGTCATTTGTAGAGATGTGGATGGACACAGAGACTGTCATACAGAGTGAAGTAAGTCAGAAAGAAAAACAAATATCGTATATTAACGCATATATGTGGAACCTAGAAAAATGGTACAGATGAACCAGTTTGCAGGGCAGAAATTGAGACACAGATGTAGAGAACAAACGTATGGACACCAAGGGGGGTAAAGCAGCGGGGCAGTGGTGATGGTGGTGGGATGAATTGGGAGATTGGGATTGACATATATATATACTAATGTGTATAAACTAGGTAACTAATAAGAACCTGCTGTATAAAAAAAATTTTTTTTAAAACACATGCAGGCAGTTATTTTGTGGTGCCTATCAAATGACGATACCTAATAAAGATGGTTCATTGGTTAACACCAATGGCAAGGAGGAGCCAGCATGGATTTAAGGATAAAATGCAAGGTGTACCTGTTGTTCCCTTTTTAAAGCAGGGTAGCCCACATTGCAGGTAACAGACTTCTGAGATGAAGCAATCTGGCATGTCACTTCTGTCCCATCAACCTGAATGAGACCAAGGAAACAATGATTAGTATGCAATGTGTGTATGTGTGCATGCACACACACATACGTGCTGAAGGATGTATAAACCACCTGGAAATTCTAGTAGTAAAGTTGGTTCACACCATGACTTGAAAGTCTTGTATGAATTGTCCAAGTGGCTAACATACTCTTTTTTTATTGCTAAGCAGGACACCCAACAAGACAAAGGAGAGGTCAAATACTGGAATTTTACCCAGAAATAAATCATATTTCTTATATTTCAGAAGCACAAAATAACTTTAATCCACTATTTAGAAATGCTGTCTTTAATACATACTTTTCTCTCAGTATATTTCAAAGTTGTAGTTTCAAGAGAAAGACAAATAAAATATAGTTTTTGTTTATACCTTAAATAATTTAAAGAATCATTTTAGTTTTCCTCAGGTTTTTTTCTCTTTAAAATAAGAAGTTGTCATTTGGCACAAGAAATTTAAACACTGAAGTCAGAATAGGTTTAGAACACTAAATCTATTAAGTTCACATTGACTTTAAACTGGATGAAACCATTTTTTAATCCTTTCATCAAATAGTGAATTTGGAAAATCTCAGCTTTTTCCTTCTCTCCTTTTCACTGCTTGGTGGCAGAGGAGGGACCAGGGGGACATTCATGGGCAAGTGTGTTCCTGGTATAGCGATCAAGTCAACATGATTAACTGACCTCATTGGAATGCAGCATCTTGGCAGCAGCAAGACCTGTGGTTACTAAGCTCGGGCTGAGCTGTGGGACTCTAATTTCTCAGAGCAAGTGCAGCTCCCAGCATCTGTGCGGCACCGAGGAAGCCTCATCACACAGATGGCTTGAGGAGAGTTTATTGTAGAGTCTGGCTACTACTGCCAAGTGTCAGGGCAAAGGAAAACTGACCCAAGCTGTGAAGCAGAATTGGTCTAGATACACAGCCAGGCTGTGTTCTCAAGTGGTTTAACTAGTTGGGAGCCACAAGTCAGGATTGATCATGCTCGGGGTTAAGGTGTTTCTTCAGAAAACACAGAGGACATGGAGATTTGAGTATAAGGGAGACAGTAATTGACAACAAGTAGGAAACAGATCAGCAGTTAACACAGGGTGCCTTCACATACCGGCATGGACCAGGAAGCAAAAAACAGATTTTCTGAAAAATCAACAACAATCCCACTGTTGTATGCACTTTCCTTTTTGTTTTTCAGTGTTACTGAAAATGTTAACCTTTTGTTTTGGTTGCTGACAATGAAGGGCTGTTGTCTGTTAGAAGTAAAAAGGAGAAAAAGAAAAAAAGTCATTACAGTTTTTTTTTTAAAAAGCTAGTATTCAAATACTTTACTCATTAAAAAAACTCTTTAGATTTACTATTTAGAAGACAGAAAATTGCTTAATAATAAATTATCTTCATAGTAAAATAATATTGACAATGAAAGACTAAATGCTACTGGATTTTCTTTTTTGTTGCTTTTAGTTACATTGCAGAAAAAAGCACGATCCAAATACAAGCGGTTTTATGTTTCTTGGTGTTTTACTTCTATATGGATGAGAGAAGTTGAAATTTATGTTTTTATTTTTTTATTGACATATAGTTGATTTACAAGATTAGTTTCAGGTGTACAACATAGTGATTCAATCTTTTCAGAGATTATACTCCATTTAAAGTTATTACAAAATAATGGCTATATTTTGCTGTGCTGTACAATATATGCTTATTACCTATCTATTTTATACATGGTAGTTTGTATCGCTTAATCCCCTACCTCTGTCTTTCCCCTTCCTCCTTCCCTCTGCCCACTGGTAACCACTAGTTTATTATTTTTAACTGTGAGTCCGTTTCTGTCTTGCTATATATGTTTGTTTTATTTTTTAGATTCTCTATATAAGTGGTAACAAAGTATTTGTCTTTCTCTGACTTATTTCATGAAGCATAATATGCTCTAGGTCCATCTATGTTTATTGCAAATGGCAGAATTTTATCCTTTTTATGGCTGAGTAATATTCCATTGTATATATAAATGTGTGTGTATGTACATATATATGTGTGTGTGTCACATCTTCTTTATCCATTCATCTGTTGATGGACGCTTAGGTTACTTCTGTATCTTGGCTATTGTATATAATGCTGCTATGAACATTGGGGTGCATCTATCTTTTTGAATTAGTGTTTTTGTTTTCTTTGGATTCATATCCAGGAGTGGAATTGCTAGATCATATGGTAGTTCTATATTTAGTTTTTCGAGAAACCTCCATACTGCTTTCCATAGTGGCTGCACCAATTTACATTCCCACCAACAGTGTACAAGTGTTCCCTTTTCTCCACATCCTCACTAACATTCGTTGTGTTCTTTTTGATGATAGCCATCCTGCTGGGTACGAGGTGACATCTCATTGTGGTTTTGATTTGCATTTCTCTGATGATTAGCGATGTTGAGCATGTTTTTATATGCTTGTTGGCCATATGTATGTCTTCCTTGGAAAAATGTCTATTCAGGTCTTCTACCCATTTTTTAATCGGGTTGTTTGGTTTTTTGAGTTGTATGAGTTGTTTATATATTTTGGATATTAACCCCTTATTGGTCATATCATTTACAAATATTTTCTCCCATTCAGTGGGTTGTCTTTTTGTTTTGTCAATGGTTTCCTTTGCTGTGCATAAGCCCTTAAGTTTAATTAGATCCCATTTATTTATTTTTGCTTTTATTTCTTTTGTCTTAGGAGACAGAGACAGAAAAAATACTGCTACAATTTATGTCAAAGAGTGTTCTGCCTATGTACTCTTCTAGGAGTTTTATGGTTTCAGGTCCTTACTCCATTTTGTGTTTATTTTTGTATATGATGTGAGAAAATGTTCTAATTTTATTCTTTTACATGTAGCTGTCCAGCCTTCTCAGCACCACTTATTGAAGGGATTGTCTTTTCTCCATTGTATATTCTTGCCTGTGTCATAGACTAATTGATCATAAATACATGGGTTTATTTCAGGACTCTCTATTATGTTCCAATGATCTATATATCTGTTTTTGTGCCAGTACCATGCTCTTTTAATTACTGTAGCTTTGTAGCATAGTCTGAAGACACTTCTAACTTTGTTCTTTTTTCTCAAGATTGCTTTGACAATTTGGGGTCTTCTGTGGTTCCATATAAATTTTAGAATTATTTGTTCTAGTTCTGTGAAAAATGTCATGGACATTTTGATAGAGATTGCATTAAATCTGTAGTTTGCTCTGGGCAGAATGGACATTTTAACAAAATTAATTCTTCCAATCCAAGAGCACAGGATATCTTTCCATTTCTTTGGATCATTTTCAGATTCCTTCATCAATGTTTTATAGTTTTCAGAGTATAGGTCTTTTACCTCCTTGGTTAAGTTTATTCCTAGATACTTTGAAATTTAGATTTTAAAGGTTTTTAAGAGTTATAGATGTTTCTTTTATAGAAAAAAATCTCCATAAACATTCACCCAAATGAAGTAATCTAATGTGTCTTTTATTTCTACAGTTTTCACTGAACTTTAAAGCAAAACTTACTGAGCTGCTGGCAGCTGTTGAACATGTAGAACTAGATCAGAGATGCAGACTCCATCATCACCACAATCTTTATAGAAAGGGATCTACAAAAAAGGAAAAATAATCCCAGAAATTTGCTCTTGAGTTAAGAAAGCAAATTGTGGAAGAACACATATAGTATTACTCCATTTACATAAAGTTCAAAACCATGCAAAACTAAACAACGTTTTAGGAATATATACATGTTTAGCAACATCAGAAAGAAAAGCATTGATAAATGCAAAATTCAAGATGATGATTTGCTTGGGGGAACAAGATAAAAGTGGGTATGATGGGGTGGGGAGTGATACAGAGAATTTCAGAGGTATTGGTACCATTTTATTTTTTTTAAGTGGGTGGTGAGCACAAGGTGTTCACTTTATTGTTATTTATTTCTTCAACAAACATTTATTGAGCACCTGTGGTGGGCCAAACACTGCTCAAGGTGCTGGGAATAGAGCGGGGAACAAGGAGAACAAAAATCCCTGCCTTCATGGAAATTACATGCTGGTAAACTTTACATATAAGTAACTGTATTTCAATTAGAAAATTAACAACTTAAAGGCTATGTCCTAAGTATCCTTCAAACACTAAGGCAGTGACTGTGAAACTTTGGCAGCTAGTCTGAATTCCAAGAAGGGCAAACCACACTTACACTGAAGACCTTGACTGTCTCAGAGTAGGCTTCGAGGGCAGGGTTAGTGCCAGGGTTTTCCAGACTGATGTTCACACACAGATCCAGAGAGCTGACAACATCAGAGGGCTCCTAAACACACACATGCACAGAGTCAGTTGATTAGGGCACGGCAGCTTCAAAACAAGAAAACAACCACAAATGTGTTCATGATTAAGGACACAGTCTACTCTCAATCATGCAGAATAGCTCTGTTTTGAATTTTCAAGGCTCTTGCTTCTTCACTTCTGTCCTAAGTCTGCTCTTAGCCTCTCTGCTTCTAAGAGACTTAAAAACCTGGGCTCAGTAAAAATTTGAAGCAGTAATTCTTAGTTAAGCTCATCAGTAATCTCATTATTTATACACAAGTAATTATCAATATTTAGATGAGATGTCCAGTTTTAAATGCTCAGAAGACCCCTCTGTCAGTACCAAGCTCTGGGGCTGTTGGCCATGTTCTTCCAATTCCTATTGCCAAGACTTATGGAGTCCTTAGGTATCCTGACCAAATCTCTGGAAGAGAATATTAGGACCTACAAGGGAAAGTGCCCAGGGTTGGCTGTCAGGAATGGACAAGAGGACTCCCTTCCTTAGAACCTAACTTTAGTCTACAAAACCAGATAAAAGTGTTTCCCACACTTCAAACCAAGCTCCCCAACTTCTGGCCTAGCTGACTGTTAGTGGCTGAACTGCTTTTTGCACATAGAAGATGATGCACATATCACTCTACAGACATTAAAACCAACACTGTCCAGCTACAAGTACGACATTTCCTCTTTGTCTTTAGTAAAAACAGTGGAGGATTTGCAGTGTTCCAGGAGGCCTGGGCTGCTTCCGGTTTTTGAGGTTTCCTGTCTATTGAAAAATGAAAATAATGCCAAAACAGGGTTGCAAATGCCATCTAGCATTCTTCTTCAAGAAAGAACAATGTCTGTACAATGGGAAGCACTAAAAATGAAATCTGCATTTTCCTAGAAGTGATAGCTTTATTATCTCTTAGTTCGTTCACAGGCAGGACTTACTCCTATCTTGAGCCCTTTTGGAGGGGCCTGACCACTACGATGGCTTCCTGACTACAAGGAAATGTGTCCTCGGCTGGCTGCAGGGTTGGCACGTAGGATGGACTTTGGTATTGATAGCAAATGTGGTGTGTTACCTGGAACACCTGTGGTCTTAGCTGACCACAATAACACGCACCTCGTAAAAACTTCACAAGTATACATGTCAGAGAACAGGAGATATATCTATGTACACACATACATACATACACCACAGCCTGGCTGTCTTCATTCCCCCACAATGGATTACACATTTAATTTGATCCACCACTTAGCACAAGGGTAAGAGAGAATGGAATCTGGCTTTTATTCCTTTAAAGAAGCTGTATAATTGGCACACTAACAAAAAAAAAATCCAGGCCTTCATAAAGAAGAAACCTTCAACTTGAATATAAATAACTCACTGATTTTAGTTCATCTGACCATTAACTTTGTTTTTCCAACTCTCATACTTAGCATTTCTTGAGATGTTATCTCTGTACCATCCATCTACATCAGAAGTATTTGGGGATGCCCCTTAGACCTGCGCATTCCTTGGACCTTCAAACCCAAATTTCTGGTGGTGGGGTTCCAGAATATCCATTTTATAAAAGTTTCCTTGGCAATTCTTATGCATCTTAAACTCTGAGAACCACATTCTAGGAAAGTTCTTAAACAACTCTTTTAAAAATAGTTTCCTGAGTAAATTACACTTTCAAATACCATTACATGGTTTCTAGGGGGAAATATTCATGTAATTTATAAAATAGATTTTCTTTTAGTTTTCTCCTGAGAAGCACTTTTCCTTCTTGGGAGAGTTTCAAAATCCATGTGAACTGTAGTAATTATGGCATAAGATTATAGCCAATAATTTTTACCTGATAATCTACCATCCTTCGCCTATATCAATTTAATCCAATAATGGAAAGGACAATTAGAATTGTCCTTTTCAGTCGTTTAAAAATAAATAAAATTTCTCATATGAAAATGTCAAAATAAAATTTATTGTCAACTAAAAGTTCTTCCTGTTAAACGTTTAAGAAAGCACTGTCCTTGATTTCTTTAAGAATCTTATTTTCAGCCCTTTTACTTGCAATCCCAAATAAAATTTAATGCAACTAACTTACACAATAATAGAATGTGACCATATATACTAGTATAAAGGAAATACACTCCTGTTCATAGATAAGAAAAGCATTAACTAGAAGAACAAGCATTTATCTAACTCATAATCTTCCATTTTAGGCTTTCGCCATTCATTAGTCTTTAAGAAGAAATGAGATGAAAGGGATGACTGAGGCCTCACCTGTATGTGGATGATGTACTCAGAGCAACTCTGTGCTTGATTTACTATCGTGGTCTTCTGCAAGCACCTTTCATTATTTTCTTTAAATAATCCCCTGGAGGTTACTCTGGATGAATATTGGTCTGCATCAATTGTGATGTTATATACAATGGCTATAATAAAAGTCATAAAGAAATGTTATTACAAATAAACTTTTAAGGAAAAAGCATCCCTGTTTTATCGTGTCTTATTGGGTAAAGTCTTTGACTTCAAGAGAACAAAAACCAGTCTTTCTATTGAGGGACTGTGAACCATGGATGGCCTATGATATTTGTAATTCTAGCTCTGGTATGATGTGTCAGTACGTGACTGTGGATGCAAAGAAATGTGATTCAAAGAAACGTGGCTTGATGCAGTGGAAGGAAAAGTAGATTCGCCACCAGGAAATCTACTGAATGAAGTTGGCCAAATTACTTACTCAAATATCGGTTTCATTGTCCATAACGTGGTGACATGAAAAGGAAAGGAACTGTTGACTGCCTACAATTGAACACATTCTTATATGTTATACAAGTTTTACAATAAACCTGGAATGTGGATATTATTATCCTACTTTTCAGATTATGAGCAGAATATTATCCTATTTTTCCAAATAATTCACCTCAGTTCATACAGCTAGGGCATGGTCAGAAATAAAGTTTGGGTAATTTTGAAATCAGATCCCATGTTCCTGCTGTTTCTATGCAGTTTTGAGGATTCACTGTTATTTGGGGATTAAGTTAGATACTCTAAGGGGACATGTATAGTGCCTGGCATATTCTAGATGCTTACTTGGGGAAAGGTATGTAACATTGCAGTAACAAGTTTTGAATCATACAGATGCTTTGAATCCTAATCCCACCATTTACGAGCTTTAGGCAGTTTGCTTAACCTCTTTGAACCTCCATTTCCTCATCTATAAAACAGAGATACTGTTTTATATACTAACCTAGGGAAGTATAATACTAACTAGTATTATATAATACTAACCTAGGGAAACGGAAATGAGAAACAAATGTGATAAAAATTGATGTCAGTAGCCAATGTCCAAACTATCAGAACCTTCAATAAAGTCTGCTGGCTGCATGTCCAAAACTGAGAGAGAAGATCTGATACTATTAATAGCATCAACTGCCTTATTTGGGACTACTCTGTCTCATTACTTCCAATATTTTAAAGGTTGAATATACTTCCAAAAGCATTCTATGTGCTACCTTTCAAATATCTATTAGAAGTGATGTATAATTTTTCTTGCTCCGATGACTTAATGAGGTTAACAAAGATAAAATACAAAGGAATCAAGAACTAAAAATAAATGGTGAAAATAAAGCAAAGGAAAAGTTATGCTGGGGAAGTGATTGTAGCTAGGACAAAGTTAGTAGGTGTGGTAATTATACTGTTTTATTTTTTTCCAACAGCTTGGTAAAAATGATACATAGTCACATAGGCAATATAATAATCCTTTTTATGTTATTAACTTTAAACTGGAGTGTGCACCTGATGCAATAAATAATAGAAGCCATATGCTTTATAAATTCACTTTTCAAAGTCATGGAGATGGGATTCCTGTCTTACATACTATTATTGCCAGGTAATTAAGTGACAAATGATCATGACTGTGTAGACCTAAGTCATTAAGAAGGATTCAAAGGGAAAGATGCCCAATAGCAGGAGACCCTAGACAATGAGTGGAAGGGAATGAAATTCTCAAAGCAGAACGCCCTTTTTGAGTGTGTGGCAACAGAAGAGGTGAAGTACAGTCAAAAATTGGAAGATACATGAGACAAATCCATGCTTCAGGGCCAGGAGAGGTGACCTACCAGTCATTTCTGCCAACTAACAGATTTTCCAAATTAATCTTTTATATTTAATGTTTTATTCCCCCCGATTCATTGAAATATCATTGACATAGAACATTGTGTAAGTTTAAGGTATATAACATAGCGATTTTATATATTGCAAAATAATTACCACAATAAAGTGAGTTAACATACGCATCACTTCACAAAGTTACAATTTCTGTGTGTGTGGCGAGAACTTTTAAACTCAGCAACTTTCAAATATACAATACAGTATTGTTAATGAAAATCACCATGCTCTACGTTCCATCTAGCCACTTTATGTTTATACAGTCATGGTTTTTGACTCAACTATCGCGGCTACTGAGATGGACGTGCTACAAGGCAGGTCTGTGAGATGTGCTACTCAGAGTTGGGTCAGTGTTTGAACACCTGAAAGGAAAAATGCCAGATGAATATGAAAAGCAGGAAATATGGAAAGCGTGCCAAGATGTGAATCAAACTTTTTGTGTTTGTAAGCTACTTATTTCTCGGTATGAATCGTGACAAATAACCTGCCTCTATGTTTTTACCCTTTAAGCTAGTTTATTTGTTCACCACCTAATGAAATAGCTGTAGGAACTACAGGTTTCTAAATTTTAGAGCCAAAATCTGATGAAGGGGGATTAGGACCCATGAAACAGCAGCAAATGAAAGAAGGTAGTGTTGGATCAAGTGCTAAATCAATGGCTACATATTGAGGGAACTGAGACAATTGGAGCAGGAGAGATGGAGGTGAGATGCGTGGTTAGAAAGACTTCAGAGAGCTTGTGGGACCTCACCCAGGCCCTGGAAGATGACTGGACCCATCCAGGGAGAGACGACAACAGCTTCTGCTGACATCTGCTCACAGACTTCCCTACTCTCTCCTGCTGATAGGACATGCCTCAGACTTTCACTCACTTCTTTGGATTATTTAGAAAATGTGAAACACTGGGCACAAATTATATATTGTTTTATACTTTCTCATTATTTCATGCCTATTAAATTTTTAAGAATAGGAACATTTGATCCTTGTACTGAACACACTCTATCGAGATCATGGCAAAGCCAACCTACAGTGTACTCATTTAATACGGGCTTGAGTTCAGTGTAATCTGCGCATGCCCATGGTTTTCAGTTAGGAAGGTGTGGGTAAGAGAGACTTAAAGGACAGATTGGGAGAGCCTATGATTATGTCATTGAAATTATGACCTTCAGCAGCAGAATGTTACGTTCTAGAGATGACGGATGAAGGTCTAAACAAACCTTCCACACCGAATTAACCATTCTCAGGCACCTCAAATATGTGGCAATTCAAATGTCTGCAAGACCCTTACTTCTTTTGGTTTCCAAATCCAAAGTATGGGTTACGTTCAGGACTAAAACTCTATATGCAAACCTATCTGTTGTATAGATTATTTCAGGTTTACTCACCCACTTGATTGTTTTGCTTAGCAGGTCTAAACTTGGCACTGAAACAGAGTTTAAGGTTTATCTCAGCATTCTTGTTGAGCAAAGTGATTTTTTCTGGTGTGAATGAAGCAACTACAGATACATCAGCAATACTCTGTGACCTGAAAGACATAAATGTTAAAAAAAATTATTCTCAGGAAGTTACCCAGAAAAACCAGTCTTAGCACCTTACAGGAATGTGACCACAAAATGGCATTAACCTAGCTTAACTGATCCCCTCAATAAATTGATTTGACTCCATGTGTCTTGACTTTTTAGAAGAATCAAATTCACCTTCAAAGAAAAAAGTTTGGCTACCATGGACTATCTTAAAAGAGAATGTCATAATATAGTAAGTATATAGCCTACCAAGCATGAGGCCAACCAAGGTGGCTACAGGGTGATGTTCACTGAAAGGTATGATTTCTTACAAAATTGTTTACAAATCACCTTATAATTATGTGTAATCATACCTTGTATTATTTTAATGCTACTTTTAACTGATTTTATTCAGTAAATATATTTTCTTTTTTCAAAGTCTTAAATATTATCCTTGAGTTTTATTTTTTCCACATGAAGGTTTCATTAAAATGATGCACTAAGGGACTTCCCTGGTGGTCCAGTGGTTAAGACTCCGCACTTCCACTGCAGGGGGCACGGGTTCGATCCCTGGTTGGGGAACTAAGATCCCACATGCCGCGCACAGTGCAGCCAAAAAAAAAAACAATGCTGCACTAAAAACAATGCATTTCAGCCTTTAAAAGCACAAGTGAGATACTGTAAATAGCGTCATTGAACTCAATGTAATTTACTCAATAGGTAATTTTATTTTCTGATCTTGATGTATTTGGACATTTAAAAAAGCACACTTTTCAGCAGACATGAATGGATAACTGAACTATATTTTCTTGGGGACTCTTGATCAAATTCTCTATTTCTTTTTGATTTCAGTCCTTCACCAGCCCAATATATTTATTTTTGTCCTTGACTCACGTGGCCATTGAATCCCTTATTGTTCCCCCCAGCTCTTCAACTCCTCCTGAGGTCAACGAGAGGTCAGCTAAACCTAAATAATGGCTTTTTGTTTATGACCAATAATTGTAAAAGATACCTTTTAACCACATGACAAGTTGCACTTTACTTGTGTGGTCTCAGTGTTCAGTATTTTTAGAGCATTCTCATGAGAATTCTTTTCTGCAAGCTGAGGTAAGGCTATTTGGAAGATAATAATCAGAAATATCCTGAATACCATTTCAAGAGCTTTGTCTTTTCAATGTACTTTTTCTGCTCACTATATAGAGAAGAGAAACTTGATTCTAATGTTAAGCAAATATTTTTTTCCTCCCACCAGGAAGAACATATTCCTTCCTCTATGCAAACTATGACATATAAATGTCGTAGAGTCTTATATAACGCATGTGACATTTCAGCAATACTGGCACAGCAATCTGCTCTACTTAGCAGCCCATTTGTTCGTTAGCTAGTTTGTGTCTGGCTCTCACTGACTCACCAGAGCAGAATGACCTGGCCAAAGGCACCAACAGACACATCAGTGATGGAATCCCCATTTAAATCTCCATAGCCATCCAGGGATCTCCCAAAGTACTGGAGGTGGCTCCTGAAGGCTCCATCAGACCCCAAGATTTTCTAAAAGAGCAAGTTTGAGATGAAATTATACTGCATGACAACTGAAACAGAAAAAAGGCAGCATCTACATTGCTGGTATGTTCTTTTTTTTTTTTTAATACTTTAGAATTATTTATGATAAGAATTAATAATCATACTTTTAAAATTTATTTATTTACTTATTTTTAACATCTTTATTGGAGTATAATTGCTTTACAATGGTGTGTTAGTTTGTGCTTTATAACAAAGTGAATCAGCTATACATATACATATATCCCCATATCTCCTCCCTCTTGCATCTCCCTCCCACCCTCCCTGTCCCACCCCTCTAGGTGGTCACAAAGCACCGAGGTGATCTCCCTGTGCTATGCGGCTGCTTCCCACTAGCTATCTATTTTACATTTGGTAGTGTATATATGTCTATGCCACTATCTCACTTCGTCCCAGCTTACCCTTCCCCCTCCCTGTGTCCTCAAGTCCATTCTCTACGTCTGTGTCTTTATTCCTGTCCTGCCCCTAGGTTCTTCAGAACCATTTTTTTTAGATTCCATATATATGTGTTAGCGTATGGTATTTGGTATGTTCTTTATATGGCCGTTTCCCAGGTTGTTTTATTCTCCACAGAATTCCATTGATTTTTCAGTCACATCTTATCTCATCTGATTATCATTCTTGCAGCCACATTTTCATCAAAGAAACAGCATGAATCTCTCACATAAAACAACAAAGCAGTAAAAGATCAGTGGACTGGGAAGGAGTTGATGCAAGTTTGGGTCCTGATTCTTCTCCTAGCTCACTTCCTTCAGGTCTTTATTCAAAAGCTGCCTTCTCAGTGAGGCTTTCTTGGTCACCCACTCAAATACCTGATATCTCCCAGCCCTGAAAATTTATTCCCTATTTTAGTTTTTTAAAATTCCTTATTATTTATTATTATCTGGATTATTTTATCTTATTTATCTCATTTTTCCCCTGTCTCCTCCACAAGAATGGAAGATCCACAAAGAGCACAGTTTTGTCTGTCCGGTACTTTACAGCATTCCCAGAGACTTATCAGCGCTTGACACACAGTAGAGGTTCACCAAGCATCTGATGAATGAGTGAATGAAGTTATAAAACAAGAGGGGTGGATTGGATGGTCCGCATGATACTCTCTAGCTCTAAAGGAATGATACTCACATGTAAATAATCACCACGAAACTGGATTACCTGGGAATACCTCAGGCGAATGGTGTCCTCATGACCATTGTAGATGTACACAGCTCCAGAGTTCTGATTTTCCAAAGGTGAACCAACGATCACATCATTAAAGCCATCCATATTGATGTCTGAAAGAGCTGCAATCGCTGAACCAAACCGAGCATTTTCAACACCCTCGGGGCCTTCCAGAAATTGGTGCCAATTCAAAACGCCCTTGCAAAGGGGAAAGGGGACAATTAAAGCAAACCTTACGTTAACATATACACACTACTATATATAAAATAGATAACCAACAAGGACCTACTGTATGGCACAGGGAATTATACTCAATATTTTGTAATAACCTAAAAGGGAAAAGCATCTGAAAAAGAATATATCTATATCTGTTTGTATATGTATAACTGAATCACTGTGCTGAACTGAAACTAACATGACATTGTAAATCAACTATACTTCAATTAAAAAAAGAGAAAAACTTACAATTTTTATAATTAAAATTCACAGCAAATGATGCCCAAACCAATTTGCAAACTGTTAAAGATGGATAGGATTTTAAACCTAGAATTCAAAATTCTCTATTTATGATGAGACTTACAAAAAATTTTTTTAGCAAGTAAGGTCATAGGCAATCAATCTGCTCATAAACCAAGGTGAAAGGAAGCAATTCTCTTTACTGTGGCTGCACAACCTACATAAAAATGTCCATTTCTTTGTCTTTTTTCCCCCCTTTCAGAATATTAGAATCCTCCCTCATCTGTTTCCAAATTTTTTGATTTAAAAATTTTCTGGTAAAAATCTACTAATCTCTTCAATAAAATTAAGGTAGAGACAAAATAAAACACAATATCTTAATTTAGTCCTTTAGTTAAAAACTACTGAACAACAGTGGCATAATTGTAACAGCACAGAAAGTGAAAAGTGAGATTGTTAATATCCCATTATAAGAAACACTGAATAATTCTGCCAAAGAAAAGACATTTTCTTGTGAAAGACACAGTCGTGTTTTTTTTTTTTCTTCAGATTTTGAAATCAAGAATGGAAATATTTCATGACTTCATAAGAAAGCAATGCTTCTCACCCATGAAACTGGGTCAGTGTTGATTCCTTCTCCTCTATAATAACCTTATGGAAATCAATTTGTTGCTGAGTCTGGTAAAATACTGGAAGATCTCACCTTCAACAATTGATGATAATTCAGACTGACTAGCAAGAAACATTTAAGAAACCGGGGATTTGTTAAATTTCCAAACTAGTAGATATGCTCTTCCCTTATTAAATACTCAATTGCACATTCTTTATATGCTTTAAAATTGTTTTAACTGCTTCTGATAAAGGGCTAACTCTTACATTAATTTAAATAAATAAGGTAGGACAAAATATCACAACAGATAAATATAATATTTACTATATTAATATTAGCTTCTCTTTTTCCATCCTTTCTGTATCTGGTCATCTAATTTTCTATGTCAACCTGTGCCTTTAATTTTGGTTTTCTTTCAGGTTTCACTAAGTTCTCTATACTTATGTGCATGGATTGAGAGACTTCAGTCTGCAAGTTGGAAAAACTGGGCTTTTCCATGTTAGAGTATGCTTAATTTTATGTGCAAGAACTGGAATTTCCAAGACTTGGATATATACCTAAATGTTACACTAAGCAATGGAATTTCCTGACAAACTACTGTAGAAAGCATCCAGGAATATATGGAGGTTTCTAAAGTGCCTGGTAAAATTTGTACTTACCACTGTAAAATATTAACAAGGTAGCTTTGCCCTGTTATTGTTATACCTTTATAGCAAAGAAGAATAATTGAATGAGATACTTGGGAAGTACACAGATGTTTGTGCGTGTGTGTGTGTGTGTATTTCAAAAAGCAATGTGCATTTATAATGACTTTATTTGCAAAGAGAATATGTATTTAAAGACCTCGTGGAAAACGGCAGGGCACTATACGTTAAGCTCTAAGTTATGCCTGTGAATGTGATTTTTAAAACTATAACTTAATGCTGACATCCTCAAAATGATGAAATATAAACCATACTCTAGGACTTCCCTGGTGGCTCAGCGATTAAGAATCCGCCTGCTAATGCAGGGGACACGGGTTCAAGCCCTGGTCTGGGAAGATCCCACATGCCTCGGAGCAACCAAGCCCGTGCGCCAGAACTACTGAGCCTGTGCTCTAGAGCCCGTGAGCCACAACTACTGAGCCCACATGCTGCAACTACTGAAGCCCACACACCTAGAGCCCGTACTCCGCGACAAGAGAAGGCACCGCAATGAGAAGCCCGTGCACCGCAACGAAGAGTAGCCCCCGCTCGCCGCAACTAAAGAAAACCCGTGAGCAGCAACCAACACAGCCAAAAATAAATAAATAAATTTATAAATAAATAAACCATACTCTATATGAAAATTATCATTCAATAATAAATTTTCTTAATTCTGCAAAAATGCAGATTAACTTTTATTTACCAATACTAAAGCAAATCAAACGAAGTCAGTTTAATAATTTTTTTTTTTTTTTACCTTTGTGATAGTAAACAGGTAGACTCTTCCTTCCTCTTTCTTTAGGTCATTCATGTACATTGGCGCACCTACCAAGAGCACATCTGTAATGGTGTCTTTGTCCACATCGACTGCACACAGCACACTACCAAAATAGGAGCCAATCTGGAGTAATAAAGCATATCAACCTTAGGATTCCTATACTCCTAGTATTATGCTGAACTTCTGTTTACTCATTCAACAAGCAAAAATTGAGCATTCGTTGCCTGTAAGGTGCTAGGTACCTAAAGATGGATAACATAGCCCCTCCTCTCCGGTTGTATCACAATCTAACATTTGGTTCTTAGACCTTAGGGTGCACAAAAATCACCAAAAAAGTATCTGTAAAATACAGATTCCTGAGACCCATTTCCAGAGATTCTGATACCATGTCCATGGGGTGATCAAGAAAACAGTATTTTAAGTAAGCACTCCAGGTGCTTCTGATGCTGGTGGGTAAAAGACCACATTTAAGAAACACTTAGAAACTTTGTGAGATGTTGTACAGAAAGGCAGGAGGGGAAGAGGGAGGCGGAACAAATAATTGTGCTTCCGTGGTAAAATATATTATAATAGAGGCAAGTAACAAATGCTGTGTGATCAGAGTGCCCAGGAGTCAGAAAGGCTTAGAAAGATTAAGTATTATTTGAATTGCATCTTAGAAGACGGCAAGGAATTTGCTAGGTGGAGTGGAGTGGGAAAGCACGAGTGATGTAAGTGTCCATGGCATGATCTGGGACAGTAGAGTAGTTCCCAGATAGATTGCGCTGGAGAACTAGTTGCTGATAAAAGGAAATGAGAGGCTGGGAATCTGAATGATCATCATTCCATTCAACCAAGGTTCAACGTATGCCTACGTGAATGCCTCTTGAGGATTCAGAAATGAATAAGAAATGATTCCTTCCATAACACTTGCATTACTTTTCTCAGAATAAAAGCACCCTTCTTTAAAATATTAAAGAGGAGGGAAAAGTATGTGACCATCGCTGGTTTGTGGTCAAGGAAGTCAAAGACTCAGATCTTCTTACTCCTGGAAAGTCCATAGAGACAGTGGATCAGATTTAATCCCAGAGAAGGGAAATCTGTGGATAGTCGGTTTCTCTGGTTTAAGGAAGAACATTTTCTGTTGGCTGTTAGAGTTCAGTGATGCTCATTTCAAATATGTGCAAAGTCCATGAGTCAAAACTACTTCTCAAGGAAATAGGAATCTATCAGCTGGCCTTTGCTCTCGCGGGCCATGACTGGGGGGCGTCACAGGTTCTGACTACCAAACCGTCACGCATCAGAAGAAAGTGGCAGAGAAGGGAGTTGTTTTACTTTTAGAAATGTCAAAGCCACAGGACACCTTGACAAGCCCAGATGTAGTAGCTCAGTCTTTATAATGCTATCCTGCTCCCTTCTTCTCCTTATTTCTCCTCCAGATACTTGGCTCCTCGTAGGGGCTTGCCTACAAAGCACTGGTTAGGTGCCTGTCATCATTGGGCTTTAATGACAGTTTCACCCCATGAAAGCTATGTGGCCTTAGAAAGGTAGTTAAACCCTCAGTAACCTTTCAAAAGGGGATGGTAGATCTCAGTACTGTTGTGAAGATTTAAGGAATATTCAAGTAAACACAGATTACAGAGCCAGCCACAGGAGAGGCACTCAATAAATGTTAGTTTCCATTTCTACTAACTCCCCACCTGTCCTGTTGTCCCTGAAATTAATTTCATCTTCTTAAACAATGGAATTTACCTGGTCACCTCTGTGAGACTGAATAACTGTGATATTGCCGCTCTCATTAACATTGTACAGCACTATCTGGCCGGTATAATTTGCCCGAGGAGCTCCAGCAACAAAGTGGACACTTTTTCCAGTAGAAATTGAAGCCACAGAGTAACCTAGGAGAGAAGGGGTTACAGAGTAGGTACTATTGAATATCTTGGCCAGATGGGCTTGTGAATTCAGTGGAGGTGATCAGAGGTCCCCTTCGTTAGTGTGACGCACAGTTGCTAGAGCTCCTGAGTGCACATCCTCCTTTTTCTAAGATAAACTGCTTCTGCCCCTTGGCCACCAGCACTGCCCAGTGGAGGTGGGGCATCTCCCTATGAAGCTGGCCCTAGATTCTGGGTTGTCCCCATCAGCCACTCATGAATCTGACACTCAACCAATATTTCTTGAATGAATAACTAAATGAATTTAAAAGGTGGAAATTTGCACAGTGGAAAGAACATAAGCTTTGGAGTCAGACAGTCCCAGGTTCAAATTTTGGACTTGCCACTTTTAGTAAGTTTTTAATCTTTAGGCAAGTAATTAACCTCTTTGGCTCTCAAAGGTAAAATGAGGATAATGATATTTCCTTCAAAGGGTAGTTGGAAGGATTAAATGTTATGTAGATAGAAGAGCCAGCTCAGGAGCTGTCCCATAGTAGGTGCTCGAAATTGGTGGCTGCTTATTTCACGAACAAAAAGACTAGGAACTCCAAATTGATATAAGACCACCACTTACGGTATTGACTTTTAGGAACTATTTCTATTTTGGAGAAACACAATCATGTCCCAGGAATAACAACTGCTGGAACAGCCAGAAGAGATTAATGAGTCAAATATACAGCGTTTCATTAAGTAGTTACGGGCTAAGGCCTGACTGGCAAAGAGGCAACAGAAATATGTGCAACAAATATAACAATTAGAGGATAGCTCAAGCACTTTGCTGAACTGACCCTGAGATTCAACAAGACGCTAGTTTAAAGGATGGGATTTAAATTTGCTGAGCCAAATGCTGCTAGGCCTTACCTAAATATGAACTGTGATTTCTGTCTTGCAGAATTTGGTCAAAGGCTTGTTTAGGAAAGATCAAATGTCCATGAGGTGTCTGCTGGACAACAGTCCCACTCCAGTCATAAGCTCCTACTGCACCCAGCATCAGAATATCCTAAAATAATTGAAAAATGAAAAGCATTAACATCACCTGTAAAGCATAAGAGTGTAGTGTGTGCCAAACACTGAAACAAATGGTCTAAATTTAAAGAAAAAAAACTAAGCGTGATGAAGTAAAATGTATACGAATTGCTAAAAAGAAAAGAGACAACAGGCCAAAAATGGAAACACTTGTGCCAAGTCCACGTCACCAAACCCAGACTTAATACCAAACCTAACTGCAGTTTCAAACGCCCCCCTCCCAGGAATGTGATCTTAACTGGTCAGTTTGGAATTTCCTGGTCAGCACTAGTGAGGTAATCCACCTGATAGAGCCCTTCCATCCCCTACAGGAAGGTGACATTGCCTGAACGAATATAACTGTTTCCCCTTCTGCCTGTAAAAGCCTTCCATTTTCTACAGCTCCTTGGAGCTCCTTTCTGTTTGTTAGATGGGATGCTGCCTGATTCATGAATCATTAAATAAAGCTGCTTAGATCTTCAAATTCACTCAGCTGAATTTTGTTTTTTTAACAGACTGTGTGTTGATATATCTCTGAATTGTTTTGATATATTTTGTGCCAGAAAAAAAGCCTTCCCACGGGCTATGTTACCTTGGGCTCTGTTTAGTACAACACATTTTAAAGATAAATCTGTACCACAGCACAGGAGGGGCACATAGCCATCTTCAAATTTCCATGCAAAGGCACATGTTTGCAAATGACAAACAGTTGTGAGCCTTTAGAAAGGAGTCAGAAGTGAGCCTCCAGCCTCACAGATTCCTAAGAAGAGCTCAGGATATGAGGCATGTTCCAGAAGCAGGAAGTGCTGCTGCCAGAGGAGGAGAGGTGGGCGCTGCTAGCCCGGACCTGTCGTGCCGGCCCTCTTCTGACCTGGTCTATCTTCAACTTCTTTCTCTTTCTTCTTTACTCCTTCTCAAATGTGCCTCTAATCCTCTCTATCCTATCCCATCTATTTGAATTCGGCACAGCTACAAAAGGAACCTGAAGCTGTGACACTCGATATGAGAAGAAAGACTGCCATTGGTCAGCACCAGTGGGGAAGGGCCAAAGAGGACAGGCCACTCGGGATTGACTCAAAACCCAATCTGAATATTCAAAGGTACAAGTCATCGCAGAAGGTAGGGTTGGTCAGGATGGGACTTCTTATTTTTAAGTTTTTGATCTTAGATCTTAGAAAAACATCAAAGATACGATTTGGGGGTTTTTTGGTTAATTTTTTTAAACTTATTTTATCGAAGTATTTACAATGTTGAATTAATTTCTACTGTACAGCAAAGTGATTTGGTTATACATACATTCTTTTTCATTTTCTTTTCCATTATGGTTTATCAAGATATGATTTTGGAATGAAAAATACAAAGCCTTTAAAAAAATAGCAAACGGGGAAATAATGTGTCCCATTTTGAGGATAAGAGACCATGAAATTATGTGAATGATTGTCATAAATCCAGGACTCCGAATCTGGGTGCAGGAAGGAGCTTCAGGGAGTGTATAAAACCTCAGGAAATCATGTGAAAAATTCTCTCTGGGTTCACTTAGATTTTTTCTGAGGGAAAGACCCATAACTTTCATCTCTAACAACTGGTGATCCAGAAAAGGTTAGCACCTTCTATTATAGAGAGAAATAAGGTGATCCTGGTCCTTTATTCTGTCAAGCAAATCCCCTGAGTTCATACTGTTCCCTGAGCATTTCCCAGTGTCACCTGTCTCTTTGCCTCTTTTACTATTATTACTACTGCACTCATATCCTGAGTAGAATTAGAATCAGAGGCCTGCGAGATGGATGTTTCTAAGAAAGAATGGACTTCCCTAAGCTGAGAAGATGTCCCATCTCACTCTTTTCCTAACTCCTTACTTTTTCAACTATTTTTTTCTGTCTCTGCTCTTAGAAAAAAAGATACGCCGGCAACTCAGAATTCGACGACAGTGATGAAAAGAGTGTGTGATTTTAACAAATTTTTCCGGTAGTTAATTGATATAAAGAAAATTCCTGCAGTGATAATACCTTGAATTAATATAGTGCCTGTTCCCTGGAGCACTCAAAAGCTTTCTTGTATATTATCATTTTTTTCCCATAAAAAAACTGTTGATCACTAGATGGCTGTTTTTCCCACTTTAGTATGGGGTTACTGCACCCGGAAGTATTAAGGCAAATGTTATCTGATATACACACATTTTGAGGAGAGTAATCTGCGCTGAATCCCACTTGTGACATTTCCATTTGGAAGTTGTCTCCTCCTTGAACAGTACCTAGGAAACAGTTTCAAAAATCATATCACTGTTATCAGTCTTAAATAAAATTTTCAAACACATGTGCACGTGCACACACACACACACACACACACACACACAAAGTGTTCTGATGTCTACTCAAAAATATAGAGCTGTCAGATTCTGAGAGGGAGGAATCTCTAAGAAAGTGTTCTAACAGATGTAGAAATCCACAATGCTTCTGAGGTAGTGTTTGAAGTTGGCATCAATCTTGATCATACATTAATGTATTTATTGGCATACTTATGAAATTTCTGATATCAGAGAACACTCAGCATAGGGATGAGGTAAGATGAAAACTGACATGATTATCTTTTTTTAAAAAATTATCATTACTTGCTAAGAACCTAGCTGAATTTTTAGCTTTTAAATATTTGTAGTAATAAATGCACATATATCTCAGATGCAGTTGGAGGAGCCAGGCAATTGCTCTGTAGTGAAGACTGTGCTGAGAGATATTTGGATTAGGCCTCAGGAACTAGGATTCAAGACTGAGTAGGAATTTTACCAATTGGGAAGTTGGTCCAAGTTCTACATATGTGCTTGCCTCTGACACTAGCACCATAAGACTCAATTAGAACTCATTTTCCATACATGTGGCCAAAGCGGTTACATTTCACTAATCTTTGCAAAAAGGAAGCTAAATTTCTGGACTGCCACATTAATGTAGAGAAGAATAAAAGTTTTTAGATAGACCCTTCCAGTGGATAATCAGGAGATAAAGATCTGACTATAGGGATTAATACTTAATTTACACAATCCCCTTGGATCCAGCTTCTGAAGCAGTACTTGATCATAGTAGGTGCTCAATAAAATATGAGAGTTATTTGGGTTAACCATCAGGAACCAGGATTTAGGTCATGTGGGACTTTTTACCAACTGGGAATTGTGTTCTAGTCCTCCTTATAATGAGCTCTTGAACACATGATATTTCTATAGAGACTAGACCTTCCAAGGCCATAGAAGTAAATTATTGTAGATCTGGTAAGTAAAATGTTTCCTCAAAATCTGAACTATTAAAAATCTTCACTATATTTTTCTAATTTTAAAAGTATACGTGTTTGTTGCAAACAAATTCAAGAATTTCAGAAATTATGTAACAGTGTAAAAAGGTAAAAGTTTTTATGATTACAAAAACTGTTTACAGTATGGAAAGGTAAAACTATTTACGATTATAATAGATATTACTAAGTTGCCACCCCCAAAGGTTATACAGTTTATAATCTTACAGTGTATGAGCTTTTTTGCTTCCCCAGAATCTCTCCAAGATTAAACATTACTAATCTTTGTTATCTTTTAGACACAAAGTAACATTGATTTCATTTATATTTTAAAATAATTACTAAAATTGGGAATATTTTCTTATGTTTATTGGCCATTTGTATTTTATCTTTTATAAACTACTTATTCATCATTCTTTGTCTATTTTTCTTACTGATGCTATTTAGGAGTTCTCTTTATATAAAGTATATAAGTTAACATTAATAGGACAAGTATGTGGTAATAAAGAATTCTTTTTTTTAAAGGTTTTTGAAGAACATTTTATTTTATTTTTAATTTTTATTGGAGTATAGTTGATTTACAATGTTGTGTTAGTTTCAGGTATAAAGCAAAGTGAGTCAGTTATACAAATACATATATCCACTCTTTTTTAGATTCTTTTCCCATATAGGCCATTACAGAGTATTAAGTAGAGTTCCCTGTGCTATACGGTAAGTCCTTATTAGTTATCTATTTTATATACAGTAGTGTGTATATGTCAATCCCAATCTCCCAGTTTATCCCTCCCCCCCTTACAACCTGTTAAACATAAGTTTGTTCTCTTGAAAAAAATTTGAAAGAAAATTCTGGAAAGAAGGAGTTCTTTTACCTTCAATGCTGAAAATTTGTTCTCCTAATGTCCCAGCCTTTTCTAGTAGAGCTGCTTCATCAGAAACATTGAAAAAGTATCTTTCTGTTGGAATACTGGCAATTGCTTTAATTTCTTTTATTAAATTTTTAGTATCAAGGGCATTTCTGTTTAAGTACCCAAGAACCTTGAAAATAGAGGAAGAGGGGAGAAGGCCATTAGTGTTGTACTTCAATTTTCCTATTAGTATTTTCTAGGCTATTTCTGAACACAATAGGCCCTCTGGAGAAGTAAATCAAGTAACACTTCCATATCCTCTTCGTTGACAGGACTGCAAATCAGCAAGAAGCAGAGGTAGAGTAAAAATATACTTTTATATTAAGCTATGAACAGCCAATAAGAAAGTGCAGTCTTCAGAAGTGATGTTATAAAGTAATATTTACCCATCAACTGAAAGACAAGTAAAAAGAAAAGCCACTTACTGCTATGCCAAACCTCAGTATATTGTCATTGTTACATTGATCAATTACGGCTTTCAACATTGAACCATCATGGGATTCACCATCAGTTACAACCACCATGACTTTGGTAGCACCTGGTCGTCCACCAGCAGCTGCTGAATAAGCAGAATCTCTGTGGCAGATAAAATAAAAACTCACTATCAAAAAATAAACTAAACACGTGGACCTCTGGTTAGAAATACAAATATGAAACTGACTTCTTTGAGCATAACCTATTGTGATTTAGAATTTCTCTATCAGTGCTGGTGACTTCTGAACTACATTCTATTCGTAGCTTGTAGAGAAACATATAAAAATATAAATCTTGCTTGGCATTAAAAATAACTTCCATGGTTTCCATGGTGTGTGGGTGTGTGTGTATTTACATCAGGAATCCTTAGAATTACCTTCTGCTAATAAGATTAAACTCATTAAAACTAATCAACAGGGTAAAGATATTCATTCCTGTCATAAATATTACTCATTGGATCTGCATTTATTTTTTTCAACAGTAAATTGTTTTTTAAAAAGTAATAAATATACATGGTAAAAGAAATCCAAAGCATTTGGAAAGGTGTAAAACAAAAATTTCACACCAAGCCGCTCTTCCAAAGGTAATCACTATTATCAGTTTATGTTTCCTTCTAGAAAAGGTTTCATCTAGAGAAATATATGCAAAAGTTACTCCTTAGACTTCTATAAAAATGGGAACATATTCTATGCAGTTGTTTTTCATTTTGATAGAGACCTTTCCATATCAGCACATATAGAACTCTCCTTTTTGTGTTTGATTTTGATTTTCTGATTTTATTTCTATACAATTTTTAAAGGTTAATTTCCATTTACAGTTATTACAAAATATTGGCTCTATTCCCCGCATTGTGCATCCTTGAGCCCATCTTACACCCAGTAGTTTGTGCCTCCCAGTCCTCCACCCTTATGTTGCCCCTCCCCCACCACTGGTAACCACTAGTTTAGACTTCTCCTTTTTTAATGGCTACATAATATTTCATTATTTTGAGGAACCATAGTTTATTTAACCAATTCCCATTATTATGCACTTAGGCTGTTTTGAGTTTTACAAATAATGCTATAATCAATGTCCTTGTGTATCTATCTTGGCATACTTTTTCGAATGTGTCAGTAGGTAAAATCTTAGCAGAGAAATTATTTAGACAAAGTATTTACACATTTCAAATTTTGATAAATAAAATACTAAATTGCTCTTCAAAAATTCCACCAATTTAGGGCTTCCCTGGCGGTGCAGTGGTTAAGAATCCGCCTGCCAATGCAGGGGACACGGGTTCGAGCCCTGGTCTGGGAAGATCCCACATGCTGTGGAGCAACTAAGCCCGTGTGCCACAACTACTAAGCCTGCGCTCTAGAGCCTGTGAGCCACAACTACTGAGCCCTCATGCCACAACTACTGAAGCCCATGTGCCTAGAGCCCATGCTCTGCAACAAGAGAAGCCACAACAATGAGAAGCCTGCGCACCGCAACAAAGAGTAGCCCCTGCTCACTGCAACTAGAGAAAGCCCCCACGCAGCAATGAAGACCCAACGCAGCCAAAAGTAAAAAACAAACAAATAAATAAATAAATTTATTAAAAAAAATTCCACCAATTTATACTGGCATCAGTGTACAAGAACGCAATTTTCTCCACCTCCTTTCCATAACAATGAGCATTATTAACTTTTTAATCTGGGATGCTCTTATAAGTGAGAAATAATATATAATTGTTATTTTAATATGTACTTTTTCACTATGAAGGATGATGAGTATTTTTAATATGTTTATTAGCCATTTATACTTCTTCCTTTGTGAACTCTTGATTTTTCTTTATCTTTGCCCATTTTTCTTTGTTTTTCATCACTTTCCTGACAAGTAAGACTTCTGTTAATAAAGAAAATTATCCTTTGTCATATATATTGTAAATAATTGTCAGTTCATTAATCACTTTTTGAATTTTAGTGATATTAATTCTGTACAGAAATTTTATATTTTGATATAATCAAATCCATTAACTTTTGCGTGTGTGTCTTTTTTTTTTTTTTTTTTTTTTTTTGTTTTTGTTTTTAATTTATTTTTATTTATTTATTTATTTATGGTTGTGTTGGGTCTTCGTTTCTGCGCGAGGGCTTTCTCTAGTTGTGGCAAGCGGGGGCCACTCTTCATCGCGGTGCGCGGGCCTCTCACTATCGCGGCCTCTACTTCTTGCGGAGCACAGGCTCCAGACGCGCAGGCTCAGTAGTTGTGGCTCACGGGCCTAGTTGCTCCGCGGCATGTGGGATCCTCCCAGACCAGGGCTCGAACCCGTGTCCCCTGCATTAGCAGGCAGATTCTCAACCACTGCGCCATCAGGGAAGCCCCTGCGT
Source organism: Balaenoptera acutorostrata (assembly GCF_949987535.1). Taxonomy (NCBI): domain Eukaryota; kingdom Metazoa; phylum Chordata; class Mammalia; order Artiodactyla; family Balaenopteridae; genus Balaenoptera; species Balaenoptera acutorostrata. Next base: position 43,819,632 of record NC_080065.1, on the reverse strand, counting down.
GTGTGTCTTTTATATTTGACATGGTATTGTAAAAGGTCTTATCTCTAAGACTTTTCTCTTTCATCACCCAAGTTTTCTCATAGTCTTTTAATGGTTTCATTTTCTTAGATTTAAATTGGTGGTCCAGCTGAAATTTATTTTGATTCAAGGAGTGAGGCAGGGATTCAGCTTTATTTTGTTTCTAGATGGTTAACAAGTTGTCCAACAACTTTTTTTTCTGTCTGTTGGATTCTCTTGTTGCACATGCTTTCTGGTGTCATCATATAGGTTCACCACCACCACCTACATGATGACAATTTAAAGTCTATATTTGCTTCCATTCATCCCTCTTATCTTCAAGTTTGTGTATTCAATGCATTGAATATTTTCACCTGAAAGTGTAAGGAGCTCTTTAAATTCAACATATGTAAAACTGAGACTATCATTTTATTTCCTAAAGCTTTTTTTGTATTCTATACAGCAGAATATAGAAATATGGAAAAATATTTCATATTTCTCAGCCAAAGTTGAATTCTCGTACTCACATCAAATAATTTTTGAGTGAATTATACTCTTTATGACATACAGTAGAGCTCATGTAGGATTATAAGCTTGCTGTGGGTAGAAACCATGCCTCATTTAGTTTTGATTATCTGCAGGGCTTGGAACAGTAAATTGTAAGTGTAGGCACTCAGATAAGATCAATGGAAAATGGCAATGTTTACTAAAAGAGTATCGGAATTCTATTTGGTGTTGTAAAGAAACCGATGAAGAAGGAGGAGGAGGAGGAAGAAGAAGAAAAAGAGAAAGAAATAGAAGTAATTAAATTCCAGAAGGTGTGAGAAGTTAGGTGACTCTCCTAACAATGGAAAGAATCCTGTTAGCTTGGGAAACTGTGGTGAGACAGGGATGCTGGGGAGAAAAACCAAGTTTTGAAAAGATCACGAAAGCCATATGAGTCCCATTTTAACAGAAAGTGGCCATTCTCCTTGCGAAGGAAGCTTGCCAGGCCCCCGGGCTCTTTCCAGGGAAAAATGCCACACCCACATTCCCTGGGAAAAATACAGGCCCTCTGCTGTTTCTAACTCCTACGAGGCCATTTTTCTATGTCATCTTAGTCTTCCCCTAAGTCTACTTTACTGGAACAGGAAGGGTACTTTGCATAATGGCAATTGGCCAGCAGCCTCTGAGATGGCTTGGCTCCAAAAGACATCTTAATAGGGACAAAAAAGATTAACCAAACCAATCATATCTTCTCTTGTAGGGCATCTACTTTTGAGATATATAGGGAGAGTGGGCAGTTGATAGAAGCAGCAACTAGAACACATAATATACTGAAAAAAGAAGGGACAGATAAAATAGGAAATTCAGAAAAAGAAAGGACAGGATGTGGTGACTGACCAGATATGTGACCTAAGGAGGAGCAGAAAGAATAAAGTAAACCATCAAGTGTTTAGTCTGAATGACTAGGGGAAAAGGTGGACACATGAATCAAAATGGCAGAGTCATGAGGAGGGGTAGGGAAAAGAGTAAGGCCAGTTTAGAATGTACTGAATTTGATTAGTGAGCCAACACTCCAAATAAGGATTTTCAGCATCAGCTGGATGCCTGTGTGAATTGTAGGAGAGAGGTCAGGGCTAATGACAAAGCAATGGGGTAACCCAGGCAGGGCTGATGGCTCATGTGTATACAATGGATACAAAGCCTAAGAGAACAGGGGTATAAAAGAGTGGGCTCTGTTTGGTGAAGAAAAAATAGGGAAAGGAGCCAGTGAAGATGCAAACTTGTTGACAAAAAGTTGGCAGGTTTTCTAGAAGTGTGTGGTGTCATGGCAACTGGAGTAGAAATAGCAGTGCGTGCTCATTATTGTCAAATGTTCAGGGAAGCTAAAGAGGATGAGGCTTGAGGCAGGACCATGTTTACCTGATGGCAGAGCCATATGTTTCAAGGATATGGAGAAGGGAGTATAGACACTTCTTTCAAGGAGTTATGGCAGTGGAAGGAAGGAACTCACAACTCGATGAAAAAGGGCAGGAAGTAGGTTTAAGGGAAGGTGAACCTACAGTTCTCATTTCTTTTCTAACACTAGGAGAATATTTAGCATTTTTTGTAAAGGTATCTGATTAAAGCAGAGTGAAGATGAAGGTCAACAGTGCTGAGAAAATAAGAGACACTGAGCAAAGAATTAGGAGAATGTTATATAGCTGTGAAATTCACACTGCCCCAGCCTGTTATAAGTAGAATGAGCCCTTCAATTCAATTCAGACTTCTAGGTCATTAACACTTAGGAGTCTATGGCCCTTCTAAATTTGCATGAAGTGCTCCACTAGCTCAAGTTGTCTGTGGCCTTGATAAATATTAACAAATAAATGCAGATTGCTCCATTGCCAACTTAAACTAAGGTCTTTTAATTTCACTGTACTTACTTCATGTAAAATCTTAAAAAATTATGTAATATCTTATAAAAGTTCTAGAGATCAAAGATTTAAAAATTTCATTCCCTACTCCCTTCTCAAAGTATTCAAGTAACAGAATGTTCAGACTTTTCTTCTCTACTAGTTCTGATTTAAGTGTAGGTACCACATATTTATTTTTCTTTGTCTTTCCTTTTTATTACTTATGAGCACTTCTATTTTATCAAAATATTGGCCTATTAGCATCATAACTTACCTTGCATATTGAATTGCTTTGAATGTATTTGTGAGGTCTCCACCATACTGGGATGTCTGGGATGTTGCTTTAATCATTCCATCTTTGGTTTTAAAAGTGTTCAGGTTAAACACAACTCTTGGATAATTGGCATATTGAATTAACCCCACCTTCAAGAGAAAAGAAGTTTATTACAGGTTTGTCATTAAGTTATAAATCATTCCTATTTAACCAATATAATAAAAATCGAAAGTACATTTAGACATGGGCTGATAGCTTAAGGGAATCATTTCCAACTTTTTTCTTAAGAATAGTTATTTTTCTTCCAGTGGAATAACTTCCTGGTCAGAGGCCATCAGTGCAGAGCAGCCGTACTTACTGACAAGCAAGATAATGTGCCACTTGTGGACCACTGGGTTCTCAAGAGTAATAGTTGTAGATTTTTAAGCACTGCCATATGGATGAATAGGAGAATTAAGTTCATAAAAGGAAGATTCAAATGATATAAATAGATTTTCTAGTTACCAATGGATATAAACATGTAAACAATTATAAGCAGTCATGGATGGAACAGAACATCTCGTCAAGTGAGGATAATTATATAATAAACAAAGAACTATAGTTGAATACAAGGAAAAGTGATGTGCTAATCAATGTGGTCAACATGAATGTTTTTGTTGTGCTGGATTTCCTCTAATCACAGACGTTAGAAAGAAAGCTGCTATATGTGCATTTAGGGCAGGAAGTTTCTGGTCTTCAGGGAAAATGCCATTGGAGAGAGTCTTATTCGAGAGGGCCGAGAGGCAGAACAACTTCTGACCAAGATGTTTGGACACATACCCTAATCCTTCAGATCAAGGAGGTCAGACACTTCTGTTAATGTCCTTGTTCTCAGCACTGAGATCACCCTCTGTGCCTAGGATTTGGGGCTTCCAGAATAGGAATGGTGATGAGGGATCAGTGGTAAAAGGGTCTCTGAAATAGAGGTCAGTGTGTAAGGAAGGTGGGAAGGGCAAGGCCTGGATTTCTGAGTTCAATCAGCTACTTTCTCTAGGAAGGCAGTTAACTAGGCACTGGAAAAATGACAAAAAAATATATTACTGAACCCTCCTCTTTAGGATAGGATGTAAGATTTGAGAGAGAGGAAAGGATCAAAAATAACTCTAAGGATTTCAAAATCTAAGGTGATAGGAAGAGAATGGTGACCCCCTGACACAGCCCCATAACCTCTATGTGCAAGAGATTAAGGTGGAAGAGAAGATTTAAAGAAATGTGGTATAGTAGGGCTTATAGAAAGGTCACATTTAGAACGGATGAGAAGATACTGAGTAAAACCACCTCTAGAGATGAAGAAGATGCATTGGGATTGGAAGATAGAAGAGGAAGGCCAGGAATTCCACACAAGAGACTATTAAATACAATAAGTCACATTATGGGGGAAACCCACTCAGAAACAGAGAAAATAAGCAGATACAGATGAAAACTTCTCTTATGAGGGGCCTTAACAGTGATGCTCTCCAGAAACCAGTACTATACCTAGTCTTATTTAACAGAAATTTTATTTTATTTTCTGGTGAAAGCCCACAGTGAAGCCTCCAAAGTTTTGACAGACACTAATGTCCTCTTGGTATTGAAAAGCAATGTCAATGGGGAAAATATACAACAATATTTTATAATACTGTATAGGGAAGCAGAAAAGCAAATTTCAATATAGATAACTGGAAAGCATTTTAGAAAAGTGGTCCAACAATTGTTGGGCCCTGGAGCGTCAGATGCAACCCAGGAACTAGTGACTCTGTGAATTGATTCCTGTTGATATTGGATCAATGTGCTGCTACAACCAGGATGGCCCACGAAATAGCAGATTCAACAAGAAAGAAAGAAAAAAAAAAACCCCGAAACTTTAAAAATGCTATTCAGCATTATAAAAGCATGACGTTTCTGCTCCTGAGTTTTGCTTGCCTACCTCAGGAAGACAGAAAACCAAATTAAAGACTCTTTAAAACATAAAAAGTTATACAAAAGTATTGAAAAGACTTGTTCTACGTGAAAAATGGAAGGCTAGACTAGAATATGACAAAAGACTATAAAATAATAAATGGTAGAATTATGCTGTCTATGAACTTACTTATAAAAATTCAAAGATAATTTTTTCACCAGTAAAGAGTAAGTGAAAGAAAGTCATCATCAGTCCAAGCGTGTGTAAAAAAATACATATTGGATTTCTAAATGTATTGATTAGTTCATGAGTTAGTGGAGGAAAAAATAAGCAACTAAAGAGGATTAAGATGCTATACACATATCTGATGCCTGAATCAGGAATAGAAATCCAAGCTTAAAGACTAGCATTAGGGGAAATCAGAGATAGAATAACTCAGTGTAGCACAAATTTCAATTAACTTTCAAGATTACCATTAAATGCCTTTAATATGGGGATTTGACAAATGCAAAGATAAAGACCTCATCTCTAATAATATTTTCTCAGAACGAAAGCCGTGGGTTAATGTATATATAATGGATGTCCATACCTGTGTCTTTGTGGGGCCTATATCCAGGCCTTGCACAAATTTTTCCAAAAAGTTCTTTACTGCATCCCAGGGATAAATACTGTTTGATTCATCACATACAACCACAACATCTATGAGGGATGGGCAGGCTACACAGGAAACGATGAAAGAAACATATATCCATAGGTAAGGCAAAATCACATCCACACACAAGTGAGACAAAGTAAAAAAGGATGGCACTTGTTGATACAATTTTTCCCCTCCTTTAATGTAAGGCATTGCTCAGACCCTCTGCACAGTCATAACTTACTCTGAACTGCAGGTGAAAAGCTGGTCAGGAGCTGAAAATTGGGACTGACATCAGAGCATAACCCGGTTGTGTAAAACTGACTTCCACACTGCTGTGCCCACAGGGGACCACAGGTCTTAAAAGAAATGAAAACAGTGACAAAACACATGAAAAATGTTAACCCTCCACCGCGCCATTTGTGAAACTCAGGACTATTTCTATTCTAAGACTCTAGGAATCGTCAACTCTTGGAACTAACGAGTCCACAGTGCCTTTGAGAGAAAGTGCACTGGAGCCCACAGAAGGGGGGGAGAGGGTGGCAGATGTGCTGTGCCCGGTGGCAGGCGTCTTGGGGACCGGGGCACTGGGCCTTTCAGTGTAGGGAGGAGCCCATCAGGTCACCCACCAAGCTCGACAACAGGGGTGCTGTCCTTCCAGAGAACACCCAGGAGAAAAATGCGTGCAAAGTTCATTTTCTGTCTCTCAGATACCTGGGTCTCAGCTGCTTCATCTGTAAAATGAGGATGATCAGACCTCCTAACTTAAGGCTGCTGTGAAGACGGAATGAGTCTACAGCTATAAAACACTTAGAACAGTGCTGGGTAAATAGCAAGGGATATATAATTGTTAGCCAGCATCATTATCATTGTTATTCCTTGAACATAGGTCTCCTCCCGTCCCTTCCATTTATACTATTCAGCGGAAACCATAAGTCCTCATGTCCCCATGGGCCAGGCAGGCAGCCTGGAAGAGAGCTCCAGCCAGGTGTAGACACCACAGTGAATGAAGAGCCCACGCTTTCTGTGCAGGGCAGACCACTGTGTTTCCTGCCCACGGGCTGGTGTGAAACAGGCCCCGTGTGGCCAGACCTCCCAAATTCTCAAGGAGAGTCAAAGAGAGAATTTTGTGTGAAAATGTATAGTTAACAAAAACCTGAAACACTCTACATGCTACACAAACACACAGGAGGTTCATGAACTGCCAGTTTTTAACTTTGTAGTTATCAAAGTATTTCTTTGAGGACTTCAGAACCCCATACTTCTGGCCCCTAGAACCTTCAGTTATCAAAGCTGGCGTTTGTCTTCTTGAGCACATCATACTCCAACTATTAATATCTCCACTGACCTGACCCCAAAGCTCTCCCTTTCAGCGGCCCTTGAATGCCAAGAACTCCTGAATAAATCATGATTAAATCACGTGGGAAACATTAGATTCAATAATATTCAAATCGTTAGATGTGAAAGGAGAAAAAATGGGGAAGAGAAGTCTAGCGATGATCTTAAAAAAAATCTACATAGTTTAACCTTATGTAAAGCTGTGGACCAATTATTAAAACTTAACTGAAACGTGTGGACTTGCAAAAAGTGATTGGAAGAATGAAAGGGAACTTATTTGACCCACTTTAATTGTTGGTAGCTCAAAGGAGAAGCAGCTGTGGTCATATTTCATGCTCAATGAACAAGGCATAGTTTTTCCCTTATAAAACTGGTTCATTTTGCCAATTAGTTAGGGGGACATCACTATTGATGCCTTGGGTTAGTATACCGAATAAGATACCAACTACTGATTCCTATATCCCCACCCCCAAGTTGGTTTACCTTAATCACCCTTGAAAATACTAACTCATGAAGTATTAAAAAAGATTTTTTTGTTTTAAAAGCAATGGAAAACAGCATTAAGGAGTTGAAATTAGAATATGCCAATTGTTAATGCCAGAACAACATTCCTGCTTTAAGCCCGGAACTTAAGAAGTTTCAAACAAAAAAAAAATGTGATGATTGTCAGTCTTTTCCACAGAATTCTTAAGAGTATCTTAAGATTTTGACCTTTTAGGTATGGAAAGAAGACTTTGGCTTTTTTCTTTTTCCTTTTTTTTTTTTTTCCCCTCTTTCCCTCCCTCCCTCCTTCTTTCTACTTGCTACATTGACTGTTAATCTCTCAAATTCTCTTGCAATTTTATTTTATAAATAAGATTTACAAAATGTTTTATTTTTCATATAAAAATCTATAAAGTTACAGATTAAAAATCTGAAGTTACAGATTAAAACCTGAAGTTACAGACTAAAAACTTTGAAACACATTCTGTAATCCCTGTATCTCAATATGTTTTTCTTTCTTAATTTATTCAACTTGAAAAAAAAAACAAACAAAAAAGACAAAAGCAACCTTATGATAAAGACTTCAGAAGATCATAAACCAGGAATATTCATTGCAATATTCATTTATGCATTGATCTAACACATATTATAAGCAACACTTAATTCAGTTAGTGGTACCAAGGTCTCTCTAATCTCTCTCAGTAAAAATAGAATGATATTGTTCCAAATTGATTACATTTTTAGAGTAATCTGGTTATACACCCAGGCTTTTAAGTTAGCATATTAATGTAGCATGTCATAACTAATGTAAAGTTAAAGTAAGCTTTCTAAGACTATTTTAACAGGGCTATACAACTAGGTTACACCTACATGGAGTGGCAGAAATGTCAAATGAGACTGGGTTTTTGTTTGCCTTTAAACTCTTTTTTTTTTTTTTTTTTTTTTTGGTGTGTGATGGTTTTCATTTTTTTACAGTCGCATCTTTTCAACAATTTTCTATGTTATTTTTTTGTTAGTCCCAAGCTCAGAAATTATTCTCTCTTTCAGAAAAATTCCATTTTCTTCTGGTTTTTTATATTAACTTTTTAATTCACTCGGAAGTATATTTGGATATGCAAGTTATTCACCAATTAATTGTCCCCAGACCTCTTGTTAAATAAGGCATTCTCTTTTACTGATTTGTGGTGGTCTTTTCACAGCTTTCTAGAAACTAAATGAGAGTACACATTAACATGAAATAAGATGAGATCAAGCCATGCCTTAAATAATATCAGATTGGTCAATGATTATCAGAAATGATTAAAAACAAAAGTACTTTGTAGCTTTGAAAACTGCTTTCTGAATTTGCAGTACCTATCCTGAATGTTCCTACAGGAAGGAGAAATGAGAGCTAGAATTCTGCTGTTATCAACAAATACAAAGCACATTTTCTAAGGGTAAAGAATTGGTGTTCCTTCTGATCCCTTTTTCCAGAACTTTCTGTGGCAATGGTTTTACTAAATATCTTAAGACGTCTACATATCAACACATTGTCCTTTCATGTTGGCTCTCCATCTAGCATGTCTTATCCAAAATCAAGCTCAAACATTTAAACCTCAAGATTTGGTTTGCTAGGAGGGATGGTGAGAAGACACTGACTTCATACTTTCTTGAAAGGAATAAGGATTTGAAAAGTAAACACTCACAAGAAATCCTCCTGTTCCCACATTCCTTGTCAGTGTCAAGCCAAGGCTCATGTTGGTTTTCATCTCAGTAACATTGGAAATGCTCGTGGAAGCTTTCAAAGGGGAGAAGATTTTTAAGAGTGGTTAAATCATTTACTTAAAGCCATTTTTTTTTCAATGTATGCTCAGGTTTACATGTAGCATTGAATTTAGTGCTCGTGTTATATAATGAGGTGTATGCAAATGAGATGCCTTCAGTGATCTGGCAGCTCATTTAAATATGTGATCACATCTGCAGAATGTGATCCTAGGGGGTGGAGTCTGCAAAGGTCATGGTGGCTCCAGCTAAAGCTTTATTCTGGATCGGAAAAAAATATCCTTAAAGTGTTATCGAAGAATGCCGTATGGTAGAATCTGGCTCAAAGCAATAGTGAATGAACTTTAAAAGGAAATCATGACACTAGCATGTAGAATAATAGATAAATCTCTCCAACCTTCTCTCTCTCACTCAAATAGGGCATCATCTGCTGTATCCATTCTTGAGCTACTGAACATTGAAATTCTTCTCAATAATATCATTATTTTCTCATATCCTCTAATCTCTGCCAAGGTGTATACATATATATACACATACAGGTATTCATATACATAAAATTACTCTGTTTATGTATATGTGTATACACATAAATTATGCTAAGTCATCTGCTCATATGTATATATACATATGCATACAATTTCTAAAATAATAAAAATATATATATATTAGGGGTGAGTATTCAAAAGTTTTATTATATAGTTTATCCCCCATTTCCCAGGATACCTGTTTTAAAACTTTACCCTTCTTCTCAAGCCTCCAAACTCAACCCAGATCCCATCAATCTCTACTGCAAAGAAGATAATCACACTTGAAGGATAATCTCAACTTCTCTCATCTTTACCTAAAGGTCCTTCTAGAATTCTGACTTCTCTCTTTCCTTTGTGTTTCAGAGAAGAGAGCATTCTTCCTAAGACTCATTTTCCCAGGTACCAGAGGCATTAATTCCATCCAGTTAACTTTATTCTTGACCAGTAGTCACTCCCTTTTTATTGCCTCCTTCCACTCTCCCTACAAATAGGATCATCTCTTTTTTATTGGAAAAATTGTCTCTTAACCCTGCTACCTTATCAAACTATTTTCCCAATTCTCCTTCACTACTTAACTTCTGGAAACGGAGGTCTACTTTTGTGGATAATTAAAACAGCAATTCCAAACAATTACAAAGAATTCCAAATTGTGAATGTTTTTTTAGTAGAATGAAATCATTTAGACATGACCAGAAATACAGAGTGTTCCTCAGCACCCCCAAAATCAGCCCTAGTACTGATGTTTCTATACTTAATGGTTTGTTTTGAGGAGGGAGAGAAGTATGGATAGTCTCAGATTTCTATAAGTAACCAGCAAAATAATCCTACATGTCGGTGGAAACTGGTCCACAGTCTGGGGGTAGATGGCCCAGGAGGCAGCACGTTTCCCATGCATCCATCTTACTTAATCAGGTCATCAAACTGTGTTGGAAATTTGAATACAGTTGGGCCCCATATGACTACAGAGATAAAGGCAACAAAAGCTGTCTATATTCCTTAAAGACAAAACTATGATTGGTTTTGTTGTTATTTTTCAACTGGGTATATAACAAATGAGATTTTGTTACGTGTAAAAAAATCACATTGCTAATTATAACTTACTTTGCAAATTCAGTTTTTCACATGTAGTGGTGGATAGATCAACAGGACATTTATACACATCTCCCATTCGGTTCTCAGGAAAGCCACTCCATGGTGAACCAACCAGTAACCTAGAAATAGGGATTTTATTTCCCATTAGACATAAAATGTTAGCTATAGTTTCTTAAAGACAAAGCTGACCACAAAACAGTAAAAAAAAACCAAATTTAATTTCAATTTTTAATAAGTGAACAGTTTCTATTTGCTCAGCTATAATTTGTTCTCCTTCTTTTCCTCTTAGCTGATCAAGATCCTTGATGAACATCTACAGTACAGCTGTCTTGCCACACACCTGGGAGGTCTCTCTAAAGCAGTTCTGTCCAACAGAAATATAATGCAAGCCACAAATGTGGGCACATATGTAATTTTAAGTTTTCTAGTGGCCACATTAATAAAACAAAAAAGCAACAGGTGAAATTAACTTAAATAATATATTTTATTTAACTCAATATATCCACACTAGCATGCAATCAGTATTAAAATTATTAATGAGTTATTTGACATCCTTTTTTCCATACTAAGTGTTTGGAATTCAGTGTGTATATTTTGAGCACATATCAATGTGGACAAGTAATATTTCAAGTGTTCAGTAGCCATGGGTGGCCAGTGGCTCTTTGGTCAGCATAGCTCTAAAGAATGAAATGATATTAAAAGCTAAAGTGAAAACTAACATTTGTCTAGTGCTTTCTATGCCCTAAGCACTTTTATATGTTATTTAGGGAGCAGATGAGCTATCTTAGTGGCTTTATGCTTATTGTCTATATAAAGGAATCCTCAGCAAAAATACAGAGCGAGTGTACCATGGGGCTCTCCTTATGTGTATCATGTTTATAGCCGAAATACAGAACACTGAGGTCAGAGATGGGTGCTAACATCTTCCCCTTGGTTAGTTCACTTCCTACAGAGTTTTTCCGGTAAGAGACTATGCATTTCCCTGTAGAACCACTCACTCGACATTTCTGGCCACAGAAGAATGGACAGAAAGAGTCCATGTAACAGCCTGATCTTTAGAAACTCCTGTAGGTTAATTACTCAGCAGCATCCAGTGACTAAGGAAGCATGTTTGACTCAACATTTTTTCCTTGTCAAAGTTGGGAAGGATTAGATTATTGATCTATGAAACTTAAATTATTTCATGAGACTTCTGTCTAAATATTTTAACATTATTGATTAAACAACATGTGCCCAATTAAGTGCTACAGTGGATAAAAAAGTCAAAGGTACATTTCTGTCTACTAACTTAGTAAAACTGTTTAAAATACATAACAAGTATAGTAATAATCATACAAATGAGTGGAAAGATATGAATAAGTTCCCCTTCCTGAAAAAAAGTAAAATGGTCTAAGGAAGCAAAAATGGACATCAAAGGATGAGGCTGGTAGTCAGCATTCTTAACAGAGGGAACATCACGAACAATCACGGAAAGAGGAAAATACAAATTATTTTGAAAGAGAGTTAATGATTCAGTAATAGTCTTCTCCCCTTATTCCTCTTATACAATTATTTTCATACTAATATTTTGTAGAGCATTCTAGAACACTTTATGTTTTGAATATTCGTTTTATTTATTTATTTTCTTTATTTTTTTGGCTGTGTCAGTTCTTAGTTCTGGCACACGAGATCTTTGCTGAGGCATGCAGGATCTTTCGTTACAGTGCGTGGGCTCTTCATTGCAGTGCGCGGGCTTCTCTCTAGTTGTGTTGTGCGGGTTTTCTCTCTCTAGTTGTGGCGTGCAGGCTCCAGAGTGCATGGGCTCTGTGGTTTGCAGCACGCAGGCTCTCTTGTTGAGGTACACAAGCTCAGTAGTTGTGGCGCAAGGGCTTAGTTGCCTGGCTGCATGTGGGATCTTAGTTCCCCAATCAGGGATTGAACATGCGTCCCCTGCATTGGAAGGCAGATTCTTTACCACTGGACCATCAGGGAAGTTCCTAGAATACTTTAAAACAGCTAACTTTGATTAAGGTTAGAGTTGAAAGTTTTTGTCTTCTGAGCAGATACTTTACCTAATTTACCTGTTAAAATATTGCCTATAGAAATAATTGACAAAACAAAAAGACAACCTACTGAATGGGAGAAAATATTTGCAAATTGTAAGACTGATAAGGGGTTAATATACAAAGTATATAAACAGCTCAAACAACTCAACATCAAAGAAAAAAAAACAATCAAAAAAAAAAGGGGGGAGGCAGGAACTTCAAGATGGCGGAGGAGTAAGACGTGGAGATCACCTTCCTCCCCGTAAATACAACAAAAATACACCTACATGTGGAAGAACTCCTATAGAACACCTACTGAATGCTTGCAGAAGACCTCAGACTTCCCAAAAGGCAAGAAACTTCCCACGTACCTGGGCAGGGCAAAAGAAAAAAGAAAAAACAGAGACAAAAGAGTAGGGACAGACCTGCACCTCTGGGAGGGAACTGTGAAGGAGGAAAGGTTTCCACACACTAGGGAGCTCCTTCACTAGTGGGAATGGAGGGTGGGCAGGGGGGAAGCTTCGGAGTCATGGAGGAGAGTGCAGCAACAGGGGTGCAGAGGGCAAAGCAGAGAGATTCCCACACAGAGGATCAGTGCCGACCAGCACTCACCAACCTGAGAGGCTTGTCTGCTCAACCTCTGAGTCGGGTGGGGGCTGGGAGCTGAGGCTCAGGCTTCAGAGGTCAGACCCCAGGGACAGGACTGGGGGTGGCTGCATGAACACAGCCTGAAGGGGGCTAGTGCACCACAGCTAGCCGGGAGGGAGTCTGGGAAAAAGTCTGGACTTGCCTAAGAGGCAAGAGACCACTGTTTCGGGGTGCGCAAGGAGAGGGGATTCAGAGCACTGCCTAAACGAGCTCCAGAGACAGGCATGAGCCGCGGCTATCAGCGTGGACACCAGAGATGGGCATGAAACACTAACACTGCTGCTGCAGCCACCAAGAAGCCTATGTGCAAGCACGGGTCAATATCCGCACCTCCTGTCCTGGGAGTCTGTGCAGCCCTCGATTGCCAGGGTCCTGTGATCCATGGACAACTTCCCTGGGAGAACACACAGCATGCCTCAGGCTGTTGCAATGTCTCACCGGCCTCTGCCACCGCAGGCTTACCCCGCATTTCAGTATAACTACCGTACCCCTCCCTTCCCCCGGCCTGAGTGAGCCAGAGCCCTGGAATCATCGCTCCTTTAACACCCTCCTGTCTGGGTGAAAAACAGATGCCAAAGGGCGACCTACCTGCAGAGGCAGGGGCAAATCCAAAGCTGAACCCCAGGAGCTGTGCAAACAAAGAAGAGAAAGGGAGATCTCTCCATGCACCCTCAGGAGCAGCAGATTAAATCTCCACAATCAACTTGATGTACCCTGCATCTGTGGAATACCTGAATACACAACGAATCATCCCCAAACTGAGTCAGTGGACTTTGGGAGCAATTGTAGACTTGGGGTTTGCTTTCTGTGTCTAATTTGTTTCTACTTTTATGTTTATCTTAGTTTAGTATTTAGAGTGTATTATCATTGGTAGATTTGTTTATTGATTTGTTTGCTCTCTTCCTCTTTTTACATATATATGTATATATATTTTTCTTTTTCTCTTTTTGTGATTCTGTATGTATATGCTTCCTTGTGTGATTTTGTCTGTATAGGTTTGCTTTTACCATCTGTCCTAGGGTTCTTTCTGGGTTTTTTTAGTATAGTTTTTAGTGCTTGTTATCATTGGTGGATTTGTTTGTTGGTTTGGTTGCTCTCTTCTTTTTTTTTTTACCTTTTTATTTATTTATTTTAATAATTTTTTTATTTTTTATTTTTATAACTTTATTTTTATTTTTTCTTTCTTTCTTTCTAATTTCTTTTCTCCCTTTTCTTCTGAGCCATGTGGCTGACAGGGTCTTGGTGCTCCAGCCAGGTGTCAGGCCTGAGCCTCTGAGGTGGGAGAGCCAAGTTCAGGACACTGGTCCACCAGAGACCTCCTGGACCCTCATAACATCAATCGGTGAGAGCTCTCCCAGAGACCTCCATCTCAACGCTAAGACCCAGCTCCACTCAACAATCAGTAAGCTCCAGTGCTGGACACCCCATGCTAAACAACTAGCAAGACAGGACACAACACCACCCATTAGCAGAAAGGTTGCCTAAAATCATAATAAGGTCACAGACACCCCAAAACACACCACTGGACATGGTCCTGCCCACCAGAAAGACAAGATCCAGACTCACCCATTAGAACACAGGCACCAGGTCCTGCCACACAGCCTACACAGCCCACTGAACCAAACTTACCCACTGGGGGCAGGCACCAAAAACAATGGGAACTATGAACCTGTAGCCTGTTAAAAGGAGACCCCAAACACAGTAAGTTAAGCAAACTGAGAAGACAGAGAAATACATAGCAGATGAAGGAGCAAGGTAAAAACCCACCAGACCAAACAAATGAAGAGGAAATATGCAGTCAAACTGAAAAAGAATTCAGAGTAATGATAGTAAAGATGATCCAAAATCTTGGAAATAGAATGGAGAAAATACAAGAAACGTTTTAACAGGGACCTAGAAGAACTAAAGAGCAAAGAAAAAATGATGAACAACAAAATAAATGAAATTAAAAATTCTCTAGAAGGAATCAATAGCAGAGTAACTGAGGCAGAAGACTGGATAAGTGACCTGGATGATAAAATAGTGGAAATAACTACTGCAGAACAGAATAAAGAAAAAGAATGAAAAGAATTTAGGACAGTCTCAGAGACAACTGGGACAACATTAAATGCACCAACATTCGAATTATAGGGGTCCCAGAAGATGAATTGAAAAAGAAAAGGACTGAGAAAATATTTGAAGAGCTTATAGTTGAAAAGTTCCCTAATATGGGAAAGGAAATAGTCACTCAAGTCCAGGAAGTGCAGAGTCCCATACAGGATAAATCCAAGGAGAAACATGCCAAGACACATATTAATCAAACTGTCAAAAATTAAATACAAAGAAAAAATATTAAAAGCAGCAAGGGAAAAGCAACAATTAACATACAAGGGAATCCCCAAAAGGTTAACAGCTGATCTTTCAGCAGAAACTCTGCAAGCCAGAAGGGAGTGGCAGGACATGTTTAAAGTGATGAAAGGGAAAAACTTACAACCAAGATTACTCTACCTGGCAAGGATCTCATTCAGATTTGATGGAGAAATTAAAACTTTTACAGACAAGCAAAAGCTAAGAGAATTCAGCACCATCAAACCAGCTTTACAACAAATGCTAAAGGAACTTCTCTAGGCAGGAAACACAAGAGAAGGAAAAGACCTATAAAAACAAACCCAAAACAATTAAGAAAATGGTAATAGAAACATACATATCGATAATTACCTTAAATGTAAATGTTTTAAATGCTCCACCCAAAAGACACAGACTGGCTGAATGGACACAAAAACAAGACCCGTATATATGCTGTCTACAAGAGACCCACTTCAGACCTAGGGACACATACAGACTGAAAGTGAGGGGATGGAAAAAGATATTGCATGCAAATGGAAATCAAAAGAAAGCTGGAGACAGTTACAGAAAGACAGAGAAGATGAAAAGGCAGAGGGCTATGTACCAGATGAAGGAACAAGAAAAAACCCCAGAAAAACAACTAAATGAAGTGGAGATAGGCAACCTTCCAGAAAAACAATTCGGAATAATGATAGTGCAGATGATCCAGGACCTCGGAATAAGAATGGAGGCAAAGATTGAGAAGATGCAAGAAATGATTAACAAAGACCTAGAAGAATTAAAGAACAAACAAACAGAGATGACCAATACAATAACTGAAATGAAAACTACACTAGAAGGAATCAATAGCAGAATAACTGAGGCAGAAGAACGGATAAGTGACCTGGAAGACAGAATGGTGGAATTCACTGCTGCAGAACAGACTAAAGAAAAAAGAATGAAAAGAAATGAAGACAGCCTAAGAGACCTCTGGGACAACATTAAACGCAACAACATTCGCATTATAGGGGTCCCAGAAGGAGAAGAGAGAGAGAAAGGACCAGAGAAAATATTTGAAGAGATTATAGTCGAAAACTTCCCTAACATGGGAAAGGAAATAGCCACCCAAGTCCAGGAAGCGCAGAGAGTCCCATACAGAATAAACCCAAGGAGAAACACGCCGAGACACATAGTAATCAAAGTGGCAAAAATTAAAGACAAAGAAAAATTACTGAAAGCAGCAAGGGAAAAACGACAAATAACATACAAGGGAACTCCCATAAGGTTAACAGCTGATTTCTCAGCAGAAATTCTGCAAGCCAGAAGGGAGTGGCATGATATACTTAAAGTGATGAAAGGGAAGAACCTACAACCAAGATTACTCTACCCAGCAAGGATCTCATTCAGATTCGATGGAGAAATCAAAAGCTTTACAGACAAGCAAAAGCTAAGAGAATTCAGCACCACCAAACCAGCTCTACAACAAATGCTAAAGGAACTTCTCTAAGTGGGAAACACAAGAGAAGAAAAGGACCTACAAACACAAACCCAAAACAATTAAGAAAATGGTCATAGGAACATACATATCGATAATTACCTTAAATGTGAATGGATTAAATGCCCCAACCAAAAGACATAGACTGGCTGAATGGATACAAAAACAAGACCCATATATATGCTGTCTACAAGAGACCCACTTCAGACCTAGGGACACATACAGACTGAAAGTGAGGGGATGGAAAAAGATATTCCATGCAAATGGAAATCAAAAGAAAGCTGGAGTAGCTATACTCATATCAGATAAAATAGACTTTAAAATAAAGAATGTTACAAGAGACAAGGAAGGACACTACATAATGATCCAGGGATCAATCCAAGAAGAAGATATAACAATTATAAATATATATGCACCCAACATAGGAGCACCTCAATACATAAGGCAACTGCTAACAGCTATAAAAGAGGAAATCGACAGTAACACAATAATAGTGGGGGACTTTAACACCTCACTTACACCAATGGACAGATCATCCAAAATGAAAATAAATAAGGAAACAGAAGCTTTAAATGACACAATAGACCAGATAGATTTAATTGATATATATAGGACATTCCATCCCAAAACGGCAGATTACATGTTCTTCTCAAGTGCGCACGGAACATTCTCCAGGATAGATCACATCTTGGGTCACAAATCAAGCCTCAGTAAATTTAAGAAAATTGAAATCATATCAAGCATCTTTTCTGACCACAACGCTATGAGATTAGAAATGAATTACAGGGAAAAAAACGTAAAAAAGACAAACACGTGGAGGCTAAACAATATGTTACTAAATAACCAAGAGATCACTGAAGAAATCAAACAGGAAATCAAAAAATACCTAGAGACAAATGACAATGAAAACACGACGACCCAAAACCTATGGGATGCAGCAAAAGCGGTTCTAAGAGGGAAGTTTATAGCTACACAAGCCTACCTAAAGAAACAAGAAAAATCTCAAGTAAACAATCTAACATTACACCTAAAGAAACTAGAGAAAGAAGAACAAACAAAACCCAAAGTTAGCAGAAGGAAAGAAATCATAAAGATCAGAGCAGAAATAAATGAAATAGAAACAAAGAAAACAATAGCAAAGATCAATAAAACTAAAAGTTGGTTCTTTGAGAAGATAAACAAAATTGATAAGCCATTAGCCAGACTCATCAAGAAAAAGAGGGAGAGGACTCAAATCAATAAAATCAGAAACGAAAAAGGAGAAGTTACAACAGACACCGCAGAAATACAAAACATCCTAAGAGACTACTACAAGCAACTTTATGCCAATAAAATGGACAACCTGGAAGAAATGGACAAATTCTTAGAAAGGTATAACCTTCCAAGACTGAATCAGGAAGAAACAGAAAATATGAACAGACCAATCACAAGTAATGAAATTGAAACTGTGATTAAAAATCTTCCAACAAACAAAAGTCCAGGACCAGATGGCTTCACAGGTGAATTCTATCAAACATTTAGAGAAAAGCTAACACCCATCCTTCTCAAACTCTTCCAAAAAATTGCAGAAGAAGGAACACTCCCAAACTCATTCTATGAGGCCACCATCACCCTGATACCAAAACCAGACAAAGACACTACAAAAAAAGAAAATTACAGACCAATATCACTGATGAATATAGATGCAAAAATCCTCAACAAAATACTAGCAAACAGAATGCAACAACACATTAAAAGGATCATACACCACGATCAAGTGGGATTTATCCCAGGGATGCAAGGATTCTTCAATATACGCAAATCAATCAATGTGATACACCATATTAACAAATTGAAGAATAAAAACCATATGATCATCTCAATAGATGCAGAAAAAGCTTTTGACAAAATTCAACACCCATTTCTGATAAAAACTCTCCAGAAAGTGGGCATAGAGGGAACCTACCTCAACATAATAAAGGCCATATATGACAAACCCACAGCAAACATCATTCTCAATGGTGAAAAACTGAAAGCATTTCCTCTAAGATCAGGAACGAGACAAGGATGTCCACTCTCACCACTATTATTCAACATAGTTCTGGAAGTCCTAGCCACGGCAATCAGAGAAGAAAAAGAAATAAAAGGAATACAAATTGGAAAAGAAGAAGTAAAACTGTCACTGTTTTGCGGATGACATGATACTATACATAGAGAATCCTAAAACTGCCACCAGAAAACTGCTAGAGCTAATTAATGAATATGGTAAAGTTGCAGGTTACAAAATTAATGCACAGAAATCTCTTGCATTCCTATACACTAATGATGAAAAATCTGAAAGAGAAATTATGGAAACACTCCCATTTACCATTGCAACAAAAAGAATAAAATACCTAGGAATAAACCTACCTAGGGAGACAAAAGACCTGTATGCAGAAAACTATAAGACACTGATGAAAGAAATTAAAGATGATACAAATAGATGGAGAGATATACCATGTTCTTGGATTGGAAGAATCAACATTGTGAAAATGAGTATACTACCCAAAGCAATCTACAGATTCAATGCAATCCCTATCAAATTACCAATGGCATTTTTTACGGAGCTAGAACAAATCATCTTAAAATTTGTATGGAGACACAAAAGACCCCGAATAGCCAAAGCAGTCTTGAGGCAAAAAAATGGAGCTGGAGGAATCAGACTCCCTGACTTCAGACTATACTACAAAGCTACAGTAATCAAGACAATATGGTACTGGCACAAAAACAGAAACATAGATCAATGGAACAAGATAGAAAGCCCAGAGATTAACCCACGCACCTATGGTCAACTAATCTCTGACAAAGGAGGCAAAGATATACAATGGAGAAAAGACAGTCTCTTCAATAAGTGGTGCTGGGAAAACTGGACAGCTACATGTAAAAGAATGAAATTAGAATACTCCCTAACACCATACACAAAAATAAACTCAAAATGGATTAGAGACCTAAATATAAGACTGGACACTATAAAACTCTTAGAGGAAAACATAGGAAGAACACTCTTTGACATAAATCACAGCAAGATCTTTTTTGATCCACCTCCTAGAGTAATGGAAATAAAAACAAAAATAAACAAGTGGGACCTAATGAAACTTCAAAGCTTTTGCACAGCAAAGGAAACCATAAACAAGACAAAAAGACAACCCTTGGAATGGGAGAAAATATTTGCAAATGAATAAACTGACAAAGGATTAATCTCCAAAATATATAAACAGCTCATTCAGCTCAATATCAAAGAAACAAACACCCCAATCCAAAAATGGGGAAAAGACCTAAATAGACATTTCTCCAAAGAAGACATACAGACGGCCACGAAGCACATGAAAAGATGCTCAACATCACTAATTATTAGAGAAATGCAAATCAAAACTACAATGAGGTATCACCTCACTCCTGTTAGAATGGGCATCATCAGAAAATCTACAAACAACAAATGCTGGAGAGGGTGTGGAGAAAAGGGAACCCTCTTGCACTGTTGGTGGGAATGTAAATTGATACAGCCACTATGGAGAACAATATGGAGGTTCCTTAAAAAACTAAAAATAGAATTACCATATGACCCAGCAATCCCACTACTGGGCATATACCCAGAGAAAACCGTAATTCAAAAGGACACATGCACCCGAATGTTCATTGCAGCACTATTTACAATAGCCAGGTCATGGAAGCAACCTAAATGCCCATCAACAGACGAATGGATAAAGAAGTTGTGGTACATATATACCATGGAATATTACTCAGCCATAAAAAGGAACGAAATTGAGTCATTTGTTGAGACGTGGATGGATCTAGAGACTGTCATACAGAGTGAAGTAAGTCAGAAAGAGAAAAACAAATATCGTATATTAATGCATGTATGTGGAACCTAGAAAAATGGTACAGATGAGCCAGTTTGCAGGGCAGAAGTTGAGACACAGATGTAGAGAATGGACATATGGACACCAAGGGGGGAAAACTGCAGTGAGGTGGGGATGGTGGTGTGCTGAATTGGGTGATTGGGATTGACATGTATACACTGATGTGTATAAAACTGATGCCTAATAAGAACCTGCAGTATAAAAAAACAAACAAAACAACTAATACTAAGCTTTCATTGGGTTATTTGTATGGAAATATGTTAATATAAATGTTTCAGACATTACATGAAATTTCTAAAAATCTTATATTTGTATTTGTATGGAAATATGTATGGAAATATGTTAATATAAATGTTTCAGACATTACATAAAAAAAAAAAAAAGAAAGCTGGAGTAGCAATTCTCATATCAGACAAAATAGACTTTAAAATAAAGACTATTATGAGAAACAAAGAAGGAAACTACATAATGATCAAGGGATCAATCCAAGAAGAAGATACAACAATTGTAAATATATATGCACCCAACATAGGAGCACCTCAATACATAAGGCAAATGCTAACAGCCATAAAAGGGGAAATCGACAGTAACACAATAATATTAGGGACTTTAACACCCCACTTTCACCAATGGACAGATCATCCAAGATGAAATTAAATAAGGAAACACAAGCTTTAAATGCCACATTAAACAGGATGGAATTAATTGATATTTATAGGACATTCCATCCAAAAACAACAGAATACACTTTCTTCTCAAATGCTCATGGAACATTCTCCAGGATAGACCATATCGTGGGTCACAAATCAAGCATTGGTAAATTTAAGAAAATTGAAAACATATTAAGTATCTTTTCTGACCACAATGCCATAAGACTAGATATCAATTACAGGAAAAAAACTGTAAAAATACAAACACATTGTGGCTAAACCATACACTACTAAATAACCAAGAGGTCACTGAGGAAATCAAAAAATATCTAGAAACAAATGACAATGAAAACACGACGACCCAAAACCTATGGGATGCAGCAAAAGCAGTTCTAAGAGGGAAGTATATAGCAATACAATCCTACCTCAAGAAACAAAAAAATCTCAAATAAACAACCTAAACTTACACCTAAAACAATTAGAGAAAGAAGAACAAAAAAACCCCAAAGTTAGCACAAGGAAAGAAGTCATAAAGATCAGATCAGAAATAAATGAAAATGAAATGAAGGAAATGATAGCAAAGATCAATAAAACTAAAAGGTGGTTCTTTGAGAATATAAACAAAATTGATAAACCATTAGCCAGACTCATCAAGAAAAAAAGGGAAAAGACTCAAATCAACAGAATTAGAAATGAATAAGGAGAAGTAACAACTGACACTGAGGAAAAACAAAGGATCATGAGAGATTACTACAAGCAACTATATGCCAATAAAATGGACAACCTGGAAGAAATGGACAAATTCCTAGAAAAGCACAAGCTTCCGAGACTGAGCCAGGACGAAAGAGAAAATATAAACAGGGCAATCACAAGCACTGAAATTGAAACTATGATAAAATCTTCCAGCAAACAAAAGCCCAGGACCAGATGGCTTCACAGGCCAATTTTATCAAACATTTAGAGAAGAGCTAACACCTATCTTTCTCAAACTCTTCCAAAATAGAGCAGAGCGAGGAACACTCCCAAACTCATTCTATGAGGCCACCATCACCCCAATATGAAAACCAGACAAAGATGTCACAAAAAAGACAACTACAGGCCCATAGCACTGATGAACACAGATGCAAAACTCCTCAACAAAATACTAGCAAACAGAATCCAACAGCACATTAAAAGGATCATACACCACGACCAAGTGGGGTTTATCCCAGGAATGCAAGAATTCTTCAATATATGCAAATCAATCAATGTGATACACCATATTAACAAATTGAAGAATAAACACCATATGATCATCTCAATAGATGCAGAAAAAGCTTTTGACAAAATTCAACACCCATTTATGATGAAAACCCACCAGAAAGTAGGCATAGAGGGAACTTAGCTCAACATAATAAAGGCCACATATGACAAACCCACAGCCAACATCGTTCTCAGTGGTGAAAAACTGAAACCATTTCCACTAAGACCAAGAACAAGACAAGGTTACCCACTCTCACCACTACTATTCAACATAGTTTTGGAAGTCCTAGCAATGGTAATCAGGGAAGAAAAAGAAATTAAAGGAATCCAAATCAGAAAAGAAGAAGTAAAACTGTCACTCTTTGCAGATGACATGATACTATACACAGAGAATCCTAAAGATGTTACCAGAAAACTACCAGAGCTAATCAATGAATTTGGTAAAGTAGCAGGATACAAAATTAATGTACAGAAATCTCTTGCATTCCTACACACTAATGATGAAAAATCTGAAAGAGAAATTAAGGAAACACTCCCATTTACCACTGCAACAAAAAGAATAAAATACCTAGGAATAAACCTACCTAGGTAGACCTGTATGCAGAAGACTATAAGACACTGATGAAAGAAACTAAAGACGATACAGATGGAGAGATATACCATATTTTTGGATTGGAAGAATCAATATTGTGAAAGTGACTATACTATAGGATTCAGTGCAATCCCTATCAAACTACCAATGGCATTTTTCACAGAACTAGAACAAAAAATTGCACAATTTGCATGGAAACACAAAAGATCCCGAATAGCCAAAGCAATCTTGAGAAAGAAAAACGGAGCTCGAGGAATCAGGCTCCCAGACTTCAGACTAAAATACAAAGCTACAGTAATCAAGACAGTATGGTACTGGCACAAAAACAGAAATATAGATCAATGGAACAGGATAGAAAGCCCAGAGATAAACCCATGCACATATGGTCACCTTATCTTTGACAAAGGAGGCAAGGATATACAATGGAGAAAAGAAAGCCTCTTCAATAAGTGGTGCTGGGAAAACAGGACAGCTACATGTAAAAGAATGAAATTAGAATACTCCCTAACACCATACACAAAAATAAACTCAAAATGGATTAGAGACCTAAATGTAAGACACTATAAAACTCTTAGAGGAAAACGTAGGCAGAACACTGTATGACATAAATCACATCAAGATCCTTTTTGACCCACCTCCTGGAGAAATGGAAATAAAAACAAAAATAAACAAATGGGACCTAATGAAACTTCAAAGCTTTTGCACAGCAAAGGAAACCATAAACAAGACCAAAAGACAACCCTCAGAATGGGAGAAAATATTTGCAAATGAAGCAACTGACAAAGGATTAATCTCCAAAATATACAAGCAGCTCATGAAGTTCAACATCAAACAACAAACAACCCAGTCCAAAAATGGGCAGAAGAGCTAAATAGACATTTCTCCAAAGAAGATATACAGATTGCCAACAAATACATGAAATGATGCTCAACATCACTAATCATTAGAGAAATGTAAATCAAAACTACAATGAGGTATCACCTCACACCGGTCAGAATGGCCATCATCAAAAAAATCTACAAACAATAAATGCTGGAGAGAGTGTGGAGAAAAGGGAACCCTCTTGCACTGTTGGAGGAATGTAAATTGATACAGCCACTATGGAGAACACTATGGAGTTTCCTTAAAAAACTAAAAATAGAATTACCATACGACCCAGCAATCCCACTACTGGGCATATATCCGGAGAAAAGCATAATTCGAAAAGAGTCATGTACCACAATGTTCACTGCAGCACTATTTACAATAGCCAGGTCATGGAAACCACCTACGTTTCCATTGACAGATGAATGCATAAAGAAGGTGTGGCACATATATACAATGGAGTGTTACTCAGCTATAAAAAGAAACGAAATAATTGAGTTATTTGTAGTGAGGTGGTTGGACCTAGAGTCTGTCATACAGAGTGAAGTAAGTCAGAAAGAGAAAAACAAATACCATAAGTTAACACATATTTATGGGATCTAAAAAAAAAAAAAAAAAGGTTCTGAAGAACCTAGGGGCAGGACAGGAATAAAGACGCAGACATAGAGAATGGACTTGAGGACACGGGGAGGGGGAAAGGGAAGCTGGGATGAAATGAGAGAGTGGCATGGACATATATACACTACCAAATGTAAAATAGATAGCTAGTGGGAAGCATCTGCATAGCACAGGGAGATCAGCTCGGTGCTTTGTGACCACCTAGAGGGGTGGGATAGGGAGGGTGGTAGGGAGACGCAAGAGGGAGGGGATATGAGGATATATGTATATGTATAGCTGATTCACTTTGTTATACAGCAGCACCTAACACACCACTGTAAAGCAATTATACTCCAATAAAGATGTTTTAAAAGAAAAAAAAGGGCAGAAGATCTGAAGAAACATTTTTCCGAAGAAGACATACAGATGGCCAATAGGCACATGGAAAGATCCTTAACATCATCAATCATCAGAGAAATGCAAATTAAAACCACAATGAAATAGCACTTCATACCTGTCAGAATCGCTATCATCAAAAAGACCACAAATAACAAATGTGGGTGAGGATGTGGAGAAAAGAGAACCCTCGTACACTCTTGGTGGGAATGTAAATTGGTGCAGCCATTATGGAAAACAGTATGGAGGTTTCTTAAAAAACTAAAAATAGAACTACCATATGACCCAGCAATTCTACTTCTGGGTATTTATGTGGGGAAAAAACAAAAACAAAAACAAAAACCCCCACTAATTTGAAAAGATATGTGCACCCCAATGTTCAAAGCAGCATTTTTTACCATTTCCAAGATATGAAAGCAACCTAAGTGTCCATCAACAGATGAATGGATAAAGAAGATGTGGTATACACACACACACACACACACACACAATGGAATACTATTGAGCCATAAAAAATGAATGAAATTTTGCCATTTGCAACAACATGAATGAACTTGGAGGGTATTATGCTTAGTGAAATAAGTCAGACAGAGAAAGACAAATACTGTAGGATATCACTTCTATGCGGACTCTAAAAAATAAAACACACTTGTGAATAGAACAAAAAAGAAACAGACTCACAGATACAGAGAACAAACTAGTGGTTACCAGTGCAGAGAGGGAAGGGAGGAGGGACAATATAGGGGTAGAGGATTAAGAGGCACAAATTACTATGTATAAATAAATAAGCTATAAGGATATATAGTACAACACAGGGAATATAGTCAATATTTTATAATAACTATAAATGGAACATAACCTTTAAAAATTGTGAACCACTATCTGTATACCTGAAATACAAATAGAAATAGGAATTGACATATTGGCTATTAGTAAGTCCCAATATTCACTTTAATGGAGGGAGAGAATCATAGAGCAGGATTTGAAGTGCATGCTTGAACATATCTGATGTTCTTCAAATTCATGACAACTCAGAGGAAGTCAGGAAACTTATGAAGACTCTGTATTGTAAAAACTATCTTCCAGCAGCTCGATTTTTCTCCATTTGTACAAATCTCTGGTCTTCATTCCATAGTGGAACTACACAGTATTACCTCTGATCTTTGTGTGCAGGATACATCTTAAAATTTAAGAAAGAAAGAAAAAGACTGAAAAAGAATATACATACATATATATATATATATATACACACACACACACACACACACACACACATATATATATTTAATCACTTTGCTGTACACCTGAAACTAACAACATTATAAATTAACTACACGTCAATAAAAATTTCTTTAATAAAGAAAGAAAGAGATAATCTGGCCCTTGCTTACTTTTCCAGCCCTGTTTTCTCCTGGTACATTCCTGAAATTCTGTATTTTAGTCATTAGACTCTGATCTGGTGGAGGAGCTGAGTTTTTCTTGCTTCTAAACCTTCACACATGCTGTTCCCTGCCTGGGAAATTCTGCTCATTAGTTATGTCTCCCATTAGACAACCACTTCCTCCAGGAAGTCACCTGGTTCTTCCACATTTGAGCAAGGTGGATTTCCTGAAGACTTTCATAGCCTCTGAGCTTTCCCTGTCCCAGTTTTCATCACGTTACCCTGGAAGTGCTTGCCTCCTGACTAAATCCCCCCTAGAGAGGAAAAGTCCATGGGGACCAGGAATTGAGACTATAGCACTGAGGGACTAGGTGTTGAACAAATGAATGAAAACACAAGTGAACAAACAAACGAATGGCTGATTCTACATTATTTTTTTAAAATTTTTATTGGAGTATACTTGATTTACAATGTTGTGTTGATTCTACATTATTACCTAAGAGAATTCTCTTACTTGAGGAAAAGTTGAGTAGAAAATTTTTAGTTCTGTTTTTATTGAGGAGCATTTCTTTTTGTCCAAATTGAAGAAAAAACAGACAAACAAGAAGAGGTGAAAAAACTCCACCAAGTTGAGAGGAAAGCATTATACGGTTACTGTTCTCTCTGCTGTGCCTGATTCAGTCTCCACATATCCATGATGCGTCTAACTTGTGTCTTTATGTTTTTAAACAAAAGCTGACTGAGGAGTCTGTAGGGAACAACATAGCACCTGATAGCAAGAAACTATAATAGGAAGTGTGGCTTTGCCCCTTTACATGCTGGGAATTGATATTAATTACAGCAAATCTTACAAGAGCTGGTACTGAATGAGAGGCTTTCCGAACATTATTAAATTCCTGTGCAAAACGAGTCTGAGATTATGTTATCTCCATTTTCCATATGGAATCGCTGAGACACAGGGAGATGAGCAACTTACTCATATTCACCTAGGTCGTGAGAGCCAAGCATAACTGATTCTGACGCCCAAGCTCTTGACCCTTAGGCTATTTATTCTCTTTCCTATTAGTGTCAAGAAGGCCTGGCAAAGGGCCCAGCTTGGGAAAACTGTCTGAACAGATGGGTTGAGCTCCAGAATCATCAAGGAGTAGGAACTGGAACCTGAGCGTCAGGCCACACCTACTGAGATGGGCGGTGTACTGTTTACAGACAGGGAAGAACAGCGTATGTTCAGATGGTCCCAAATGTGGTCATTTGCGTGGCTTCTACTGTGCACCTTTCCCATCCACCCTCAGCATATTCCAGAGAAACACACCGAGAAACAAAAGTTTAGTGTTTCTCACCTAAAATTTAACTATTTTGTTCCTCAGAGCCTCCAGCAGTAAAGCTGTATCACCAGCTACCTGTTTTCTCAGTCAGAAAGCTCAAAAGGCCACTTGCTGTTTCCTATCGACTAAGCATTCCCTGGACACTCTCCTCCCACCTCCTCCTATCTCCTCCCAGAATTCATGATTTGATAACCTCGAGGCTCAGGGAGATGATGACATCTCCACCACCACGGTGATAGTTACCCCCCCACCCCATTCATCAGACAGGAAGAAGAGAAGGCAAGCATCTGTGCAGCTGTGCGCCCCTTAACAAGACATTTGTGAAAGGACCTGAGATTCTCGCACAGAACACACAAATCTCTGGCAGCATTATGCCATATTGAACTCTTAACCCAAAACAATGGAAGACAGTGGCAAACCAGACCATTTTGGTGACTGCTGAAAAACAGCAAGGATGCCCTCATCGTGTATGATTCATTCTTTAAATACTGTGAACCACATTAGTAAGTAGGAAGTCACAGGTCATACTAGTGACTACAGAGAATAGTTTGTAAAACCATGGCTCACCTCCTTTATTGGCAGTGTTTCCAGTAGATTCTCCTCCTCCCTTGCACCTAGTGAAATCCTTGTTCCTGACAACTCACCTTCACAAGGAAAGGCTATGACATCACCCATGGTTACTCCGAGGGAACTGTGACATTCTCAAATTAATCAGACAGAAAGATGAGGGAGGCGGATATATTTATCTATAAAATTTTATGTAATCAGCTGTAGCAGGAAGAAACGTGCCAGGAGAGAATGTTATAAAGGTGGGGAATATGATACGTTGGTAGGTAAACCCTGCTGAAATGTGGCAAAGCCTCTTTGAAGTTACGGATTTAATTTAATCACAACCAGACAAAGAGCTGCGTGAACAGTCGTGTGTGCTGATTCTCAAAGCAAAACAAAATCCCAAGATATAAACTCCTCTTTTCCGACAGTGAAACTGGGAATTCTTCCAAGACTACTTAAAATAACACTTACTGTTCAATTATCTTGTGGGAAAATAGTGATTATATAGAGTTCCAAAACATAGCCAATCTGCCCACCTCCAGTGGAATTCAAAATACTTTGTTTAGTTAGTAAACAGTATTTATGGTGGTGTAGGTAGTTTTAAACCCACAATCCAGGGCCTGTTATAAATATCTTCCTTTGGTCTGTGATTTTCTAAACTCTCCAAGCGTTCCTTCGATACTAGAGACTTTTCCAGAGATTATGGACAGAGGTGCACTTAAAAATATTGACGCTAGGGCAAAGCATGTTTTATTTGATTCAATAAATGTTTCTTAAGATCTTAGGGGGCTGACATGTTGCACAGCTCTAGCGGGTACCATTCCCACATGCATGGTGTGCCCTGGCCTTGTGCAGTATACAACCTGTGACGCTGTACCTGGTGGCCAGGCCAACTGTGTGCCAGACTCAATTCTAGGCACTGGGGAGATATTAGAGAGTAAGTTAAAAATTTATGGCCTCACAAAGGCTACATTCTAGTGGGAAAAGACAGACAATAAGTGAAATAAGTAAGTAAAACATACGGTGATAGTGATCAGTGCTTTGTGGGAAAAGTGAGGAGGATAAAGTTAGGAGCATGAGGTGGAGGGTGTTATAATCTTTATTAGCAGGGCCAGGGAAGCCCTCACAGAGGTGACATTTAAGTAAAGAGTAGATGGAGGGAAAGGAGTAAAACCGTAAGACTCTGGTGGAAGGGTAGTCCTGGCTATGGGAACAGCAAGTGCAAAAGCCCTGTGGCTGGACCAGAATGCACAAGGGGGAAATTGTAGGAGATGAGGTCATGTTGGTAATAGGCCCAGGTCATGTAGAACCTTGTATGAAATCGTAAGGACTCAGCTTTCCCTCTGAGTGAAATATGAGAAAGAAAGTCATTGGAGTGTTTTGAGCACAGCAGTGGTATGATCTGACATATTTTAGAAGGATTTTGAAGGCTTCTCTGTTGAGAATGATTGCATGGGGGTAAAGGCTGAACAGGTGAAGTGCTTAGAAGGCACCTGGGATAATACAGGCAAGAGGTGATGCCAGGCTCCTACGGGGCTGTCAGAAGGGAAGGTGGTGACAAGTATCCTTATTTTAGATATATTTTGAAGGTAGGGCCAGCAGGATTTCTTGAGAGGTTAGTTTTTGAATAATGATAATTAAAAAAAAAAACCAAAGGATGACCCCAAGGTTTTCAGCTAGAACTAAAAGCAACTGAGTGGCCATCATCAGATAAGGGGGATACGGTCAGTAGAGCAAGATTCTGAGGTAAGGGAAGTTCAGGAGTTCAGCAGGAGGTGTTTTCAGTTGGAGATGTCTATCAGCCATCCATGGTGGTATTTTGTTTGGCATTAGAAGCTTACTATATATAATACCCACATTAAGATGACAAATTTCAAAGCCTACAGCTTATAAATATAAATACTGTTCCTTATATTGTTTAGTTCCAGGCCATTGACAACACAAGGAGTCCGGTGAGTTCCATATGGCTACCTGCTTGGAACATAAAAGGAGCTGGTGATGGGAAGAATTCACCTGTAAGACTCCACATCTCTAGGAAGGGAGAAGACGGGTAAGAGAGTTCATTTTTAGCTCTTGGCTGGGAAACACTGCGATTACAAATTTAATAGCTAAACTCTTTGGCATATGTTGAAAGGCAGTTTTAGTCTCCTGGCCTCATTATGCTGCCTCAGACTTCTGTGGCTGCCAGATCACTTCCTCAAATAGTGGGATGGCTACACCCTCAGGGTCTTTCAGTTCCCCAATGCAAAGTCCACCGACTTCATTATTGCTAGAACATCTTAAGCCTACTGTTCTGTCTCACAAAAATCCTGGAAATTAGCTTCTGCACTGGAAGCAATTGAATCAATAAAAACTGATCCTGTTACGCTGACTCATCCAACATGCAGTTTTCCTGAAGTTAAACTCAAAAGCCAAAATAGTCAATTTAAAGCCTTGGGATGGTATAAATTCCACATTCTTGTGCCCCGGCGGGGAGGAAAGGAATGCTTTTAAGGTCACACATTTTTATAAATCAAAGCCCATGAGATAGTACCTTTTAAATAGGTGCTTTGGCAGATGGCTATCAATGCTAAGAACTGGAAAAGCAACCATATTTGTAAACTACTTTACATTTTATAAAGCACATTTTATCCTTTATTTTATTATAAGGATCTTCTTTGATCCTTATAAATACTCTGTGAGATCAAATATTATAACTACTCCTGTTTTCATATAAAGAAACTGACTCTGTCTGATTGGCAGCAAAGTCTAGATCTGCACCTACGCCCTTTCACTCCAAACCTCCAATTCTTTCTGTCGTATTAAGCTGACTTAGAACTCTTCCAGGAGAGCTACTCACTGTTGTCCTGTCACCTGGGCCCTAAGCAAATTAACAAATAGGTTCCACCTGTGCCACTTAGCATTTACCAGATCCTTCTTCAGACAGAGTTGATGGATGGAAAAGTTTCAGACAAGTAGCCACCGGGAAGGTGTGTGTGTGTGTGTGTGTGAGTCCCAGCACCATCGTGAATGAACTCATTCTAAAAACAGACATTCAGGCATTAACACAGAGGAAAGCTTAAAATGATAAGACTAGCTGGTGAGGCACAGAGGATTTTCACAGATCACTGAAGGTCTCCAGATACTCCGGAGCAGCAGATCTATTCCACATGCAAGTCACGAAAGATGGGCATGTATGTGTGTCCCTATGTTTGTGGGCACACATACAAATCTGTGTCCAGAGCAGGGAACATTTCAAGTGCCCTTTCTACTATAATGCAAACCATTTAAAAAATTTAGCCATAAAGATAACTTTAACTTAGTGGAAAAAAATTAACGACTATGGTGTGACAAAGGTAGGTGAATCAACACTAGAGTGGTCCATGGGGGTCTAAAAGGTACTTGGTTCCCTACTTACCCTGCCCCTACTGCCAGCCAAGTGAAAGTCATTGTTGATAGGAAACACGCCACTTTGTATACCTATATTAACAGTGTTGGTTTAAGTACATGACAATAGCAAGCATAATAATTAGTTATAAAAATGTTAACAGTAAGTTTTTTAAACTTAAAAGTGCAAGAATATATTACTGTCAGACTTCTAATGCCTTTGCAGAATCAAAAATATGACTAAGTTAGAAGTTGGTGAAAATAACTAAAATGTAATGGAAGAACAAAAAGGAAAACATATGTCATGGATTTAAAATAAAAGCAAACCTTGCGAATAAGCAAAGTAAGCATGTTAAATGGCACTACCAGGAAAACCTTAATGTCAAGAGAATTTTACCTTTGGAAAGAGACATAAAGGAGGATATTGGCTAATATTTAAAGGTTATATAATGAAAGATGAAGATATGATTATTTTGGAAAAGGGATCAGAATAGCATCCTTGGCCAAGAAAAAGAAGAAATGGACCAAAGCTAATCCGTGACAGATGAGAAATGGCTGAGGATGAGGCAGTGGAGGGAGCTGGGGAGGAACTCGTTATTTAAAATCCTGATTTTCCTCCTGTATATTTTTACAAGGAGCTAATGAGAGTACCTCATATGTGCACAGTAGTTTAGTTTTTGAAGTTTTTTACTCTTATTCTCTCACAAGGTGCTAAAAACTTCTGGTTTGGTCAGGATGGCATTTTCTTTGTGCTCTAGAGAGGTTGGTGTGACTTTCCCAAAGTCACCCAGCTAGTGGTGGGGAAGCTGAGGGTAAAACCCTTCTGTTCTGGCTCTTGACTTATATGACAAATCCCTGTCTATGAGAGAATGAAAAGACAAATGGGAACTGTCATCCCAGGCAACCCTTTTCTGTAACAATTTTTAATTCAAAATGCTAAATGAAGTTTATCTTACTTTATAAAGTTTATATGAAAATTATATTTAAATATTATTTATAAATGCCAATTACATTCTGCCACTTTCTTCCTTGGTTACTTATAAAAATATGTCCACTTGGAACACCTTACCTCTGTTTGCATTAACCTACCCTATGCTTATTACTTCTTAGCTCTGTAAACTTAGGCAAACTAATAAAGCTTTCTAAGTCTCGCTCCTCTCCTCTCATTTGTAAAATAGGTAAGTATTCGACAAAGCTCTTAAAGAGTCATCATGAGTATTATGTGTTTGGCAAAGAATTTACCAGTATTGGTATTACCAATGTACTATGTGACATAATCTTTGATGTCTGTTGCAGAATTGAATGTTACTTCTTCATTATTTATCTAAAATTCTCTACAAGAGATATTTTGTACAATCTGTTATATTTGTAACACACATAATGCTTTACTACAATTTTTCCTAATTAAAAAGTAAAAACGGGGACTTCCCTGGTGGCTCAGTGGTTAAGAATCCACCTGCCAATGCAGGGGACATGGGTTCGAGCCCTGGTCCAGGAAGATCCCACATGTCACGGAGCAACTAAGCCCGTGAGCCACAACTACTGAGCCTGCGCTCTAGAGCCTGCGAGCCACAACTACTGAGCCCACGAGCCACAACCACTGAGCCCGTGCGCCTAGAGCTGGTGCTCCGCAACAAGAGAAGCCACCACAATGAGAAGCCCACGCACCTCAACAAAGAGTAGCCCCCGCTCGATGCATCTAGAGGAAGCCCATGTGCAGCAATGAAGACCCAATGCAGCCAAAATAAATAAATAAATAAACAAACAAACAAATAAATAAATAAATTTATAAAAAGTAAAAGCTATACTATATAAAGATGGAAAGTTTTTTTTTTTTTTGGCTGTGGCACTTGTTCATTATATTTCTCCTCTTAAAGAACAAGCAAGCACTGGTCCTCACTAGAACAAGAAAATACATTTCTACAACTGGAAATACCCTCAATTCCCAGACAGTCCTCGTCACACAAGTGATTGCAGTGTCCTAAGGTTTTTGAGTCATATAATGAGCTCAGACGGTTCTTGGGACAGGCCCTCAGATGAGACAAACAGAAAGAGTGCATATCACCACAAGCTTCCAGGAAGTGAGTTTAAACATATCACAATCCTTTGTGTAATTGTTTGTGATAAGGATTGCATCACCTACATTCGAACATCCTGTGTATAAAGTGAGGGCTCCAAAGTGGGACGACCCTTTGTGGGTCTCACTCAGGGGAGAAGAGACCACAGATTTCCGTACAGGTAGAATGCTCTTGTACTCTGTTTGTGAGGTAATCTTGCTTTCAAAGTCATCCAGCTCATGTGAGACCATGAGAAAGTTTCAAGAATTTGCAAAGCTGTATTACTACTGTTTTTAGAATAAAAGTCCACAGTGTAATAAAAGTATAATAAATAAAACTAGCAAAGGAGTCAAGATTATTTTGTTAAAATCTTGTAGATCCCAGTGCAAAATATGCCTATAAATTCTTAGAAAAATGGGACATATGGAACAGCTAAAGTTGCACTTTAAAAACAGTGGAGTGTGATTTAAGAAAACTCAGACTAGAGCTCTAAGTGAGTAGTCAGAAGGCAGGAAAGGGCTGAAAGATAGAGTCAGGGCTCAACAAGACAGATTGTAAAGAAAGTCCAAGTGAGCAGAGGAAAACACTGCCAAGACAGCAGCTTCACAACAGGCAGTAGGGAGTAAAAAAAAATAAAGGGATGTGTGTGTGAGTGTGTATTACATATATAAAGTCTAAGGGAAAAAAATTCACAGTTTATTAAAGAAATTCACAGTAATATCACTTTCTGTGCCCGAAGTTAACTTGATTAGTATCAGAAGAAAAGTTAATGCTTAAACAGTCTTTCCCACATCTGCTACTCCCATAATGTCTGTGCAATTGTCATAAATTAGGAGTGGGGAAGGGCACAGTGCCAATTGTCAAAGCAAACAGGCAATTCTGGATTCCAAGTTTCGTATCATGTTCCTTGAGCCGGAGGGCTGTGAACGCTGCTGGTCCTACCCACGGCCACCCCAGCACTGGGGCGGGAAAGCCCACTCACCTGGATCTTGCTCATCCGTGCCCTCTGAGCAAGGCACCTTGGCAGGGCCAGCTAGTGAGAGAGGTCAGGATGCAACCCTGTCCCTGCCCCAGGCCTTGGTTTCTGTCTACTGGCTTCATTCTAAGTCAGCGTTCCCTACTCCAGGTGACAAAGGCTCCTCGCAAGTATTCATGCTCCCTTTTGCAGCAGAAGAGTCCAGACAGATCCCAGCTCATCTAGAGCTCTTTCCAGTGAATAAATGGGCTGTTGTTGGCTTATCCAATAAGGGCTATAATTTATACCTGTCAACTAAAAAAATTATTCACAACCTAAAAGTTGAGAGTTATGTTTTATCCGGTGGGAAATTTTAGGACTTCAAGCCCAGGAGGCCGCGCATCTCAAGTAACCCTGAGAGAACTGCTCCCAGGAGGCGAGGGGGGAGCCAGGATGTATAAGAGTTTTGCAACAAAAGGCAGGTAGTCTGAACGTCAAAAGATTACTGTTAATTAAAGAAAACCAGATATGCCAAGTTAAAGAATTTAGCTTCTTTAGAAAGCTAAATTTTCAGAAAATTTAGCTTCATTTTCAGAAAATGAGCTTTTAATAGTAAGTTAATATAGCAAGTGACACTAAAGGAACACAAATGCTGTTAACTATGGGGTTGGCACTTACGCCTCTGGCACTATTCACGACTGTCTGCTCTGCACGTCCATCTTCCTCACTGACTCGACTCCACGCGCCTTGAAGTCAAGGTCTGTATTTTGTACTTCCTGCACCTCACATAGCATCCAGCCTGTGGTGCGTGAGAAAATCATGTCCATGACTTGGATGTTACAAGGCCAGATCAGTGAGGGACCCAGGCTGGCATGCCGGGCCAACTTCTCTTCTCTTTCCTTCCTGCTTCACACCTTCACAGGCTGTAGCCCTCAGGTAAGATGCTCCCTTCTCTTCTTCCTGGGGGTGGGGTATGCACATACCCGCTGGTGGTTATTCACAGGCTTGAGGGAAGGAAGGCCTCAGTAAGCCTCATACTACATCTAACCAGAAAGCTCTATACTGGAGCTAAAAGCACCAGCCCAGCCAATAGTAGAGTGCTACCTTGGTGGCCACTAACCATTGTCTTGTGTTTATGTATCTTTCCAGGATGTCATGAGAAGGTCAAGGCAGGATTTAGAAATGCCTGGTGTCCCCCGGTCTTGACATAACCCTATCAGCACCAGAATCTCACCATAAACTGTTAACATATTTGTCTTTTAGCAATGCTTTGTATGCTTAGAGGGAGTCCTGGAAAGAGAAAGGAGATATGGCTCACTTTGCCAGGACTCTGCCTGCTAGGTTCCTGTCAACTTGGTCCCTTTCGGTCTTGACTTCCAACCTGCAATGCGGCCAGTGCTTGAGTTGCCTACAATCCTCGACAGGCTTATCATCCCTAACAGCATCTATTGCTAATGGTGCCTCTTTCTCTGTCCCAGAAAAGCTGTTACTTAAAAAGAATAACCTCAAGTTTAATGCCAGGTTGTCCTCAGCAAGGCCACACTTATGAAGTGGACCATCAGAGTGCATCTGAAGGTCTTGTTCAGCGCCTACGTAAGTCTGTCTGCTAGAGATCACTTGGTAGACTCCCTCGCGTGAATCAGCGGGGACTAGGACTTTCATTCAGTAATTCAACAAGTAATTAGTGACCCCTCTACTCGACGCCAGGTGCCACTCTGGGTTCTGAGCACGTACCAGCGCACAAAGCAATGTCCCTATCCTCGGAGACAGGGCAGAAGATGCATAATGAGCATAGAAACATATAAAGATAGTTTCAGATAGTAATAACTGCTATTTAGAAAATAAACCAACATAAAAGGCTAGAGAGGGACTGGGAGGTGTTGTGAGGTGCTAATTCAGACAGGCTGGCTCTGAAAGGTCTCCCTGAGCAGGAGGCATTTGAGCAAAACTAAGAAATCAGAGCCAAAATCTTGGCAAGACTGTCCCTTCCAGGAGAAAAGCGTGTGCACCGAAGCTCTGAAGCAGGAATGAGTTAACAATCTTCTCCCACCTCTTCATCTCCAGTCTTAAGACCCACCTCATGATTCACCTCCTCCAGGATGCCTTCTGTGACACGCTACCCATATAAGTGATAATTTCATTTTGTTTCCCCATCATACAGACAGGCACACTTCAAAATGTGGATAATTTGGATTCTGAGTGTTTCTTTGAATTCCATTTTTTAGAGCACCAGACGTAAGTTCACACAGGAAAAAGGGTATGACAGATGGAATACTGCCCGCCATATCAGTAAACAAAGGATGCCACAGTCATCAGCACTGCAGACACTGCCCATGGTGAGCTGGTGAGCCCTGAGGGCACAGGAAGGGAAGAATACCTGCCGTCTAGCAGCCAACAGACTGCAGCCACTCCCTTCGGTGAGCCCTGAGGAAACTCACGGTATGAAAACACAGGATACTGACCCCAGATAGCTGAGGTGCACATCAAAGGAATGACTTCAGTGAGTTCAGATTCTTGCATCTTCCCATACATAGAAAAGCGCTAAATTCTTTAACTTGACATATCTGGTTTTCTTTAATTAACAGTAATCTTTTGACGTTCAGACTACCTGCCTTTTGTTGCAAAACTCTTATACATCCTGGCTCCCCCCTCGCCTCCTGGGAGCAGTTCTCTCAGGGTTACTTGAGATGCGCGGCCTCCTGGGCTTGAAGTCCTAAAATTTCCCACCGGATAAAACATAACTCTCAACTTTTAGGTTGTGAATAATTTTTTTAGTTGACAGGTATAAATTCTAGCCCTTATTGGATAAGCCAACAACAGCCCATTTATTCATTGGAAAGAGCTCTAGATGAGCTGGGATCTGTCTGGAGCCTTCTGCTGCAAAAGGGAGCATGAATGCTTGCGAGGACCCTTTGTCACCTGGAGTAGGGAATGCTGACTTAGAATGAAGCCAATAGACATAGCTTTGCTGAAGGAGAAAATTTAGGGAACAATTCTACCACCTAGAAATGGTCCAGGGGCAGCACTAGCCAGCTGAGCACTTACAAAGCCTAATGGATACCAGTTTACAGAGTAAGAAAGGAAGACAAATCTATTTATCTATCTATCTATCTATCTATCTATCTACCTATCTATCTATCTATTTAACATCAAATGGTCAAAATCTGGTATTATGAATTTATTATGGAATATTTATAGAAAATTTTCTATCTAGGTTTAAAAAAAGTACCTTTATGCCATCCCGTTATCAATCGGAGAGTTACCGACTCCCAAAGAAAAATCCTTCATTTAAGGATATTTGAGGACTACCCATTAATTACATATACATGCACCAATTTGAGCAAGCAATTGTAGTCAAATATTAAATTTATTTAGTGTTTTTACTGAAGTCACAAAGAAGAGACTATTCTTACCAGTTGCCTTCTGGATTTATGAACTGCTGCACTGCATAGCCAAACTGTTCACTTGAAGGACCGGAAAATATCTTTGCTTCCGGGAGACCAACATTGTACGCCACACAGCAGTTTAAAATGCCTA
The DNA here is from genome assembly GCF_949987535.1 of Balaenoptera acutorostrata. Classification (NCBI taxonomy): domain Eukaryota; kingdom Metazoa; phylum Chordata; class Mammalia; order Artiodactyla; family Balaenopteridae; genus Balaenoptera; species Balaenoptera acutorostrata. The sequence goes on along the minus strand of NC_080065.1, from coordinate 43,781,367 downwards.
TGAAGGAAAAATAAAAATGTAGTCCATATTTACAATTTGTGAATATAAGTTTAAAATAATTATCAAAGGCCACTTAAAAATAAAGTGTTTGAAGTAATAATTATTCTCTTTATCAATGTTTACCAAGAAATAGTGGCTACTGATTTTTAAGTACTAATTTGGGGCCCTGACACCATGCTAAGTACTTTACTTCCATGATTCATTATTTCATTCATCTTCATAGCAATCCTAAAATATGATTGTTTTTTTCTTTTTTGGCCACACAGCACGGCTTGCAGGATCTCAGTTCCCCAACCTGGGATCAAACCTGTGTCTGCTACAACGGAAGCGTGGAGTCCTAAGCACTGGACAGCCAGGGAATTCCCTGATTGCTAATATTATATTTGTTTTGCAGAAATTTCTGAGGTTCCTGGAGATAAGTGTGTCTCACAGGTAGAAAGTGATACGGGAAGGGCAGGATTTGAACATGGGGCTGTCTGACTGAAGAGCTTGAACTCTTAAACAACATATTACCTCTAGGGATTAAGTAACTTCAGTTCTATTTGTCCTTCCTAATGCAAGACTCTAAACCACCCAAGGGCAGGGTTGGAAGGTTATCTTCTATTTCTTCTGAATCTCCCTGAAGATCTTGACATGAACTCTATATGAAATGTCTGTTGAAAAAGCATTGCTGACTACATCAAAGGAGGTAAAAAAAAAAAATCACAGCTGCTTGAAAATTGTATCATTTTTTTCAGAAAGGATCATTTCTGAGAATGAAAATGTAAGGGAAAGGGGTCATATCTTTTATTCCAGCAGGAACTGCAAAAGTGGTTTTGTTTTTTGATGCTTCTTTCTGAGTGTTCGAGAAATGATATTCATTTTCAAAAACAACAAAGGCCTTGATAGGATAAAGCCTCGATAGGATAAAGCCTGGATAGACCTTTTTAAAAAACCTTGTTTGTGATGGAAAGGGAAAGAGGGGAAAGAGTAAGGTTGATGAAGTCTCCCCCTCTGACACTGATAGCGTTAATGCTGGTCATCCTACATTCTAGAGAAAGAAGGTTGTGTGGATATTAATGTTCTCTATGGAGAAGGGAACAGGCTTCAAGCTGTTTGAGATCAGTAGTTACCTTAGCAGACACTGAAGGCAGAGTGGACTTTTCAAAACTGACATCAAAGTTCCATTAATATGTGTTTTCACAAAGGAATAACCCACTTTCTGGGCCACATTGAAAGTGCACAGGATTTCATAAATCTATTGTTTCAGGCATTGAAAGGATGGAGGAAAAGGGCTGGCTCTTCCATTATGCCTGTGTACTTCTGGGGACAGATTCTGAAATGTGCTCCAAAGGAATAATGAGGTCAGTGATGAAGCTTTGGGGACTTAAAGTAGTTGACGTGCCTCTTTACCTGCCAAATCATTCTACCGCGGATTTGTTCACTCAAGAGTGCTCAGCTCACTATTATTTTTTAGAAATAAATGTGCTGCCAGGAAGAGAAGGACAAATCATAATTTTCAAATACTCTGTAGCAAAATCTACACAGGTTCACATTTGCAAATTTTCTCCTTAATATCTATTTTTGATATGCACCGCTGCTTCTTTATACTTTTCAGGAAATAAAATGCAAACGAAAATAATGTAGCAAAGTAAGCAGAGAACCAGAACTGACATTCAGAATGTTGGTGTTTCCAATCAACAGTTTAACTTTACCCCATAGTGCAGAACTCAATAAATCCTATTTAAATACGTTACCAATTATCTAACAAACTAGTAAAAGCTTGGGGAGGTGATATCAAACTGTCTCCTCTTTTAAAATATCTTTTGCTCGAAAGACCACATATGGTCATATATATAATGACCTCATTTTTTCCCCTATTAATTAGACCTTGGCAGATCATGGCATGACATGAAATCACGATGGAGTCCATTTTATCACGTAGCAGTTAAATTTTATTATATATGCACAAATGTGTGTATACATACTTATATGTATATACTATGTATATACACACATATATGCATGTGTATATACATACATATATAAACTATTAGTTAAAAATGTAAATCATATCATTTCATCTCTCTGCTTAAAATACCCCAATGTCTGAGAATAAAATCCAATTTCCTTACCACAGTTTCAAAAGCCCTTCATGATCTGGCCCTTGTGTATCTGGTGACTTTCACTTTCCACCACTGTCCTTGCTCACTGTGTTCCAGCCACACTGGCTCTCCTTCTGTCCCTTGAACACATCCAGTTCATTCTGCTTATGGCCTTTGCAGCGGCTTGACCCACTGCCTACAGCCCTCTTCCCCACTCGGTATTTGTGTCCTGCCACCTATTCACCATTTAAGTCTTTGCTCAAGTCTCTGCTGTTCTCTTAGACACCTCCCCTCACTCCTCTACCAGCAACATCCTTCTCCATCATTACCCCAGTATCGCAGCACTTGTCATCTGAAGTGATCTTATGTATCTGCATTGTTTTGTGTCTCTCTGCCTACTAAAATCTAAGCGACTTGAGAGCTCAGATCTTATTTCTTTTATTCACTCCTATTTTCCCAGCACCTAGGGTAATATTTGTTGAATGAAATGAATTTTTAATGAATATGTGTTCTTTGATGATGATTTGGAATATAGACAAAATTAGGGGGAGAAAGATCACTCATAATCATATCATTCTCATGCAAGTGCAGTTAATTTCCTTCCAGTATTTTTTCCCTCTAATATTTAAACCATAATGTATATTCCAATTTGTAGCCTACTATTTCTTAATGCTTATGTTTGTCCGTCTATGTCAGAATCATCTTGATTCATTTGATCCCCACCAACCTTGTGAAACAGAAAAACCTAGCTATTATTACCAATGTATAAATATGGAAACTGCAACTCATGGAGATTAGATGTCTTTCTTGCTCAGTGTCACACAATTGGTAGTTGATATCTGAGTCTTGGTCTGGCTCATCTTCTCAAACTTATTGTCCAGAATTTCCATTCATAAATGGTCTGCTCATTTTTCTCACAAAACATGTCCTTCTCCATCACCATTCCTTCATTCCATTGATACTAAATCTCTTCTTTCCTGTACTTCAATCCTTCCCTCAAGAGCCTGCCACTTTTGATAAATCTGGACAATCTCAGTTCACTATACTTATTTTTCTCAAATATATATTTAAAACTCACTATGTCACCATTTCACACTTTGCCTATGATAGCTAATTAGCTTCTATAAATTTAATGTAAGTATTCTGTCTAATTCAATGTCTATTTCCTTTTTACAATCCCACTGGTCATAGTAATGTGTTCCTATGTCTGTTCTCATAAATTAACTGAATCATATGGAAAATAACAACCCTATTTGGTTCACTGTGTTTCCTTACCCCCCAAACATGCCCACACACTAAGAAATGAATCATTCAAAAATATTTATCCAACTCCTTTGTGCGAGGCATTTTCCTAGGTCCTAGAGATACAGCAATGAACAAAACAGACAAGATCTCTGCTGTCTTTGAGTTTCCTTTCTTGTAATTGGAATAAAATAACGAACAATTATATCATCATGGGATAAGTATTAAATTTCAGAAAGCTAAAAGAACCCTGATCCAAAAGTTGAGAAGAGGGTACATCTGAGTTTGAAGCCTTCATAGAAGAGGTGGCAATCCATGGACCTTGGAGGATGAGCTGGAATTCACTGCATTAAGAGGAAGGCCAAGGTCGTTCCAGGCCCAAGGAACATCCTGCTCAGCATTATGGAGAAGTGAAAGAGCAGAGTATGGGGACGGTGAGAAACTGGCCCAGCAAGTCATAGATTACTAATTTATACATTCCAGGTCTATATTAGCTGCAGTGAGTTTCACGGTGACTTCAGCCTTGCCCTTTCAGGGTCATGTCAGAGTGTAACTCTTCCCTCCTGTCCTCATGCGGATGCCTGTGAATGCAGTAATAGTGCAGCAAAGTACTTATCCAAGGTGACCTTGCTGTATATTTGTTGATAGTAACCGAGCCCAAGTATTCAGTGAATCTCACAAAACCTTACTGCAAAAATAAGCAATGTATGTCCTGGAGGGTTAACTAATTTCCTCTCTGTCTGCAATTAAAAGGGTGTTGTGTTTCATCCTTGATTATAACCTGGCTTGTTGTCATTTTTATATCCACAGGCAAACCAGATAGTTAAGCACACATTGATTAATGCAAACTTCTTTTTTCTTCCACTCATTTAAAAATTTTATAGCACCTCCTGCCCTAAGAGTTCCTGTTCATCTCTGAAACAGATTTCTGGGAAACTTTAATAATTAAGAATTAGTTTAAGCAAATATGGAGTTCATTCTCCCACTTTATTCTGGAACCTGATTTTAAGTTATAAGATAATTCAAAAGAGAAATAAATATATGTTTGGTAATGAGATATAGTTAACCCAGTTTTGTTCTCAAAATGTAGTGAAGCTCAGAAAGGAACAAAATCTTCGGAAAACAAGGGCAGAAATAAATGTATTAAACAAAATATATCATTCTATATTCAACACAAAATTTTGTCAGGAAGTATCTTGATTTCTGTGATATCATTGTCAGAGCTCAATGACACATATTTGTAGTAGAAGATGGTAGGAAAGTCTAATCTGTGTGGCTAATGCAAAACTTAAGCATATCTACATACATTGAAGGGCAGGTGGGGCTGGCTTTTCATGGAAGGTGTTCATTTGCAAAAAGATCCAGAGAATTAAAGGGGAAAAAAATTCATGTTAAGAGAAGAGAATTAAGGCCAAAAGCAAGAGGTAGAATTGGGAAAAGAGGAGTATTTTTAACTAGGACTCTCTTATTGCATTCTGGCCCATTCCTGCAGATGTATGCTGGCATTTTCGGGAGGAAATGTCTCTGTTAAGGAGTAAACAAAAATATAAGAACTCTTTTAGTTATAAAATAAGTCAGGGGGATGTAAGGTACAGCATGGTGACTATAGTTAATAATACTGTATTGTATGTTTGAATGTTGCTAAGAGAATAGATCTTAAAAGCTCTCATCACAAGAAAAAAATTTGTAATTATGTGTGGTAATAGATGTTAACTAGACTTATTGTGGAGATCATTTTGCAATATATACATGTATCAAATCATTGTGTTGAAAATAAACAACCCAATCAAAAATGGGCAGAAGATCTAAATAGACATTTCTCCAAATAAGACATACAGATGGCCAAGAAGCACAGGAAAAGCTGCTCAACATCACTAATTATTAGAGAAATGCAAATCAAAACTACAACGAGGTATCACCTCACACAAATCAGAATGGCCATCATCAAAAAAATCTACAAACAATAAATGCTGGAGAGGGTGTGAAGAAAAGGGAACCCTCCTACACTGTTGCTGGGAATGTAAATTGATACAACCACTATGGAGAACAGTATGGAGGTTCCTTAGAAAACCAAATATAGGGCTTCCCTGGTGGCGCAGTGGTTAAGAATCCGCCTGCCAATGCAGGGGACATGGGTTCGAGCCCTGGTCCGGGAAGATCCCACATGCCATGGAGCAGCTAAGCCCGTGTGCTACAACTACTGAGCCTGTGCTCTAGAGCCCGCAAGCCACAACTACTGAGCCTGTGTGCCACAACTACTGAAGCCCGTGTGCCTAGAGCTCGTGCTCCATAATGAGAGAAGTCACCACAATGAGTAGCCCGTGCACCGCAATGAAGAGTTAGCCCCCCCTTGCTGCAACTAGAGAAAGCCCGCACATAGCAACAAAGAACCAACACAGGCATAAAAAAACAAAAATAAAAACCAAACTAAAATTACCATATGATCCAGCAATCCCACAACTGGGCATATATCCAGAGAAAATCATAATTTGAAAAGATACATGCACCCTGATGTTCACTGCAGCACTATTTACAATAGGAAAGACATGTAAACAATCTAAATGTCCATCAACAGAGGAATGGATAAAAAAGATGTGGTACATATATAGAATGGAATATTACTCAGCCATAAAAAAGAACAAAATAATGCCATTTGCAGCAACATGGATGAACCCAGAGATTATCATACTAAATAATGTCAGACAGAAAGACAGATATCATATCACTTACATGTGGAATCTAATAAAAAATGATACAAATAAACTTATTTATGAAACAGAAACTGACTCACAGATCTCGAAATCAAACATATGGTTACCAAAGGGGAAATGTGGGGGAAGTGATAAATTAGAAGATTGGGATTGACATATACAGATTACTATATGTAAAATAGATAACTAATAGGGACCCACTGATTAGCACAGGGAACTCTACTCAGTATTCTGTAATAACCTACATGGGAAAAGAATCTGAAAAAGGATGGTGATACATATATATACATAACTGATTCACTTTGCTGTACACCAGAAACTAATATAACATTAAGTCAAATATACTCCAATAAAAATTTTATAAGTTAATTGTGCTGTACACTTGAAGCTAATATAATATGTCAATTATATCTCAATAAAAAATAAAATAAAATCCAAATTACTCATATACACGAACTCTAAGGTCTGAATCTCTACGAAAGTGCAAGCACAGGGTGCCACTGCTTTAAGGATGTGGAGCAAATCTCTATCCCATGGCTGGTGGGGACAGGTCCTCAGAAGCTGCAGAGGTATCGGCAGAGGCAGGGGCAGCAGGAAGGTCCAGTTATCACCAAGACGTGGGGGAGTTCTCTTAGGGACAGCAAAGGTTCCCAGAAGAACTGTGCTTAAAAGTCCAGGAGAAACACTCTCACCTAAATCAGGGATGGGTGAAGCTCCAGGTATGATCTGTCTTGGGGCAAATTTCTCCCCATCTGGGGGTCTGTGAACCTAGAAAATAATTTCTCTGATTCTAAAAAAGGATGGTGTGACAGGCATGTGAGAGACATTTCCATTTAAAAGGGAGAGATTAGAAGGAATAAAGGAGTCACTGGTACCAAGAAAGTTTAACATAGCAGGTCAAATTCCGTTAGGTTTTCAGGCCTGAAAATAATCCTCTGTTGCTCAAGGCTCTGTCCTCTGGGCCTGCAACAGCTCTATTGGCCTCTGCTTCTTTGTCCCCTTCAGTCCAAGAGCAGCATTTCTGCTGAGACAACATTCCTAAAAACCTTGTAGGTCTCCTGTGTATGTCATGGGGATCTGTGCCATTTGACAAGAGAGCCCTCCACAGATCTTTCCTGGATAACTCTCTCTCTCTTCCTGGCCTCTGCGGAGATGGTTGAGAGGATCCAGGAAGCACACGCCTAATCCATTCAGCAAAACGTTTTCCAGACACACCCTTGGTCTTCTCTTCAGAGCACACTTTCCTAACAATGAGTCTCCTAATATTTGCTCTTTTTCTTTTTTTTGAATCTGGATAGACTAAGAATTTCTCAAATCATTAAGTACTGTTCTTTTTTTGTTTAATGCTTCCTTCCTCAATTTACCTCTTTCCTCTTGCACTTTACTACATTCAGCAAGGAAAAAAGCAGCCTGCACCTTCAACATTTTGCTTGGAAATCTCCTCAGCTCAATATCTAAGTTAATTGCTTGAAAGCTTCCCACACAACAGTAGGACACAGTTAGGCCAAACTTTCTGCCACTATATAACAGGGATCACCCTTCCTTCAGTTTCCAACAACGTGTTCCTCATTTCCTTCTGAGCCCTCACCGGAAGTGGCTTCAACATTCATGTTTCTCCCAACAGTTTCCACAAGGCGATCTTCAAAGCCCCTCTATCTAAATAAGGTAATATTCACAGATTTTGAGGACTGAGATATAGAAATATCTTTTGGGGACCACCATTCAATTCAATATGATGGGTATGCCAGTAAAGTTAGATCCTGCCCGATGTTTACCTGGGCCATTTTTTCAGGGTTGTGTTTGCAGCAAGAAACCTTGAGGGTAAGGTAATCTCACTCTCCAGGACAAAGAATGGGTTTGCTGAATTCTTGCTGCAAAACAGCAGCTCACCAAACTCAGTTTTCCTCTCTCATAATGCGACCTACTCAATGTGTGCAGGCTTCCATTTGGAGCCCTTGCCGTTGCCCTCATGATACTTTGTGGGGAAGCACAGGGAAACTGATGTAAACATGCTCGTGCTACCTGTCATGCTATGAGTAATAAAGTCCTTGGTCTCTGACTCAGGAACCTCATGTCATCTGTCAGCATCCATGAAACTGTAAAGAGCTAATGTATTAGCTTTTACATAGCGTAAAATCAAATATCAGACTTGTCAGAGTGGAGAACAAAAACTCCCCAGTCTGGATATTGAGGGCTGAATGACAATGAAAATGCATAACTCCTGGGGGTTCAGAGAAATCTTGGGAGAGCACTATATTTTCCTATAAGGGTGGAATAGGGATTCAAAAGAATTATATTTCAATTTTAAGAAGCAAAGAGATTACAGCTAATATCTGGGTAATAATTTCATAATTTGTTCTGCTTTGTAATTTATGGCCACTTTTTTTTTAATGATGTGTGCATGTATCATTTATTTGACATTTACTCTGCATTCATATTAAAGAAATATGTGCATCACTTTCATGCAGAAATAAATGCATTACTATGTAGTTAAGCCTAAAGGGGTGTTATGGATGAATTACATCTTCCCCAAATTCCCATGTTGAAACACTAATTCCTAATGTGACTATATATGAAGATAGGACCTTTAAGGAGGTAATTAGGCTAAAAGAGGTCATAAATGTGGGAACCTAACCTGATAGGACTGGTGTTCATATGAGAAGAGGAAGAGACACCTGATCTCTCTCTTTGCATGTACATACAGAGGAAAGGGCACATGAAGACACAGCCAGAAGGCAGCAGTCTACAGGCCAGGAAGAGAGGCATCACCAGAAACCAACCTTAATGGCCTCTTGATCTTGGACTACTATCTCCAGAACCGTGAGAAAATAAATTTCTGTTGTTAAAGCCACCCATTCAGCAGTGTCTTGTTACGGCAGCTCCAGCAGACTAAGATGGGGGAAATTGGATAATATCAGAAATTTTCAATTTACTATGCTGCGTTTCAAAGATAAGCCTGTCAATATACAGATGTGCATATATAAATACAGGAGAGATACATACTAATTCAAGTTATATCATTTAAGGTTCACATTTTGTATGAAAAAAATACAAGTCGTTATTTTGTGACAAAGTAACTACATCAAGTATTAGAGTATTGTGCACATTGTTGGGTGATTTTGATGCCCTTTCACAATTTTTGATCTTGCAGGCAATGAACATCTTCAAAAGTCTATAGCAATTGCTTCTGAAGTCCATTTATTATGACAGTGCTTCCTAACAACTCAATATATTCTCTTTTTTCTCATGAGGATGTTGGAGGATGAGTTGCCATCTGGCAGACTCACTGGCTCCCAATGGCTGGGAGGATGGGGTAAACTACTGGAATACCAGCTCATCAATTCACTTTCTATTTTAACAGTATCTTCCTAAATTCCTTTTATGTGAAAGGAGAAACTCCTCTCTCTTCCTCTCCCTCTCTCTCTCTCAGAATAGCATTTTTGTGCATTTAGCAAGTCAGCACCTGTTGAATAGCTTGCTCATTAACAAGATATGCCTGACACATCTCGAGGCCATGTATGGAAACAATAGATGTAACTGAGGGAGTATTTCTTCTGTTATATCTCTGTTCACAGGCCACTTCTCTATAAACTTTTGGTTTGGGTCTTCCCCCATCATTTTAGCCTGTATGCACCCATCTTATAATTCACCATCTGCATCTCTTATTGTGATGTACTACCTCCAAATGTTACTTACTGTTCTCTTGTGTACGTTTTGTCTCTTGATAGTTGCATACTCATTGCCTCCCCACCCTGTCTGACCTCACCTCCTATCCTAACTTTTTAGCTCACTCACTTGGCTCCCTTAAACTCACTCTGACCTTAGGCCTTTTGCATTTGTTTCTTCTGCATGAAACACTCTTCCCAGAGCGTTCTGTTTCTACATTAAACATCAACCCATCAGAGCTGCCAATCCTCACTACCTGTGGTGGTCAGGGGGCTCCCAGTGATCTCCCTCTCCTGCTATTCATGCCTTTGTGTGATCCTCTCCCCTTGAGGGCAGGATCTGTGACTTCAAACCAATAGAAATGAAGATTCAAAATGCAGAATCAAATATCACAGAGTATCACTTCTGTAATTACATTACATAAGATTGTAACTTCCATCTTGCTAGTAGATGCCTTCTCTTGCTGGCTTTGATGAAGCAAAGAGGCCCACAGGGCAAGGAACTGAAGGCAGCCTTCCACTGAGAACCAGTAGGGAACTGAGGCCCTCAGTCTAATAGCCCTGGAGAAAATTAATTCTGCCAACAATTAAAATGGGCAGAAGTGGATCCTTCCTCAGTTAAGAATTCAGATGAGACCCCTGCTCTGGCCAACACCCTGTTGCAGCCTTATGAGAGATCCTGAAGCAGAGGACCTCAGTGAAGCCATGCCCAAATTCCTGACCCACAGAAACTGTAAGATAATAAATGTATATTATTTTAAGTTACTCCATGTGTGGTAATTTGTTATATAGCAATAGATATAATATAACCCCAAGCAAAAAAATATCTTCCTGCTTCCCACTCCCTGCCCAGCATTCTCTGTCCCCCTTACTGTGCATTGCTACCTCTTATGTTATGTATTTATCTTTTTAATTTTTCTTCCACCCTCGTTAGAATCTGTATTAGAAGAGTTAAGTTTTGTAGGGATTGACATTTCTACAATTTGGGACAGAATGTCTCTTTAAGGAAAAAATTATAAAATTGTGAAACAAATTCAGGTATAAAATTAACTTTTTGTTTAGAATGAGAAAAGTAATCCTAGCAAATAAATAGTTTTAAAAGCCGAAAAATAAATTTTTTAAAAAACATACCTTTTACTGATTGCCTGACATACTTCTGTAATACATTTTGCCTTGGCTCTACATCTTTTGATCACCTCTTTACTTGATAACTTTATAAAATCATACTCTCTAAAAAGTAATTTTTTTGGCATGGTAAATTGAATGTTTAAAATTATTATTATTTACAGTTAAGGGAAGTTTCTTTCATTTTCATAACACCTTATTTGTAATGTCATGTAAATGTTTAGGACTGTTTTCCAGCATCATACAGGAGCTATAATATTTCAAGGTACCTCAAATTTTCTTTTAAAGGGATTAATCCAGAAACTTTTTGAACTGATGACATTTATCAACCAGTTTGTTGTTGATGTCTTTGTTGAAATATGTTATGTTAGGGTATAAAAGAGACAATGATCTGAACTTTTGCATATTTAATAAAAATATCAGGCATGTGAATACATGGGAAGAGGCCTGCAGAACGAGGGTGCCTGAAGCTTAAGCTTCCCTTGTTTTATGGTAAATCTGCCTTTGTCCCGAAAAGTAGGGACTTTGTTTTGTTTACTGCTATATTCCCCCGTACTCAGAGTATCTACATGGTTGTAGATCAATAATCAATTGAATTAACAGATGGACTGCTGATTGTTTTGCCTTTCCACATAATAATAAGTTATACATATAATGGGAGATCAGTAAAGACCAGGTTTATCAATAAATATAAGTTCTGGACTGATTCAAAGGAAGATGCTTGAATGCAGGTTACTGAGAAGATACATATAGAGGTAGATTAAAAGATTAATAAATGTGTACATACATATGTATATACAGATATACACACATTTTATTTTCTATTTAGAATTTTAGAGAACATTTAACTTTGCTTTTTATCTAGTTTTAGGAGAACCTTATATTTTGGGGTGATGTAGTGGCAGAAGTATGCCAGTGCTGGAAGTACAAGGCTTTTATTTTTTAACTGAAAAATCCACATACTGGGCAAGACCAACAATACCTCGTAGAACCTAAAAGCTTGGCCTCTGAGGTTGGAATAGCTCTGTGACCTTGGACAAGCTCCTCATCCTATATAAGTCACTGCTTTTTCACCCGTGAAATAGACCTAATCTATGAGCCTACCTTATTGTGATCAGACAGTATATATAAAACTCTAACCCAGTGTCCAGCAAATGATGAGCACTCAGTAAAGACAGCTTGTTTTTGTTTTTTTTACTACTACTATCATTATATATTACTGATAATAGCATACTTTTTGAGAAATTGTAAAAGGCATGTTAATTTGTGATCCTACTTTCACCTCTCACATAAAAAAACATATCCTGAATAAGTTTCCATTTAAGTTTCTGAGAACTGCTGTGCAATGGATAGGAGGACAGCGTGTCTACATTTTGCTGAGACACACTCACCACGAGAGCCAAGAAAACATTATCAGCCCACGGACCCTCCAGGAAACCACAAACACAGGAAATGGGGTTACTCAGACCCTGACTTTGAAACTAAGAAAACAGACTTCATGGGACTTCCCTGGTGGCACAGTGGTTGAGGATCCACCTGCCAATGCAGGGGACGCAGGTTCGAGCCCTGGTCTGGGAAGATCCCACATGCCGTGGAGCAACTAAGCCCGTGCACCACAACTACTGAGCCTGCGCTCTAGAGCCCGCAAGCCACAACTACTGAGCCCACATGCCACAACTACTGAAGCCCGTGCACCTGGAGCCCGTGCTCCGCAACAGGAGAAGTCACTGCAATGAGAAGCCCCCGCGCACAGCAACGAAGACCCAACACAGCCAAAAATAAATAAATAAATAAATAACAGTATAATAGGAAAAAAAAAGAAAACAGACTTCAAACTCTCAAGTGTAGCTAATCATTACCTAGAATATGTACAACAGAAAACGGTCATAGGTCACATTAGATCCTTTGAACATGTACAAAATTACAGGAAATCATTCTCAATAGCATTGTCTTCATGCTGAAAGGACAATACTGCAGAAATAATTTAGAAAGCCTGTCCCCCCTCCTCTCAAAAAAAAATAAAGCAACTAAACTTAGAAATTGTAGGCCCTTTGAAAAGAACCACACATTCACTGTATATACAGATTTAAGCTCTAGAGTGTCTGGCTTATAGCTATAGTGCTTAAAAGAAAAAATAAAAGTAGTGCAAAAGCCAAAAGCATAAAACTGCGTTTGGAATGTAGCAGCGTAACATTCTCCTGCTTTCATTAAGAAAGAAAAATGCAACTTTTCCTTAAAAGTCTTTGCTTTGAGTGTTAAATTTTACATTCGGTAAGGATCTAGATTCTCTCCCACAGGTAACATTAGAAATGGAAAGCAGAGCTCCTGGAGGGACTGCCTTGAATCCTCCAATTCCTCCGTGTCTGACACTCTACTACCCTATGACAGACACTCCATTGAGGTCCCTTAAAATAATGAATGATGATAAAAAATGGATGAATACCAAAGATATGAATTTTGAAAAGTAACATTATATATGCTTTTACAGTGCACAAAATACTTTTCCATTCATAATTCCATTTGATCCTCCCAATGACCCAGCAAGGTAGGGAAGAGTTTGCCAGTGACTTATCCAAAGTCAGCCAGAAAAATGGTATTAAAATTAAAATTTACTCTTCAGAGCTAGAGTTCCTTTCATGATGCCATGAACATTAATACATGTTTGTTTAATGTAGTGCTTCTCAACTGGGAGCAATTTTGTCCCTCAGGGGGCTTTTGGTAATGTCTGGACAAATTTTTAGTTGTCACACTGTTGTGGGGAAGGGGAGTGTCTACTGGCATTTAGTGGGTGGAGGCCAGTGAAGTCGCTCATCATCCTAAAGTGCAAAGAACAGCCCCTCGTGCCACTGCCACTGCTCCATCCCCCAAAAGAATTATCTAGTCCCCAAATGTCAATAATGTCGAAGTTGAACAACTATGATATAAACAAGCAACAGTCTTGTAAACACCATTAAGTTGACTAAGTCACTGTGGTGGTTTTAAAACATGTCTGGGACTTACTTGACATTCTTCCCATCAAGACGCTGAGTAAGTCTCCTCCCCTAGAATCTAGGTATGGCTTGGTAATTTCTTTGATGAATAGATGTAGTTGTATGATTTCTGAGTCTAGGTTAGAAAAGACCATGCAGTTTCTGCCAGTTTTGAGGGGGACACTTGTCTTTAAATCCCTGAGTCGCCTTGCAAGAAATCAGGCCACCCAGAGCATGCCATGCTGAAGAAACCCCTTGATGGGACCACGTGAAGAGAGAGAGCTGCCTACCCTCTGAAGGTAACTACATGAGAGATCTCAAGCCAGAACTGCCCAGCCAAGCTCTTGTCAAAGTCCTATGCAAGAAACCATGAGAGATAACAAATGATGGTCGTCATTTTAAGCCACTAATTTTTAGGGTGATTGGTTACATGGCAATAGTTAACCAGAACAATCTCCGGATTTGGAGACTCAAAGTCAAGTGCTCTGGCAAACAGAATGTCTTCTCTTTCCCCCTAAAAGGTTCTGACCCACGGAAGTATGGAAATCTTAACCAGAGGACTGCCACTCCTCAAATGAAAATGGATTGTAATCAATCTGTGGGAAATAGCTGACAAGGAGAAGTCTGTCAAAGAGATTTTCAGAGGAAATTCTGAAGGCTATCTTGAAATGATGGACCTGGGCTTTAGTCATTTCAAAAGCTGGTTACTGTAAAAATGAGGCATTTACTAGATGGTCTCTTGAGGTTTCTTCTAGGCCTAAATTCTAGAATATCCTACTCTACATATATTTTTCAAAAGATAGGCATTTTAAAATTGTAACTTAGAAATGAACTCTGATGAATATAAAGCATGGAATTAAAATAAATATGAAGCACCAGGTTACACTCATCAACCTATAAGAAGTTAAAAAAAAAAACCTACATGAGCTTCCCTGGTGGCGCAGTGGTTGAGAATCTGCCTGCCAATGCAGCGGACACGGGTTCGAGCCCTGGTCCGGGAAGATCCCACATGCCGCGGAGCGGCTGGGCCCGTGAGCCACAACTGCTGAGCCTGCGCGTCTGGAGCCTGTGCTCCGCAACAAGAGAGGCCGCGATAGTAAGAGGCCCGCGCACCGCAACGAAGCGTGGCCCCCGCTTGCCGCAACTTGAGAAAGCCCTCGCACAGAAACAAAGACCCAACACAGCTAAAATAAATAAATAAATAAATTTATATTAAAAAAAAACCTACAAAAAGTAAATTAAAATCTAATGTTGGTAAAATTGGTAAAAATCACACATTCCTGATGACCACAGTGTTCAGTATGCAACAGGAGCTAAAAATACAGATAATCTTTGATCCAGTAATGTTGCTTTTGGAAATTGTCCAAAAGGAAAAAAGAAAGAAAAAGCTTCTTGCACAATGATATTTATAGCCACATTACTTGCAGTAGGGGGAAAAAAAACCCACAGGAAACAACCTAAATATACAACAATGGGACAATAGTTAACCGTGACATGGCAGGATGTATTAATGTAAAGTTATAAATATGAGGGCCACAGGGAAAAGTATATACAAAAGATACCAAGTGAAAAAAGTAAATGAGTCATTTTCATATAAATGGCAAGTATATCTATGAAAATTTACATCCACACTTACGAACACCAAAAGGAAGAAATATAAATATTTTTTCTGTTAACGAGAATATGTTAGTGTATGTCATTTTCTATAAGGATATTGAAATATTCTGCTTTATAAAGAAAAGCTATCAACTGAAAGTATTAATCAAGTTTAGTACTTTGATGGACATATTTACCTCATATTATCAAAATTCTATTTTCATTTAAAAATTTTTTTACCAACCATTTTCTGGGTGCTTACTATATGCTGGGTCCTGAGAATACAATGATAAATAGGATGAAAGGTGATCTTAAAAATGTATTCAGTGGGAGAGAGAGTCAAGCTGAAGATAAATTATGGTACTGCTGTATGAGGACAGAAGAGGGGAACAAGAAAGGGTTTTTTAGGGAAAAAAAGATGTCTGCACTGTCCTAATACTTTTATTCATCTTGTTACTTGTCAATAGCGCTATCCTAGTTAGACATTTCAAGACAAAGGAGAAATATTCCAAAAGCAAACAAACTCTCTCAAGGAAGTAAAAAAACAAACAAACAATTGATCAACTAAAGGAATATTTTAGCAAATTTGGATAAACCTGCAAATAGAAGCGTTTGGCATATGCGAGTTGGAAAGAACTAGGAGGTTTTGGGCTTGGCATTCATTTGGAAAGTGTGCCTTTAACCCGTGTTACGATAGCTGTCATACATGTTTCATTCATTCAACAAAACTCAACTTGGCACAAGTGAAGAAGACATGGCCCCCGTCTTCTCAGAGTTTGCGATCTATAGGATTTAGAGCCAAGTAAACATATCATTGAGGTAGAATGTGACAACTGCTATGAAAGGGTCCACGTGAGGAGGACAACTAAATTGGATTAGGGGTTGGGAAGGCTTCCTGGGGTGCATGAGCCTCAGTGAAATTGAGACTTACTTAAAGGATGTATAGAATACGGGTTGGGGGCTAAATTGTATTTTAAAAAGAGAGAACACAGATTAAGGTAAGAGACTAAGGGACTATACTGTTAAAAAGGGCTAAGGTCATATTTCACTGGAACCGTAGCCAAAAAAACAAAAATGATACTAATATGTTAAAGTCTGATTCCTTGGGGGCAAAAATTAAATACTGTAATAATAAAAGGGACTTCTTAATGACTACATACTATGGTCTGAATGTTTGTGTTCCGTCAAACTTCATATGTTGAAATTCTAACCCCCAAAGATGATGGTATTAGGAGGTGGGAGCCTTTGGGAGGTGCTTAGCCTTTGCCCTCATGAACTGGATTAGTGCCTCATAAAACAGGCTCCAGAGAGACCCCTAGCCCCTTCCACCATATGAGGACATAGCAAAAAGGCACCAGCTCTGAACCAGGAAGAGGGCTCTCACCACAATGCGACCACGCTGGCACCTTGATCTTAGACTCCCCAGCCTCCAGAACTGTGAGAAATAAACTTCTGTTGTTTATAAGCCATCCAGTCTGTGGTATTTTGTTATAGCAGCCTGAAAGAACTAAGACACTATGACATTCACATAAATTATTTAACCATCTTTCCATTTTGCATTAAGATTTTTTTATCTGGGCTATTACATTTTTATACTGAAAGGAAAATAAAGATCACATAAAAGTATCCCAATTACCAAGGCTATGTCCTCCCTCCCCACCCCCCCCCAAACAATAAGTACACAGAAAACTAAGTCAATTTCTCTGAAATATCTATTTTATGCACTAGTATTCAGAATATGGTTACAAAAAGGTTATACAATTCAGAAGGTTCATTGTCCATATTCTAACAAGCATCCAAGAAGCTATTTGGTTAAAGGACCTGAAGGAAACTGGTAAACAATTTGGAATAGAGTTATCTTACTGAACTGGCCAGGAACCAGCTTGCATTCAGTCTGCATTTCTACATGGTATCCATGGAAATGAGATCAGGCCTACACAAAGACAAACAAAGGCCACCTTCGAATGAATCAGGAGAATGACAACTGCCAATGTTCAAGGCATGCAGGGGCACAATAGCTTTGTACACGCTCTTCAGAACACAATGAAATAATCTCTTACACTGACAATACAGTGTCCATCACTCTTTTTTTTCCCCTTTGCTCATTTAAACATTAACCTCATTTTTATACAGAAAGCCTTTCAATGATCAGGAGTTATGTACGGTTTCTGCAGTAAAAACTGCTCTAGTCCCTTTAAACCAATAAAAGGAAGAATTGCAGTTACCCTTTCAGAACATGGAATAATAATGCAGGAATCTTCATTGACAAAGTTGCCAAGTTTCTATGAACTGTTTGGTCAACAGAACACACAATTCTCTCCAAGGAGGAAAAATGTATTTGAAAATTATCAACAGTCCCAATATTCAATGGACCTGAAAACATTACGAAAATATGCAGTTCGAGTTTATACTGGTTAGTGAATGTAATTTACGTGTACAAGAGTCAGCAGGCATAGACTGGATAAAACACTTGAATAGTACCTTGAACTAATTTTAACTTTAACAAAATTAAGAGTAGACATTCATTTCTTTTCTAATTTATATTAAATAGAAATGTTTAAAACGCCTTGAACAAAAACCCACTGTTATGCAGAATAAAAGGCTTTAATATTTTATGACCAGAACCTTTCAAAGACAACACTAGTTCTCTGTGCTATATGGGACTATGATTTCTGAAAAGATTGTTTTGAGTTTTCTCTCTGTGTGCCTTGGTCGGCTTCACCTTTCTCTCATCAATTAATATCCTCTCCATTTCATAGCCCAGAACCTGCTCCGACTTCCTTCACGTGATCACCTGTGGTTTCTAATCTGTCCGGAGCTGCTGCTCTTGCGGGTCATCCAGTTTCCCCCCTCCCTCTTCTTTCTCCCTGACAGCAGCCTTTCCACGGACACGCGTGCCCCTTTTCTCCTCTTCGCTTCTCTCGTGTCACGGACTCCTGCCACCTACGGATGCCTCAATGTAAATTTCAAAACTTACAAGTGTACCGTGCAGTACTGTGACAGAAGTAAACACAATGATAATGTTTATGCAAGTTTCTCCAATGTTTGCTTGTCTGTTTTTAAGCAGCCCCTCCCACCTCGCCCCTCTAGCTCCTCGCTCCTCTCTTCCTGCCAATGTTCCTGACACTGTCCCCATCCCTCACCTTCCATTGACTCCTCAGCTGACCCCACTCGGGTTCTGTTTTTTCCCCTCGGCAGAGACTGCCCTCACCCAGGAGGTCAGACCTGCCTGACTTCCGTGAAGACGTTGATCCTGTGGACCGACTCTTCCTTCTCTAAACACTTCTGCGGTGCCCCAGTCTGCGCAGTCCTCTCTCTCCTCCTCCAGCTGCGCCTTCTGTCTCCCTTGGCAGCTCCGCTTCCTCACCTGACCTTCTAAGGTAGCTCCCCAGGTTGTCACCAAAGTCATCTTCTAGTCTCTCTTCGTCTGACTCATCAACATCATGTCTTCAATCCCTCTCCAGATGCCCACGACTCCTAAATCTCTATCCCCATGTTGCTCTCGCTCCTGTCCCTAACACCGCTACACATAACCATCTAGTAGCTACACGTACTCACGTGGATGCCTCAAACTCAACCTGTCAAGCTGAACTGCTCTCTTTTGCCTCTAACCTTGCTGTCCTTCAGCGCTCCTGTCTTGGTGAATGGCTCCCCCCGAGTCGTTTACATCAGAAGCCCAGGTCTCAGTCTTAACCTTCTCCCTCTCTCCCTGCCACCCTCATAAACCAATCACCAAATCCTGTCCATTCTTCCTTAATACCTTTCACATCTGTCCCCAGCTATCTTTCCCTACTGCCACTATCTGGGTTTTTACCACTGCCATTTCTTTTTTTTTTTTTTAATTTTATCTTTTATTGGAGTATAGTTGAACCACTGCCATCTCTAACACCGAACCTAGACCCAGTTCTTTCCTAAGTGGTCTTGGTGCCTTCAGTCCGGCTTCCATTCACTCCACCATCCCCCCTGCTGCCAGAGTGATCTGTCAAGGGGCCAACCTGAGCGTGTCACTGTCCCTTAACAACCTTCAGAGCCTTCCCACTGTCTTCCAGATAAACTCCATGCTCCTTTCCAGGGTGTACAAGGCCTTTCACGGTTGGGCAGCCACTCGCCTCCCAGCTCTCACTTTCTGTGAATACCTTGAGTAATGTGTTCCGGGCATAATGGCCTTCTCCTTTCCTATTTAAGTATCTAAAACATCTGGCCCCAGGAACTAGGAGACTTGGGGCCTATTAGTGATTACGTTACTGTATTACCACTTACAGTCATTTACAAAGAACTGAACTTTGATCTCTAAGGCCCTTCACAGTAGATCTGAATGGTAACAATTATTTCCTGTCCCCAGGATGGCCTCTCTAGAGGCTTGATACTTGAACGTGTCACCGTGATATTTCTCCATCCTCTGAACTCAACATCTAGTTCTGTATCATTCATTCAGCAATTAACTGCATGAGACCATATGACACCTATTATGTTATAGAAACTTACATTACATCTTTATGTTATAGGCATAGACAACACAACAACATAACAAGAACAACATAGCAAGTTTTAAATTACACAGAAATTTTTTAAGACACCAGGAGGTATGATGGCTCGAAATTTCAGTAACTATCAATAAAAGACAATATCAAGGACCCTCTTCTTTCTCTCTTTCCACTAGGCCAGTGTACTGGCTTTATCTCCAAGCTAGTCCTGACATCATGGTTGCAAGATGGCTATAGCTGTTCCAAGATTTACATCTAGACCTGACAGTATGTTTATTAACTAGCATCTCCCTTAGGAATGAAAAATTCTTTCCCCAAAGTCCCTGAGGGGATCTCACTCCATATCTCATTGGTCAAAATTCCATTATATGTCCATGTCTAAATCATACACTGGCAAGAGATCTGGGACCACCAACACTGGCTCAGTCCAATTACCCTTCAACTTTCCCTGGATCTCCTAGCTGTGCAGAGGAGCAGAGGAGGGGTTAACCCAGTACTTGGGCTTCTGTCAGAAAGGAGGATGACAGGGTATGAAATTGGTTAGGCACCACCCAGGGACTGAGACAATGTCTTTCCCCCATGTGTGGACTTGTTTCCAAATAGACTGCAACCTCTCTGGACCACATTTCAAGTTTCCAGTGGTTCCACACTGGATCCAGCGCGTTGCCTTACATAAAGCAAGTGTTGCATAAAGATATGATCAAAAGCTAGTTTTATGGAATTCACTGCATCCAGAGCAACAAAGCACCTATGTATCATCAGAAGGGAGAATCATAGGGGTCACTTTCACACAGAGGACCTATTGTTGTCTTGGGATTTGTGGTATCAAGGTTCTTCTCTTTAAGAGTCATTATTCTGTAAGTCAGAAAGAGAAAAACAAATACAGTATGCTAACACATATATATGGAATCTAAGGGGGAAAAAAAAAAGGTCATGAAGAACCTAGTGGCAAGACGGGAATAAAGACACAGACCTACTAGAGAATGGACTTGAGGATATGGGGAGGGGGAAGGGTAAGATGTGACAAAGTGAGAGAGTGGCATGGACATATATACACTACCAAACATAAAATAGATAGCTAGTGGGAAGCAACCGCATAGCACAGGGAGATCAGCTCTGTGCTCTGTGACCACCTAGAGGGGTGGGATAGGGAGGGTGGGAGGGAGGGAGATGCAAGAGGGAAGAGATATGGGAACATATGTATATGTATAACTGATTCACTTTGTTATAAAGCAGAAACTAACACATCATTGTAAAGCAATTATACTCCAATAAAGATGTTAAAAAAAAGAGTCATTATTCAGTGTGTTCCTCCAGGTAAATCATTAGTTACCATAAGATACAAAAGCACACACGCATACACACACCCTCCACATCTTTGACTTGTTGATTGGAGTAACAGCTTTCCATAGTTCTTTCTCTTATGCTGTGCCGGATCTTTCTGTAATGTCCCAAGTTAAGCAGGGCTGATAGTGACTTTAGTGGTAACATTTACATGATGTCAAGATGACACTTTCGGTCCCAAATATCTTTCCTATTCTTCCTGAAATTCTTTTATTTTCAACACACAGACTGAATGGCCTTTATTTTGCTGAATGTCTAAAATTCCACCATTAGAAGCTCATCTCTCTGCATTAACAGGCTTTTCCCTTTTTATACACCCAAGGCTTTCAGCACACTAAGACAGGAGCAGTCATCACATACTTTAGAGGGAATTCACTTGAACTGACGCATTCTCTGACTCTTGGTGGTGAAATACACCTGACTTGGTGGTCATCACAAAACAAGGTGGTACAGGCAATTCTGGAATTTTAATTTGTTAGGAAAGAGAAAGTGCAGTGCTAATATTTAAGCAATTACTTCCAAACCTGGCTGAACATCAGAAACGTATGAGTAATTGTTTTTAAATACTGAATCCAGAGCCCCAATCCATGAATGTGAATCAAAACAGTGGCTTGTGAACCAGTATTTAGGAAAGCAAAGCTTAGTCAAGGTTGGGCCGGTGTAGCTGGAGAGCCATGGGGGAGGGGAGTTACCATATCAGCTGGTGGTCTAACGTGGTTGAGGGGCTGAGGCTGAGATGAGAGAGGTCTTTGAGGGTGGGTCCCAGAAATGAGAGATTACTTCAAACTTCCCTTTTTGTTATAAAAACTTCCCTACTTTATCATTTTACTTGGGGTTGTCTCTTTTAACATAGGACAATGGTGAGTTGCAAAGGGATGAGAAAAAAAAAGGGAAAAAGCATCAAGGCAGTGAAGGCCAAGAAAATAGTCTGGAAAATATTCTAACACCAAATATGGTATGATCAGGTGCAGTCAGAACACAGAGGGGTGTGTATAGGTGCACATACATGGCTCTGGGGTGTGTGTATTGTGAGTGTGCATATGTGCAGTGTGTGTGCTTGTGTGTAAGTGTGCACAGGGGAGTGTGGTAGAGAAGAAGCTGAACAGGCAGGCTGCGGCCAGATGGCGAAGGACTTTTTCTGACATGCCACAGAATTTGGACCGTGCACTACGTGAGATGGGAAGCCACCAAACATTTGACGCAAAGGGGTGATTGGACACAGATAAGTGTTTAGAAAGATAACATTGGTGACAAAGCAGAGAATGGACCGGAGGGATAAGAGACAAACACAGGAGAACCAGCTTAAAGACAGTGGGATTCCAGACACAAAAAAGTGAGGGCCTGAACTGGGCAGTAGTGGAAGGCACATGAGTTGGGGAGAGCAGACAGAACTTAGAGACAGTTTGGGAGGTTGTAGACCAGGCAAGAGATCCCTGGTTTCTACGTTTGCAGGATAATGCTGCCCATTAAACAATAATAGACAATGCAGGAAAAAATTTCAGAGGACAGATATCTACTTCAGTTGGGGACACGTGGAGTTGGACGTGCATATAGGGCATCTAGGTGGAGATATCTGCTAACAGATGGAAACACTGATCTGGAACTCAGGAGGGAAGTCTGGCTGGAGATGCTGACTTGAGCGGGGAGCAGGCCCAGAGAGAACTGGTAAAATGAAGAGGAGGATCCAGCATGGAACTCTGCAAACACCAGCAAGGACTGGGCCAAACAGCCGAGCCTGGGAAGGAGACTAAGAAAGAACAGCCAGGAAAATAGGAGACAAACAGGGAGAACAGAAGCCAGGGGTGGAGGGTGCTTCAGGAGGAAAGAGCTGCCAAATTACATACTAAAGGAGGACTTGCTTACTAAGAGGGAAATTAGAATATTTACCGCCTGAGGGGAAATTAGGGATCTGAAAATAGGGGGTGATTCGGGCAGGGTACCAGAGAGAGCAAGAGATGAGGCTAGGGAAGGATTATCCTTAGCCAAGCAACACACTAGACAGTGTAAGTGACGTCGTGCATTTTAAAATCACATTTCCCTTTTCCCTATGGACCTATTACTTAGTTTATGGATTATCCAGGCCTCTTATGGTCTTTCTCTTCCATCCTCAACCTGCCGGCTACCATTTCAAGGATTGCAAGCACTTAAACCAAGGAATGATCAATGAAAAGTGATAAATATGAAACCAAACTATGAGCACTGCTTTTTCTTAAATACCTGTGAGAATGTTTATAGAAAGCGAATTTGAATCTACGTGTTAAAGTGAGATTTGATGGTTTTAAGTTTCTACAGTGGTTGGTGTGTGCTAGATGTATAAACGCATACACATATGTGCCTTTTACATTTTAATTTTTTGTATTTATATTACACAAATATACATGGATATAACTTATAAGCAACTACATGTGTGTCTGTACAGTAATGATGAGTACTCAAAATTTTATACAGACAGGGTCATGCCATAAAACACTGCAGCTGTCACAAACCGAGAGCTTTCAATTATTCATTTTAATCTTGGATATTCATGGTATCAAAAACTGATGCTGTTTCCCTGGGAACTTGGGTTCAGATAACAGATGACAAAGTTTTATTATGATTACCCTGAATTAAGAGAAAACCTGTTCCATGAGTATGTAAACACCTGGAGCAGGAGGAAGGAGGAAATATACAAACTATTTGGACAGATGTCATTTTAAATCACCTCTGCTGGCTTGCGGCGAGTTGCGCTTGTTAACCAACTCCAGGTGAAGTCTCTGTACCTGACTTCATGCCTTGCGGCACTACATTCCTCTGAAGTATTTCTCACTGCTTTTTAAAGAACAAGCCTCAACACTTCAAAGATAAGAAAACGATGTTATAGTTCCATAGCTTCTGTTAATAATGGGTAATTAAAGAGAGATGAAAGGCTTGCACTGAAATGTCCATTAGCTCTTGGGAAGGTGGTGGTGTCCAGGAGCTGATTCTCAAGGTGCATCCAACTTTCTCTGAAACCCCTAAGTTAGGGTTGATGGCCCCTCAAAACACTCTCGGGGTCCCAGGAGAGAATATCTGTGAAGCACCAGACCCAGGGTTAGACAGGAAAACTAACGATGCCTATTCTCCGCTGGGGTCGTGTTATTTCTCTTTCTCTAACCTGGAGAAAATGCTACAGGGTCTTCTGCATTAGAATTCTTTCATGATAACAACTGGTTAAATGCCTCAAAAGAGGGCAGTTTAAGAAAGATTTACCCTCTTTGTAAAAACACCTGAAAATCAGAGACCACTTTTTTGTTTGTTTTGCTTTGATAGCTATTCAAACTATGATATACAAATGCGACTCCCCCCACCCCAACCCACCCCAACCCACCCCAAAAGTAAACTAAAGTTCTTGAAGCACACGTGAGGCTCTGGATAATGGTCTGGAGAAAGTAGCCTTTTTTTGTTTTGCCACACCTGGCGGCACGCGGGATCTTAACTCCTCGACTAGGGATCGAACCCGCGCTCCCTCCACTGGAAGCGCGGATTCTTCACCACTGGACCGCCAGGGAAGTCCCCTGGAGAAAGTACTCTTGAGGGACTGTGGTTGCGCCGCAGCTGGGTACCCCCAGCCTCATCTCCCCACTTAGTGCAAAAGGAGTCAGGCGACGGGTGGGCCCGGCTCTCAACGCCCTGCCGTTGGAGCTGCAGCTGCGGGTAAATCTCTCGTTGCGGCGGCGCCTAAGATCCAGAAAGCGGAAAAGAACTCTTCCTGACCTAAGTTTACATCCGTCGAACAGACGACGTTACAACAGTAAGAAGCAGGCAGAAGGGCGTGAAGAATTCCCCTCTGCCAAGTATTGAAGAGGCGCTTGGTTTTCCTACGTCCCCTAAGGGAAGAAACATCAGTGCTGCGTCCTGAAGAAACAGGGACATTATTCACACCCTGGGGTTGAAAAATAAGCATATTGGGCTCCCAGGCTCCTGCAAAGCCACCAGGCATCGCCCTGAGGGGCAGGCTATCTCCCAGGACCGGATTCCCGGGACGCACAGAACCTCCGGGTCCGGCTCTGGCGGGGCACCTGTCCGAGCCCGGCAGCAGGATTCTGGATCTCCAGGCGTTCCACTAATCTTTACTCCCCCCCCCCCATGCATGTGTGCGCGTGCGTGTGTGCCTAAGAGCGAAGCGCGCATCGAGTTGACTTTGAAGGGTGCTTTAAGACAGGGCGAGCCGTGCCTTATGGGGACACCAGGCGAGGGAGAGCGGGAATGGGGAGTCCCTCTCCATCCTGCTGGGATGGCTAAGCGCCTGGGTCCACGTGGAATCAGAGCAGAGACGCGCGCCACCTGCGCCTCGCTGGCGCAGAACTCCTCGCTTTTGCCCCCGGGACCCACGCAAGTTCCTCCTGCAACTCACGCGGAGCGAACCCGTGGCTTACCTTGATTGAGCACTAACACCAGCCGCAGCAGTGTGCCGCCTGTCCGTCCTGGCCGCATCCTGAGCCCGCCGCCCCGGGCACTGGAGCTGCTCTGGGTTTGCACGGGGACCCAAGGACCCGGAGACTCCCCAGGAGCCGTCCCGAGGTCTTCTCTCCCGCTCCCGGGTGTGAGCCGGGAAAAGTTGCCGGGCAGCTCCCGGGGCGCCAAGGCCCGCCCCTTCGCCTCAGCAAACACCCGACCTGCCCCGGCCCCGCCCCAGCCCCGCCCCGCCGCCCGGAGAGCTGCACCTGGGCCCCTCCACACCCCCGCAGGCCTCACCTCTACCCCCGCACGCCCTCCCAGCCCGGGGATCCAGGAAGTGGCGGGGGGTGGGAACCTCGCCCCTGAGGGCTTTTCCTGCCGGGCGCATCAGACGGGCGAAAGCTAGCTGGTCACTACCCCACCCCTGACAGCCTGACGCTGGCCCGCGGGAGACCCGTGGTCCCCGAGCGGCCCCGGCCGTCGTGCAGGCCTTCCGGCTCCCGGCTCCCGGCTCCCGGCAGGGGTGGGAGGGCTGGGGGGAGCCGTGAGCCTCAGCCACAGTTCTCAGGGGCTGCGCGGTGCATGCCTTCCCTGCCTTTCCCAAGTGGGTGGAAAAACGGACAAAAATAAGCGCAGAAGGACCAGGTTAGAAACTAACTCGACAGGAAAGAAGATCTGCCCACAAGTTATGATTATCCCGAAGTGATATTTAAGCAAGAGCTGCTGCAAGAGCGCCGTGTGTGTGTGTGTGTGTGTGTGTGTGTGTGTGTGTGTGTTATAAATCCTCATACCTTCCTCTCCAAATAAGGAGCTGATTTGATTGCCAACTTTAAGCGATTTACTTCAAGACACAGAAAAGAGTGAGAACCCCCATATGAACTCGTGATTCTTTGTTTGTCTACATTACATCGTGAGCATTTTCTTCCATTATTTCAGGCTCAGATCTGGAAAGAGAACATTCCATAACCACTTCTGAGATTTTTACTTCCCAACCTAAGAAAAAGAATATTCACTTTTCTCTAAATCTGATTTTTCCTCCGAAAGTTCACCCACAAATTCCCAGCACATTGTTGAAACCAGAATCCTTCCGGTGACTTTTATGAAGTAATCAAAAGTTTTAATAAACTAAACTTAAGGATTTGCTGGTCTAATCATTGTTATTATCACCATTCCAAATCTTTATGGAGCAGGTACTATGAGGAGGATGGGATACTGGCATACTGCCACTAGGAAGCAAAGTGGTTCAAGATGGGAAGGACTTAGCTGGTAAAAATCAAATGCTCCCCTTTACCATAGCTAGGGCTGGAGTCTCGAATTGTTAAAGTATTAAATTGGTATTCATCAGATGCTACTGCTTATAAATCATGACTATAAACTCAATACATTTGAAACCAAAATCTATGGCCCCTGGTTGTTTCCTGTTTTCTTATCTGTCACTTACTACTTACTAATCCCGATAAACACTTGAAGACATTTTTTTTTCTGCGCTGTTGATGGTACTCACCTGCTTACTAAGACTCCGCATAGCACCTGAGAATTTGTAGCTGGCCGCTCGCTAACCCTGACACCCAATCGTGGCTCTCCTCACAGACTTCTTGCAGGAAGTCAGCCAGGTTTCAGGGAGATGAATATCTGTCTGTTTCCTTCTGACTCACTGAAATGTGAGTAAGTGTTTGGAACAGACCCTTGTTTGGGAGGCAGGAGAGTTCCCTTCGTGTGAGACAGGAATCTGTGCTTTGTCTCAGAGCGCTGGAGAGGAAAATGCACCCTTCTTTGCTTTTGTGCTCAGAACCAGACAAATTAACATCCTGGCATGAGGTACAGGATAGATCAGGAGCTATATTTTTCCAGAGCAGGCAACAATTTCAAATTTCAAGAAACAAAGAGCCAACTCCTGCCCCACATTAACTTTTTAAGAGTGTAAAGGGTTCCTGACACAGAACAGTTTGAGAACTTCTGTCTTAAACTTCCTAGGAAATATCCTGCCTAGGTGTAATTTTTCTGGACACCACATTCTGAGCTGGAAATAAGATTAAGGGAGGGCTTCTCAAACTCTTTGGTCTCAGGATCCCTCGGATGAATGAATATAAAAAATGTGATTATATATATGATGGAATATTATTCAGCCATAAAAAAGAAGGAAATTCTGCCCTTTGCAGTGACATAGATGAATCTAAAAGACATTATGCTAAGTGAAATGAGCCAGATAAAGACAAATACTGTATGATCTCACTTACATGTGAAACCTAAAAAAGTCAGCTTATTGTACAGAGAGTAGAATGGTGGTTACCAGGAGCTAGGGTGTGGGGAATATGGGGTGATGTTGGTCAAATGGTACAAACTTTCAGTTAGAACATGACTAAGTTCTGGAGATCTAATGTACCTCATGGTGCCTATAGTTAATAATACTGTCTCATATGCTTGAAATTTGCTAAGGGAATAGATCTTAAGTGTTCTTACCACACACACAGGAAAAGTAAATATTATGAGGTGATGAATATGTTAATGAGCTTGGTTGCAGTTATCATTTCACAATGTATATGTGTATCAAAACTTAATTTGTCCATTTTAAATATGTACATATTTTAACTGTCAATTACCCCTCAATAGAGCTGGAAAAAAATATTGAGGATCCCAAAGAACTTTTGTATATGTGAATTGTTTCTATCAATGTTTACCATGGAAGAAATTGAAATGGATAAATTTTTCAATATTTATGTGTTAATTCATCTTAAAATAACAATAAAACTATTGCATGTTAACATAAATAATACATTTTATGAAAAATAACTCTATTTCCCAAAATAAAAGAATTCACGAGAAAATGACATTGTTTTACATTTTTGCCAAACTTTTTAATATCTGGCTTAAAAAATAAACACTTGGATTCTCTTATCTGCTTCTGCAGTCAATCCGTTGTAGATATGTAGTTTTGGTGAAATTATATGAATTAATCTGTCATCACACAGATTTATAGCTGGAAAAATAGAACATACTTGTGGCTATTCCTCTGATACTGCACCAAAATTCAACAGGTGGTGTTTTTAAAAGACTAGTTGTGAAACTGTGGGTTAAATCCATTTCACCTGCCTTCACTCATCAAAGTCTTTTTAAGACTCGCATGCCCTCCAAGCTGCACGTAGCCTAAATCATAAGATGTTTGCCCCAGTGAGTTGTTTTCTAGAAACTTAGAGTCTGCTGTGTCCAGTCTGAGCTGAGCTGGTTGAGACTGGATAGGACCACTGATCCTTCAACTGGGCAAGTGTCCTGGGTGACCTTTGGAAGGTGCAGAGGCCTGTAGCTTCTTTATGTTTGTGCAGAACAACGATTACCGCACCTTTTTCCAATCACATTTCCCCATGCTCCCCAACTCCCCATGCTTCAGACCACCCTGCTTCTTTATTCATTATCCCATAAATAGCCCCAGCCCCTTGCCTTCAGGGATGTGGACTTGAGATTTGTCCTCCCATCTCCTCACTTGGCTGCCTTGCAAATAAACCCTCACTGTGCTGCAAACCTCTGTGCCTCAGCCTTTTGGCTTGCCACGGGTCGGACAAGATGCACCTGGTTTGGTAACAGTTGCAGTGTGAAACCGGAAGCCATATCAATGAACTTTTCCTACCCTAGTGCTGGTTTGACAACCTGGGAAGTACCCTGGGTGAAATTCGAAATTGGCCCTTCACAGAGTATAATCTAGTGGGGGAGATGGGGGAATAAACCACCAGCCGCAGGATAACTTCCAATAGATACAGGCAGAGAGTAGCTTAGGGTCACAAAGGGGGCCATCTGACTCAGACCTGGAGGATCTTGGAAGACTTTCTTGTATAAGGAACACATGCTAAATTTAGGACTCCGCGTGGAGTCAGCTGCATCTAGTTCAAGCTGAGCTGGTTAAGCCTTGATAGGACCATTGATCCTTCAGCTGGGCATGCACGTACAGTCAGCACACGGAGGGCAAGGTGAGACCCCAGAAAGAGGCAGGCCACTACAGATTGGTAGGTGGCAGTTTTAATAAGCAAGGGAACTTGCATAATAGGCTTGACTTGGGTAAGATGAGTGGATCTCTGTGCCCTCCTGCAAGATGATGAGTTTACAAAGAGGCCTTAATAGCATTCAGTCACATGTACAGTTCAGATGGTCTCAGTAACATTAATCTCTCAAGGCTTGGAGTGACTCCTGCTGTGGGAACAGTGGGTAGAGTGTACTGGGGGCGGGGAAAGCCTGTGAAATTGCCGTGGTCCAGCTCACCGTTATCCTCTCGGTGACCTTCTCCAGCACCTGGTGCATTAAACTTCATTGGTCCGTTGAGTATTTTGACTAGATCTCATGCAAGATTTTGTCCCACTGTGCTTGCATTGTTCATTCGGAAAACACTAGTTCATGGAGTGATGCAGCTCTTTGTTGATACATTTCATTATACGATATCAAAAAAATCATATCGCCACCTATCTCATCAGAAAAGTCTTTCCATATTGGAAAGCTGTCAAGCTCATGCTGGCAGATACACATTTTCCAAACTTCTAATTTTCATTTGAAAGCTTGAATTTTATCATTGGCAAAATAGACTATCGGTTGTTTCACTTGAAATGAAAGGCCCACTTTGTTCATTTTTGAGAAATGTCTGTGAAATACCCAAGTCTGGATAATCATAGTTTGTCTATCAGTTGTTCTTTCAGGTGAAACTGGTGTTCCATGTTCATTCCTGAGACAACCGTTCAACTTCAGTGTGCAGCAGAGGTGCTTTGTATGTACTACCTGGATTTCCTCATGCAAAATATAAGACATGTACTCAAGAGTCAAGATTTAATAAAAGTAATAATTTTTATGGGTTTGTCAAGGACATTCTCAAGTAAAACTAGCCTGCCTTCCTTCCCTCCCTCCCTCCCTCCGTTCCTTCCTTCCTTTCTTCTCCTTCCATTCTTCCTTCCTTCCCTCCTTCCTTCCTTCTTCTCTCCTCCCTCCTCCCCTTCCCTCCTCTGTCTTCCTCTTCCTCTCTCCCTCCCTCTTCCTTCCCCACTCTCTCTTTTCCCTCTCGCCCTCTTTCTCTCTCTCTGCTGGTGCTCAGTGTTGAAGAATGCAATGATTACTCTTACTAATCATTGTTCTTGCAATGCAAGATCAGGGCACCATCACATTGCACCATCAGGGCAAACATGAAAACAGTGAAAAATGCAACTAATGTCTCAGTATTATTATAAAAGTAGTTTTGACCTACTGATCACTTAAAAGGGTCTTTAGACACCCAGGGACCACATTCTGAGAACGGCTAAGAACTCTATTCCTTCCTTCAGCTCTAGGCAGGAGTTTTGGGGGAGGAGGTTCAGATGAGTTTTTCCCGGTATTCCCTTCTGATCTCTTTTTATCTTCATATCAGGCTCTTCTCTGCTTATCTCATTTCCATGTATACATTCACTTAAACCAGAAACCTCTGCTTTTTGTCCTCAGAGCTACCACCAGGCCTCCCGGCCACCGCACTGTATCAATTCTCTCTTTACCCTCTACCCTGGTTATCGATGTCATCTCCTACCTTCTGTTCCATTGCTACTCTCTTTAAAGCCCTTTTGATCTTGTACCATGAGACAGTCTCTTAAATCATCTCTCTGTGCTTTCTCCATCCCTGTTTCCAAACCACTTTTTATACCATCATCACAGTTTTCTTTCTAAAATGCAGGATTGGTCTGCTGAAAATCTTTGGACGTCTACCAGAAAAAGTTCAAGTACCTTAGCGTTTAAGCTCCCACTTGAACCCCAACCTGCCTCTGCCATATCTCATGGTTCCTCCCTACACCTAGGGCAAATTCACCCATTCACTGGCTGACCTCTCCCTTCTTTGCTAATTCCTTAGCTATTTTTTCTGCCTGGAATAGTTTTCTCCCTTTTCTGCATTTCTTAAAATTCTACTTCAAGGCTCCAATAGGATTGTGTATTAGCTGCCCAGCCTTTCCATCCCCTTTATTCATAATGAATTATTCTTTCTTGGCTCCCATCTCCCACAGTTAAAAAAAAAATCTTTCTTTTGTATGTATTATGGTGTGACTTGAATTTAGTTACATGTGTATACTCCACCTTCTCACTTAAATGCTAGATCTCTTAAATATATGTTTATGTCACAAGAGATCTAGCAAATAAGTTCCTAAAAATAGTTACTAAATTGAAATGAATTCCCTAACAGTTTGATATTCCTCTCCCTAGACCTGAAAAAGGTAATGAATGTGAAATTCTATCTAAGTCCTGAAAATTTTGAAATGAAGTAACCAGTGACTCCTCAAATGTCACCCAGTAAATCCATGACAAGTCTGAGTGACATTCAGGATCCACTGAGTTTGACTCACCATGGGTGTCCAGGTGTTGGTTGAGTTGCATAATGTCCAAAAGTAAGAGACATTTCAACTAAAAAACAAACAAAACAAATAAGCAAAAGTAAAATACTTCTATGTTTCTCAGTTCTCTGCACTTATCAATATACCTACACATTTTAGATTGTCCGTATTTGTCTTTTGCTCTTGTGATATATTCAGACTTCATGCTGCCACATTGGCTTATGAATCTGCCTAAAAATGAGGAGGCTGCAACCTCCTCTCAATTTGACATTTTCTTAGAGGGATTCCCCAAAAGGCTTTCTTTTGCTCCAGTGTGATACCCAGAGCCAGTGAGATTCACCTGTGACCATACTTCCTTCCCCCTCCCCCAGGGTGCATATCTGCATACTGGGAGGCTGAGTGTCAAAGCATTCAGACAAATAACCACATTATATCCAGAAACACTATTTCCTCCTGACCCTTGGCTTTGTTTCTGAGTCTGGCTCAGCATTTTTTCCATCATACTTCCTTGAATCTTGGCTTCTGTTCTTTTCCATTCTCCGCCTTCTCCTTCCCCAACTACCTAATTCCACATGACACATATGACTAAATCTCAGCTCCAACCCGAGCACAAACCCCTGCCATATACTTATATATATGTATATATATATTTTTAAGCAGAAAATTATAATAGTGATTATATTTGTTTTTTCTTTAATAATTGCATTGAGGTAGAATTGACATATGAACTGTATATACTTAAGTTGTATGATTTGATAAGTCTTGGCATTACATATTTATATTTTGAATAAACTTTTAAATAATATTAAAAAAATTTTTAAAGTACCAACACTCTTGTGTAGGAGTGTGTATGTATGTGTGTGAGTGTGTGCTCCCACATGTGTGCATGTTTGTGTGTGGGGTTGGAGGGCAAGGAGGATGTACTCACAGAAGGCAAGCTAACTTGAGGATCCAGAGTCTGGAGGGCTAATCTTACAGACCCACACATCCAGGGGAGGAACTATCCCCAGGGCATAAATCAGGTGTGAAATATTAATCCAAGAAACAAGGGGTTTTTCAGGGGCAGATATTAATTTGAGTAAAGCAAGGTGTCAGCTCTAAATCCCAGAGCAGGGGGTGGGGGGAACATATTAAAAGTATTACAGAGAGAATGGTAAACGGTAGTATCATACTAGGAATAGAGTAAAAGAGTGCTATATTTTGGCTAACTTATACCACAAGTGGTGTGGTAGATAGCTTCCTCATTTCAGCAAACACAGCCTGGATTATGAACCAAGAGGAGGGACTGACTACAAATTAGAAGCCACAGAAGTGGTTCAGAGTGTGCCACTACAGAGCATGCCACTTTGACATAAAGGTTATTTTGAGCCCAAAGCAATTGAGAATAAACAGACTCAGGAAAGACTCTGCTTTCTCCTCTCTACCAGGAAGGGCAGGACAATTCTTAATCACCAGAGACAGCTCTAGACTTTCCAACCAAAAGAGGGCACCAGAGAAACCTATATGACAAGGCTTATTAACTAGCCCTTTTCTTTCGTTTCCCTGTATATTTACCTTTCCACGGTTTGCAACCCATAAAAGCCTAAACTACTTTTCCTTTGTCTTGTCATTTCTCTACAAAATTATTGTGCTTTGTTAAGATGCTATATAAACCCCAAGTTCTAACCACCCCTCCTGTTGGAGAAGGTCATCTAGCAGATGTGACCAGTGGTTGACCCTCAAGCTGGACAGGCAACTGGAGGCTCCCCACCTCATCCCCTGTCCTTGGAATGTGTGTTCCACCCACTTATCCCACACTAGGAGCCCCTTCAGGGATGCAGCCTTGAGAGACTAATGTGCTGTTGAGACCAACTGGACTGTGTATGTGACTGAACCTCTTTAAGGCCTCTATATAAACTTTTATGATTCTGGCAGGTGAGTGTGGATTTCTACTCATCTTGCAGGGGTCCCAAGACAAGCCTTGAATGGAAGTTCCCTTGCTTTTTAAATCTGCCACCTACCAATCTGAAGTGGCCTGCCTCTTCCTTTGGTCTCTCCTTGCCTTCCTAAATGGCAAGGGACCAGTTTGCAAACCAACACTTTTGAATTACTCATCACTGAGTTTCCCATATATATGCTCCATGCACATGTTAATAAACTTCGGCTTTTTTTTTTCTTGTTATTCTATCTTTTGACAGTCAAATTCACAGGGGCCCAGGCTGTGAACCCTAAGAGGGTAGAGGGGAAAAGCACCCTCCTCCCCCCTAACACCACCAAGCATATCCAAATGATCAATATCAAAAGCAGAAGAAGCCAACTATGACCTGGGCACCATACGATGCAGTCTGGACCATCTTGGTAGTAAGAGGAGCAAAGGAAAAAGAGGACAGTCTTGCTGCTGATTGATATCTGTGAGATCTACATTCTAGTGACCCACAGAAGATCAGAGGAAAGATTTAGGTCTGGGGGTCCTACACATCTCTAAACAGGACTTGATTCAGAGAAATCTTATTTTAAAACTCCAATCCATTTACTGTATGCCTCTATAACTGCTCTCATGCCTGAGAACCCAAGGGTTACACACAAATGCTGGTATATTACAGGCAGATCTCGTTTCATCGCGTTTCTCTTTACTGTACTTCACAGGTTTGCGTTTTTCACAAATTGAAGGTTGTGGCAACCCTGTGCCGAGTGAGTCTATCGACGCTATTTTTCCAACAGCGTTTGCTCACTTCATGCCTCTGTGTCACATCTTGGTAATTCCCACAATATTTCAAACTTTTCCTTATTATTATGTTTGTTGTGATCTGTGATCAGTGATCTTTGATGTTACTCCTATGACTTGCTGAAGGCTCAGATGATGGGTAGCATTATTTAGCAATAAAGTATTTTTTAATTAAGGTATGTACATGAGGGGTTTTGAGACATAATTGCATTACATACTTAATAAACTACAGTAGAGTGTAAACATGCCTTGTATATGTACTGGGAAACCAAAAAATTTGTGTGACTTGCTTTCTTGCATTATCGCTTTATTGTGGTGGTCTGGAACTGAGCCCGCTGTATCTCTGATGTACGCCTGTATGCACTGTTGCATGTAAGCTGCCTTTTGTTTTTGTTTATAGTCTATTTCCACCCCCAGCCCCCAAAGTAGGGTTTCCTTATATGCTCCTCTTACTGGCTCTCGGTAATTGCAGCAAAGCAACAGAACTTCCTGCATTTCTCTTTGAGTTGTAGGCTGCGGAGATGAACATATGGATGGAGGGGAAGGTCGGTGACAAGCATCAGTGCTGATTAGAAAAGATTAGATGAACTGGTTGCTGAATCACTTTCTATCCATTGACACACAGTTTAATTTGAACCAAAACCAAAACTAACTGTTGCCATTTCTATATGCTTAAAATTATAGACGTATGTCCTATAAA
Source organism: Balaenoptera acutorostrata (assembly GCF_949987535.1). NCBI lineage: Eukaryota > Metazoa > Chordata > Mammalia > Artiodactyla > Balaenopteridae > Balaenoptera > Balaenoptera acutorostrata. The sequence goes on along the minus strand of NC_080065.1, from coordinate 43,746,007 downwards.
CTGTGGCAAAAAGCAAATGTGTCTATTTTTGACTAAAAAAATATTTGTTAATGTCAACTACAGTGGGAATTACATTTGAAATAGTTTAAATAAGTTACTTGGAATCTAAAGGAAAAACAATTTTCTTGTTGTCCTAAGTTATTACAGAAATTTAAAATCTATCTCACTAAGAAGAGGGCAGTGAGATAATTATTTGACTGTCTACCATGTGCTGAGAATGTATGACATGCCACATGTATTATTATTTTAAGTTTATTTTCTTTTGTCTTCTCATAACAACTTTATGAGCTATTGTTATGATGTCCATTGTGTGAGTGAAGAAGCTTATTCTTAGAGGGCCAAGGTCAGGAAACAGGGCCCAAGAATGCACAGCTAGTAAACACCAGAACGGAGATGTGGACCCAAGTCCCCCAGGCTCCAAAATCCATTCTCTTTCCAGTATATTGCAGGACCAAATTACACTTTGAGATACAAAATCCCAGCTTACACTCTTCAAAACTGCACAATAGGGAAAAGAATCACATACATGTATTAGGTCATTTTTGCAGCATTTAGGATCTGAGCATTTCAGCCTGGTCAGTACAAGTAAATATATAAGAGAAATATCCGTTCTGTTTCATCAGTTTCTAGTCAAGGAAGCCATATGGGCCTAGATTGAAAATACCTTTTAAAGATGCGATTAAATATGAATAATTAGTCTCTCTTCTTTCCTTTCCTAGACATTGTGGCATTAATATTGGCATTTAGTTTCCTTAAATTGCATCCTAAAGTCCACGTCCACCACAGCTCCTTCCCCAGATGTCATTTCTGGAGCCTAGAATTTAACCCCCACACACACCTCTGCAATCTCCTTTTCTATAGACTTATATTTTCTTTTCTTTTTTTATGTGTTTTTTAAAAAATATCTTTATTGGAGTATAACTGCTTTACAATGTTGTGTTAGTTTCTGCTGTACAACAAAGTGAATCAGCTATAGGTATCCATATATCCCCATATCCCCTCCCTCTGGAGCCTCCCTCCCACCCTTCATCCTCATTTCAGAAGTAAAGACAACACAGCACCTTTGTACTGAGGATGCCAGCGGCAGGACATGCCAGGAGCAAGAACTAGAGGAAGAAAATGGCAGATGCCCCTTGATAACAAAGAAGCTGTATTCTTGAGCATGAGATAGCCTTTTGGGGAATTCCAGAAAGAGTTGGAAATGGGTTATTTGTACCTAATGTCTTCATCTCCTGAGAACCTTATAAGAGTTTCTCTTCAGATCATATTTAAGGTTGTGCCTTTTTAAAACAATCTTGACTGGAACTTGGTGAGCCTCTTTCATCTGAAAATTCTAAATTTTTTTCAGTTCAGGGAAATTTCCTTCTGTTATTTCCTTGATTATTGCTTCTACTTTCATCTCTCCCTTTCCATCTCTCTAAATATTATATGCATAGTGGGTCTTTTCCTTTTCAGTATTTTTGTTGTTGCTGTTCCCAAGAACGCTCTCTGCTTCTGTCACCCAGCTTCATCATTTGAGTTACTGATTTTCCATCAGTCTAGATATTTATAATTTCCATTTAAAAATCTTTTCTCCTTATTTTTCTTACCTTTGTTGTGACATAATGTCTTTACAATAAAATGTACTAATTTTAAGTGTGCAATTTGAAGAGTTAGGACAAATTTATATAGTCATGTAGCTATCACCACAAACACAATGGGGAACTCTTCCTTTGCTCTAAAGAATTTCTCTCATGGCCCTTTGCTGTCAATCTCCACTTAGTATTACTGATAGAATTAAAAAGCATAATGTTGACAAATTCCTTAGCCCAATGCCTGGCATGTGAGATATAGGCAATAAATGTTAGTGTCCTCCCTTTTTCCCCTTTCCTCTTAGTAAAATGGGAAACTTCACCAAGCCTCATCAGCTTCATGCCAAACTACCTGCTTCACATCCTGCAATTCCACTCGTGGGTATACATCTGGGCAAAATGAAAACACTAATTTGAAAAGATACATGGACGTCAATGTTCATAGCAGCACTATTTACAATAGCCAACCCAAATGCCCATCAACAGAAGAATGGATAAGGAAGATGTGATATATATCACATTAAAAAAAAAAAAAAGAAGAAGAAGAAGAAGAAGAAATTCTGCCATTTGCAGCAAAGTGGATAGACGTCAAGAATATTATGCTTAGTGGAATAAGTCAGACAGAGAAAGACAAATACTGTATAATTTATATGTGAAATCTAAAAGATAATACAAATGAATGTATATGTAAAACAGAAACAGACTCACAAATATAGAAAACAAACTACTGGTTACCAATAGGGAGAGGGAAGAGAGGAGGGGCAAATTAAGGGTATGGGATTTAGAGATACAAACTACTATGTATAAAATAGATAAGCAACAAGGGTATATTGTATATCACAGGGAATTATAGCCATTACCTTGTAATAACCTATAATGAAGTATAATCTGTAAAAATACTGAATCACTATGCTCTAATAAGTATAATCTGTAAAAATACTGAATCACTATGCTCTTGAAACTAATATAATATTGTAAATCAACAATACTTCAATAAAAAAATTATTAGGAAACAAAACAAAATAAAACTACCTGATTGCAAGTCCCAACTGTAAACCTCTTGCAGAATACAAATGACTCCATTTAAATATACAGTCTTCATTCATGAGGATGTGGTCCATCTTAGATGGTAGAAAACTGAGGTGCTGTCAAACAATACACTAATTGGAATCTTTGCACAATTACCCACCTTATAATGGTGAGGTATGCAGAATGGGCAGGAGTGAAAGAAAGGTTTGAAAAGTGTGTGAAAAGGAATAACAGATGGTACTTGGGTGCAAATAGAATAGAAAAGTCTGAGAGTAAAGGAAGAAAATAGAAAATGAGAGACTCAGCATGTAAAACTAAAAAGCCCTGGGCCTTTCATCAAGGACGGTTAGAGTCTTTGGCATGGCTAATTTCCAGCTCCACTAATTACCATCTAATGGTCAATTCTGGATGCTATTCTTTATTTTCCAGGTTGGGGCTTTTCCACTCTTGCCTTTGGAATGCCATTTGAGATTCTGATATCTAAATGAATTCATGCCACACATACTCAGTTGAAAGATACTACAAAAACAACAACAACAACAACAAAAATATCTGGGTGAAATGGCAGCAAAAGACCAAACCTGCAGATGTTTCAATGCTGCTTTTATTAATTCAAGCCAGTACTTGCCAGTCAAGTACTTACTAGAACTCTGGCACATGACCAGACAGCATTCATCTGTGAAGTGGCTGGCAGCCTGGGTGCTTGCCCTATTATTTCTGAAATCAGGAAGGAATTGGATCATTGTAACTAAACTCTGTGCAGGTCAGGGATGCTACACACTTTTAAGACTCAAGTCTCAGAGTGAGATGACCCCATGATTCGGCTCTAATCCACACAGAAGTTTAATTTCAGGCACCAATGAGTCCTTGAAAACCTGCAAGACAACAAAGTCAACTCAAGTATAAATCTAGGATTTCTATATACTTAGAGGAATTCCAGGGTTCTCCTTCTCCCTCATAAGGATAGAATCTTCCCAAGTCTGGAATTGCACTCATCTTAAAGTTCATTTTATTTGCTATTAAGATGGCCACCCCCAGCTTTTTTATGGTTACTGTTTGCATGGTATATCTTTTCCCCATAATTTTCCTTTCAATTTATTTGTGCCTTTGAATCTGTCTCTTTTAGAGGACACGCAGATGGACCTTATTCTTTTATCAGTCTGACAATCTCTGACTTTTGATTTGAGTGTTCAGACCATTTACCTTTAATGTAATTATTGATATGTTCAGAGTTACATTTGCCATATTACTATTTGTTTTCTATCTGTCTCCTAGCTCATTTGTTCCTCTGTTCCCCCTTCACTGACTTCTTTTTGTTAAGCTTGTAAGATAATGATGCCAGGCCTTGTTTTTGGCAAAAATTCTTTCTTTTTCTAGGATTGTTTAAAAAATAACCCAGTTGGTTTTGCATGATAAATGGGGCCACATTTGCTATTATTCTTAGTGAGATTACTTTTCCCATCTTTCCCTATCTACTCCTTGCTCTCTACCCTGCCCCACTGCTGCTTGAAGAAGTAGTTAAAGAAGTAATTATTTGACACTTGGACTATGGAGAATTCTAGTATGGCATGCGTATATGTGTATAATGGTTATTAACTTGAGAGAATGTGGGAGTAATTTTCCTCCCTGTTGTCAACTCCAGAATGAAGGAAAGAATTTGATGGCTATCACCCTTTTAATGTGAAAAAAAACTAAGAAATGTAATGTTAAAATTTTTTAAAGTACAGGGAACCATATTCTCTGTGATTTCAAGTATGTCAAAATAGAAATATGGAAAAAATAAACATGTTTGCTCAGAAACAAGACAACTTAATGTTAGTAATTTCTGGTGCTGGTGTAATGACTGTTTTACAATCATTTTTCTGAATTCCAAACTTTTTACAATGTGAATATATTCCCTTTAACCCTAAATGATTTTTTTTCTGACCTAAAAATTGATATTTATTTAAAAATAATTCAAATAATATAGCTATTCTAAAGAAGAAAACAGAAATCACCTCCATCCCTTTTAATGTTCACTTGTATTTGGTGAACATTGTTTCTGAAATCTGCTTATGATTATCACATTAATTTTATAATCAGACATCACAAAGGGAAAGAAAAGCAAATGTTGTGTCTATGCTCCAGACTTATAGGTAATAAATTTCTATATATGTCATTTATTTTACAGAGAATATATCCAGATTCTTTCTAGTACCTGCACTGCATTTTCCTCCTGGGCAAATGGTGAAGCAGGAGAAGAATTACTTACCTCACAGTAAGAGAGAAAAGACAGCACACTGGGGCCATGTACTGACACAAATTTGGTACAGGACCTTACAAATAACCTCTTCAAAACTCAGTCTTTGTCTTCCATAAAAATACCTCCCTCACTCACCATACTGCATAGTTTGAGGATAAAACCTTTTACAAGATGAACATGTCGGGACTTCCCTGGTGGTCCAGCGGTTAAGAATCTGCCTTCCAATGCAGGAGATGCGGGTTCGATACCTGGTCAGGAAACTAAGATCCCACATGCTGCGGGGCAACTAAGCTCGCGTGCTGCAACTACTGAGCCCACATGCCACAACTAGAGAATCTGTGTGCCACAACTACAGAGCCCACACACTCTGGAGCCCACGCCACAACTAGAGTGAAGCCCACACGCCTCAACTAAGACCTGACACAGCCAAAAATAAATAAATATTAAAAAACCAAGATGAATGTGTTATTACTACTCAAACTTCTTCCTGCATTTTCTTCTAGCCCTTATATATGAAATAATTTTATTTCTTTAAACTATAAGCTGAATAGAGACAATAACTTTTTTTTTTTTACTTCTTAGTATTTTTTTGTCTTATACTATGTGGTCCAATCTATTATTGTATAGCAGACAATTTATTAATAAAACATCTCATTAGAAGAAGATATGTAGTAATAATGGATTCTGTGGTTTTTGTCTCAAGTTTGCAAAAGACTAATCACATTGCTATATTGTATACAGGAAACACCACAGACAGACTTAATTTGCTTTCTGTTTTTTCCCTTTAGAGCATCAAAGTGAAAACCTACCAAGGAGCTAAAAAAAAAAAAAGTTGGTGCATTGGAAGAAATATTAATCTTGGATAAAATTTGTGTATTTAAAATCACAGCAGTCACATTCTTCTTTGAAAGAGTCATCTTTTTAAATTTAACATATAAGACAGGATGCTCATTTACCTTGACGTAAAATACACAGCTGATGCACAAGATAAGACAGAATTATACAAAAATACCAAACCTCTGACCTCAAATCAGTATACAGGATGCACCATACATAGGACATTCAAAACACTCTTTTACTCTCTCAGCTATTTCTAATTATATCAACTTAAATCACTGTAATCTGATAACCAATTTCTTTTTTTAAATGGGTTGAAATTAGGCACTTAATAGATTACTAGAATCAACAAAGTTCGTGCTTCTTTGTTCTTGAATGCAATCAAAATATTTTCTTCTAACGAGTTGGTCCAATAAAAGTCTTGTAGAAATGCACACACCCTTAAACTATTCATTTTAATGAGTTTATTCTGAGGTAAATTAAAAAAAAAAGCAACGAATATACTTTATGTTAGACCATGCAGAAAAGTTTATTGGAGTGAGTATGATACATGCTTCAGGGCAGTAGTTATTATATGGTGTGTTTTACTTTTTAATAAAATGCACACAATTTTTTACACTGTCTGTTAACAATTTTACAACCTAATAGTAGTAACACACAGTACACCAATCTCCTTTCAGGCTGGTGCTCCTGATAAGGAACGCACAGGGGGGCTCTCGTAACCTGAATAAAGGCAGTGGTGTCTCTCAATTAAACACTAAGTATCGGGATGTACTGTGTGAAGTGCTTCTGGAACGAAGAAGATCTGAGCTGTTGTTACTTCAAATGATTGCTTTTACTTGAGCTAAAGCACGTTAAACTTCAGGAAATTAGCCCTAGTTAATAGACAGGTTAAGAATATACTTTTACTCTTATTTAATCAACAATTTACTTGTGTGAAGTACATGTGTTAGTATTGTAGCCAGGTATGATGTGGGCTAAGGAAGCTTACAGTATTTTTGAGGAGTAATGGTGTGTACATAAAAGATGAATAGCTTCATCCCCTCCCTCTCCCTCTCCCCACATTTTTTTTTCTGTCTCTCAAAATGCAAGACACCTCGGGGGCATGGCAGGAAGACTGTCACCTGTCATTGGACCTATGATGCTAAGATCTCTCAGAAAGCCACAATTAGTGTGACGTGTGGTGACTTCCTTCTGCTTGGCTACTCTGTAGCAGAAAGAAACAATTATGATACTCACTTTTCCCCATCTAATCCTCTTTCCGCTTTTTTTTTTTAATTTATTTATTATTTATTTATTATTTATTTATTTTTGGCTGTGTTGGGTCCCAGTTTCTGCGTGAGGGCTTTCTCCAGTTGCGGCAAGCGGGGGCCACTCTTCACCGCGATGCGCGGGCCTCTCACCATCGCGGCCTCTCCCGTTGCGTTGCACAGGCTCCAGACGTGCAGGCTCAGTAGTTGTGGCTCACGGGCCCAGCAGCTCCGCGGCATTTGGGATCCTCCCAGACCGGGGCTCGAACCCGTGTGCCCTGCATTGGCAGGCAGATTCTCAACCACTGCGCCACCAGAGAAACCCTCTTTCCACTTCTTGAAAAACAGGACTGGAGACAGGGACTGTCTGTAGGAGATTGTTGAATCCTGCCTTTCATTCTGTCATTTGGAAGATTTCTTTTGAAAGTTTTGTCCCCAATCTCTATGCATAGATCAAACTGAAATAAAAGGTTAAACACTGAGTCTCAGTCTCTTGCAGGAAAGCTCCTGAAATTCCAGACTTAGTCTTTTTTCATCAAGATGTGACTTCAAATATGGTAAGATCAAACATAATCATAGTTATGAGTGTCACTGGTATCTGCCTAGTATATTGCCGTGATTTCCATGGTGTGTCAGATAATTAAAGGATTTCCAAGCCTCAACTCACCAGTAAAGAACATCTAGATCTCAAGGCCCTGCAAGGAGTACCAGGCTTAGAATGGCCTTGCCAAGAAGACCCAACTTAAAACCAAACATCCCCACTGTACAGTTGAGAAGAGAAGCAGCCAGCTGGGAGGCAGAAAGCAGAGAGATCCTGCAAATGGGCCCTGGGTCCTACTGCCCAGTCTTCATGGTATTGAAATTCTCTAGCCTGTGATGGGAGGAAAATGCAAGGAAGTCTTGCGTAAAGTTCTGAACTCATTAGCTACGGCAGAAAGCCTTTAATATATTTTAAAAGGAAAAAAAAAAAAAAGCTGATCTCAAAGCAAGGAGTCCAACATTAGAAATGAGAACTTATCCTTGTATATTTTTCACTATGGTAAAATTTCAGCACGTGCTTACGTGTGTGTCTGATGTGGGAGGGCTGATCCTGGGATGTAGTGGATTTGGGAGCTCAGGCCATTTATAGCAGCAGAGGATCCATTCTCATCAGTTAAGAACTGGACCTCCTGGGCACCACATGCTGTAGGGGACAATGCACCTGGGGCTGAAGAGCTGGCACATGCTTCTTTACTTTTCCTCAAGGTTGATGGTTAAAGGCTGTTACTTGGAATTGCTAAATTCAAGGTTAAATTTTAATATGAGGATCAAAAATACTCGTTCACCAGATTACAATGTTAGATTTTAACTCTCTTTTTATTGTTCTACTTAAGATGTTGACAACAGTGCTCCCATTGAAACGGCAGCCTTTAGCCTTTAGTAATGCACTGCAAAGTTCACTTCCAGTGGCGGTTTCAGAACTTCTGGGTAGGAGGTATTTAGAGACAGCAGTCTGATTGGAAGGGCTGTCTAGTGGATTCACCTGGAAGTTGTGTTTGCGTTAAAATGCCTGCTGTTTACAGTTGAATTGGAAATTTTAGTTAGAAAGTAGCATCATTTCCAGGATTTTAAAGCTCTTCTTTTCATTTTTTAGATTATAATTTCCATGGGTGAGGATGGGGATTAGGGGAGTGCTGATGGAGACCCACCAAAGGGCTAAATCCTGCCAGCTCCCCACTGGCGTAGCTGCTGATAGCGTCCCAATAACAGTTTGTAAATTTCTTCAAGCTGTTTCACCTCTTCAAGCCTTTCATTTTGTCCCTATTACATTTACCATACCAACCCTTTAGATTGCCACGGAACGGAGGACTGACATCCTGTGTAAATGATCAAATCACAGAAGCTGGTATTCATAGCAAACAGAGCACACGTTTTAAACAGATTTTTCTCTAGTAGTCTTCTTGAAAATCTCCCTTGGGTGAGAAGACTAATCTAATGGAGGGAGACTTGAGAAGTGTTGAAAATCAATAAAGGATACATAGGATACTATTATTTTTAAAAGGCTGATTTGCCAGAAGCCTCTTTATTTGAACAATACTGTGACTGTACTGGGCACACGGACCATGCTCTGAGCCTGGGTCTTTCTTAGTTTTCTCACTGTTGTGCAGAGCAAGACAGTTAATTCACACTGAGCAGATAACAACATGTTTGACAGAGAGGATATCCTGTAGGAAAGTGCAGTGCATAGACGTGGTGGGCAGCCCTCACACAGTGCAAGCCGTGGCCCTTCGGGGGGCCGCCTGGAGAGAACATGCCAGCCCTTCTCTCAGCTTCTCCTTCCACCCAGGTTTACTCAAGCACTATGCAACCACCTTTTGCTTTGGTGCAAATATTTGTTTTCTAATTGAGCCTAGATATTGGTTTTATAAGAGGTAAAATTATAAATTATTGTGGTTGAGTAAACATCAAATTTTGTAAAATATGTCCTCCCACAAGCCTCATTTCAAGCACAGTTATGACATAAAAAATATTCAGAGATTAAATTGCCCATGAATCTAGTGCTCGGAGAAAATAATTGAACAAATTGGATCACTGAAATTCAAACTGGGTCATAGAAATTACAAATATTTACAAAGGATGACCTTTCACAGTATGGCTGCAGGGCTCTGGATTCCGAGAGAAAGTGAAACAGCTTCTTTGTGGTTGTGTAGTTCTGATTTTCACTGCGTTACCCTTTATATATACATATATATTGCTTCCAACTCCTTTTCCTGCAAGTTCATATCATTTTATTAACATTAAAGGAAGACTATAATTTTAGAAATTGAAATTGAAGAATGGGAAACTATGTAGCACTTTGCTGGGTTTGAGATCAATGTTTTAAGAATAATTTGAAATATGATTGTATTGTGCATGTTTGTGTGTGTATATATATATATATATATACATGTTACATTTCTATTTATCTATCATCTATATCTATCTATCATCTATATCTATCCATCTATCATCTATATCTATCTATCCATCTATCATCTATATCTATCTATCATCTGTCATCTATCTATCTTCTGTCTATCATTGTCATCTAATCTATCTCAATGGTGCACTGAAGCTAGCTCATACTGGTTCATGAGAACTGACAAATACATTTTCAGGAATTCTGCAAGCTGGTTAGGGCTATGTTGGTAGCTTGAAAATGGCTGTGACAAAACTAGTTAGACCATGAAAACTGGTAAATGACACAAATCAGGGATTTTTTTCCTCCTGGAGAGCCAGTTGTTCAATAATTTACCAATATACCATTGTAGGCTTGGTATGGAAAGGGACTTCATACATAGTTCAGTCCACAGTGGAAGAAATAATTAATTCTAAAAAATACCAAAGTTAAAAAAAGAAACTATTTTGCAATTTAATTTAATGAATAAGCTCATAAATTGTCTTAAATATCACTTTTCTTATTAAATGTTTTAAAATAAAATAATAGAGTTTAGTATATTTCTTAATCATTGTCTCTGTTTTAGGACACCTGTACAAAGCTAACTTAGGACATCTCGACTTATTAATTTAGTCAAAATAATAATTCTACATTTATGATTTTTAGATAGTTGCATAAATGTATGCTAAAGTTAAATATTAATGAAAGTGAAAACTATATGCAAAGTGGATGAATCAAACTTTTCTTGTGGTGTAGTTTTTGTGTGTTTATTTCTTGTAAACTCTGTTATTTGGTGTTGAGGTATTTTTTCCCCAATTTGTGTCCATGCACGCATGCGTGCGTGTGTGCATGTGTGTTTATACACACACGCACAGATGCACAGACACATACATACATAAACCTCAACAGATCACAATATTAAGGAAATAGGGTATCTGGCTCATTTAATATTCTACTTAGAAACCAGGAATGAATTATGTTAAAAACTGTGCTGAGCTTATAAGTAGCTCTTTGATTTGGCCAAACAGCTTTTCCTCTCTTTTCTAAAATGTTAAAAATGCCATCTTTTCTATTTTTCCCCTTTAGGTTAACAACATGTTTAGTTGAAATGTGCATAGTCCTGGTTCAGTAAATACTTTGCCTAGGAGTCAGAGGACAAGTGTGAATTTTTAAAAATTTTATCTATTCGATTTATTTCTAAGAATGTGCTGAGCTTGGATCAGAGCAGGTTGTGCACTGGAGTTGTGTACCATGGTGACTGAATATGAGAGACCTGAGTTTGTTGGGCAAAGAAAGGACAGGTGGAAAGAATGATTTCGGAACCTGGAGATAGATAGCAGGCATGAAGAAAATTCTAAAACTGGACACTTCTGAGCAATCACAGGCCAGGAAGAGGATACCAAATCTCTGGAAAAACTTAGCCTTTCTTCTAGCTACTGAGGACCTCAGCACTCCCCAGGTGCATATCTTTGACCATCAGGATCTCAGAAGTAGATGTAGAGAGCCACGAGGTAGGTTGCCTCTGAGTCCACAGATAATTCCCTGGAAATTAGTTTTTAAAAATTAAATGTATGGCATTTAATTTCTCCATTGATTTGCTGCTTTTTGAGAAAAGTAGAGGCCAGGACTTTCCAGATAAGTACAGGTTCTGATCTTGTGATGGTCAATCGGGTAGAGAGACGGAGTTGTTGCAGAAGTATCAGAAAATTTTACAGCAGTAGTTCACATGTACATTCATTCATTGTTTTTTCCCCTAAGAAATGGAGCAACCTAGGAGCTTATGCTACAGTAGAGTCCGATGCACCACGGTGATTACTTCAAGAACAAAGAAGCTCATACGAAGGTGTGATGTCTTTCTGTTGGTGCGAGGTTTCAAACTTGAAATTCTTTAAAATACGTTTCCGGAGATCTATTTAAACATTGATATGCCACACTCAAAAAGCAGTGGCTTGTTGGTAAAATGCAATACTGAAATGGAATACTGCTTTTTCATAAAAAGAAGAACCGCATTTGGAAAATTAAATATCTTTAAAAATATTAAAAATAAACATACTCTCACAGCTTGAGGGTTTGAATGAACCATGTACCAAGGAGTTGAGACAATTCCTACTTTGGGTTACATCCTGGGACCCCCTCACGTTCAAAAGATGACCAGCATTTCTGCGGCATCCATCTACATTGTCAGTTCCATTCAGAAACCATTTTAGCATATCCCACACACAACGTGACTTGTCATGACAAATCACTGTTATGCCACATAAAACTGCTGTGCTTTTTCAGTATAAAAGAGTTTTGAGTTTTAGAGTTCAATACCAAAATTAGGCGTGTTCTGTAAAAGCTTAAATTAATCCATTCAGTGCACTTGCTTTTAAACAAGTCTATCTTGATTTTCTATCCTAGATAGAATTTCAGCTCAATTGCACTATTTTCCAAACACTTTGGAAAGAAATCTTTCCAAGTATAGAACCCAACACAAAGATGCTGAATATATTCTCTGTGATTTAATTCTATTTTCAGTCCATATTGTATATAGACTCCACCTGGGAAATTTTTCTCATTTAAATGTGGGGAAGAGATCTTCTTCAGGTAAAATTCCTTTCTTGGCATTTACAAATATTGACCATCATGCTAAATGTGGATATCCATCAGGAATCAATGGAAAAAGCTTAATTTATATTATTTTGAAAGTAAATGTTTCAATGATCATAAAAATCTTTTTATGTGTTCCTTAAATACTTTGAATGGTGATTTAATATATAAACATATTTGTACAGGTTATTTTTCATCTTCAAAACACTTTGTAATTTTGCTTAAATACTCAACAAAAATGAGTAATTATTTTAAAATATTTTTCAACATTTTATAAAATAAATCTTTAATGTATTGGTTTTGGATCTTGCTTGATCTGTCATTTTCTAAGTGATTAATCCCTGATGGATTACACAGAGTTATGTGACTATGTCTTTAATTGTATTTATAAATTTCTTGTCACATATTTGAGGCAAACCTGAGGATAGATCACTGAATAATTATTTCTTCTCTTCTAAAATATTTCATTTCTCCATTTTCTTCTTTAGTGGTCTTTTGAAGAATCCAATCTGTTGAGAAAATACCAAACATAATACAATTAGTTATTTGAATTTAGGTAATAAATACTAATCTCAGATAAAATTTAGTTTAGTAAAATGTTAGCAATTGTGGGCATACAAATAATATAATCAAGAGGTATTTTTTTCATTGATCTATTAAGTAATACTGAATGTCAAGAAATGACATTTATCAAATTGTTATTTCATTTTTAACTTTTTTGTAAATTAAATATATCATGTCTCCTAGTAAAAACTAGTATATGTAGCAAAATAACTTAAAGGGTTTTGGAAAAATATTTTGGGAGACATACAAACTGCAGTTAGCTGGCACTGTCTCTACTTTGCCATCACCTTTCTTTTTCAGGGATGTGGCAGAGAAATTTCCATCAAGTAACTGATGGTCATAAATTGAGGTAATTATTGCTGATGGTGAATCTCGTAGGTACACTATGGCTAAGGGGCTGGGGAGGATTTCTGAGTTGTCTGGATTAACTTTAAATGTGTTAGCACATCTGTCTATATAGGCTTGACATAAAGAGTCTCTTGAAAACACCCTGTATCATTTGGATATGAAAATGAAGTCATTGAACATATGAAAAATTTCACGTAGTGGTGAATGTGGGTCCCTTTTCATTATGCTTTGTGATATGGGGCATCATAAAAATTACAAGTGCTTTATTATTTCCAATTAAAGAGTTTAATAAAAATAAGGATAGGAGGGTTTCTCTGGTGGCGCAGTGGTTGAGAATCTGCCTGCCAATGCAGGGGACACGGGTTCGAGCCCTGGTCCGGGAAGATCCCACAGGCCACAGAGCAACTAGACCCGTGCACCACAACTACTGAGCCTGCGCGTCTGGAGCTTGTGCTCCGCAACAAGAGAGGCCGCCACAGTGAGAGGCCCGGGCACTGCGATGAAGAGTGGCCCCTGCTCGCTGCAACTAGAGAAAGCCCTCGCACAGAAACGAAGACACAACACAGCCAAAAATTAAATAATTAATTAATTTAAAAAAAAAACAAAAAACAAAAAAACCTTCCCTGAGCAAAGGTGCAGTCTAGGGCAGGATCCTCTACACCTATGTTTAAAAAAAAAAAAAAAAAAAAAAAGATAGGAGCTAGAAGGTACCTTTGCAATATTCTAATCTAAAATGGATATTTAAAAAAAAGAAATTAAAAAAAGGGTCCTAGAGAAGTGTTCTTTTTTTAAATTTGTATTTGTTTTTTTTTTAATTTGAGAGTGGATTATAATAGTTCAAGCAAAGACAGTGAGTTAATTCTTTGAAAGTGTGGTATTTTCATGTCATTTTAATCATGAAGTTATGGTAAATTATGCAAGGGAATTATATATTAAAAAAATAATTATTGAACAATTGAGAGCTTCGAGGGCCTAAATGGTCAAACATATGCAGTTTTAAATTAGAGAAATTTTACTCAGGGCTTTATGTCTTTCTCCATGCCAGAATCTAGTTGGTGGTAGACGTCACAGAAAAGGTGACAACAGAACAAATGAACATGAAGAAACAATAAATGTGTCTCCCTTAGAATGCCAGTTCTCTTGCATGTATCAGGCCTTTTCCTTTGAGCCAACTATAAAAGTTCTGGATTCACAAACCATTAAGCCCTTTAACTTGTACCTGCATGTTCTGAAAATAAATCAGACAAGGCTTTTACAAAAGCAAGTGGTGAATCATGACTTTTCTCTTTCCTGCCTCGCCCAGTTCCTGATCTTTTCTTCTTCTTTCTCAAGTCTTTTTGCTTCTTTTCAACCTTCCTTTGCTTTCACATGTCAAATGCTTTATTTTAAAGCTGAATTTCTGTTATCTAAACTTTTCCACCCAACTGATTCTATTAACATTGGGTTTTCAGTGGAAGTTGGGTGATTAGAGAGGAGATTAGGAAAATACAGTTTATAGCTTCAAACTGAACAGGGCCAATACTAGTCAACATTTGCGACAAGTTAAGTGTGTTTTGAGCACCCAGACTTTCTTGGTAGCTTTCGCTTTCCTTCTTTTTCTTTTTGTATTTACTCAGTGATCTTATTTGTGTCCCCCTAGTTCAAAACCCTGTGGCAAAGGTCTGATTAAACAGTCCTTGGCAGAAATACACACTCAATGACTTTAATATAGAATAAATGTTGAATGAAACATTTATATTAACATATAAAAGACTAGATGGCAGTGCTATTCCCCATCCACACTCCCTAAGGATATGCATGTTGGATGAGGAACAAAGCTTTGGGATTAGTAAGTAAATCATCAAGGGTGGATCAGACATCAGTATGAGATCAAGTTAAGAGGAACGATCTGATTTCTCGGGGATCCTCTGTGGACCGAGTCTCATTCTACCCTGTTGGTTATATTGACTTGACTGGGCGTCTCCCTTATTGTGTGGTACCATATTTCAGGACATGTTTCCCAACCTATTTAAACCTGTGTCCTCTACAAGCCTTCTCCCTTCAACATCAAGTATATTAAGCACCTACTAAGATTTTGTCAAGCTTCAATCTCTGCTATGCATGCTACGAAGGTAAAGCTATAAAGACTGTGCCTTTTTTTTTTTTTAAACATCTTTATTGTAGTATAATTGCTTTACAATGGTGTGTTAGTTTCTGCTTTATAACAAAGTGAATCAGTTATACATATTCATATGTTCCCATATCTCTTCCCTCTTGCATCTCCCTCCCTCCCACCCTCCCTATCCCACCCCTCTAGGTGGTCACAAAGCACCGAGCTGATCTCCCTGTGCTATGCGGTTGCTTCCCAATAGCTATCTATTTTACATTTGGTAGTGTATATATGTCTATGCCACTCTCTCAGAATGGGAGAAAATATTTGCAAATGAAGCAACTGACAAAGGATTAATCTCCAAGATTTACAAGCAGCTCATGCAGCTCAATAACAAAAAAACAAACAACCCAATCTAAAAATGGGCAGAAGACCTAAATAGACATTTCTCCAAAGAAGATATACAGATTGCCAACAGACACATGAAAGAATGCTCAACATCATTAATCATTAGAGAAATGCAAATCAAAACTACAATGAGATATCATCTCACACCGGTCAGAATGGCCATCATCAAAAAATCTACAAACAATAAATGCTGGAGAGGGTGTGGAGAAAAGGGAACACTCTTGCATTGTTGGTGGGAATGTAAATTGATACAGCCACTATGGAGAACAGTATGGAGGTTCCTTAAAAAACTAAAAATAGAACTACCATACGACCCAGCAATCCCACTACTGGGCATATACCCTGAGAAAACCATAATTCAAAAAGAGTCATGTACCACAATGTTCATTGCAGCTCTATTTACAATAGCCAGGACATGGAAGCAACCTAAGTGTCCATCAACAGATGAATGGATAAAGAAGATGTGGCACATATATACAATGGAATATTACTCAGCCATAAAAAGAAATGAAATGGAGGTATTTGTAGTGAGGTGGATGGAGTTAGAGTCTGTCACAGAGAGTGAAGTAAGTCAGAAAGAGAAAAACAAATACCGTATGCTAACACATATATATGGAATCTAAGGTAAAATAAAGGTCCTGAAGAACCTAGTGGCAAGACGGGAATAAAGACACAGACCTACTAGAGAATGGACTTGACAGGGTAAGACTGTGCCTTTTGAAATGGAATTCCAGCTCTAGGAGGAACCTTTGGCCTGTTCCCTGCACAAAGTCTCAGACTGAGAATTTTGATGAACTTCCAGACTGGTGGGATTTGGAAGAAGAAGGAAGAAAGGATAGTCCTGAGGTTTCTGGTCCATATCTAGTTAGTCTAAAAAGATGCCTGGGGATGAGAGTAGCTCTTCTGAGCCTACCACAGACCAAATTCTTCAGGGAGGTTCGAGCAGGAGGAGGGCCAATTAATCTTTTCAGTAGAATGGAGCTGCTGAAAGTCTGAATCCAACCGGGGGTTCTCACTCCAGTACCAAATATATTTATACATTTCAGAGAGTTTATGACCCTCTTAAACAAAACCCAATTCCTGGAGCTCCAGAGTGAAGAGCCTTGCCTCATAGCCTGCAGCGGTGGGACATATTGGATAAGGGGTGGGCTTTGCAGATAGAGCATTGCTTGAACCCAGTCCCTTACTAGCTGGTAACTCTTGGAAGAGTTACTCTCTGTTTGCTTCAGTGTCCCCAAGGGTAAAATGTAGTTAAAATACTCAGTTGAAAAGGTTGTAAGGAAAACAGAGTGAATAGAAGCAAGAGAGAACATAGAGCGAGGGGGCTCATAGTGTTGACACAAAAGTGAAATGCCCAGATTCAGATCTTTACTTTGAAACTGACAAACCATGTGGCCTTGGGAAACATATTTAACGTTTCTATGCCTCAGTTTCCTCGCTTACAAAATGAGGTCCATAAGAGTGTCTTCCCCATAGGGTTGATGTTAGTATCTAAGTGGAAAAGCTTAAAACAGTTCCTGGTATATAGTAAACACTCAGTAAGTGCTAGTTCCCTTCCCTTCTACTGTGGAATCACCTTTCTCATTGCTGGAGCTTCCACTGATGTGTCTGCTGACTAACTATACCTACTGGTCAGGACAGGCCAAGGCTGTTAAATGATCTTTCTTTGGGCTTAAAAAGAAGATCTAAGAAGCAATCAGAATGTGTCATCGAAACATCTCCTGGATGGAAGAATGTGTTTGTTTTTATACTTATGCTTTTTTCAGACTGATGACCAAAAAACAGGTGGCTGAAACTTATTTGTTAGTTTTAAAAAGAGGTATACAACTAGAGAGACTATCCAAATAGTCAGCTCTGGCTTTCCTCTTCTCTTGGCAGTGGTGTCCTAAAACTATAGGAGCAAGTGCTGTGCTTAGAAGACCGTACTGAAAGAAATCAACAGTAAAATCTCCTATTACAGGTGCATATGAACAAAGAAACCAAATTCTACATTTCAAGCACAACCTTGACACCACTAAGCCGGGCCTTGGGTACCACAGTGTGGCAAAGCCAGGTATTACAGACAGAGCACGGATACCCTGTAAAGTAGGAGGAAGAGCTGGAGGTTTGAGGTGGTGGAGAATTCTGTCCTGGAGACTTTGCTGGAGAAAAACAATGGATTCTACTTACTGAAATAAATGCTCCTGATATACATGGCTTTGTTCATCTTCTCTGAGAGTAACCCCCCCAAAGAGGAAGTTAAGTCATTATAACTAACGTTAGTCAGAAAGGATAGGAACAGTTGGTAATTTGGTGGGAGAGAAATTTGTTATTTAAACTATTTGATTAAAAGATAATTCTGTTGCTCAGGCATCAGAAAAATGAATATGTAACCACAATCTGTAGTTTTAACATAGTTTAGCTTTTAAACAAAACAATAAGTAAAATATAGGGTGATATATGGTAGAATAAATGCCAATTTGATATTTAACTAGAAAAATATTAAATTTAACTTTTTATGAGATTTTATGCTCTATTAAATTTATCCTAAAAGCTATCATTTCAGTTCTGCTTAATTTGAAAAAAGATACAGCTAAGTGTTTGAAAAATTTTGCGTATCTCAGTTTAAGCAAAACATCTATGTAAATATAGAGATTGACCCGACAGAAAATAGATGGTTACTCAGTTTTACAGGAGGATTTGAAACAGGAGTCTATGCAACTATAAGATTTCCGTTTCATCGACTAATTGAATAAATCTCTCATTTCTCACTCAGGCATGCAACTATTGCATAAAATGTGGTATTTTTATATAGTAAAGAAGCATTTACTTTTTAAGATACATAGAGATACGTGATTAGGATAGGGTTTATCTTAACCATAATTTTGTTGCTATATATTCTTAAATTGACATAGGAATTCATTTTTTTTCTATAAAAGAGAGTTTTCATTCTTCTCTGCTTATAAAAGTAATGCATACTTAATTTAAAATTTCCAGTGTTATAGACAAATGAAGATCCCCTATAATCCTAACCTCTAGAGAGATCTTCCATAATTTTTGGATATGTCTATTATTTTTTCTTGTACAAAAGTGGGATCAAGTTGTGCACAATGTATGAGATATACATTTTTCTTTTTAATTTTGTCTTGGTTATCATTTCAATTGCTGTGTGATACTATATTTCACAGCATGGATAAATCACAATTTGTTTCACCAATATGCTGTTGACAATTGAAGTAGAAAAGTCAAAGGAACTTTGGTTCTTACCTTCCACAGTGCTAATATGAGCAGCATTAATAGCAATAATCCAGCAAAAGCACTCAACAGGATAACCCATAACGGCACTCTGCCTGGTAGCCCATCTTTGGATATTTGAATAGCAAGCTGAAAATTATTAAACAAGATTGTTAACGTTGATAAACACCTATTAGAACTCTCAGTACACTGAGTTCTTTCAGGCTATAATTTTCTACCAAACAGTGTACTTAATCTCATTACTACATACAGAGAAAACAATGAGTTCATATTTTAAAATGCCCTGCATCTATTCTAAATCTCTAACCATGTCATATTCATTATTACCAAAACAATTTTATAATTTTATCCTTCAGAAATTTATACATAAAGAGTAAACTATCTATGAATCAGAATTCTCAATGGTAGAGGTGAATTTAACTCAGGGAGAACTAACAGTATTATATGCTTTAAAGATTTATTAGTAGTCTTCACTGCATCATCACAATAGCATAAGTTTGGGCTGGAACGTCGTCACAGGTTATTGACATATAAACCTGAGTACGTCTTCTAATTCTAACTGTAACTTTAATTCTAATTCTAATGTGCTTTATTTTTTGTTTACAAATTGAGGTATAATTTTCATATAGTAAGATGCATAAATCTCAATGTACAGATAAATGAATTCGTGCATACATCGCCCCAGTATGTTTTTTAATTATACCACACTGTCTATTCTAGTTGACATACTCTTAGCATCTTTAAATTAGGTCTTAACTGAAGTAAATCTTGAAGGAGACAGCTTTTAGAGTTCCAGCTGCTCAAGCTCTCTCAGTGTGGCACCCAAACCTCAGTGAAACTTGTCTGCCCTGCATCCCATCCCTTAGGTTTCTGAGAAAAAAACTAATTCAGGGTAGCTATCAATGACCAATAGCTCAAGGTTCTGCATCTCGGTTTAATGGGGAACATCTCAATTCTTTAACCTGGAGGGGAAGAGTAGGGGTTAAAAAAAAAGAAACTAACAGGGGAGATATTTGTATACAGTGGATATTGATCCAAACCCCTCAAATGGCTCCGGGTAGGTCACTGCCCATGCATCCGAAAGACAGAGCTGGCAGGAGTACAGATGTACAGAGAATCAGACCTTTGAAGATAGACTTTAAACACATCTAAAACATTTCCTTGAACTTAGAGGTGCAGAAAGGGAAGTCTGGATGGGATCAGTGACTTCCCCAAGATCACGGAACTACAAAATGATCATTTTTAGTGATTTTAACAATTTAAGTATAATTTTTCTTTAGGATAAAATGTAAAATAAAGAGCTCCATGCGGAATTTTAAACTAACATTCAGGGGAAATAAAGCTAACTGTAATATTTTAACAATACATATTTAGGAATCAAATATACTCTTTTCCAATATAATATATACTCATATTTTTTGATGCTTACTGGCGAAATTTTAGCTTCTCTACATGTGGAACAACTTTTCATTTATTGGGCTAAGTGCTCTTTATAAAGTAAGTAAACATTATATCCAGATATTCTATGTATCTATTCTTTAAAGGTAAATATTTATCAGAGGTCACTGGAATTATTTAAAATAGGTACTAATTTGAAATAAAAAAATTAAAACATCAGTGTTAGGCAGCTTCCAAATAGAATTTTATGACATGATATCCACATGAAATATTTAAATTCTCATGATAAAAGGGTGAATTATGCTGAAGTGCTCACATCTATAACAGGTATTCTGGCCTTACTTTATAACAGGACGAGAAAAAAATGCACACCATTTTATTTTTACCCAGGACTCCAGCGTGAATTTGTATTGGGGAATAGTACTTCATTTTTGTTTCAAATTTCCCAATGACTAAATGAAGAAAACTTTTAAAATTTTACATGTATTCCTATACAGTATAAAGACACTTTCTGTAAAGAAATTGTTTTTTCTAGTCTGTTCTTCAGATGTCAACTACATTTTATAATATTGGTTTTTAAGGAGGAAAATTACTAATGCATCATTTGTTATCAAGGTGAGAGTAAAAACATCAATTTACTGTGATAATTATAAGTAATCAAGTCAAACACAGCATGATAATTGTAAATATCATGGTTTTTCCCAGTTTCTTACAAAGAAGAATGAGACTGAAATCACACTTGAAGCTAATCAAGTGTAATTTGAAGCAGAAAGTGTCTGTCACTTATTGAGAGCAGTGCTAGTCACTGCTTTAGGGACTGTAAGTAAATATAAAACACATGTTACAAACAGAGTGAAATGTATAATGTTTTCAAAACTTGGAGTCGCACTTACCTCTCTTTTTTGATTGCCAGCACTTAAAACTAGTGATGTATTTTCACTCTGAAGTTCTGCCCTTACAGTAAGATTTAAGCTGGAAAAATGTGCCTGAAAAGCAAACAGGATTTACTACTTTCAATATATTGAGCTAATCACATTGAGAGCTAGTCATGTTTTCGTGCAATTTTTCAAACTAAAATTTTTCTGAGAGACTGAAACACTGGTTTAACATCCAGATGGAACTGATGGTATGAAATGATGACTGTGTATCCACCATTCCTCTCTGCACTCAAATTCTCACTTAGATCCTTGTTATAGAATGGGGAATTTTTCTGAATAACACAGTTTCTATTCAGATTTATCCTTCGCAAAACAAACTCCAAACTCTGCCCTCCTTTTATGTAGATGGATATGGAATAGCTACTCTCTGGTAATGAGGTTTACATAGGAGCTTGTTTAGGATTAAGCATGAAATTACCAATATTCAACAGTTTGTGACTTACGAAAATAGCAACTTAATATGATTAAATCTAAAAATGGAAATTTCATATAAACAACAAAATACTTCTAATAGGGAAACAAATAATATAAAATACAATGGATTAAGTTTTAAAGAGCTAGTTGTCAGATGGATTTGACTTTATTAGGGGTTAAAAATGTCCTCCAAAATAGATAGATAGATAGATAGATAGACAGATAGCTAGATAGATAGTCTGATCTAATACAATGAATCTATAATCTATGTTAGCTCTACTCTTCGTTAATGCTGTCAAGGATTGTCTCTCTATAATTCTTTGTCTCTTAACTGAGTTCTAAGGTATTAAGATAAGTGCAAACTTTGCTATTATATAGGTGTTTATCTCTTGAAGTGTAAAGGAAAGAACAAGAGAGACTAAAAAGAAGTATATACATGAAAGGGGACCTTGGAGATAACTTAGTTACTAACAGACAAGGAAAATGACACCCAAATAGCTGGTTAAGTAGAGTTGGGCTTGGACCACATTTTTCCCGACTTCCAGTCTTGTGTTCTTTCTAGAGAAGCACTCTGCTTTGCTTTTATTAAGTGTTGAACAAATATTTGTTTATATTATTCAATTATTGCAGAGAACTATATAATCACTTACTTTTATAAAAGTTGGTTTCCATAAGATAAGTGAAACATTCACTTGGCTCATGTCAGAAGGAATCAGGTTACACGTGATGGTGGCAAATTTACATGCACTGCAGTCCTGTTTAAATGCCCAGAGGTATAAATTAGTATTCTTGCCTTTTGATAAAAGATAGTATATTAAAATATTCTACAACATAGTTATTTTTAGGTTGATATTGAATTTATTCACTTGGAAAGCATGAGGTAAAATTAGTACTTGTCTTGGTAATTTGAATTTACCAGAATGGTGCCTCGTTTGATATCTTCAGATTTGGATATTATCATTTTCTTCCCAGAGTTGATACCAAAAGGATCCTGGAGGCTACTGGGTCTGCAGTTGACATTCTAAGAAACAAAAATATGTCTTTTATTAGACAACGTCTGATGTCAGAGGGAAAAATGACTTGGTGCAATAATATGAAGAATCTGTGAATGACAGCCATTGCCATACCTGAAAGATCCACCTTCGTAAGTGTGCAATATGGAAGAAGCTATTCTGCACCAGCCATATACATACACCCCCCCCCCGATAATAATTATTGTTACCATGCCATTTTCAATTGTAATAGATAGTAGTGAGGTTGTTATGGAAAAGGAAGGATGCTAGTAGAACTTACTATTACATAAGTAATACATTCATTAATTTGTTTTCATCAAACATTAGTTTGTAGAGTCCCATAAAATAGAGAGAGAAAAAAATTTAACTCTACTGAGGAAAAAAAAAAGGTTAGCATCTGTTAGTCAATATGTTGGCTCATATAATGGTTTATAAAATAAACAAACCAAAAAATCCAGAGAGGGACTTTGTCTGTATTTATGTATTCATCCAATAATATTTTTGGAGTCCCTATACACCAGGGTAAGACACAGTGTGTGTGGGAGGGAGATGTAAGAAAGCGGCCCTATAGATGTTAAAATGCCATGTTTATAAGTAAGCTGATATTTGGATGGTTTTTCTAGACTTAATCTAATAAACCTTCTGCTTCCCTAGGACTCTCTACATCCTTGACAAAAGGTAATAAGGATGAAGGTTCATAAGTAGTAGGACAAGTCTAATTTTATTCTTTCTAGGTTCCCACAAACCTGCTTTTTTGGATTAGAGGTAAATGCTAGAGGTTTATGTTTCCCTTGCCTTTAGGAAAACATTTAAATATTACAAGTCAACCACCTCTGTTGCTATTTCTTGATTTCTGAGAATACCTTAACTTAAAATCTCTGCAAAGAAGAGACTGTCAAATGCTGAAATAATGCATGTATTCATTCAATACTTATTGTGATTTTCTATGTTTTAGACACCTAAACCATAAAAATAAACTGCCATATCGACTCATTCAATGCTATAGGTACAAAGGGGGCATGATATTGCTAATTCTTGGGATGAGTAAGTAGTATTGTACTGTTTTGGGTGCAGCTGTGTGTGCTTAGGAGCAGTGAAGAAGTCTTTTTATAGGGTGGTTTGATCACTTCAAGCAAATTAAAGGTGCAACAAACTCTTCAGGCATAAGTCAACAATTAGTTATCTAAAATCTGCTCTAGTGGATTGAATAGTGAGCCCCAAAAGATATGCCCAAGTCCTAGTACCTGAAACCCGTGAATATTACCTTATTGGAAAATAGGGCCCTTTGCAGATGTAACTAAATTAAGAATTTCCAGATGAGATCATTCTAAATTTAGGGCAGGCTCTATATCCACTGAAGAGTGTGCTTTAAGCGACAGAAAAGGAGAAGACACTGAAACACAGGGAAGATGGCCCTGTGAAGACAGAGATTGGAGTTGTGCTGCCACAAGCCACCAGAGGTTAGGAGAGAGGCATGGAACGAAGGGTCCCTCAGAGCCTCCAGAGGGAACCAACATTGTTGACACCTTAATTTTAGACTCTGGCCTTCAGTACTGTGAGAGAATAAATTTCTGTTGTTTTCAGCCACACTGTTTTGGGTAATTTGTTATCACAGCAGCGGTAAGGAACTAATGCCTCTACTAAATAACTAGTGAAAGTCATTATTATTATTACTAGTAGTAGTAGTAGTGTAATTTTCTAAATGCCTCTCCATGTTACTTTGATAAAATCTATTTATCACAGAGAATAAAAGGCTTTAGATACAAATTGAAGAAGATAACATAATGACATAACTCCAAGGCACACATGACTTACCTCAGAAGATGACCACCCATTTGAGTACAGTACAGGAAAACCACCTGATGTCATGTTGGGGAATGAAATTGACAGCTTGAGTTCTGGCATTGGAAAATGCCCACTTTTTCTAATCTACAGGGGAAAAAAAGAAATGTAATCCTTTCTTCCTCTTTCAACAGCAGTTTTTCTGTCTTACATAGGATTTTGGTTCTTAATTGATGAATTAAGGTATGAAATATTTTGAATGCCAAAATGAATGCAGAGGGTTTATGGCACTGTACAGAGAATTGGCATAATTAAACAAGCAAAAAATAAAGATGTTTCATGGTCAGTGGTCATATGAATCAGCTAAAATCATGTATTGGTCCTTCATTTTCCCAAAATGAGTTAATTTTTTTTGTGTCAATTTACCATGCGCATTGTACTTTTCAACACACCAGTCTTTTTGGAGGTGGAAAGGAGGGAGAACACTTACCTGATTCACTCAGAACAGGTGAGCATATTTTTGCTTGCCTCACGCCAGCTTGTTATAATTCTCTGAGCCCACAAAGTCATTTCTCACCCTAGCTAGAGAGTATCTGCCACTACGGTACAGGCAAACCAGACAGCCATCTGCTTCCCTTCACAATCCTGTCCCCAGCTAGGGTTGTTGTGTCTCTGGCTGTTGGTAATCCAGTCCGATGAGAGTCAGACTGACTCTCATTTCAATCCCCACCTCTTTTATCCACTAACCTAAAATTATCACTTCACATCACATCCTGCCACCAATGGCGATGAAGTGCATAGGGGAGGAAGTCTGGGCGGGATGAAGTTCAGCAGGAAGCTGGACTCACTGTCCAGAAGTCCTCGCCTGCTTAGGAGAGGTGCATTGAACTGGGCCAACCAGGGGCAATCCCCACCCCCTCTTCTCCAGGCCCTCAGCCGTCTCCTTGGCCTTTCTGCGCTGAATTCTTAGGCCAGCAGGGTGCACCTTAATCTACAGAGACAAATGCCAGGAAGTCCAACTGACCTCCCTACCTGAGCCTTCTAGACTGAGAGCTATTCAGATCTGCAGCTGTTTTCTGTGGTTGCTGAAGATTAAATGCATCCCTTAATCCTGGAATTCTGGAGATTCCTGACCACCTGTGCCTGGTCTCTTAACCATGCTCCCTGACTCTTATCTTCTTATTGTAATATGCCCTGGGCTTGCCTGGCATGGCCTCCCAGTCTAATACCAATTGTTTTTTGATATTTAGTCAGAAATTGGGTATTCTGTAATGCACACTTATTCTTTCTGATTAAAAACAATGTTCCTTATAGAAACATTGGAAAATATTGAAAAACAGTAAGTTTCCTACAGTTCTATATTGGTAACATTTTAGTGCACAAATTACCTTTTATATTTGCCTATTATGTATCTTATAAAATTTGTATCATATAAAATATGAAATTTGGTGTCCCATTTGTAAAATTTATTATGTCATGGCATCTCCCCATAAATTTAGAGATTCTTTGAGAATATGATGTTTATTAGCTGCTTAATGACAACCACAACATCAATATTTATTGTTGACTGTTCCAGACACTGTGCTAATTTTCTCACTTGCATTATTCCCTTTAATCCTGTTAACAGCCCTATGAGGTAGATTCTCTTATTATCCCTGTTTTATCTAGGAGGAAATAAGGTTAGAATGAGAATAAAGACTTCCAAGGTCACTGAACTGGTAAAGAGCAGAGTTAGGTTTTTCTTTTTCAACTCCAAAATGTGCCCCCTCAACCATTATAATAGCTGTCTCCCCATGCCCAGGTTTTAATTTTTAAACTAATATAAATAACATTGTTAAGAGTATCTCCGGGTATAAATCTGTTTGTACCACCAATAATTTTCTATGGGAAATTTCTAGCAGTAGAGTTAGTTACTGGGTCTCACCTAAAAAATGTTCTTTTTTTTTTTTTTTCCTTTTTTTTTTTTAATTCCATTACTCCAATTTTAGATTTTACCCTGGCAAAATAATCAAAGATACAAAAGATTTATGCTCAGGGATATTCTTAACAATATTTTTTATATCAATATTATTTATAATAGTTTGAGAGTACCTGTTTCAAGTCTGGACCCTAAAAAGTGACAATTCGTGAAGATCTACAACATTCAAAGTCTTTCCCTCCCTTCCTTCCTTTCTTCTTTCTATCCTTTTTTTCTTTCCTTCCTTTCTTCCTTGTTGTTTGCTGAATTCTCTAATCCAGGAAAAGCAAATAGGACTTGAAAAACTGGGTAGCTTACATTTCAAAAATTTACCCCAGTAGTAGAGTGATTGGCATTCATACTAACTTCCTGGGTATAAGTTGTCATAGGTATTTCAGCAAAGGGCACAAATAAAAACAATGAAATGTTCTTGAGAGTATTCATTTATTTCCACTTTGTAAGAGAATTTCCTTTTTTCATCGTTGCCAATTCCCAAAGAGATTGAGACCATCTTCACCTCTAATAATGCTGCATTATTTCATACTTCTGAATACAGCTTTAAATCCATCATTTGAATTGGATGCTCTTTTACTTGTGTAATATTAACTTGAGTCTGTGTCTGTAAGTAGGCAGTACCTAAAATGACAGCCTGGCTCAGCTCCATAATTACTTATTATAATGGTTAGGAAAAGTCTGTTATGAAGAGTTCAAAAATAAAAATAGAGGTTGTAATAGAAAATATCATTTAAGGAGGCGATAGTAGGAACACCACTAAGTTATGGTATAATACATATGAAAGGTAGCAAGGAGCAGAATAAGATACAAATTTATTTGTTGAGTAGGGAAATTATTACCAAGACAATTTGAAATAATCAATTTCTGAAATAGTCATGTTATTTTTTAAAAAGTGCTTTTCTCAGTTCTAAAAAATGCAAATAAAGTCTACATGTTTATAGGTAGTGTCTACTTGGTTCCCTATTTTTTCTAGGAATTTATTATAATTAATTGTGTCATAAGGAAATTAGGGACTTGAGTCTTTAGCTTAAAAGTATAATTATCATCAATTTAAATAAAATTATTTTAAATTAGTGAAATTATAAAGAAAAATATGCTGGAACATAGAGATTAACTGTTGAACAAACATGCCTGTATGTGTCTGTTAATACGTTTATTTAACTTATAAACTTACAAATAACTCTTTTACAACACTAATTTAGAGGTAATTTCTTACCAAGTAGAAGATATTAATTTCATTTCCAATGTCCTCAGTAGAACTAATAACTTCAGGGACTGTCTCGTTGGCCGCAATTGAAATATGGTATTCACTTGCAGAGCTTAAAAGAATTAATTGGAAAAAGAAAAGTAAAACACAACAAAGTTTAACTTTTACTTGACCTCACTCTGTTTCTTTCTTTATACCAGGTAATCCCACAAAAAGTACTTATAGAGATTTCAAATCAAAGGCAAATTCTTTTACTCTGAAATCTAAAGTTAAATCTTTGAGGAGGGTGAGAAAGATTATAATTTAATTCCATAGTTACTGATGCTAAAATATGTACAGTTTTGAAAGTAAAAGTTTCATTGTTACCAAGTGAAAAGTTTTCAGTAATTCACTAATATCATATACATTTAGTGAATAATCAGGCTAAAACTTGGTATTTTTAATAGTGCTGAATTTAAATAGATTTTAAAAATGTGTTACCTTTTCACAATTTAAAGTTCTATATTTACTGCTAAATGTAAAAGTTCAGTCTTTTTCATACAACTTCTCCATGTTCTTTGGATGAACTTGGTAGAATGAAATGTAATATAAACATATTTAAAAGCAGTACTTCAGTTTAGAGAAGACAAATAAGAAATATTTATTAGTTTAAATAAATGAAAAATTCTTGGGAAAAGTCAGTGTACCAAGAGAAATGGAAGCAGAAAAATAGAAAACAGCCAATAGAATTAAAGGCTAAGAAATAGAAGCAAAATCTACATGTATATCATACAATCCTTTCATTTTTGTTGTCTGTTATCAGTAAAAGGCAAGTGCCATGGAAAATAAATTAATAATATGACAAGACTCTTAGACTGAACTTGCCACAGATTCTTGTACTTTTTGTATATTGTGCACATTTATCTAGCAAAAGCCTAGAGTCCTGCTTATACAAATTTGCCAACATGAGTGGTGTTTGGATAGATCAGAAGTTCTTAGGAAAAAGGATGGTTTATGAATAATGGGAGAAATAAATAGCTCTTGTCAATGAGCAATAGTTTAATCTTGAATGTCCAGAATGGGCAGGCTAATCAGATCCCATACAATGAGAACAAGAGCCAAGAAATATGTTGTTGACCTCTAAGAACATCGCCTTTTGTGAAGGATTTCTGAGTCTTCACCTTGCATTTAGGAGTTAAGACGGGACTGCTAATGCAATCCGGTATCATTAGCACCTCACACTTTAGATTATTTGGGATGCTGATTCTCAATTTTTAGAGTGCACCATAATCACCTGGAGTGTTTAACACAGATTTCTGGGCCCCCCTCCCCCAGAATTTCTGATTCAGTAGGTCTGGGGCGGGGCAGAGAATCTGCCTAACAAGCTCCCAGGTGATTCTGATGCCCTTGGCCAGGGACCACAAGCTGAGATCCACCGGGCTATAGGAAGCATCAACATGAAAGTGCGGTCTTCTCCTACCTGTAAAACTGTAGTCCAACTTCATATTTTACAGGGATAGAAACGTTTACTTCATTATCAAAAAGGGCTTCAGGTGGCTCTTCACTGTCACTAGAAAACATACAGCACAGTTGGACAAATCATTAAACCATTGACTATTTATAGACCTTTCTAAGCATTTGAATGAGAAGCTTATTTTGGCAACTAAATAAAGCACATACACAACATGTGTGGGATCCTTGATTTTTTAAAAAAATTCAGTGTGGAGAGGGAGATCAGAGATGGGTATTGTTAAAAGTTGTTGAGGTGATTCTGAAGTGCAGCGAGGGTTGAAAACCACACTGATTTAGTATGAGGTTTCTCAAACTTCTATGAGAATAATGATAAGTATCCTTGGGTCAATGGTTAAATACACAGATTTTCGGGCTTCTCCCCTAGAAAAATACGGATTTAGTAGGTCCAAGTTAGGACTCATGAATTTGTGTTTTTTAATACAAATCACACAGGTGATTCTTATTTATCACAGATGAGGCCCTTGTGAAGAGACATGCCTAGAATCACATAGCTGAGAGTAAATCTGAAAATTTTTGTCATTTAATAGTCTTTCTATACCTTGTACTTGATGATTGTGTTATTTGTTGAGCAGTTACTTATTCCCCGATTTTAGTTATCGTTTCAATTATATATTATGTAAATGCATGCATATATTTTATACGTACATATACACACACGTATCTCATACTCTTCTGTCTTAAAAAAGAGTACGTCCAAATAATATAACAGTAACCAACACTGGCTCTGGGGCCAGAGTGCATGAAATTGCTCTTGGATATAGACTCACTTTGGAAAAGTTATTTAATCTCTCTGTGCCTTGGTTTCTTCATCTATAAAATGGGGGTTTTACCATTAAATTCTTAATAAATGGTGAGTACCAAGCGTAAAATACTTAACATTGTGCCTAGGACATAGGAAATACTCAATAAATATTAGATTTCATTATTATTATCACACACACCTCTCTACCAAGTGACTAAGCACTTAGCATTTTATCTCACAGAATGGGCAAAGAGTACCCATTAATGGCTCTGCTTATTCCCAAGTGTATTAGCGGCTTGGTATGAGTGATGGGGCAGTGAAGGCAGCTCCCTGCCCTGGGTTATAGATGTATGTGCGATTGGGCTTTTGCTGTGAACGGTCCTGTTCCACACTGCAGCTAAGTTAATATTCCAAAGAAACAGCTCTGTATTTATGACTTCACCCCTCAAAAACTTCTCTGGATCCTTGTGGCCTGTTCAACTAAGAAAAGATGCCTCATTTTGAAATTCAATACTTACTGTAACATGGTAAGATGTACACTCCGTGTTTATCTTCCATTACTCCTTTATGTATTCTCTATATTTGCACTAAAACGGATCAGCCAATATTCCTCCAAATAGATCTAGTGGTCTACCTTTGAGTTTTTGCTCAAGCTGTAAATTTTGCCTGAAATGTTCCATCTAACTACCGACCAGCCTCTCTGAATTGCTACCCACCCTTTAAGGTCCTTCTCAATTATAACTTCCTTGATAAAGCTTTCTTGGATTCTCATTGCCAAGCAGATGTAATTTCACCCTCCATTAAGTCTCTGACACATGGCTTATATTTCTCTAATGAATTGGCCTTGTTCTATCCTGTATTATAATAATTTAAATACTAGTCTCAGTCCCCTACTGTAATATTCACCCCATGAAGAGGTTCATGCCCTTATTTAATTTTATATTCCCTAAGTGACCAATTCAATATTTTGTCCATAATAGATCTCAAATAAATATTTGTTGAATTGAACTGAATTGAGCATACAGAATTAACTCATCTATTAATTCATTTTCTCACTTATTCATTACTCACTAATTCATTCATTCTCACTCTACATTTATTTAGTGATTATTAGATTTTTTTTTTACTGGGGAATAAAATAACAAATGATAAAAGTTTATCTCAAATTGCTTATGGTCCAGTGGATAGTTATACTTAGAAGAAAGGTAAGCACTATTTCAATTCCTTATTAGACTTCTGTTATTTTCAGTTCGTGTATTCTACGCCATTTCAGAAGCTTTGACTGATTTGAATAAAATTTATTAAACTACAAAAGGGTATCATGAAACTTTAAGTCCCTCTAATGATTCAGTTGACCTTGATGGGCAGTCAGTAAAAGTTTTTAAATCAGAAAAGCCTGTAAAATTTTAAATGGATTGAAATGCAATTTGGCAGATATAAGTGACGTGTGATTACAACATGTTTTATAGCTCATAGAACCAATGATTTAATCCAGTTAGGTGTATTATGTCTATTAAATGAAAATTTCTTTATTTTGCTGATTATTCATAAGGATGTTTTTGTGAGGCAAAGGGGTTCACTGCCTTCTACTGATCCCATAAAAGCTGTAAGAAGTTCTAGTCAGTCTATAAAACAAAATATTTTAAATACATGAAAGAAATTATATGCATGTATACACATACACTCATGCACACATAGGAACCAACCTTGTTGTACTTAAATGAATGATCACATTTTCCATGAGATAAGATGAGTTAAACTGAAATAATATTTTGAATGTTACCTATAAAATAAAAATATCTTTAGTAACAGATAAAGAAGTAGAATGTTTGCTTTGATTAAAACATTAAATTATATAAATGATATCTTATCATATTACCATTGTCTACCAGATCACAATCATAAACAATGTTATTATGAAATGGTCATAATTAAAGCCTCTTTAAAATGGAAACTTCAAGTACCAGCAACCATCTATATCTATCCATTATAAAATAGGGGAACACATACTGAATTCCATTGATTTGATAGTATAAAATTGTTGTGGACCTTTAAGGAATAACAAAAACAATATAAAACAAAATAAAAGGCTTGGCTATTTAAAGTAAACTATAAGAATCATAACTTAAAAAAGCAGTGAGTTTTGTTTATAAATTGCAGAATTAAAACAATATCCAAGAAAACCGGAAAATGTTTTTGTTTTACTGACACTCAAATACAGGAAGTAACTTACTTTTGAGAAACTATGCCTGAGCACATGAATTATGTAATTCATGGCTCTTTATAAACACCAACAGGCAGAACAAAAACTAGATTACTCATTGAAGAAATATGTCATCAGCAGAATTCTAGTCCAAGAGGCCTCATAATAATGCTTACAAACCCAATAATGTGCTAACTGAGGTATTTTGGAATTTGGGCCAGCAAAATTGATAGTTCAAAATGCACAATTAATAAACGCTACCTAAAATTTTATCTTTGTGACTAGAGAAGATTTAATACTTAAAGCTCTTTTATTCAATTTAGGCACCATTTATAGAAGGGGTGACTAGAATTCAGGGATCTTGAGATTTGCATGGTCGTACACTCTAATGTGTGGAATTTTCTTCTCCCACATATTTTTTTGGGTTAGTTTTTAAAAAAAACAGTTCTTCTAAGAATCTGAAGCTCTATAGTTTTCTTCTTGCTTTGAAATAGTAATCACAATTCCAGTAGAAGCTTTATTGGGCGGGTCAAATTGCCAGAGTCTCTCAGTGAGCTCCTTTTTCCCTGACTGTCCTTAGCCCTCTGACTGGCCTGGACATTTGTCTTGGCATTCCCGATGAGTCTTCAGATGGAGGGAAGAGACTAGCAGAGAAGCGGGGCTGAAGAAGCTGCCTATGCATATTGACCTGATTCTGAAATGCTTACACTGCAAATCTAAAAATATATTCTAAGTGTAAAGCCCATGTAAAAATTACTTGCACGTTATCTTTCCATCTCTCTACTGATGACAATGAAACGCTTTGAGTAAAGCTTTTGCCCTAAGCACCAAAGAATTGCTAAAGAAAGGAAGAGATGGTTAAGAAATTATTAAGGGGCTTCCTTGGTGGCGCGGTGGTTGAGAATCTGCCTGCCAATGCAGGGGACACGGGTTCGAGCCCTGGTCTGGGAAGATCCCACATGCCGCGGAGCAACTAGGCCCGTGAGCCACAATTACTGAGCCTGCGCGTCTGGAGCCTGTGCTCCGCAACAACAGAGGCCGCGATAGTGAAAGGCCCGCGCACCGCAATGAAGAGTGGCCCCCGCTTGCCACAACTAGAGAAAGCCCTCGCACAGAAACGAAGACCCAACACAGCCATAAATAAAATAAATAAATTCATTTAAAAAAAAAGAAATTATTAAGATTTCAATTAATGTCTCCAATGATTGGGATATAACAGAGGGTATATCATTATTCTTTAGGAAATAGAGATAATTCCAAGGTTAATTGAAGTGGTCAAAGGAAGGAGTAGACATGAGTTGACATTCCTAATTTCCATGTCAAATTAGAGGAATTAGGAGTGGTTTTTTTTTTTTCAGAAGTGATGTGTATTTTATAGATTTATACGGAAGGAATGCAAATTCACAGTATATTTCATTTGAGATAGTCAAGAAACAGACTTTATGATGGGGTTCCAAAAGTAAATTGGTACATCTAGTTAGTTCTATAAGCTAAAATGGACATAGAAAATATTTATTGCATTTAATGATAATTATTATGATTTGTGGTTGGTATCCTAAATCACTAGTAACCATGCCACATGTGTTAAGGGGAAAGGCCGTTTTGAATTCTCATTTGCAAAAAGAAGAGCTAAAAGATTTCATTATAGATAATTTGTCATTAAGGATTTCACTATACATAGACATCTGCCATTTCCAGATGTCCAAACCAATGTTTGTCAACTTTTTAGGCTGTGTGTTAAAGATGTCAGGGATCTATTTTGAAGTCTTATAAAAATATTATAATCTAAGAAAGTTGAAATAAATATTGGGATAGTATTTCTCTTTTTTTGTTTAAGTCTATGTCAAGTAAATAAAATACCTTTTATTTTAATCATTTTGATTAATTAAAGATTTCCCTCCTTAACTCAATAGTGAATAAGGAGCAAATATTCATATTGAAAAGCAACCTTCACTGAAAATACATGCAAATACCATGTTTATCATTAAATGAGATAATTATTCTCTGCTGTTCATGGAAACAAATATTTCTTTATTTTTTATTTTATTTTATTTTTAAATTTATTTATTTAATTAATTTATTTTTGGCTGTGTTGGGTCTTCGTTGCTGTGCATGGGCTTTCTCTAGTTGCGGCGAGCAGGGGCTACTCTTCATTGCAGTGCGTGGGCTTCTCATTGTGGTGGCTTCTCTTGTTGCGGAGCACGGGCTCTAGGTGCGCGGGCTTCAGTAGTTGCGGCATGCGGGTTCAGTAGCTGTGGCTCACAGGCTCTAGAGTATAGGTTCAGTAGTTGTGGCGCACAGGCTTATTTGCTCCTCGGCATGTGGGATCTTCCCAGACCAAGCATGGAACCCGTGTCCCCTGCACTAGCACGTGGATTCTCAACCACTGTGCCACCAGGGAAGCCCATAAATATTTCTTTAAAAAGAGATGAAAGAACTCTTCTCTCTTCTATTCAATTAGTATGGTTCAAGGCAGGGCAATTAGGTAAGAAAAAGGGATAGA
Source organism: Balaenoptera acutorostrata (assembly GCF_949987535.1). Classification (NCBI taxonomy): domain Eukaryota; kingdom Metazoa; phylum Chordata; class Mammalia; order Artiodactyla; family Balaenopteridae; genus Balaenoptera; species Balaenoptera acutorostrata. The sequence goes on along the minus strand of NC_080065.1, from coordinate 43,711,245 downwards.
AGGCATTGGATTGGAAAGGATGCCTCTATTTGCAGATGACATGATCTTATATATAGAATATCCTAACGAATCCTCTAAAAAAACTATTAGAACTAATAAATAATTCCAGCAAGATTGCAGGGTAAAAGATCAGTATGAAAAAAAAATTGTATCTCTATGCATTAGCAATAAACAATCTGAAAATGAATTAAAAGAAGATTTCCATTAAAACAGCATCAAAAGGAATAAAATATTTAGAAATATATTTAACAAAGGAGATGCAAACTTGTATTCTGAAAACTACAAAACAGTTTGAAGGTAATTAAAGGAGATCTAAATAAATGGAAAGACATCCCATGCTCATGGGTCAGAAGACTTAATATTTTTAAGATGGTAACACTCCCCAAATAGATCTACAGATTCAATGTAATACCCATCAAACTCCCAGCTGGCTTTTTATTTTTTTTGCAGAAACTGACAAGCTGATTCTAAAATACAAATGGAAATGCAAGGGATGTGGAATAGCCAAACAATTTTGAAAAAGAAATCATAGGTAGAAGACTTACAATTCCTGATTTCAAAACTTACAACAAAGCTACGGTAATCAAAACAACGTCGTACTGTCATGAAGATAGACATATAGATCAATGAAATACAACAAAGATACAAGAAATAAACCCATGCGTTTATGGTCCACTGATTTTCAACAAGAGTGCCAAGACAATTCAACGGGGGAATGAATAGTCTTTTCAATAAGTGGTGTGGGAATATCCACAAAGAATGAAGTTGGACTCTTTAATTACACCATACACAAAAGCCCATCAAAATGGATCATAGATCTAAATATAAGGGCTAAAACTGTAAAGCTCTTGGAAAAAACAGGAGTAACTGTGACTTTGGGTTAGGCAAAGTCTTCCTATATATGATACCAAAAGTGTGAATGACAAAAGAATAAATAAATAAATTCGACTTCATCAAAGTAAACACTTTTGTGCTCCAAAGAACACCATCAAGAAAATGAAAAGACAACTTACAGAATGGAAGAAAATATTTGCAAATCATTTCTGATAAGAGACTTGCATGTAGAATATACAAAGATCTCTTACAAGCGAATAATCAAAAAGATGTCCCAATTAAAAAATAGGTAAAGGATCTGAATAGACATTACTCAAAAAAAAAAAAAATACACATGGCCAATAAGCACATGAAAAGATGTAACTTCATTAGCCATTAGGGAAATGCAAATCAAAACATCAATGAGATACTACTTCACACCCACCAGGCTGGCTATAATAAAAAGACAGGTAGCAACAGTGTGGAGAAATTGGAATCCTCATACATTGTCGGCAGGAATGTAAAATGGTACAGCCACTTTGGAAAACAGTTTTGCAGTTCCCCAAAATGTTACATTAGTTACCATATAACTCAGCAATTCCACCCCTAGGTTTATATCCAAGAGAATTGAAAACATGTGCCCATACCAAACCTATACACAAATATCCATAGAAATATTATTTATAGCAGCAAAAAAGTGGAAACAACCCAAATGCCCATCAATTGATAAATGAATAAATAAAATTTGATATATTCATACAATGGAATATTGTTTGGAAATTAAAAAAAAAGAATTACTGATAAATAGATGAACCCTGAAAACATTATGCTAAGTGAAAGAAGCCAGTCAGCCCGTCACAAAAGACCACATATCGTATAATTCCATTTATATGAAATGTCAGAATAGGCAAATCCATAGAGAAAGAAAGTATATTAGTGGTTGCCTGGGGTTGATGGAGGGGTTATCGAGGAAAAAAACAGCAGTAACTAGTGATGCATACAGGGTATCTTTGCAGGGTGTGAAAATGTTCTAGGATCCATTGTGGTGATGGTACACAATTCACAATTTGGTGAATATACTAAAACCCACTAAACTTTAAATGAGTGAGTTTTGTGGTATGTGAATTATATCTCAGTGAGGTTATTATTTTAAAAAAAGAGAAATGGAAGTAGAGTTTCTATACAAAGTTCTAAACCAACTGGTTTGAAAGATTCTTTTTCCTACAGTAGAAAAGCCTACTACATAGGTGACACTAATACCAGAATTTCCCAGCTCCATTTATCATATAAGCTGTAAAGTAAAAATTCTTAATTTTGTCCTGGTGTTTGAGTTTGACTCATGCCACAATTGCCTTTTGATTTCAAGATCTCACAATTTTGAATTCAATCTTGTTCATCTACGTCATCCTAAATTACCACTAGAAGGATTTATATATTTGGCTTTGGGCAGATTATTTTTCATATCCAATTGCCACATGTATTTTCTATAATCTGCTTACCATTTCTCCTCTTCTTAGGAAAGGATATCCAACTTTACATGTGATATTACGATTGGATTCACAACTGTCTTTTTGGATAGCCTAGGAAGTGAAAGTAAACAGAATTAGAGCAGACACGCAGGTGAAATACTTGAGCTTGATGGTCTAGAATTTTCCCAGCTGAGCCTTAGACTGCTTTGCTAGGATTTGTTTCTCAGTATAGTTGTGAGAGTCACAGCATTCTGGGATCACTTGTCCCACAGCCCATGGAAATGTGAAAACATCACTTCGGTTAAGGATGGCTGTAGGATGAAGTGCATCACACCAGCCTGTCTAGATCTTCCACTGAAAAATGGGAGTACTAACAGCATCTACCTCACAGGGTGAATAGGTGGCTGCACAAAATAACCCACACGTACTGGACTGACACATGGAAGCCCACAGTGAATGGTCGTCACTGGAGGAGTGGGTAAGAGCTTGAGTTCTGACCTGGAAACACCAGGATTTAAATTCTGACTCTATCACTGTTAGCTTTATCCTTGTCGGGACTCCTCACTTCTCTGGGCCTGATTTTCTGTCAAGTGGGGTTAGTTGAACTCTATCTCATCAAATTGAAAATGACCTTGAATATGAGACTCACCAGTATTTTACATACCAATAAGAAGGAAACAATAACGCTGCCTGTTAAATTAACATAGCAATTGTAAGATGCAATTACAGAAATGTTAAATTGTGAAAAAAGGGGTTTATCTTAGAATCTCTGTAGTATAATAATACCTACGCACAAAGGAATTAATGAGAGTTAAATAACTATGAATAAGTAGAACTTGTAGAACAGTTTCTGACACATAATATGACTCAAGAAAAGACTGCCATTATTATTATTACTATTGTTGTTATTAATAGAAGGAGAAGAGGGGCCTTGTTGATTTCATAGCTCTGCCTCTCTGCCAAGGCCATGAAGTCATTTGAAGAAGACACAATGATATTTAATATAGTCCTCTTTTCTGAGAAGAATTCAGTGGTAATATTTTCCCAGCATCATTTTGCACATTTGGATTTTTAATTAACATTCTTTCCTGAATCTAAAATAGGTGGTAGTATAGGATGGATAAACAAGGTCCGACTGTATAGCACAGGGTATTCAACATCCTGTGAGAAACGATAATGGAAAAGAATATGAAAAAGAATATGTATATATATGTGTATAACTGAGTCACTTTGCTGTACAGAAGAAATTAACACAATATTGTAAATCAACAATACTTCAATAAAATAAAAAAACTAAAAAGAACTTAGAATAGTACATATCAGTAATAAATGTTTATTATTATAAAATAAAATAGGTGGTAATAATATAGGACATTTTTAAAGCCTATCTTAGTATCATGTCCCTAAGTGATACCCTAATAAATGGAGAGAAATGTCAGTGAAAATCTGAATTTATAGAAACTAGACAATTAAAGTGTTTAATATTGTTTATAATAAGTGTATTTGCTTTTAATATGAATTATATATATTACTAACTCATATATACTGAATTTTAATTCAGGGGAATTCATTCAGAGATCAGAATTAAAAGCAAAGTTCAAATTTGGAAGTATTAATTAATCCTGATAGAGCATCTTATGCAGCTGTATGTTATTGCCAAAATAATAAAAAACTTCTGGGGAATTCCCTGGTGGTCCAGTGGTTAGGACCCGGCACTTTCACTGCCAGGGTCCTGGGTTCGATCACTGGTCAGGGAAGTAAGATCCTGCAAGCTGTGTGGCATGGCCCAAAAAAACAAAACAAAACAAAAACCAAAACAAACTTCTGTCATGACAATGAGACATAATCATTTACTACAACTCTCTTGCCAGTGTAAGGATTGTGCATAGAAAAAGTAGGGAATGGTATCGATTTTTTTGCATGTAAATTTTTTGTTATTGTTCAGCACGTGTATTATTCCTTCTCTGCCCTTCTGTTAAACTGTTTTGCCTTTGAGTGTTATGTTTATTTTTTTTCTTGACTCAGTCTCAATTTCAGTGGTGTAAGGCTTCTGTGAAGCATAAAGTTTTGGTATATCAGAGATCCTTTCCTCATACTGAATCCAAGAAGAGTCGTAGAGCTCTAAAGAAATATATCCAAAAAAAGCTTTTAAAAAAATCTTGGTCCTTTCACCGTCAGTGAGTACTAATTTTGTACAAAATGCTTTCTATTCTAAAATCAATGTAATAAAAATTTACCTCAGTAGTATGAAAAGTAGGTTCAACGTGTGAGTATTACAAGAATAAATAAATGTAAAACTAAAAGTTTACCTCAATTCCTGAAAAAATTAGATTTGGAGAATAATTCACTATGGTTCTGGTGTTATAGGCACTGTCCTCTTTATTCTTGACTGTGAGGCTAACATTGAACTTATCATTGTGGGACCTGACAATAAGCAGGCCCTTTTCTGTGGTGGAGACATCCAGGACGAGGTCCGAGATACATTTTTCCTTGTTTCCACAATCTTTGGCAAAGGGAATCTGAAATATTCACAGAAAAACATTTTTCAAACTTTAGCTAGGCATTATTGAAAATTACCTATGAACTTGCATAAAAGAAATGACATACTGCCAAAAGAAGAAAATCATACAGAGAATAGATTTCACTGCAGAAATCATAAGGAATTTTTACAGTTGTTCCTGTAATTGATAGGGGAAAATCATAACCTTTACTTTTGGTTATAAATTCTTCCATTCCTTTAAGGAATGCACAGTTTTCACAGATGTTTTTCAGTGGCTTTTGTCTGCCAGAGTAGAACAGTTTCAAAGAAATAAGTCAAGTACTCTACGATCCAAAGTTATGAGAGAACACTGTAACACTCACCTCTGATTATGAGACTTTCTATTTAAAAGAATCAAATACTTAGGATCATAATAGCCTCAGTCGAGAGGGTAGAAAATGAGCAAGCCACATAACTGGGAGCTTGCCTTGACTCCTCTTCTTCATTAAGCCCTTCCCCTTATCCAATCCATCACCAAGAACAGTCCATTCTACGGCTGTTCTAAATATTTCCCACAGCTCTCCTTGCCTCTCCATTTCCACCACCACCCCTAGTCCAACCCATCTTATTTCCTCCCTAGACTAAAGTAACAGCTTCCTGACTGGTCTCCCACACCCACTCTTGATTCCCTCCAATCATTCTCCACTGCGCAGCTGAAGTAATCTTTAAAAAAAAAAAAAAAATCCAGTGCTATCAGTGAAACAAGTAAAACCATCAATGGCATTCCATGGCTCCTCAAAAACATTTAAAACCTGTGCAGTGGCACAAAGTCCTGGTGATCTGGCTCCTGCCCGTGCCTCCTGCCTCATCCCACATGACCTTCCGCCCTTGCTCTTCAGCTTCAGCCGTGCTAGTGATTTTAGTTTAGTTCCTTTTATGCCTCAGAACCTTTGTACATATCCCTGTGCTTAGACCACTGCTCTTCTACTTCCTAGGCTTCAGGTCTCAAATGCAATGTCATAAGTTCCAGGGAGCGCCCCTTAACACTTCAGTCTAGCAGAAGTTCCCGTTGAGCTCTGGAAGTTCTCCAGAGCATGTGCTTTAATTACTACCTAATACCTATTTCCTAGGTTAGACTGTAAGCTCTGATGTCTGGTACATATAAGACACTCAATAAATATATTTGGAAGGGAGAAGGGAAAGCAGAAGACAGGTGCAGGGGAAAGCTAATTCTCCACCACTAGTGATCCCTCCATTGGTGCCACACCTGTGATCCCATCCTTTTACCCACTCACTCACTCTTTCTCAGGGGTGGGACAGTAGACTCTGTGAATTTGGAAGCAAAAACTAGGTGAACACAGCTCAGTCCCTTCCTGTCTCTTCTGCTCTTGGGCCGGTGGTGAGCCCATGGGAAGCATATATCTACATTTCCATTCTGCAAGTTTTACAAGGTGGGCCCCCGGGAAGGCCCGAGATTGCTGGCCTGAGATTGCTGAGCACTGCTGATGACCTATTTGGTTACCTGTGGTCTACACCTGGCTCCGTAGGAGGACACCCATTATACCCAAACCATGCCCTGCAACCCAGTGTTCATTAGTAATAAAGGGGAGTTCCAACTGACCAACCCATGTCTTTCTTTCGATTGGTCCTAAATTTAGGAGCGATAAAAATAGGTGTCATTTATAAGTTCCCTTAAACTCCAACAGTAGGAAGTTAGAAGAACTGGGAAAAGTCTAGAAGAGTCTAATTCTTTTTTTTTATATATAATATAATTGATTTAGGCTTCTGTGTGTACATCTGTTTATGTATTTCAGTTTTTTCCCCCCAATATATCCACAAATAGGTATTCTGAATTAAAAAAAATCTGACTTACATACTCATGTACTGAATTCGGTAGAGAATCATCAAGAACGGGCCCATTTTCTGGATCGGTAAGATTAAAATCCAAAGTTATTCTCACAGAGTCCCGAAAGTCATGCTTGTCCTAGAGGTAAAAATATAAAATACGTTATCGGCATCATATTTATTGGATGTTCTGACTTTGTCATGGCTTCCTTCTTCTGCCCTGTGGGCCAGGCTCACTGGACATTCTTGTGTACCTGATCTGACATGTGACCTGATCAGGCTTTTGCTTCACTGGAGAGAGACCGCACTTCTGCCTTAACAAGGGACGCTGCTAGAACGAACGCATAGGCTTCCTATTGCGACCAGTTGACTCACGTCCAGCTTCTCAGATAGGCCTGCTAGAATGATGGATAGGTCGTACTTGGCCATGTCAGGATGTACCCCTCAAAGCTACTTACATAATAATATCGTTTCTCTTGAGACCTCGAGCTAAAAATCACTGTGTAATACTTATAGGAAAGTCTTTCAACTTCAAGAGAGCAACTCTTCTTTAAATTGAGTTGCATTTCATTAATATAATATATACCTTGAGTTGTAAGAATTTTATATGTGAAATGATATGAAAATAATATGGATGTGATCAACATTGTTTATACTATCATCAGTGACAGCCATCATTCATGACATGTCCAGAATTATGAGCTTTATACACATTATTGAGAATTATTTCAACAATCCTCCAAGATGCATACTAATTACAGTCCTTATTTTACAGATAGAAAACTGAGCCTCTTAGAGACTAAACCACTTTGTCAAAATTACTCAGAAAGTGAGGAAGCTGGGATACAAATTCCATCCTGGCTGACTCCAGAGCAAATGTTAAAATATCCATTAAAACCCAGAAGAATTTTGGAAATTTTGAAACTAGTTCATTCCTTTTAATCCCAGTGCCTAGATATAGGTAGATACTAAATTTTTGGAGAAACATATACTACAGTGATTTTTTTAGCAGGTTGGAGGCACTGCCAAATCTGGTTTCAGGACTTTTCACATCTTATCCAAGTTCTAACTCCTAAATGTTCAATTCTGATGAAACAAATAAAAAAAAAAAACCTCCATTTTTATTTTTCTAATCATAAATTGACTTCAGTGCTGACCAAATAAGCTTATTTTGACCTATGTCATGGGGAATATCGACTTGAAAATCGCTGAGGAAGAGTAAACATGGCACACCAGCACACGTCTTCTGTCACTTTCCTGCCCCTGACTACAATATTTTCAAAATATAGAAGATGAATACATCAAGAATATAGAAATAAGTCAGAGGTGGGGCCAATAGGCCTATTTCATTTAAAATTCCAAGATCATGTTCAAGTCTCTAAGTCTCAATCTCCGTTAACAAAATCAGTGTTTTCTCGGTACATCCATTCTGCTTTTCTTCTTCTTTAGTTTCATGTACATTTTAAGAAAATGTTTAAGAAACTCCTGTCCCACATATACAGTGACCCAATAAGATACATTTAAAATGGTTCAAACTGGCTTATCAGCCATCTCTAGAGGTTAATCATTTGCTTTCCAAGGCTCCCTCATCCACCAAAACAGGAACAGGTAGCACAAAGTCTACAGATGATAGAAAATACCAGATCTTTTTCCTTTAATCTAAAGTCAAAGGGTGAAACACATAGTTCAGTGGATAAGAACAGACCCCGGAATGCATACGGCCCAACAGTTTCCCCTCAGGGCATTTAAGCACTTCTGATGGACAAGGGCCACAAAAGTTCAACGATGCTTTCAAGTTGAAAGAATGAATGAATGAATGAATTAATGAAATGAATGAATGAAATACAAGGTCTCTATCAACTGGTGTCCTGTGCCTTTTACTGTTCCATAATATATGGATATTTGATAGCATACACAGGGAAGATGAAAGATAGTCTTATGAAATGTATTTGGAAATTAGAAAATCAGACCTGTGATATTCTGACAAAAGTGAACAAAGTTTAATTCATGATTTGCACTTTGAACTAAAAGTAAGATTGACTGATTTGAAATAAGACATCTATATTTTATTTTTGATTTGGAACAAGGCAGCTATTATATATGATTTACTTGCCAACATGTAGAAGGAATGCTTAGTGCATTCTGATTCTCGAACTGTGATGTTTCTTTGAATCTTCCTCTCTTGAGTTCCAGAGAAAAAACTCCGTGATATCTGTCTTAGAGAATCTAGTGTGATACGGTACTGCATATCTATAAAAATGAAAAAAGAATAATTGACAGACATGTTCATTTCAGGTAATTTTCATATGATCCAGTTCATTAAATTAACATTACAGAAAAATCTCTTGGGAAATCAGTCGACAAAAGTTCTCTGTTATTCAGCACATCCATACTACTGTAATACAATGTATTTGCAGTCATGAAGATAACCTTGAGGAACTCTACAGAACTGCTTTCTGAGTTCACAAGGCTTTTAATGTTTAATTACACTTATTTTAAAATGTATATGTATGTTTACTTACATACACACACACACACACACACACACACACACACACACACACACACCCCTACATACCACCTAATTTCTTGTCCATGCCTATGTTTACTGGGTTTTCACTTAAATTTTTTTTTTTTTTTAGTGTAGAAATGTTGGAGCCCTGATTAGAATATTCGTTATGTTGTATTTCAATAGAGAAAAAAATACATTAGTGACATTTTAACCTATTTTATAAAAAATGTCATTTTAGACTATGTTCAAAGGATATAATAATATAAGCTTAATAAATAAGTTTAACAAAATAAGCATACCACAATGAGCAAAACAAGTTAAACCTTTTGCTTTCTATGAAGGCAACAATCTTTCTTACTTGATTGCTTAATTACTATATAAAAATAAGACAAATAATGTTGCATATGAAAATGTTAATCGTTATTTTACATTCCTATACCTCATTTATCTTCCAGTCAGAGGTCCACTGCAGATGATAAATATGCACATGTAGAACAAATTTAGAAAAATAGATTTTAAGGATTAGGGGGTTTTCTCATTCTATTTGTATTTGGTTTGCAGAGTAACTTACTCTTAGGCAGCCAATGGCCTTCATAGTTTTGACTCCAACATGTTTCAATATCATTAAAAACCGCTTTAGAAATTGTAGAGTGCAGGAAAAAGGGGGATACCCAGGCTGACGTGATGTGTCTGAGAACACATACGGAATCTGTCTGACACTCAAAAACCAGGGTCACCTCCTGACTGGAGCAAAGGAATCTCAGGAAGGTAGGGTGGCTGGGCAGTCAGGTCCTCTGCAGTACCAGTCTTACTGGAGAGAGCCCAGTTTCCAACTCTGCCTCTCAACTGGTGTCTCTGTCTTTCTCTCTCTCTTTAGCACTTGACTGTTCAGAGTCAATAGGAGAGCCAGAGGGGAAATATGGAATCCAGCTGTGGAAGGCCACCAAATATAAGCATGTAGTTTCTGCTCCAGAATTTACTGGGTTCCATAACCTATTCCTTCTGCAACAGAATTTTTTTCAAGGTTCAATATGTTTGCAGGGGCAAATGTGATGTGCAGATTCCTATCATCGAGGGAAATAAAAAAAATATCTGACTGGATTTCACCATGTGGGAGCAAATACATTGTCCTCCTGCCCCAAAGTGCTTCTGTATATATGACACTTACCAGCTTCGTAAACCCTGTCTTCTTTGGACTTCAATTTCACATCAAAACACACTGTGGCATTTATGCATACTGTTTCCTTTCCCTCCATGCGGCAGTTTTTCTTTTGAATATTCACTTTATTGGGTTCAAAATTCATGGTCACTTTAACTACAGCCACATCTCGGGACCTGCAAACACATAAGCCATGGTGATGACTCACACATTTTTACATTTAATGCATGCCATCATTTTGGGAGTGCAAAGTGAGTGCATCCAAGAGGATTCTTCTTTGTATACAGTACGGGCTCTCAGTACTCCTTTCTCTCTTGAATCTTTGATATAGAAGAAATTGTAATTGATGTTCTGAAGGCACCCAGGTTATTCTGGAACCATGTTAGGCTTTGGTTTCTGAAGGGTAGCAGAATATGCGACCCTAAAATATGGCTATAGGAGTTTAGGACAGGCCACCCTCAAACATGCCGCTTTGGTATATTGATTTTGAGCTGCAGGCACTTAAAACACAAAAAATGCAGGGAGAGGCTTTCTCTGAACTCTACTTACCTACTTAAAGAGAGACCCTCCAAAAGAAACTCAGTTATCATAAATCTCTACCCAGGAGTTTCATCAACCTGGGAAAATTGACTCATTACAAGACAGGAGGTTGCAGTGGACACCACATCCAGACAAACTTTGTTGCAAACCGTCTTACCTCCCATCTATTCTCCTAAGGGCCTATTCATCTTTCCTAAAAAAATCATTTACTCTCCCCTGAGGCCTACAGCCCCCTCCCCTTTCCCTATTAAGATGATTTTTAAGTGTGAATGCTAAGCTACCCGGGGAAGCTATTCATTTATCCCTGGGATCTCCCATGTATACATGAAGTATATGTGTTAATAAACTTCTGGGTTTTTTTTTTTTCTTATTTGTCTTCTTTTACTACAGTCGTCTCAGCCAAGAACTCAGAAGGGTAAAGGCAAAATTATTTTTCATCCCCTACAATTTATAGGCCAAAGACCCATATTGCCCATGATAGAAAAGAGATAAAACCAAGCAACCAGGTGCAACCTCAGAACCAAAACCATATTTTTGGCACTTTTGAGTTTGTTCCCAATCTGGAAAGAGTCCAGAGGCCCCTGGACATCGCTTCTGCACTATAATACTTGTCTGTTCTTCTTGTAGGTTCAGCCTTGTCCCTGTTTCTGAGAAGGGGAAGCAGAATAGCATTTGAAGCGCTGTGCTAGGCACACATGCTATTTATTATTCATTTAAATTTTAAATTAACTTTCATAATAAGACGTTATTATCTCTCTTTTATATGTGAGATAACTGAGGCTCTGAGAGATCAAGTATACTTTATCCAAGGTCAAAAGCTGTTCAGAGGGCAAAACTGGGATTTTAAACCCAGTCTTTTTAATTCCAAAGCCCAGTGATTTCCAGTAATCTGAAGTGAGAGCAGAGTAATACAAAATTAGGCAGAGTATATGGAGCTTGACGCTAATGCCTTAGAATAAAGCCAGCATAATTGTTGAACACCGTTATCTGGTTTCTGCCTTGTAACCAGACTGGCTCTTTAGAGCTAGGTATCTTGTGAATACATAGGTCCCTGCTTATGCTTTTGTGTTTTAAACGAAAAATTATAGCTATTTTTCTTTTAAAACAATTTATGCATAGAAAATATGAAAATATAGTAAAGGAAACAAAGTAAATACAAATCAGTTGTAATTCTATCATTCAACAGCAATCACCATTCATATACATATATATGTATGTCTGTATAGAGAGAGACACATATACACACATACATGCATAAGTATACACACACACACACACACACACACTGGCCCATATACATATACAAGCATAAGTACTTTAAAAACATAATATAATAAACAACCTTCCAATATTTCTATTTTTCTGAGAACATTATTGTTAATGGCAGTATACGATTCCAACATATGCATGAACCATAATCTAGTTACTCAAACCTCTGTTACTGGATATTTATCTTACCTTCTTTAAAAAAATATCTATAACCTACAGCACTGTGATTACTCTAAAGACCATACATCTTTAACCACAGATTATATCTTTAAAAAATTATTAGGAGGTAAAATTAAAAAGTATGAACATTTTAAGGCTTTTTAACCCTTCAGTGACAAATGCCTGCTAATGGGTTTTAACCAGTTTACTGTTTCACGAGCAACGAATGAATGAATAAGTGTGTCTAGTTTCCCGCTTGGAAGTTTGGATCCTCTGGGCATGAGGCTGCCTTGACCACTCCCCAACCCACATCTCCTCTCTGCCCCACGTAGATCTTTACAGCGTCTGTGGCTCAGTCTACCCACAGGATGGGGTTCTCCCATCTGCTCCTGGATGTCCCTGACTGCTGGGTGGGCCTATGTTTATCACCTGCCATCCATATCCACTCTCAATCCCTCCTTCAGCATTGAAAATCTTGGTCTTCACGTTGCAGTATACTGGTTTAGTCCATTTTGCTGGGCGACGACAGGGACCCAAGTCTGTCATTCTGGCCCCTCTATGATAAAGCCTTGACTGGGGGCAGGAGAGGCCAGAAACAAGTTTTCAGGGCTTTGCAAGAAGCCCTTGAGACAAAACTGGAGAATAAAAATCGTCCTTAAAACGTATGTATATTTTTTAATGTACAAGGGTGAATACAATAAATATTTCTGGGTAAAGATTATCCTAATGAATTAATCCAGGATGAACAGTTCGAACAAAAACTAAATGTTGTCTTCGTTCCCGGAACTGGTGACTTCTGGTCTGGAGTCTTGGTTTCGGGTGGGTTCCCCCGAAAGTCACAGCCATTGCTGCCCCGCATTCTCCCCTCCTAGACATCACCTTGCAGTTTTCCTTTCCCTGTACTGTACAGTTAAAAAATTTTTTAAAAAAACATAATGGTTACTCTGTATAGTTTAGTGTACAACTTTTATTTGACCATTAGTTCTTAAGGATTACCTTAAATTATGACAAAGTCATATTTTCCAGTCTCTATCTTCACCTCTTTCACAATTTTCTTTACTATCTTTCTATATAAAGTTTGGCAAAAGACTATCTGAATTGCACTAAACTAATGATTAATTTGAAAGAATCAACATGTGGGCTTTCCATCGAGGCACATGGCATAAATATTTTTTTATTTATTAAATCCTTCCTTTATAGGTCTTAACAAAGTTTGCAACATTTTTCAAAATTATCACACAAATTTCTCGTTAAGGTTATTGACATTTTTTAGTCACATTTTTTTCAAATAGAACCCTTTTGAAATCGTGTCTTATTAACTAGTTAAAGCTAGTTATTAATGCTATTAATTAATAAATTATTTTATTAATAAGTTAATTAATTAATAAAATGGTATTAATGAATATATCTGACGATTGATGAGGATTTTACAGTTAACTGAAATTAATTTGGGGATGCAGGCATTTTAAAGGCTGAGAAAAGATATTACTGTAGATGCTTCTATGCTTGACCAACAATGTAAACATAATCAGACAATGGTGCACAAATGTCTAGTTCTATGTGTTAGGTAAATGAATGAAGAGCTAAAAGCTTGTAAGTAACTTAAATTTAGGGAAAGTTTCTTGTTTATATACATCCTGTATGAGGCTCACTTTTCCCCTATGCTTCCCTCCAAGCAGAATACTTATCTTGGTGACAATTACATAATAGATACCACAATTAAGAGTTGATTCTATTTGTTCCTTTAATATGGTTTCTCTATTTTTAAGATTTATCAACTTCTCAGATTCCTAAACTGCATAATTTTTATCTAACAATGGAGCACAAAAAGAAACAGACATTTGATATATAAATTCTAATCATACTCTGAGCTCTGGAACTATTTGGAAAATATTATCATTTCAATTGGATGTTATTCAAATACATACCAGAAGAGGGCAGCACCACCAAGGCCCCCAATAGTGACATCAGTCAGACCGTCACCATTTAAATCCATTTCTCCGTGGATAGACTGGCCAAAAAATTTCAGTGTCTCGCCATCTCCCCCTGATGGAATACGCTGTGAAAATCCCAGCAGAGAGTTTTTAATGTCGGAAGAGTCTCTTCAAAAACAGTTTCAAATAAATCTGAGAACTTGGATTGGTTAACAAAAAATTAAAATTCGAGATCTTTTGGAAACCTGCCCAAGAGGCCCCTCATGTGGAGACAAGAGGAATTACTCAGATATTCCCAAAGGATATTCTTTTTATAGTGCAGACAAAATCATTTCAGGGTTACTGACACCAGAGAGAGGGGAAAATATTATATAACGTCATCTTGTCCAATCCTCAAGGAAAACATTATGAGTAACTGGCTCTACTTTCTAGCTCCTGTTCAATTCCATTACACAGAGATATTTAAAGGTGCTGTAAACACATCATACAAGCAAGAGGGGGAGTACAAAATTATCCTAGGGTCAGTTTGGGGTTCACTGAACTTTGAGGCTGGGTCTAAATAATACATGCTATCAAATACATTTTTCAATATGCAGCCTTTGCTGTCTGTCAAAAGTGGTTCTGAAAGTCAAAAGCATAATAGACTCAATTTTGTTCATATGTATCCACAATGTTGGGAAGGCACAATGAATATGGAGTTCTCGAAGACTGATCTGTGCACATTACCATACATAATATGTTTGACATCCGTACTTCCTGACTTAGCTTGGGTTCAAGCTGATAATATTTTAATAGAACCTGATGGCAGGGAGACCCGACTGACAGACACTCCCTAAACTCGGGATCTCCTTATCCTCCTGTTTTTCCACTTAAATATCATAAAATAAGAAGCAAAATAAGGCCAACCAGACGGAAACATTTTTCATGCTTAAATGGTTGTGGCTCAGTGGAAATTATTTCCTTATTTTTTCAGCAAAAAAAATCAGGAGTTATCGGCCCCACTGTTTCTGGAGGACTTGATTCAGTCTGATTCTGGATCATTCCATACACAAGCAGCACCTCTAGTTACCATAGAAATGAATGAGCACATCCTCACCTATCCTTGGGAAAGCATTTTGCCAATAATTAAACAAACTCAACTCTAATATTCTTTATTGTTTCTGTTGCTTAAAACTGCACCTTGATTTACCACCATCTTACAAAATTAATTGCTTATGGCAATCTAGTCTACTTACTAATGACTTAAAAATCTTTCTTTTTCTACTGCAAATGCCACTCCATTAAATGTGAGGGATTGAAACTGAATGAATAAAGGGGTAGAACACAAGAAAGAAACTCCTTCCTTCAGTTCCTGGTTCCATCATGCCCCAATAGTTAATACAGCCTATTTCCAGTTACAAAATACCATGAAGATTTTTAACAGAAGCAAATCACTTATTAAATGGATAGGAGTGCCATTACGGAAATATGCCCTTTATTTTGTTGTTTCACTATTAAGGTCATTATGACTTTATGAAAAATTAAGCACAACTTTGCAAGACATGAATATATTTTGAGAATTCTGTTGACTACAGAACCGAAGAACAGTCAACTGTAAAGAGAAATAACTGATGTTCTGATTTTCTTTTCATGTTATATAAGCTAGAAAAGTAGTTAACTCTATTTTATTTACAAGTAGTTGTTCAATGCCTAATTAAATATGGTTACTTAAAAACAGACAACTACATTAGAAGAATTCCTTTAAACTCTTTTACTTTTATAATGCATGAAACACTTCTGTAAATGGACATCTTTCTCATGTAGGAAAAAGTTACATTTATGTATTAGAGCCATTAACTGACAATAAATTTAAAACAAGAACAAAAGAAATCCCCTGCAGGTTAAGTTTAATTATTCAGATTTTTTTTTCCAAGAGGGATTACTTGGGAGAAAATCATAAACCTTCAGAAGCCCAAATATATTTGATGAGAATATACCAATTTAATTCATAAATATAAACTTAATGTGATTTTATTATAAAAACATGGGTATTGAATATAAAAACAATTTCATCTCCTTTATTGGCTAAATCATGTAATTATTGTTCTCTTACTCAGAAAGTGGTACCCTCTGTTTAGGATCAGGCACGCTGTAGATGTTACATAGCATTGTTAAAAAGTGTTCTTTTGTTTTGCTTTTTTTACCATTTCAAAAGATCAGGTCATGGAGACAAGGCAAATAACAACAGAAAAAAAAAAAACTAGATAAAAGAATAAAATTACAAGTAATTCTTCTATAAAGAAAACTTAGAATTAGAAATCTAGTTTCCCAAGAGACAGAAGAAAAAAATTAAATAACTCATGAAGCAAGACAGATGACACCTGGTATTGAACCCACTTATCACTTAAGGGCAAGAATCACAGAATCAGAAATATATGTGTAATATAATAAACCAATGTTATCTCAATGAATAATAAAGCTAAAAAAACCTGTATACTGCTACTGATTGTATGACAACACACCACTGTTGTATTGCAGTAACATCCACTCCTGCTACACTAAATTATCATTAAATAAAAGAATCTGTAGGTTTAACTTCTTACTTGTGCATACTCTTCCCTTATAGTCTTGCCACTTCCATGATAAATGTACACGGCTCCCCCATGATCATCTTCCAGGGGTGCTCCTATCACGATGTCATTAAATCCATCAAGATTGAGGTCTTTCACAGCAGAAATAGCTGTTCCAAAACGAGCCCCACATGGTTCATTTTTGTTTTCCTTTGTGCATGAATTGTGCTTCAGAGATGAACAGCAAGTCTGCTTCATGGGTTCCAGGCTCATTTGATATTCAAACCTTGTCTGGAAGAAAGATAAACAGGATACTTATGGATTTCTGTCATTACTACAGCAGATCGAAGATTCTAAGCGCGTACTAAATCAGCGCTACTAAAAACCATTTGTACCTCAATGGTAAAGTTTGTAAAATTTCTTAAAAAGTGTGTCTATCTGAGAGCAAAGTTAGAGATTTCAAAGAACAGATTGTAGAAGTGTGGGAAAGATGATGTATTGAGGATTTTAATGGATTCTCCTTTTAATGTAATCAAGTGAGTACATAACTCACAGCAGCTTTTTAAAGCTGAAGAGCTGAATTTTAAAATCCTCAATTCATGTCACTATCCTTTCTTCACCCATTATTGTGCTTTTTGGAAAAGTCTCTCTCTGTTCTCCCCTATAAAGGACGGAAAGTGCTAGCAATGATGAACAGGAACACATTTTCTTGGGAAAAAAGGGAAAAACAGCACAGGACCAAAAAATGTTGACAGGAGGAATCAAAAAGATGATAGGAAGAAAGAGATGTAATTTATGATTTTAAATAATTAATATGGGAAAGACTCTAATAATTTAACAAGCTAAATAGATACATCCCAACTTTGCTGTAAACAGCAAAAAATGTTTCTAATGAAGAAATCAAGAATTATTTCGCTTAGCAAATGATGTCTAAAGTTAGGATCAGAAAAACAAAATCTCACTGTAGCAGAGTGAAGTATTCCAAAGACCATAGCAGTTTGCTCAAAGTCTTTGGTGCCACTGCCTTAAAATTCACCGCTTCTCCACAGTCTCTCTCCCTTCCCCCATTTACACACACACACACACACGCACACACATATGCGTGCGCACACACGCGTGTGTGCACACACTCACATGCACACACACACTCACACACACACACACAGAGCTTGAACTGTTAATGTGACCCGCCTCTAGACCAGAGCTCATGAATGGTTGCCCTGTGAATTTAGCAATTTAGTGAGATTTATTTATCTTTATTCTATATACTCTTAAAAAAGTTCACATTTACAAGCAGAAAATATCTAATGGTTTGAACTACTTTATCAGAATTCTAAATGTTCGTTTAGAGACTGAGGATTTAGTGAGTTAGAACGGCCCTGAAAGCTTCTTTGCTCCTTTTGCTGAAGCGAGTGAAAGATTAGACCAACACTATTAATTGAAATTTTAAGAAAGAAAGATTCTCCCAGATTTCTACCAAAGTTATCAGGTTACAGTTACCATTACCTGGTTCAGAGCATAGATGTACACTTTTCCTTGTTCCTCCTTCTCTGTTCCCATGAACATGGGAGCCCCGACTAGAAGAATGTCAGTATTAGAATCTTTATCAATGTCAATTGTCGTTAAAACACTTCCAAAGTAGGAACCGATCTAGGACACAAAACAAAACAGAACAAAACAGTCTGATGAACATCAGAAATTTTCAAGGAAACTAAAAACTTTCATTTCTCTTACTTATACCAATTGAGAAGAGTATTTGGGAGTCAGATGACAAAGGAAACGAAATATAGAAACCGATGCTACCTGAGACCTCTTTATTGGCTCTTGCATGAAGCTAATGAATATTAGGTCCCTCCTGGGGGATGAGCAGCTGTCATAGATTCTGTAGCTTGAGAATAAGAGAAAGGATTTCCTTTGTCTTTCACCCTAACCTCTCTTCTCCACAAATCAGAAAAGATCAGTAATAATACAACAATTTTTTAAGGAAATAAATGAAATAAACAATAGAAGGCATTCCTGAATGGCTTCAGTATATGTTTAAATACACCATGAGGAGCTGAATTATCTTGGAACACTGGGGCAACATATTTCACCTTAGAGTCTTAGAAGACTGTCTACTCAACAAAATCGCTAAGTCTTGTCCCAGCAGCTATGAGAGATAGAGAAATATAAAAGGATTGCTGGGGGACCATCCTCTAGCAGGACTGTATTTTCTCTTTAATGATAGGGATGAATTTTAGGGAAATCCAGGGTACTTGTGCTTCATTATCCAAGTGCAATAACTTTCCAAATGTTGACCTGTGTTTGATATTCGATGTGCTGTATAATTTGCTCCTTGAAATTTCCTGTCGTCTTCCATGACTTTACTTTTGCTCTTCTGATTCTGCCACTGTATCACAGACCATTCTTTCTTCCCATTTTGCTGGCTCCTTTCTCCCCTTCCATTCCCTAGATTTTGGCCTCCCCTGAGTTCAGACCTGTAACTATTCCCTTCCCTTAGATGACCAATCCTTCCCTACCAATTCCCACTATCTCAAATGGCAAATTTCACTCCATCCTCCTTCTTTTTTTTTTTTTAAATTTTTTATAGCTACTTTATTTATTTATTTATTTATTTATTTTTGGCTGTGTTGAGTCTTTGGTTCGTGCGAGGGCTTTCTCTAGTTGCGGCAAGTGGGGGCCACTCTTCATCGCGGTGTGGGGACCGCTCTTCATCGCGGTGCGCGGGCCTTTCACTATCGCGGCCCCTCCCGTTGCGGGGCACAGGCTCCAGATGCACAGGCTCAGTAGTTGTGGCTCACGGGCCCAGCTGCTCCGTGGCATGTGGGATCTTCCCAGACCAGGGCTCGAACCCGTGTCCCCTGCATTAGCAGGCAGATTCTCAACCACTGCGCCACCAGGGAAGCCCCATCCTCCTTCTTAAGACTCCCAGTTCTACATCTCTACACATTGCTAGACAGCTGCTAGACATTGATTTTTTGAATGTCCTTTTCTCACAGGCTTATGAAAGGTTTAAAAGGTCTTTGCTTTTAGGTTGAATTAATTACAAATGTTTAATAAAATGTTGTAAGATCTGGCAATATTGGGTCTTCATTCCCACATGGCAATAGCCGTCTGAAGCTGAGCAGGGGCTAAGCCTGTAGACGGTTCACAAGCTGCCCAGCCCATGGCTCCCACTTCCTATTGTCTTCTGTCCAGTAGCTTTTTTATTTGCTTACCTCCCTGCCACCTGCAACCATTTGGATTTGTGCTCACTGTTACAGAAAACATGTCTAAAACCAAATACCATTTAAAAAATATCTAAACTGCTTGAGTTGCTGACATTCTTTTTTTTTTGAATTTTTGAATTTTATTTATTTTTTATACAGCAGGTTCTTATTAGTTATCTATTTTATACATATTAGTGTATACATGTCAATCCCAATCTCCCAATTCATCCCCCCCACCCCACCCCCCACCGCTTTCCCTCCTTAGTGTCCATACTTTTGTTCTCTACATCTGTGTCTCTATTTCTGCCTGGCAAACCGGTTCAGCAGTACCATTTTTCTAGGTTCCACATATATGTGTTAATATACGATATTTGTTTTTCTCTTTCTGATTTACTTCACTCTGTATGACAGTCTCTAGATCCATCCATGTCTCTACAAATGACCCAATTTTGTTCCTTTTTATGGCTGAGTAATAGTCCATTGTGTGTGTGTGTGTGTGTATATATATATATATATATATATACACACATATATATATATATATACATATATATATATATATATATATATATATATATATATATATATATATACACACACACACATATATATACATATATACCACATCTTCTTTAACCATTCGTCTGTCGATGGGCATTTAGGTTGCTTCCATGACCTGGCTATTATAAATAGTGCTGCAATGAACATTGGGGTGCATGTGTCTTTTTGAATTATGGTTTTCTCTGGGTACATGCCCAGTAGTGGGATTGCTGGGTCATATGGTAATTCTAGTTTTAGTTTTTTAAGGAACCTCCATACTGTTCTCCATAGTGGCTGTATCAATTTACATTCCTAACTAACAGTGCAAGAGGGTTCCCTTTTCTCCACACCCTCTCCAGCATTTGTTGTTCCTAGATTTTCTGATGATGCCCATTCTAACTGGTGTGAGGTGATACCTCATTGTAGTTTTGGTTTGCATTTCTCTAATAATTAGTGATGTTGAGCATCTTTTCATGTGCTTCGTGGCCGTCTGTATGTCTTCTTTGGAGAAATGTCTATTTAGGTCTTCTGCCCATTTTTTGATTGGGTTGTTTGTTTCTTTAATATTGAGCTGCATGCTTATATATTTTGGAGATTAATTCTTTGTCCGTTGATTCGTTTGCAAATATTTTCTCCCATTCTGAGGGTTGTCTTTTCATCTTGATTGTAGTTTCCTTTGCTTTGGAAAAGCTTTTAAGTTTAATTAGGTCCCATTTGTTTATTTTTGTTTTCATGAGTTGCTGACATTCTAATCATGGTGCCGTCTTTCTCCCAGACTCCCAGGCTTGAAACTCAAATCACTCATGATTTACATTATTCGTGATACTCTCCTCAAGCGTTCATAAGCAATTTTTTTCACAAAATTTTACACTTCCTGTCTTAGAGACAATCAATAGGGTGATAATGGGCCTAAGATGTCATCCAAATGGTTTCTTTTACAATCTTGTCAATTCTTCCTTATTTATGTCTGCCACATCCCTTCCTTTTCTATTTTTATTGTTGATCTATCATTTCAGGTTCTTCTCGCCTCATCTTTCAGCTCCAACAAAAGCCTTGTTTTTTATTGTTTATGCATTTTCTGATTATAAATGTTGTCAAAGGGCTAATAACACCCTCTCAGCTGGTAAAAGAGAATCTGACCTTTGGCTTATTCTAACTCTGTCCCCCTGGAAATATGATCATCATATTCAGCTATAACACTTAGCAACATTGAGTGTGGTGAAAAAAACCTCTGATTGGAACATTGCATTTAGGCTGGGTGGAACTACAAACACCCGATGGAGATAACATATTTTGGGCTTCCTAGATTGCAGTGACTCTTCTAACTGCATGCCTTTAGCAGGACCCGGGGAAGCTATGTCTATGGTGCTGTTATAAAAGATGTTGGCTCCTGTAGGGCTTTCAAGCCAGGGCAGCTCCTGCACCTGCTTTAAGTGTCTGTCTCTTGGCACCTCAGCTGTGCTGTTGAGCTGGGCTGCTTCCAGGGCTCCTACAGGGGAGGGAGGCTGGTGCTGCCCTGCCCTTCTGAGTAGTTTGTGTGAGTGTGTGTGTGGGGTGGGTAGTCTAGTGAGTTGGAATATTTAGTGAAGCCCAAGAACGCCCCCATCCTATGAGGAATGTAGAATAAAATCTCATTCTAGAACACCTGGAAAATGCAGAAAACTATGAAGAAAGGAATAAAAATTACCCAAATTATCACCATTTAACAATAACCAACAATAGCATAGATGTTTCTTTCAGTTTAAAAAAGATTTATATATACTTATGTTTGTATATTGCATATATAATTTCTTAAACTACTTTTAATATTCAATATTATCTAATGAGAATTCTCTGACTTTACACATTACAAATTATTTCCCATCACTTCCAGGGGAAAATCCAAATTCCTTAATCTACCATTCAAGACCTCACACATTTGGGCCCCACTGGCTCTTTCACTGCGCCTTCTACCTATCTACATTCTGTCTTTCTTCTAGACTAGCCCACATTTTATCTCTTATTAAGACTTTCTGTACCATCCTAGCTTAAAAGAATCTTTCTATGTTCTGAATTTACTGTCTGTGGCCCTGGCACTTTCATGCTTATTAATGTTTTAGATTTCTTTGCTTGTGTATATGTTTGTACATCTGTATCTACATCATTATCTACACATCCTACACCTACCTCCATCCAGCTGAAATATTACTGATACTAAAGACACAGACACTTTACATTCCCCTGAGGAACTTAACATGGGGCCCTGTTCACAGTGCATGTTGAATATGGCGGTACTGTTTTTTAAAAAGTTTAGGACAACAGACAGTTCAATCTACATAGATAGAGTGTGAATGGATTAATTTAAAACAACGATTTTGAAGTTTACCTGTTCTCCATTGAGTGTCTGGAGAATCCTGATGTCTCCATCCTCCATCCTGTAGATGACCACCTGGCCTGTATGATTGTACCGTGGCTGTCCGGCAATGTAGAGCACATCTCCAGAAACAGTGGCGGAGTTTACTGTGTAACCTGACGAAAGAGAGATGCTGGATACACTCACTGGCCCCTTGGAGTTTGCATGGAATAAATTAAGATCCATTTTAAACGCTTGGGAGAATCATTGTTATATGTTTATATGGACTTCTCTTTTTTTGAAAATAAATATATATACTTTAATGCAGGTAAGTTTGTTTAGGTAGAAGCTTTTAGTGTGCTCCCTAATTATCTACCACAACTGCTTCATTCTGAAAAGGTATTTTTCCCCAAACCTCAGTTTTTCATTGTTTAAAAGCACAAATGATATAACATTGACAGAAAAAGAAAACATACACACACACACACACACAAAACTCTCGCAATCTCAATTTACCCCTTTGAAGTAAATCAATTGTATTTCATTTGGATGCATGTGTCTGTGCTATAGAAATTGATAATTTGGGCTTCCCTGGTGGCGCAGTGGTTGAGAATCTGCCTGCCAATGCAGGGGACACGGGTTCGAGCCCTGGTCTGGGAAGATCCCACATGCCGCGGAGCAACTAGGCCCGTGAGCCACAATTACTGAGCCTGCGCGTCTGGAGCCTGTGCTCCGCAACAAGAGAGCCCGCGACAGTGAGAGGCCCGCGCACCGTGATGAAGAGTGGCCCCCGGCCCCCGCTCGCCGCAACTAGAGAAAGCCCTCGCACAGAAATGAAGACCCAACACACCCAAAAATAAATTAATTAATTAAAAAAAAAAAAGAAATTGATAATTTTATACAGTTGTAATCATAGTAAATGTAAACCTTTTCTGTATTGCTGCCTAGGTTTTTAATTGTAATTTTAAATGGTTGAAGCTTCTTTCTCAGTTAAGGTATAAATGCCTTGCGTTTATACCATAGGACCATTCCCTGTTGGAATGGTGGAATTTAGGTGGTTTTTAATTTTTTGGCATTACACTTAAGCCTGCAAAGACATCTTTGAGTATTTAATTTTTTTCTTTCTTTTGGATTTTTTTGATGACAAATTTCAAGGAATAGATTACTGGAGCAAATTTTTAATGGTTCTTATAATGTCTGACGAATTGTTTCCAGAATATTTGTGCTAATTCATTCCATGAACAGCCACTGGAGAGAGTAGTTTAACCAAATTCTTACAAATATTAGGTACATTACTATTGTTTAAAATTGTGGATGTTCTAATAAATGTTAAACAATATCACCTTGTTGTGATTTAAATTTTCCTTTGTTTGATTAAAAGTGAGCTTGAACAGTTTTTCACAATTATTCCTCTTTTTAATTGGGCCTTCATGACCTTTAAAATTTTAAACTGTGTCTTTAAAGCAGATTATTATTAATTTTTGAGTGAAGAATTAGATTTATTCTTTGTATCTCTAGAGAACAGAGCTAAATCAATAGATAAAAATTACCACGTGGAGATGTCAACTCTACAGAAGGAAGAAATGTTCTAATAACCAGAACTGTCCATCATTGGAGTAGAAGGCAGATTATTTTTCCAAATGCCACAGAATAGCATTTTTTACTTAGAAAAAGATTATATTGATAACTTACTTACCAAGTATTTTACCATAAGATAATAGTTCCACTTTCTTCCAAAACTTTAAAAGAGGAACAGAAGTTTTGTACTGAAATATGTCTATTCTTACAAGTCCTAAAGGAACACAATTCCTCAGCCATATTCCCCTTCATGAATATTTTTCTCACATTTTCATTTCTTCACCTTAGAGCTTTTTAAAAAATTTACTATACATAATAGACTGTAAAATATTCTTTTTCTAACGTGTAATGTGTTATATTTTTAGGTTACTAACCATAATATTGCTTAAAAAATAAAAACTTCAGGGTCATGTTTATACATAAATAAAGTATAAAAGAAGAATGTGCAAAACAAAGGTTGTGTTATTTCATGCAGCTCTACTAGAAATATTAAGAAGAGAGTGGGGTGAGAGTGCTGGGACACAGTGATTTTTTGTTGTTATTGTCGCAATTTTCAGAGCTATGAATGCAAACTGATAAAAGAACCTTTAAAAAATAAGTTGAAAATTATGTTTGAGGCTTGGAGTTGTGCGATTATCTAGCTGACTTTGATGACGCGCAATTGATTACTAAGCCTTTAGCTGAACTCTTCACGGGGACAGTAACAACCAGCCAGGCAGCCCTGGTTGAAGCTCAGGCATCTAAAGACAATAAAGAGAAAGTGAGAACAAGGGCCCAGTAAAGTCTAGTCACAATAGAAGGATAATCATTAGAAAGATTTAAAAGCCTAATATCACTTTCTGAAAAGGAAAGGCACACCATTGAAGAGAAAGGAAAATTGATGGCATAGTTCTGTGTGTAGATTTATAAAGAGTAAATCCTGCCAGCTCTCACGATTCACTTCTTGGGGAAAGTGCTAGGATCTGGTGAGGTAATGGGAAACAGGTAGGATCTGACTTGATGTCACGCGTTTGCCCCACATCTTTACTTTTCCTCGTGAATCAGTCTAGTGTGATTAGAAATCAGCAAACTGTGGGTGGGGGAGGTAGGGAACAGGATCTCGACTGTATTCTCACCAGCAAACCCACTTGCTGAGTGCATGTCGGCAAAAGGCAGTTACTGGGCTACAGAAAGACAGGTGGATGATTCCATCCTGAGGGAGGTTGCACAGCTTCAGTTCCTGCTTCTTTCTGATTATTATTGGTTACTATGGGATGTTTTAATAAACTGTCTACCTCACTTTTCTTCTTCAGTAAGAATTTCCATAGTCTAACAACTTTCAATCCACATGGATTGGGAGAACACATTCAAACTCTTCTTAATGTGTAACCCATACAAGGAAACATTTTGAAAGCTTAATTTTAGATTTAGAATAATATTTGGGGGGAAAAAAGCTATTTTTCTCCCCTGACCTCTTTCTGAGTGCTTTTCTATTTTGAAAGAAATCTTACGTATAATAGACTTTATGTTGGCAAAATGTCTAAAGCACCAACCTGTGCCTAAGATAATGAAAGGATTTCTGAAACAAACCAAAAAAACACATCATCTGAGCACACTGTAGACAACATACCCCCAAATTTCCTTTTCTGGGCAGACAGGAGTCATGTATTATAAATACTGTGGTCAGAAATGAAGGTTCTCTTAATTTTTTTTGCTTACAGCAGTATCTTTCAGTCTTGAATTCTCTAAGTCTGCTCTAAGCAAATCATTAACCCAAGGTTTTTGAGAATAATAGATTTAGGGTTCTTTAGGGTTATTTGTTTTTAAGGAATTCAATGACAATCACTCAGAATACCAAAATTACTGTAGTGTTATTTATATAATAACATTATTATTTAATATATTATTAAATATCGTGTTAAAGTGTGTGAACTTCCTTAGAGAAGTGACAATGTCACTCACATCTTTGTGGACTTCAGTGTCTTTGTGGACAATGTCTTTAATGTTGTAACTATTCAATACTAATTAGTAGTAGTATTAATGTCAGCTACTCTTAGTAGGTATATAATATACCTGTATTAGTTTTCTACTGCTGTTGTAACAAATTACCATAAACTTGATGGTAACACATCACAAATATATTATCTTTTAAAGTTAGAAATCAGACCTAGGTCTCCCTGGGCTAAAATCACAGTGTTGGTAGGGCTCGGTTCCTTCTGGATGCTGTAGAGGAGAATCCATTTCCTTGCCCACTGTGGCTTCTAGAGACCACCCACATTCCTTAGCTGTGGCCCCCCTTCTCCATCTTAAAAGCCAATATTGCATATCTCTGACCATTTTTCTATAGTTCTATCATCCCCTGTCCACATCCAGGAAAGCTTCTCTGATTTTAAAAACCCATGTGATGAGATTGGGCCCAGCCAGGTATCTCAGGATAATCTCTTCATGTCAAGATCTTTAACTTAATCACATCTGCAATGTCCCTTTTGCCATATAAGATCTGGATCTGGGGATTAGGACATGGACATCTTTAGGGCATTGTTCTGCCTATCATAATACTAATAATAAGAGGAATGTTTTCTATATAATATTACATAATATACAACAATAGACAATACCTATTGAGGGTCGGCTGTCTGTCAAGCACAACACTAAGCACCTTACAGGTATTATTTAATCTCATTTTCATAACAATCCAAATTTTATATATATTTTTTAATAAATAAGCAAATTGAGGCTTTGAGGAATAAGGCAATTTGTCTAAAGTCATAACCATGGGCAGAGTCAGAAAACAAACTCAAGATTCTATGACCCAAGAGTATCTCTGTACTGTCTGACTGTATACCCAGTGCCATAACCACTTCAAGTCACTTCAAGTATGATGGGAGCAGCAGCTTTATAATTTTTATTTTTATGGGTGCATGATGTTGCATTAAGTGGATTTACTATTTACCATTTACTTAACTATTCCCATATTTTTGAACATTAAGGATATGCCATTTACCTCAATAAAATACTATGAAAACAATTGTTCCCTTGGCATTCTTAAATAATTGGATTTTTTCTTTAGGTTAGATCCTCAGAAATGAAATTTCGAGGTCAAGGTGGTGTAAACATTTTTATGGCTCTGGATACACATCATCAAATGACTTTTCTAAAAAGTTATATTACTTTATAGGCCACTGTTACATATGAGGACAAATGTTCTCAGATTCTTCTATCTAGGATGGAAAGAAACCTCAGGTTAAACTGGTTCTTGATTTCTAGGTGTTTCACATAGAATAGTCTCATAGAATCTTAGAACATGAAGAACCTTTAGAAATTATCTAACCTGAGATTGGTTCAAGATGGCAGAGTAGAAGGACGTGCTCTAACTCCCTCTTACGAGAGCACCAGAATCACATCTAACTGCTGAACAATCATTGACAGGAAGACACTGGAACTCACCAAAAATGATACCCCACATCCAAAGACAAAGGAGAAGCCACAGTGAGATGGTGGGAGGGGTGCAATCACAATAAAATCAAATCCCATAACTGCTGGGTGGGTGATTCACAAACTGGAGAACACTTATACCACAAAAGTCCACCTACTGGAGTGAAGGCTCTGAGCCCCATGTCAGGCTTCCCAACCTGGAGGTCCGGCAATGGGAGGAGGAATTCCTAGAGAATCAGACTTTGAAGGCTAGTGGGATTTGACTGCAGGACTTAGACAGGACTGGGGAAAACAGAGACTCCACACTTGGAGGGCACACACAAAGAAATGTGCACATTGGGACCCAGGGGAAAGAGCAGTAACCCCATAGGAGACTGAACCAGACATACCTACTAGTGTTGGAGGGTCTCCTGCAGAGGCGGGGGGTGGCTGTGTCTCACCATGAGCACAAGGACACTGGCAGCAGAAGTTCTGGGAAGTACTCTTTGGTGTGAGCCCTCCCAGAGTCCGCCATTAGCCCCACCAAAGAGCCCAGGTAGGCTCCAGTGTTGGATCACTTCACGCCAAACAACCAACAGGGAGGGAACCCAGCCTCATGCATCAGCAGTCAAGCGGATTAAAGTTTTACTGAGCTCTGCCCATGAGTGCAACAGCCAGCTCTACCCATCACGAGTCCCTCCCATCAGAAAACTTTCACAAGCCTCTTAGATAGCCTCATCCACCAGAGGGCACACAGAAGCAAGAAGAACTACAATCCTGCAGCCTGTGGAACAAAACCCACATTCACAGAAAGAAAGACAAGATGAAAAGGCAGAGGGCTATGTACCAAATGAAGGAACAAGGTAAAACCCCAGAAAAACAACTAAATGTAGTGGAGATAGGCAACCTTCCAGAAAAGGAATTCAGATTAACGATAGTGAAGATGATCCAGGACCTCGAAAAAACAATGGAGGCAAAGATTGAGAAGATGCAAGAAATGTCTAACAAAGACCTAGAAGAATTAAAGAACAAAAAAAACAGAGATGAACCATACAAAAACTGAAATGAAAACTACACTAGAAGGAATCAATAGCAGAATAACTGAGGCAGAAGAACGGATAAGTGACCTGGAAAACAGAATGGTGGAATTCACTGCTGCAGAACAGAATAAAGAAAAAAGAATGAAAAGAAATGAAGACAGCCTAAGAGACTTCTGGGACAACATTAGATGCAACAACATTCGCATCATAGCGGTCTCAGAAGGAGAAGAGAGAGAGAAAGGACCTGAGAAAATACTTCAAGAGAATACAGTTGAAAACTTCCCTAACATGGGAAAGGAAATAGCCACCCAAGTCCAGGAAGCACAGAGTCCCAGGAAGGATAAACCCAAGGAGAAACACGCTGAGACACATAGTAATCAAACTGGCAAAAATTAAAGACAAAGAAAAATTATTGAAAGCTGCAAGGGAAAAATGACAATTAACACACAAGGGAACTCCCATAAGGTTAACAGCTGATTTCTCAGCAGAAACTCTACAAGCCAGAAGGGAGTGGCATGATACCCTTAAAGTGAGGAAAGGGAAGAAGCTACAACCAAGATTACTCTACCCGGCAAGGATCTCATTCAGATTCGATGGAGAAATCAAAAGCTTTGCAGACAAGCAAAAGCTAAGAGAATTCAGCACCACCAAACCAGCTCTACAACAAATGCTAAAGGAACTTCTCTAAGTGGGAAACACAAGACAAGAAAAGGACCTACAAAAACAAACCCGTAACAACTAAGAAAATGGTAATAGTAACATACATATTGATAATTACCTTCAATGTGAATGGATTAAATGCTCCAACCAAAAGACACAGGCTCACTGAATGGATACAAAAACAAGACCCATATATATGCTGTCTACAAGAGACCTACATCAGACCTAGGGACACATACAGATTGAAAGTGAGGAGATGGAAAAAGATATTCCATACAAATGGAAATCAAAAGAAAGCTGGAGTAGCAATACTCATATCAGATAAAATATACTTTAAAATAAAGAATGTTAGAAGAGACAAGGAAGGACACTACATAATGATGAAGGGATCAATCCAAGAAGAAGATATAACAATTATAAATATATATGCACCCAACATAGGGGCACCTCAATACATAAGTCAACTGCTAAAAGCTATAAAAGAGGAAATCGACAGTAACACAATAATAGTGGGGGATTTTAACACCTCACCTACACCAATGGACAGATCATCCAAGCAGAAAATTAATAAGGAAACACAAGCTTTAAATGACACAATAGACCAGATAGATTTAATTGATATTTATAGGACATTCCATCCAAAAACAGCAGATCACACTTCCTTCTCAAGTGCACACAGAACATTCTCCAGGGTAGATCATATCTTGGGTCACATATTAAGCCTCAGTAAATTTAAGAAAATTGAAATCATATCAAGCATCTTTTCTGACCACAACGCTATGAGATTAGAAATCAATTACAGGGAAAAATACGTAAAAAACACAAACACATGGAGGCTAAACAATACGTTACTAAATAACCAAGAGATCACTGAAGAAATCAAAGAGGAAATCAGAAAATACCTACAGACAAATGCCAATGAAAACACGACGATCAAAAACCTATGAGACGCAGCAAAAGCAGTTCTAAGAGGGAAGTTTATAGCAATACAAGCCTACCTCAAGAAACAAGAAAAATCTCAAATAAACAATCTAACCTTACATCTGAAGGAACTAGAGAAAGAAGTACAAACAAAACCCAAAGTTAGTAGAAGGAAAGAAATCATAAAGGTCAGAGCAGAAATAAATGAAATAGAAACAGAGAAAACAATAGCAAAGATGAACAAAACTAAAAGCTGGTTCTTTGAGAAGATAAACAAAATTGATAAACCATTAGCCAGACTCATCAAGAAAAAGAGGGAGAGGACTCAAATCAATGAAATTAGAAATGAAAAAGAAGAAGTTACAACAGACACCACAGAAATAAAGCATCTTAAGAGGCTACTACAAGCAACTCTATGCCAATAAAATGGACAATCTGGAAGAAATGGACAAATTCTTAGAAAGGTATAACCCTCCAAGACTGAACCAGGAAGAAATAGAAAATATGAACAGACCAATCACAAGTAATGAAATTGAAACTGTGATTAAAAATCTTCCAACAAACAAAAGTCCAGGACCAGATGGCTTCACAGGTGAATTCTATCAAATATTTAGAGAAGAGCTAACACCCATCCTTCTCAAACTCTTCCAAAAATTTGCAGAGGAAGGAACACTCCCAAACTCATTCTATGAGGCCACCATCACCCTGATACCAAAACCAGACAAAGATACTACAAAAAAATAAAATTACAGGCCAATATCACTGATGAATATAGATGCAAAAATCCTCAACAAGATACTAGCAAACAGAATCCAACAATACATTAAAAGGATCATACACCATGATCAACTCAGATTTATCCCAGTGATGCGAGGATTCTTCAATATACACAAATCAATCCATGTGACACACCATATTAACAAATTGAAGAAGAAAAACCATATGATCATCCCAATAGATGCAGAAAAAGCTTTTGACAAAATTCAACACCCATTTATAATAAAAACTCTCCAGAAAGTAGGCATAGAGGGAATCTACCTCAACATAATAAAGGCCATATATGACAATCCTACAGCAAACATCATTCTCAATGGTGAAAAACTGAAAGCATTTCCTCTAAGATCAGGAACAAGACAAGGATGTCCACTCTCGCCACTATTATTCAACATTGTTTGGGAAGTCCTAGCCACAGCAATCAGAGAAGAAAAAGAAATAAAAGGAATACAAACTGGAAAAGAAGAAGTAAAACTGTCACTATTTGCAGATGACATGATACTATACATAGAGAATCCTAAAGATGCCACCAGAAAACTAGTAGAGCTAATCAATGAATTTGGTACAGTTGCAGGATACAAAATTAATGCACAGAAATCTCTTGCATTCCTATACACTAATGATGAAAAATCTGGAAGAGAAATTAAGGAAACACTCCTATTTACCACTGCAACAAAAAGAATAAAATACCTAGGAATAAACCTACCTAGGGAGACAAAAGACTTGTATGCAGAAAACTATAAGACACTGATGAAAGAAATAAAAGATGATACAAACAGATGGAGAGATATACCATGTTCTTGGATTGGAAGAATCAATATTGTGAAAATGACTATACTACCCAAAGCAATCTACAGATTCAATGCAATCCCTATCAAATTACCAATGGCATTTTTTACAGAACTAGAACAAAAAACCTTAAAATTTGTATGGAGTTACTATAGACCCCGAATAGCCAAAGTAGTCTTGAGGGAAAAAAACAGAGCTGGAGGAATCAGACTCCCTGACTTCAGACTATACTACAAAGCTACAGTAATCAAGACAATATGGTACTGGCACAAAAACAGAAATATAGATCAATGGAACAGGATAGAAAGCCCAGAGATAAACGCACACACCTATGGTCAACTAATCTATGACAAAGGAGGCAAGGATATACAATGGAGAAAAGACAGTGTCTTCAATAAGTGGTGCTCGGAAAACTGGAAGTTACATGTAAAAGAATGAAATTAGAACACTCCCTAACACCATACACAAAAATAAACTTAAAATGGATTAGAGGCCTAAATGTAAGACTGCACACTATAAAACTCTTAGAGGAAAACATAGGAAGAACACTCTTTGACATAAATCACAGCAAGATTTGTTTTGATCCACCTCTTAGAGTAATGGAAATAAAAACAAAAATAAACAAATGGGACCTAATTAAACTTAAAAGCTTTTGCACAGCAAAGGAAACTACAATCAAGATGAAAAGACAACCCTCAGAATGGGAGAAAATATGTGCAAACTAATCAACAGACAAAGGATTAATCTCCAAAATATATAAACAGCTCATGCAGCTCAATATTAAAGAAAAAAACAACACAATCCAAAAATGGGTGGAAGACCTAAATAGACATTTCTCCAAAGAAGACATACAGATGGCCAAGAAGCACATGAAAAGATGCTCAACATCACTAATTATTAGAGAAATGCAAATCAAAACTACAATGAGGTATCACCTCACACCAGTTAGAATGGGCATCATCAGAAAATCTACAAACAACAAATGCTGGAGAGGGTGTGGAACAAAGTGAACCTTCTTGCACTGTTGGTGGGAATGTAAATTGATACAGCCACTATGGAGAACAGTATGGAGGTTCCTTAAATAACTAAAAATAGAATTACCATATGACCCAGCAATCCCACTACTGGGCATATACCCAGAGAAAACCATAATTCAAAAAGACACATGCACCCCAATGTTCATTGCAGCACTAGTTACAATAGCCAGGTCATGGAAACAACCTAAATTCCCATCGATAGACAAATGGATAAAGAAGATGTGGTACATATATACAATGGAATATTACTAAGCTATAAAAAGGAATCAAATTGGGTCATTTATAGAGATATGGATGGATCTAGAGACAGTCATATAGAGTGAAGTAAGTCAGAAAGAGAAAAACAAATATCGTATATTAACGCATATATGTGGAACCTAGAAAAATGGTACAGATAAACCGGTTTGCCGGGCAGAAATGGAGACACAGATGTAGAGAACAAATGTATGGACACCAAGGGGGGAAAGTGGCTGGAGGGGGGAGGGGGGTGGTGTGATGAATTGGGATATTGGGACTGACATATATACACTAATATGTATAAAATGGATAATGAATAAGAACCTGCTGTATAAAAAAATAAAATTAAATTAAAAAAAAGAAATTATCTAACCTAACCTCCTGTCCTCTTTTTTAGGTATCCTATGTCACAGCTGATATCATACTGACAGGATTTGGTTGGTTCTGTTATTGTCTCTTATCCAGAAAGGTAAGTTTCATCAATGCAGGGATAAATATCCCTTATTTATCTTGTTATCCTCAATTTATAACTGAATGTTTGGCACACTGCAGGTACTCATTATTTATAAGTGCTTTCTTGATCAACCCAGAATCAGGCATTTTAGTATGGCAAAACGAACACTGGAATAAGAATCAAAAAACCTAGGTTCTTCTTTCAGATTTGCCACAGTTAGCTGCGACAATATTTCTACTCTTCAATTTCTTAATTTGGCAAATTAGATGTGTACCATTCGCTTTCTAAGATCTCTTTTAATGCTAAAACTCAATATGAATTTTAATGCCAACCCCTTTATTTTATATCACAATCCTCCAAATATTTAAAAGACATGCAGTGTATATTTTGTTTTCTAACCACCAATTTTTTCAGGTTTGGTGGGGAGAGGGATGGGTAGATGCGGATTGTTTTTAGATCTGTATCCTTCAGATAGTTTTTTACTGGCAATTCTAGTTTGGCATTTTCTTTTGTAACGTGTGATGCTTAGGACAATGCTTAGAATACTTTAGCTGCTCTCTGACTAGGGCAGAATGAAATAGGACTTTTATGAGAAATAGACTAGACTTCCATTAGTGCAGTTTAACATGTCTTATGGGGGTTTAGCACTCCCATTATACCTGCTGCTTACCACTATATTTTTAATTATCGAAACTGCTTAGACTCTTTATTCTTCTTAAATCCTTTTGCCTCTACAGCTTTAATACGTGCCCTTGAATAAGATGTATGGCTGTGCCAGTAAAGACCTGCCACCTTCCTATAAAATAGAAAGAGACTGGGATAGAGAGAGAAAAAGACTTCCAGGACATAAAGATCCCAGACAGGACTGCTAACATGCTAAAATATGAACACAGCACGTATTTGTTTTCTTTACCACTGTATCCCCAGCACCAAGAACAATGCCTGGGGCAAGAGAGATGTTCCCAAAATATTTGTAGAGTGAAGAGAGAGAGCTGAAAAACCATACCCTGAGGGTCCTTTCCATCCTAGTCCCTCCCAACTGTTTACTGAGCCTGACCAGTGACAGAAGAGTCCCCAGGCATCCCCCAGGCAGCTCCCAGCCTGACACAGATTCAGAATAAAGTGACACCAGGCACACACCTCCTCGTTCTAGGCAAGTCTTTGGAAAATCGTTACATTACTGGGTTTCACTTCAATATGTATCTGATTGTGAACAGAGGTATTAAAGAAGTCATATGACAAAACAAGTTAAAAGTTTACTTTCCAAAATGAGGACCCATAGAGAGAAACTAATGATAGAGGATATTTAAGAGAATATGCGAGTCTGATCTTCAGGATAGGCTGAGTCAAGTCTCTTTTTCTACCTTTGTTTCCTGTCCACACTGGGTCTGAAGCACTTCTTGACATTAACACGAATACCAGACACAGAGAGACCTCAAAAAACGTGCGTTTCAGCCCAAATCACTTCCCGTGTAGGCAGCCCTTCTGAGAAAGGCTCCTCCACGTTTTGTTATTTTTGCTAAGACTACTCAGAGGCCATCATGGGTCTCTAACATCTAAAATGTCTAACTCTTAGACGTGATCTCTCTTACAAAATACGCTTATATATTTAAGCGTATATATTTATGCTTATATATTTACGCTTATATATTTAAATTTTATATATAAAATTTGCTTATATAAATATAAGCAAATAATACTAAAAATAAAAAACACAAAAATTAAAAAAAAAAAAACAACTTTCTCTCAATTACATACAAACTTTACCTAAATAAGAAGCAAGAGGTTCATTCTTTTTGGTAGACTCAACATTAAAGGTCGTGTTTTGGGGAATTATGATTTGATTAGCCTTCTGCATGACGACTGTTCCATTCCAATCATAGGCTCCGACTGCTCCAAGCATGACCCAGTCCTTATATCCAAACAGAGGAAACAATGATATTTAACAAAAATAGTAAGAGCAAATAGCAAGAGCACTAACAATATGTTAAGTACTGTTCAAAGTGCTTTACATATATTAAATCATAAAATTGGCACAATAATCCATTGGGCTAGATGCCATTATTACCACTTCTTTTACAGAAGAAACTGAGGCAGAATAAGTAAATTTCCCTAGGTCATACAGTACAATTACACACTGAAATGTCAATATTCTTGTGCAGGGACCACGGTACCATTTCTTCCATCAACTACAAAGGATATATGTTCTAATCTTGCCTTTCTGCTTTACGGCTGCTAAGAAACCTGGGTCTTGAGCATGGAATTCTAGCAAGACCCTTGAATACCTTGACACCAAGAAAAAGATACATTCCATATCTTTAGCAACTATGTTAAATATTTTATTTAGCTAGATGTATAATTATAGAAGGCAGACCTCAAACTGTCTGATTCACAATTATTAGTACAATGTAGTGAGCTGTGTATGATAACATGCTTTCCTAATAAGAAGTCTGTGAAATGCTGTTTCCTATTTGGATTGGAAACAACATGGTCTGAATAACTGCTCATGCCATGAGCTGCAAGTTGCACCTGTAATGCTGATGTCTGGGTGTTGGCTTTGGGAAAGGAAACCTCAGAAAAAAAAAAAAAAGTTTTCTACCAAGTGGTCAATGTACCTGTGAGTAATGAGCACTGAAGCCGGTCTGAGACATTTCCATCTCAAAAGAAGCTGCCGACTGGTCAGCTGTAGCTGTAACAGAGGAGAATTGCCTTTAGCACACTGCTGATTTGCAGAAGAGAGAGATCTAGTACAGTCTGTGGTTTGACCAACCAGAACTTCTAGCATCTTCAGGGCATTTTCAGGCTCACATTTCTCAACTCAAAATTCCTAGGTAGGGCTGGGTGGAGGACGGAGAGGGTTAGCAGAAGGGCTGTGTCTCACATTCCTGACTGTTACTTTCCCCACCCTGGCTGGTGGAGTTGAATTCATCCTTCTGTTCTTATACTCAAGCGCTCTTACAGATCCTATGGAGCTTTGGATCAACGTGGCTGAAAGCTCTGTGTCTCACCCTCTTGCCCTGGGAATCCTCCTGAGATTAGGCTAAACTTACCTGATATGTCACAGGGATAATAACATTTGATTCACATATTTAAAGAGGTTTCTTGAGTTCTACCAGCCTCACCTGCATTTCCTGCCCTATATCATCTCAGAATTCCATTGTGTGATAAAGGGTTTAGGGATTCTGGGTTGGTTTTTGCTCTAATTTCTGGCTGTGGGCGTCACTCACAGATCAGGAGGGGACTTTCTGACAGGGCTCCAGGCCACATGCCGTTCAATCACACTTTTTTTTTTTTTAAAGATCCTGTGCCCATTTTGAAGCTCTTTACTGAAACACAGAAATAATCCAGAACATTCTATGGGAGTGTGCTGCTCTCAGAATATTCACCAAGCCAAAGCCACAGCCTCCTAAGGGGATTAAGGGAATGTTGATTAATTTGCTTTCAGGAGGGAGTTACTGATTTATTTGGCCTTGCTGATAAGTTAAAAATAGCACAAAATTTTTTAAAAGTCAAATTACTCTTTCACTGAGGCATGAGAACAATCAAATTTGTGAAACCAAACTTATTTACTAGTTATTTACCTGCATAAATTTGTTAACAAATACATCAGTAATTGCCTTTTTATAGGACTAGATTAAATGGGGAAATCAATCGAGAATTCAACTATATCATTTTAATCTCAATACAAATTGCCCTCTAATTTAAATGACTGAGATGCACTTTAACTTTAATTTGAAGCTTTATTTTAGGTCCACAATGGTGTAAGGTGCTTTCTCATTTATCTCTGTAAGATCAGTTATAAGAATGCAGTAGTGGAGACCTACATAGTTCCAGCACCTTCCCCTGCCGCTGTTCTGAGAACAGAGAGAACAGCTGAGAACAGAGAGAAGGAAGCTCTGTGAAACTCTGCCTGCTGAATTGGCATCCTGGCAAAGCACACTGTACGTGCCGGAACTTCTTAATGTCGGCTCCTCCCTGGACTTGTTCATGGGTGTTGCGATAACTACTCTGACCACTGTGCAGCTTCTGGTTAGGAATTTTAGCATTTTTCCCAGTGCTGGATGGGAAAGGGAGACAGTTTCCTGATTTTATGGGCAAATAGCTGGTACGCTCACCTCACTAGGTGGCACTGTCCTTCGGCAAGCATGTTTTTCACAATTGCTGCTAGTTGTCATCTAAAGATAAATGTTGATAGGAAATGGAGATTTCCAAAGTAACAAGGAAATGAAGCCCTTTTGGATCTCATTGTGAAAACAGTCAGAAATAGGCTAGTAAAAACACTGCTTTTGGTTAGCCCTGAAAGTGCAGCAATGACGATATGGGAGACATTTTTAATCTGTGGAGTTCCTCATAAAATGATTCTGTTTTTAAATATGGAGACACTTCTTGGGTATGCAGGCGCTTCAATGTATAACCTTTAACTCATGGTGTAGTTAGGTTAGAAAGAATCTGAAAATGTCATTTAAGGCAAATTGATCCCTCCTCCACCTGATAGCTGTTACAGGATTCATTTCTACAAGTCTTAGGTTATATTTACTTGCTTACTTAAGATGAGATTTAGAAATGAAATAGAGACACAGATGTAAGCAACAAATGTATGGACACCAAGGGGAGACTGAGAAGGTGCTTGTACATTTCTATGTTTAAGATGAAAAACAACTGTCCTCAGTGTGTCCCGTCCTCACAAGGACAGAGTCAACAGGATTCTGACAGAGCAGAAGAGCAGAACTGTCTCGTGGTTTCTCATCCTAGGTTGAGAAAAAAAGGCATGTTCTCTGAGTCTCCAGATTATCAGAGAAGGTGAAGGAAGAGGCTTTTTCCGTTTGCCTGGCATAACAATTCTGAAGACTTCTTTTTTCATCAGGGAAGAGCTAGTTCCAAAGTACATTGTTCCTTGACATTGTCTACCTAAGGCAGAGGAGGGAACGCCATGACTCATTATCCCCAATGGCTAGCTGCCGTTGAAAAATCAAGGAAAAAATTTACAAAGAAACAACATGACTCAGACAAATATAGTGAACCAATGTTTCACTGCCATGGGTCTTGAGGCAGAGTTCCATGTAGACCTTTAAAATGGACAAGGAGCAAAGTAGGAGAAAATGAATGAACAAAGAAGTTATTATACAGGAACTGTCCCACAGAAGCCCAAAATGAAAAACAAAGACAAAAACCAAAACAAAACTTGAGTTAGTGTCTCCATTTTCTAAACCTGTGTCACAGAAAAGGAATAAAACACATGGGCACATTTTTGTTCTTGCGTGTCTACATTGACCATTGTCTTCATCTGGCCCTCACATCAGTACTGCCGGGTCCTTACAAAGAAAGCTGCCAGCAGACACAGTGCTATATGAAATAGCCATCTCAATGACAGATTTATATAAAAGGACATTGTTCCATGGTGGCTACTGTGCACAGTAAAGATGCATTAGCCACGTGGTAGAAATAAATACCAAAACCAATTACGTTGAGTTTGAATTGTAGAGAGAATATTCAGGCTTATGAGAACGAGTCATACCTTCCAGGGCAAAGATTCTTTCTCCCAGAGCTTCAACAATAGTGACTAGTGCCAATTCATCAGAGACATTGAAGAAATGCTTTTCAGTGGGTTCACTTGCAATTGATTTTATTTCCTCCACAAATTTTTCAGTGCTTAAATTTCCTCGATTATAGCTGCCAAGAATCTAAGACGACAAAAACAGCAAGAATATCTTTTAAATTCTATATGTTAAACAAGAATCTCAAGCATTTTGTCAATAAGCAAGAGAGTGTATAGTACTGTGGCATAATGAAATTTTTATGTACTTCCACATTCTTAGACGGGTAATTCTCAGAATCTGTGGATTCTCTAATATTAACTGTTATATTCTATAATTGCTGTAGGAAAATATAAAGGGCATCTTGTATGTTTGCAAAAGTTTCTTCTCTGGCATTCCTGTGTCCCTGTTTATCAACAGCTGTATCTTTAAAGTCTGATAGTTCAAAAGTAACGTTACAGTTTCTGAGTGTTTCTGATATTATTCCAGTCAGTGACATCACCATTTGCTGGCAAAAGCAATTAGCCAGTGAATTGCTTGATCTCAAATAGGCAGTACTTCCTGAAACTCTTACCAGGGGAAGTCAGACACATATATTTTTTAAACAGATGTTGGACTAAGTAGTAATCTAACTTGGTAATTTAGAAAATAAACAATTGGGACATTCCTGTCTGAAACAAAATGCTCAAGACAGGGGCATTCTTTTAAATAGAGAAGAGAGAAAGGCAGGAATTATCTACTATCTATAGTTAACCATAATTATTTAGATTTTCTAGTGGGTTTTCTCAAACATTTAGTTTTAAATTTTTTAAAGTAAGGTTTATTGAGATATAATTTATATACAATAAAATTCACCCTCTTTAGACGTACAATTCTATGAATTTTGACACACCTACACAGTTGTGTTACTAACACATCGAGATTAGACTATTTCCATGACCCCAAAGAGTTCCCTCTTGCCCCTTTGTAGTCAGTCTCTTCTTCCCTCTAACTCCTTGCAAACACTGATCTACTTTCTGTCCTTATAGCTTTGCTTTTTCTAGAACGTTAAATTTAAGGAATCAAATAGCATGTCGTCTTTTGTGTCTGGCTTCTTTCACTTTGCATAATGCCTTCAAGAGTTA
This sequence comes from Balaenoptera acutorostrata, assembly GCF_949987535.1. Lineage (NCBI taxonomy): Eukaryota > Metazoa > Chordata > Mammalia > Artiodactyla > Balaenopteridae > Balaenoptera > Balaenoptera acutorostrata. The sequence goes on along the minus strand of NC_080065.1, from coordinate 43,670,895 downwards.
TCCGTGCTGTCACATGTATCAGAAATTCAGTCTTTTTTATTGTTGAGTAGGACTCTACTATATAGAAGCACAATTCATTTGTTGAGGACATTTGGGTTGTTTTCAGTTTCAAGTGATTATGAATAAAGCTGCTGTAAGTTTTTGCACTTAGGTTTATGTTTTATTTTTTCTTGAGTAAAGACCTAGGAATGAGAGTGCTGGGTTCTATAGTAAGCGTATGTTTAACTTAATAAGAAACTGCCAAAACGTTTATCAGAATAACTGTTCCATTTTGCCATTTTACCTTTCCGACCAGCGATGTGTGAGAGACCCAGTTGCTCTGCATCCTTGACAGCACTTGGTATTATCAGTTTTTTTCTTTCTTTCAGTTTTAGCAATTCTATTGGTGTGTAGTGGTATCTCATTTAATTTACATTTCCCTAATGACTAATGGTATTGAGACCTGCTTATTTGCCATAGTATTTCCTTTTTTCGTGTGGTGTCTGTTCAGATCTTTTGCCAATTTTTAAGAAAATGGATTGTTTGTTTTCCTGTTATTTAGTTGTGAGATTTTGTATATATTGGGTTGGCCATAAAGTTTGTTCAGTTTTAAGTAAAAATAAAAGACAAATTTTTCATTTTCACCAAAAATTTTATTGAACGATGTATTCACTAACTGAACGAACTTTTTGGCCAGCCCAATATTCTGGATACAAATCCTTTATGTGTTTTGTAAATATTTTCTCCCAGTCTATATATTGGCTTTTCCTTTTATTACAGGATCATTTGAAGAGTAGAAGTTTTTAATTTTGATGAAGTCCAACTAATTTTTTTTATGTTGCATTTTTTCTTCTGAAAAATTTAGTTGTTAATGTAAATATTTCTTAATATTTAGAAATGTATATAAATATGAAAATGTTCAAGTTAAAGTAAATGAAAAAATCTTTTAAAAATAATATGTAGGGCTTCCCTGGTGGCACAGTCGTTAAGAATCCACCTGTCAATTCAGGGGACACGGGTTCGAGCCCTGGTCTGGGAAGATCTCACATGCCGCAGAGAAACTAAGCTTGAGTGCCACAACTACTGAGCCTGCGCTCTAGAGCCCGCGAGCCACAACTACTGAAGCCTGCATGCCTAGAGCCCATGCTCCGCAACAAGAGAAGCCAGTGCAATGAGAAGCCTGCGCACTGCAATGAAGAGTAGCCCCCGCTCACCGCAACTAAAGAAAGCCCACGTGCAGCAATGAAGACACAACGCAGCCAAAAAGAAGTTAAATAAATAAATAAATAATAAAAAGAATATATAAATTAAAAATGCAAAAAATTAAAAAAACCCAACCCAATGTGTAGATAGGACATTTCTATTGTTTTAATTGTATAAAAATGGTATTAAGAAAATGGCATTATGGACATTAAGAAAAAATGGGAAGAATTTTTAAGAAAAAATTTGGAAGAATTTGTACCATAATTTACTATTTTTCATCTCTATTAGATTGTGTTTCCTTCTTATTTTTGCTTTAATGTATTTTATAAGTTTTTTTTTTACAATGAAAACATTACTTTTGTAATAAGATAGAAAAATTTAGCCTCTACCTCATTGCAAGTGTTACCTGAAGATTATTACCTGGGTTTTTACATTTTTTTTAATCGGCACTTATAGCGCCATTATTTATAACAACACAAACTGGAAACAACCCAAATGTCCATAATCAGTATACAACAAATTGTGTTATATTCATACAATAGATAATAATGATAATAAGAGAATGAATCACCAATACAGAAAATATCATGTATAATCATTATGTTGAGTGACAAGCTAAACACAAAAGAGTACATACTGGATGATTTCATTTATATAAAATAGAATAGGCAACTTAAGCTATGATGGTATAAGTTACATCAGTGGTTGCTATGGAAGGTGAATATTAAAAGTGAAAGAAAGTACAAGGGAAATTTCTGTGTTTTATGGAAATGTTCTATACCTTAATTACGGTGTCAGTTATGTGGATGTATACAAGTGTCAAAACTCATCAGATTGTTCACTTTGTGCACAGTGTTCACACCGAAATTTTGCACTGTTTGTGTTTCATCAATTTTGAAAAATTGAATAAACTATAATGCTATGCAACAATATGGATGAATCTTTACAATATAATATTAAGTTTTAAAAGTTTTGAAATATTGTATACAGCATGAAACCCTTTTTATAAAGTTAAAAAGAAGTAAACCTTTTAAAATTAATTTTTTCAGATATGTACAGCTACCAAAGGACTATTTAGAAAAAGAGAGCAAGACATGATGAATATAGGATTTGGGCTGATGGTTACCAGGTGGAGGAAGGCAGGTGGTGAATGTGGTCAGATGTAAGTTGTCAGAGGACCAAGCTAGCTCTCATTTTGGGTAGTACATCCATGGATGCTTATAATGCTATTACGATAAGTATGAAGGTACAATTATAAACACAGAAACAAACAAAGTGGGCCATGCTTCAACAATGATGAGAAACTCTCCTGAACCAAGGATCATGATTAATTCAATTCTGTGCTCCTGGAATCCAAAAAGCAAAGGTAAGACCATGAACTCTGTGCTATTGCTTGATTTTTTAGAATATCCGACTTCTTGGGGAGAAGAATCATGACCTCCAATGACCACAAAGATACTAGACTTTTCTAGCTCTACTTTCCACTTTTAAATAATAGTCATAGATTTGTCTGGCATCATTAACAACAGAGACCTCTATGGTGCTTTCAAAGTCCTGTTGGCAAAGAAGAACTGAAAGAGACCCCAACCACAGTTCTGCATGGAGGGCTGGCTGGATCTTGGACACGTGGGCAGGTGGGCGCAGGCAGAGGTGTCAGTGCTGGTCGTCTGGGTCTTCTGGCCGCCCAGCCCTGTCCCCCCTCCTCTGAGCACATGGGTCCCCCCACCTCCCCTCAGCCGCCTGCTCTCAGCTTCTACACGTATTTTTTTTTTTTAATTTTTATTTACTTATTTATTTATTTATTTATTTATTTATTTATTTATGGCTGTGTTGGGTCCTCGTCTCTGTGCGAGGGCTTTCTCTAGTCGTGGCAAGTGGGGGCCACTCTTCATTGCGGTGCACGGGCCTCTCACTATCGCAGCCTCTCTTGTTGCGGAGCACAGGCTCCAGACGCGCAGGCTCAGTATTTGTGGCTCACGGGCCCAGCTGCTCCGCAGCATGTGGGATCTTCCCAGACCAGGGCTCGAACCCGTGTCCCCTACATTGGCAGGCGGACTCTCAACCACTGCGCCACCAGGGAAGCCCCATACTACACGTATTTTTTAATGTTAGATTTAGAATGGTAGATTTAAAAACTGACATTTTTATTAAGATGGGTACAGATTTTCACTTGCAGAAAGACAATAACTAAAATTATTGTTTTCAGTGTTGTTGTTTATGACCTACAACATACTTGTTTATTTGTATCATAAAACGCATAATGGTTTAAGATCAACAACTGAATCGCTGTAATGTACGCTAAATGTTAATGTGACAAAAGGAGCTGGGCGGCAAGTAGTCAATCAGCAAGTGCATTGGTTCTCAAATTTTCCTTCCTAGTGAGAAGGGGGTGGGGGATTTATTCCTGGCTCCTTCCCCTTGTTGGAGGAGCCCAGAGGAAGTACTGCAGCATCTGAACCCCCTCCTAAGCTCCAGGACCACAGTGGAGTCACTCCAGTGCCCTTGTCAGTTTCGTAGCTCCTACATCTGTAAAACGTTCTTAGAGGCAAAATGCCTCACTGTATGTGACTAACTTTGAGCTGCTTTGAAGAAAGTGCACGATTTAGGAAAACTAGAGGTGGCTCTAAGACAATTGGTACACTGTTTGGGGAGCTTTTTTGATTTTTGAAATTACTCTCAACTACTACGTCCAGATTTATGTAGGAAGATCTATACCAGCAGCTTACAAATCGAATCAGAACACAAAAACTTAGCTCTTGTTTATCTGGCTGAAAAGCAAATGCCAAACATCAGAAGTGGTTTATATTTGAACAGAGGCCACTAGTGCTTTTCCCACTTTAGCTGCTTGAGGGGTAAGAGAATTAATGGAATGGTAGTAGAGAATTGTCCAAATAGAGAGGGAAAACCCAAGGACCACTTGCTCTTATTACATTGAACAAATCCTTTCTCTTATTTAAAAACAATTAAGATGCTCTTCCTATAGCTGGGTATCTCACCATAGCTGGATGTACATGCCCTAGACTAAGGATGGAAAAGGCAGTCTCCGAGCTCTGGAGTCTCCAATCCATCCACGGTGTGGGTTTCAGGATCACTGGGGCCTTGCTCAACACCTCACTCTCTGCTTGGTCTTCTCCTCTGCACACACTGGCAGACGCCTCTTTTGCCAGCAGTTTTGCTATGCATGGATTTCTTTTAGATTTATACAAATTCTGTATGGTGTGAAGCCTTCTGAGTCCCCATTGATTTACCTAATTTATTTTGTAAGTTATATATATGACATCCTGGGCTGAAAAGTCACTATTTTTCCTCCTTGGTTCCTATTTACCGTATTCTAGCTTCACTATTGAATTGACATGTTAACTTCCATTTCACTTACAAGTTGATGTAGTTGAAAATACACAAAAATTGTAAAGACTCTTGGACTACGCATAATTTAGGTTCTTAACTGTGATGTAAACATTGTCAGATATTTAGTGCTCTAGGTCACAGGACAGAGACAAATGGGTAAAGTTCAATGGGGAAGATGTCCAAGTGACACACTTAATAAAAGTAAAATGTATAAACGTAATATGGGAGCATATATTTAGAAGAAGCTATAAGAGAAAAGAATTCCCTGGAATTACTATGACTTGCATCCAGTTTGAACTATTTTGCATCACAGAATAAAAATGAAAACAGGGAGAAATGTATTTTGATCCTTCACCCAAGGGTCTGGTAGCTGGTAAAAACATTATTTTCCATGAATCAAAAGAGATACAAAATAATACTTAAAAATTACTTCTGTTTCGCTTAATACAAATACGTCAAGCCCAGGCATTTGGTGTTCTGCTAATATTTACCTGGAATAGACATTCAGAATTGAAACTCCCTTGAGGCAAATATGTCAAATGTAAAGTGTAAGGCTCATTTACATGTAGCACAGTGTCTTTTGTGTGCAAATGAATGAAATTCTAAGATACTTTCTAAGTTGCTTATTTTCATTTGAATGCTGTAGGTGATACACTTTCACAGCCATTACAATCCCCCGCCATTACCACCTAAGATTAGAATCTGAATATAAAACGGTCTCCTGCTAGCAATGTCTAATATCCTCAAGTGACAGAATAGAGACCATGCCATAGGGTCCTCAAACCAGCTCAGCCCTCACCAAATCTGAATGTTTCACAGGAAATGTGTGCAGTTTTATCACAGAGTGCTTATACTTTCAGTAATCAATCTTTTTTGAGTGTTGTCTCTCCCCAAAACATATCTCTCTGGTGTTCAGGATCAAATGGTGGGGAAAAAAAAAGATGGAGTAGGCGGAACAGTCCAGGAAATAATAGGGCCAGACCCCCATGAACATTTGATCTCATGCATCATGAATAGACGTGGAGAAATGTCTGAAACCTTTCTGTGTGAATAAACAAAGAGAGAAAGTAAAATAAATGTCTTATTTCCTAGTTTGGCACAAACTAAAAAAAATATAAGGTTCACTGAGGAAAAAATATGAATTAGGAAAATAAATAATTATTGCTAAAGTGAAAGTTTCCTACACTTTTTTTATACCATTTCAAAGATCAGTTTGATGCTAATTCACTGATTAAAATGGGAAAGGAACTCATGAGTTTATGGTTCTCCAGGAAGATTAATGCAATCATGAGACCTCTTTTTGACCAGATAAGAGGCAAAGCATGAATTATCAACCAGGGATACAACAAAGGGAAACAGAGATTTAAGGGCAAGAAATACTGATTATGTAGCCAGATACAATGCAAAAGTGATATAAGATTCACTTAAAATTAAGAAGCAATCCATTGATAGATACTTTCTTTCCACTGAGGTTTCCCGAACGTTGTGAATGCTGCTGATGGTTAAGTCAGCTCATGGCCTGCATCTATGGTACCTGGAATGCTAGACTATATCCCCTGGGAAGAAGGTGAACAAATGATGGCACCTCTGGTACCCGGTTGTGTGGGACAAACTGGGCATGCGCTGGCTTTGCATACTAAAGAGACCGAGCATAGACTCTAATTGTGGACAGTATCTCTTGAGTGAAGGCTGAGCCATATGGAATTATTCTCAACCACCGAAAAGATCAAAATAGCTATAGTAACAGGAGAGGTAATAATCGATTGAATAACAGTTGGCAAAAGATAACTTACCAAAGTAACAACAAAGGGAAAGAGAAATAATGAGATGTTTTATTTTTTTTTTTTTTTTTACATCTTGTACCCCAAATGAGAAAGAAAATGTTGCAAATGTTTACAACCTAGTTATCTTGGTTATAAAATAAGAAGTACAGTCACCTTGCCCCAGGGAAGAAGTGAATCAATTGTGTGTTCTGGGACTTTATCAGGGATGAATCTCTTTTTCTTCCCTACCTACTATTGGGTGGAGTGTCTTTCACTGATCACACTTTTGAAAGGGAAAAAGGAAAGATCACTGATTAAATGCTGAAAAACAATTGTGGGTACTATCTGTTGTTACTATAAATGAAAGGGATTTTGTTGAAAAACAATTTTGGTTGAACTTTTAGAGTTCTGAAATCTTTTGTTCTCTGACTTATTTTAAAAAATCACTTTAAGAAACTCCCCTCCCCCTAGGCTGAAGGCATATAGCTTTCCTCCCTCCATCCCTCCATCTTTCCCCCCTTCCCCTTCCTCTTTTCCCCTCCCTATTTCTGTCCCTTTCTTTCTCTCACCCTTCCTTCCTTCTTCTTATGTATTTTCTCCCTTCTTCCTCCTTTTATCTTTCCTTATTTTCTTCCTTCCTTTCTTGTAGTGATTGTTTGCTGAGTCTCCATTTGCCTGGCACTGTGTCGGTTGCTGAAGACACAGAAGGGGCAAGACCCAATCCTGCCCCCATAGAGTTTACTTCCAAATGGAGAAGTTTCTGTTTTTCGACCTTGTTTGTGTAACTCTCATAACATAACCATGATATGCACACAGCTTTGGTCTTCACACCGCAGCCTGAAAGCCATCTCTAGCCCTGTACTTACAGCTATGGAAAACCGCTGAATGCTTTCCTCCTCACAGTCCTGGATGACCTTATTCAGTTGGTGGTTGTCATGGGACTCTCCATCAGTCACAATTACCATGACTTTTTTAACCCCTCTTCGGGCACCCCGGGCTTCAGTGAAAGCCTCTTTCCTGAAATAATCACAGACAAAAGAGCAGCAAATAAAACACCAGCCCAAGGTTAGGCAAAGTGATAAACAAAATGAAAACACTGCCAACTCCAGGTAGCCCAGTGCTTTCCCTCCAAGATCAACATTGTTGCCCACTGTTCAAGCTGGGAGGCATGATGCTCATTGTTTGTAATAGTTTAAGACTTATTCCAGATGATGGAGAGGTTACCATTTTGCCAATCACCATAGACCCCATTAACAAAAGGCAGCAGTCTTTCATTCTTTGGAAACTTCAAAGGGAGAGTGTGACAAGCATACAGCAGATTTAGAGAAGGTCAGATTTTAAATACTTTCCCAGTCACTCCTTTTTCTGTAAACACTCCTTCTCTTGCTTGACAGGCCTCTTTCCTTCTGCTTTTGGCAGAGCTTTTGCTTTAGTCCTCACTTCCCCCACCTACTCTGACATTCACAGAACAGCTTGGACATCCTGTAAGCTATGGAGGGGGCATGGGAGAAAACAGAGTATTTGTATGGCTGTGAGTGCTTGAGAGTGCGCTTGGATGTGGGGTAAAAATTCAGACATAGGAATTAAAGACTGCAGATGGCAGTGGTCTGAGTCAGTGACAGAGCAGGGTTCTGGGGGGCAAGGAGGGTTTGGCGTAGCTATGAAAGTCTGAACTAGGTTTTAGGACACAAGCTGCTGGGGGTGAGGTGGGAGGAGGTGGCATGGAGAGAAAGGAAAAATGCTATAACCTAACTTCAAAGAAAGGAATTTTGATTTAATTCAACAAGCATTTATGGAAAGAGATGGAAGATACGGGAAACTGACAATTTTTGTCTGTTTTGTACCTTCTACATACACACACACGCACACACACACACACTCAGGCACACTTTCCCTCTATTACTTTCTTTTACTCAACTACTTTCCCCTCTGGAGCCTTGGAAAAGAAGAGTACATTTTACTTAGGACTGAAACAATGAATGGATTTCATATAATATTTTTTAGATTTTGGTGTACAATGCAGCAATCATTGTGCTGAATAGTCATTTTAAATATTTTACTTTGGTCATAAGGACAAAGAGCTGCCGTTGAGATATACCAAAGAAACACCTGTCCTTCACCTTCCAACAGTTTGCCATGGTACACATTAGCTCTACTGTAGATACATAGTAAATGCACAGTAGTGGGTATTTTGTGAGCAGGGAGAGAGGATCCTTGTGATGTGAGCAAAGAGATTTTATCTGTGTTTATTTTTCCTTTAAAAGGACTAACAGCAAATATGACAAGATGTTAACAACTGTTGATTCTGTTTGATGTGTACATAGGATTTTGTTGTACTGTTTTTTACATTTTCAACTTTTCCTAAAAGTTTCGAAAGAGAAAAAGAAGCTATTTAAAAAAATATATTGATCACTGGCAAAATGTGTCTCTGCCCTCTACACTACACAAACAGGTTCTCTGAGTTCTTTCTATGTACAGACAAAGGTGAAAAACAGATGTTAAAGGCTAGTCTTTAAATGAAGTTTGGACATGGATATGATAAGATTTAATCCTTTTTACAGTTCTAATTCCTTAGAGGATCACCAAAACTTCCTAATTCTCTTTAAGATCAAGGTCATAACTAAATGAACATCAGCTGAAGGAGACAATTAAACGACCTTCCTTAAAGAAAATCTGGTAGCTCTGAAACCAGGGCTGCCTTTCTATGGCAGAGCTCTTGAGTATACCCTTTCTGTTTCAAATATCTTCAGCAAATTGCCCTTGACCCCCAATTACCACCATCCAGTATTCTTTCTTTAAAATAAGCATTGACTTCCCTGCATGTTTTTAAACATTAACATATCCCAGGAGAATCCCTTTCTTTGGGACAGGAGAATCCAGGCCTTATGATTAAACACGTGAAGCAATGAAAAGAAAGAAAATTTGGGATAGAGATAAGGGGACACAAAAATATTTTGAACTGGGAGACACTGAAAATGGAGGTAAAGGATTCTAAAAATTTAGAAATATTATTTGCAACTGGTCCTGCCTGAAAGGAATCAAGAGCAATTAAAAATAAACTTAAACATGAAAAACTGATATAAGAAGAGTACTTAGTAATATCATTATGGAGTCTTATTTATATACAAAACTCAATAAACTCTGTGTCCTACAGCTAGACCCTCTGTGAAACACATAGGCAAAAACCATATAGGGACATGGTATTTAGAGTGGTATTTATGTAGGAGCAAAAGCAGCCAGAATATTTCTTCAGTTAGTTTTCAATGATGAATATTCATCTTAAGCGGTTGCCTTTGGAAAACAAAGTTCCCTACAGGCTCAGAGCTTTCAAAGAACACTTTGATTTACTTTGAATGTGTGGTCACATTTAGTCAATTATTTAAGAGTGCACACTCAGCACACCTAAATGTGTGCGCTTTTGTGCATGCAAATTGGTGATCTACGGGCAGGTAAATGTAAAATTACCCCATCTGTTTGTGGTTATTTTTCTCATGGGCCCCATATAACTAGAACCACATGCTTTTCTAACATTTATGAGTCTAAAGCTGCACATGAAATTTTAAATTTTTGAAAATCCAACCCATTCTTTGGAGTATCCATATTAACTGTTTCAGCCCCCTTAAAACACTGATCTTAGCAGGCAGGTGAAGTGAGGGCATGGGTAATCAACTCTTCAGAATCAGCTGAGTGTCCAGAAGTTGAAGGCACTTAAGAGAAGGATCCTTAACATTAGTCAAACTGACCATTAGATTTCCCATGATTTTGGTGTTTAGTTTTTGTTCAGAAGCTTTCATGATGATTAAGGGGAGAAACAGCAAAAGATAAGAGCTGAGTGAGATCAGAAAAAATACAGAGAAGAGGAGCTGAACATTGTAAGAAAAGGACAGTTCTATAGGTTCTTATAGAATGAAATTCAACCACAGGGTGGGTTATGTGTGCTCCCTGAAGGAAACTGCAGAAGGGAGGAAGGGAGGGATGTGAATTAGAGGGAATTTGGAGAAAGTAAAGAAGAAAGAGAGAGAGCACAAATCATGAAATCCTTTCCACTTCTTTTCTTTTTTTTTTTTAAAGATTTTTTTTTGATGTGGACCATTTATAAAGTCTTCATTGAACCTGCTACAATACTGCTTCTGTTTTATGCTTTGGTTCTTTTTTGGCCGTGAGGCATGTGGGAACCCGCACCCCCTGCATTGGAAGACAAAGTCCCAACCATTGGACCACCAGGGAAGTCCCTCCACTTCTTTTCAATCTTTTCACTGAAAATGATTTCAAATAAGACAACATTTAATTTGCCCTCTTAAAAACTCTTATTTGAGAGCTTCAATAACCCTAAATCCGTAAAATTTAAATCTGTAAAATGCTGTAAAATTATAGACATATTAGGGTATAGATATATATTGAGTAGAAGCAGACTGATATTAATCCATTTTTTTAGATTGAGATTCCTAGAAGCTGAAAACAAAGAATAAAAGGAAAAGATATTATCTAATATTATGTCTTAGTACCCAAGAATGTGATGCCGTAAACTACCGTGATTTTTTGGACTGATTCTCCATCAATCAAAGCCTTGGAATAAGAGGTAAGATAAGAAGAGTGATGAGATTGTAATACAGAAAAATTTGATCCTATAACTATTAGTTAATCAGTTGAATCTCTTTTCAACAAGATGGCTTTAAATATTGCTAAGGCAACTGTTCAATTAATACTCCAAAGGGCTAGATCGTAAGCAGTTATTTTTGCACAGTCTTTTACTTTGGCTTATTTTTTTATCCATATACCTTGCTGTGTCTATTCCAAGGGCTGTCATCGTCTGGCGGCCACCTCTCTGGACTATTTTATTTGCTGCAACAAGCACTTCTTCCGTTGATGAGTACTTATTGAGGTTGAACTCATGGGTTACATTTTCTCCATATTGTACAATTCCAACCTGAAATACCAAGCCACTGTGAGTTATCCATCTAGCAGACTTCCCTGTTTCAATTTTTTTGCGTTTAAACATATGCATCAGATGTAATAATACATTTTAGTCTTTCAGATGAGTTTAAAACTCTATCAGTACACAAATCTTTCTACTTTGACAGTAATGATCATTGCCATTTGTGGATGCCAAAGAACACAAATGAAAGTGTTGTTATTAAACCTCTCAAAGGACTGGCTTATCTCTTCAACAGTGTTTACTGAATGACTCTGGTAAGCTTGGGGAGGGGGTAGAACATGAAACTGACATGGCCTCTGCCTTCATGGAGCTTCTAAACTAGAGGGAGAGAGAGATTAAACACAAGAATCATTTAAATACAGGTTCAATCATAAACTGTGAAAAGGGCTGTAACAGAAAAGCTATTATTGGCAAGTATAACCTAGGAGCCTAATTTAAAGTGAAGGCTCAGGGAAGGCCTTTCAGAAGTGATATTTGAGACTTAAAAGACATGTGCTAGAAGGGTGGAGACCTGTTCTGATGGTGGCTGAGAGGGAGGATGGGGTCCACACAAAGGGAACTGTGCAAGTGGAGAAGCTGAGATGGGGAAGAGGTAGGGGCTCTAAGAACAGAAAGAAAGTCAGTGAGTCTGGACCAAGCTAGGAGGGGAGAGTGGGGCAAGATGAAGTTGGAAGAATAAGCAGGGGATGTATCTGGCAAAGACACACATGTGCTTCCTGCTTTATGTAGCTCAGCTGTAGCACCACATCTCCTAAATCAGCCCTTCCCTCTCTTTTCTTGTTCTCTGTCTTCCCTCTCTTACTTCCATTCTCCTTTCATTCTTTCTTTCCTACAGGTTGGATAATGCAGGCAGCTAACGGCAGAGCCATCATGAAGTAAAATGACTTAGAAGGTTAAGTGCCACTGCTTCGATTTCCCTTGCTCCATACCCTCCCCCACCCCTTGCCCATTTTCCTTATCCTTTTTCTACACCCTCCTTTGAAGGTTTATGTGAACCAATAAGCTAATCTATATCAAGAATTGTGCCTGAAGTTACTTTTTGTTTAACCTTCCTACCCCAAAATTAGGGACTCAGAGAATTCTTTACCCAAAGGAATGTCTTTTTAATGTAGGAGTTCTGGGCACTTCATTTCTTAGGTAGGGGAAGTAACTTGAGAAAGGGCTGCTTTCTTTCCAGGCAGTTGTCTAGTTTGCCCATTGTTCAGCCAGTCTTATTTCCAAGTCTGATCCTATTTCCAAACGGCATAAATGATCAGCATCTACCTTGTACTTCCCTTGATGTCACTGTTGTCAGAAATCTTTAGGCTTAATTATTTGTCTGATTTATAGATACATTTCTACAGCTTGGTTCTTTTGGAAACCAAAAGCATACCCTGGCACTTGCAGAAACAAATAAGAGAACTCCCAATTAAACATAATCTTTATCGTCTCTGCGCTACCTTCTGGAGTATACTAGACAACCTGGAGCAATTATGCCACCATGCCTTAATACTATCCTATATTTTTTACTGCTTTTTTTAGCTTTCTTTCCTAACTTATTCAAATTATAGTAACATAAATTAGTATCACATTTTATAAATGAAGAAGCTGAGTTAAAAAAAACTCACTTTCCATAATGAAGGGGCAGAAGGAGGCCTAGTCTAGGATGTGTATCCTTCATCTCTCTATTTTGTCTCAGTAAAAACTTACCTCGCCCAAATCCCCTCATTTTCTTTTTTTTTTTCTAGTCATATTTTGTTTTTTAGGTGCTTGTGTTAAATCTTTATAGGTGTAAACTCACTTGTTACAGCACATAGAATTATGTTCCCACTTAAGTCTCCTCTTTTATTTTTAAATTAAATTTTTTTTCTTTTTTAAAAAATTGGCATATAGCTGACACACCCCCATTTTCTAATCACCTCAGCTTTTGCTAAATGCTGCTGCCACTTCATGGCTACTCAATGAGATCAGGTAGCTAGCTAGCCAACTGAGATACATTAGAAAATACGATAAAACAAACAAGTAAATAGATCATATTTTTTAAAAAGAAATGGAATATGCAAATCCTTCCTTAGAATTGCTGAGTCAGGTATAAGATAAATAAGAAATAATTAGAGAACATATGCAAGTATAAGAGAAAGTACACCATAAGCTGAATAAACACAAAATCTGCTCAATCCACATCCAGGTTAGGTTTGCTCTTTGACTGTATATTTCACCTAATATCTGTCACCATCTGTTCCAAGACTATGTGCTACTATAATTGGAAAAAGACAATTATTAGTCTCCCATGACTCCAATTCAGGTTATTTCCTTGACAATTAAATGTTATGTACAGTTATCTATTACTTTCTGAATAGATTTAAAATTCTTTTCCCAATGACCCTAACAGCTTTTAATTAGTAATCCAGGGAGACACTGAAAAATTATCAAGGGAAACCATGTAGGTTTGACATTGTCTTTGTGTATATAAATGCTCAGGGTAAATAAAAGTAAAATGATTTTGTTACTTAGGTAATCATTATACCTAATTTATGGTACCAAGGTGAATAAATGCTGCTGTGGAAGTTAATTGCTCATCCATTCAGGGTGTCTTACAGAGTTGGTTTTGTTTTTATTTCTCTTTGTTTAGATTTGATTAAGCAGGAGACTAAAGAACTTTGAAAACTCCTGTCATTATTCTTGGACATTTTACTACCTGGAAGAATCTACTGAACACCCTAGTCTCTCATTTCTTTGACTTCCTTGGCTTTAGTAATATTTTCCTCCAGTTTGCCTATGTCATCCACTTCCAAGGTCTTAGCCTTCACCTTGTCATCTGGAAAAATTGCAGCACCTCAATCTCAATGTCAAGTGTTCTTCTCTCTGATCATTAACTTCAGCTCATTTACTTAGTATATCCAATTCATCAATTCCTTGACCACATTAAGACATCTAATTAATTCACAGATCTTATCTTTTTTTTTTTTGTACCCAGCCTAGATTCCATGATCCATCACCATAATCATTTACTTGCAAACATTTAACTACTTTAACCTTTTTTTCCCTCCATTAACTAACTTGGCTAACTTCCAACTCCGGTTAAGTCCAAATATCTCCTTCTCTGTGTGTAATCCTATGACACTGAATTTTGTTAGACAAAAATCACATACCTTGTAGACTGGTCTCACTTTGAAGTCTTGCTCATGAATCCCAAATGCGGTTGCACATAGCACTGCCCAGCAATCCTACTACTTTTTACTAATGAGTGTACTGTTCCCTTCGATCAAATTCTAGTGATAAGCTATTAACTCCTCAGGAAAAGAATAGCATCTCATTTATACATGGGGAGGAATTCACATGAGAAGAGATGGAAGTCATGTCAGCTAAATAAGGCTGCTTTGTGATGTAACATTTTACATTTACAACGCACTTTCCATATCTTATAGAACATACTATGAACTGATTACTATGAATTGGATTATCTGGAAAAATTATCTTCACACCAGGAATAGCAGAAGATGTGACACCTTGGTATGTCAGAGATCAGTGCTTTATATCTTCTATCTATCTATCATCTATCATCTATCTCTCTTACTACTTAACATATATCTCACTTTTATAAGCTTATTTTTTGTAAACGTTAGGATATAAGAGAACTTATAACTGCCTGTTCCCTTACCCTTTCTGTACACTTTGCTTCTAACAGCTCCACCTGAGACTTTCCTCAGATGATTGTCCTTGGACTGCTAGAGCTGCTTTGCCCCAAAGGTTCAAAGAGTCAGAAGTGCCTGGGAGTTTTCTCCCTCTTCACCCCTTGCCCTGATCCATAGGTAATGCCTGAGTGCAGGAAAATGCAAGACCAGCTCCTCGACTTAACTTGGAGCCCCTTCCAGATCAGGCTGAGGCCATGACTTCACCTGAACTCACGTGCTTGCTTGTCCTCTGTGGCTGCTCTGTTTTGTTCCCCCAAATCCCTTCCTATTTTCTTTTGGAAGCACTCCCTTCATGAATTGCTATCACTGGACTCCTCCTCTCAGAGTCTGCTTCTGGGGAACTGGATCTAAGGCAGCTATTATCTATGTTTCTGCATTCCTTCTTCAGCCCAGGCCAGACATCATTGCCTTGAACCTGGACCACGGCAGTCATGGGTCTTTCCACTGCTGATCTCCCTCCCTCCATTTCCACTTCCTCAAATCCTTCTACATATTAATAGTAGATTTAGTGTCTTTAAATTCTGCTTTTATCATGTGTCTTCCTTGTTCAAAAGCTCCAATAACTCTTCATTGCCTCCATCAAGGGTTTTGAAATATACTTTAAAAGAGAATTGTACTTGTAATTAAAATAGAGAATAGATAAAGCTTCAAGCTGCTTTTGAAATACTAGGCCTATAGGTTAAAATTCAGTTTTTTCCTCCTGACTTTCAGCCACTCAACAGTCTGGCCCTACCTTCTTTATTCATCCTCATCTTTAGGACGCCTCAGGTTGAACTCTACCCAGACCAAATGCCCTTCCTTTTCCCTCCAACTAAGCTAAGTCTACCCATTTGGTAAGATTCAATTCAAGGTTCACTTTCTCTGCAGCTTTGTCCACCTCGTTGCCAAGAGTCCATACTGATCTTCCCCTTCTTCAAACTGTGAAGCAAACTTGTCTGTGCTGCTCCTGTGAGCCCTGCATTCTTCTCAACTTTTGTACGCCTGCTTTATCTCCCAACTCCATTATAAGCTCGGAAGGGGCAAGCAGGGGTAAAGAGCATGGACTGCATCATAGCTTGTGGTATTCTCTTATCCTGTACCACTGTTTTGCTTTGCTCACAGTTGACCCTCATACATTCTTACTAGATGACTATAACATTTCACATAGGCAAGTAGAAAACTGAGATAGTAGGGAAATAATGATAAACAGAAAAAGAGAGATAGAAAGAAGTGTGGGAAATTAGAAGAGTGGGCAGTGGGAACTCACATCTCAGGAAAATGACATTCAGTGTAGGTCTCCGGCTGACACAGGGGTTCTTATTTCCTTAGGAACCAGACAGAATAAGGTCAGCTGTGTCTTCCCCAGAAAAGGGCGCCATTTACTAACTTTCATCACAGGAGAATGCTCCAATCACAAAACATATGTAATGCTTTGCTGAGTACTGGTGAGACCCACTTTAGTAGAAATAGTTTCAGTCCCAGCTTAGTTTGTAATTTAAGGCAGGTGAAACAGATTTGTACTAGCATAATGGGTATACGTGCATCTACAACCGAGTCAAATAAGTATGAGAATTAAATAATGAGATAAAAAGTGATGAACACACCTGGTGAGGAAACAGGAGGAGGGAGAATCGCAAGCACATTTATTGTCTCACTTGTAAGGCCCTCATGGAGGAAGGAGGATCCAGCTTTCTGAATGAGCTACCCAGGTAAAGAACAGACAGCAGAGTATGATAGTAGAATGGGAGGAAAGCAAAGCAGGCTTGAGCCTGGAAAATCTGTCAAGGATGATCAGTAAAGACATTTAAATCATTCCAGAATTTGCGGAAAGATAAACAATCAATAATCATCATATTTGACTTGAAGGGGCCAATTGCATTGGAATGGTACAAGACCCAGAAGGTGGAGTTAAGTAGAGAGCTGGTGAGGAATAGTAAAGATGGAAAGATTCTAGTCATTTTTGCTAAATGCAAGAAAGTAGGCAGAGCTGGCAGCTAAAAGGAGAAACTGGGTTAAATGTGGGCTTTCTTTAAGGGAGAATGGGTAGAGCAGCTTATGGCATCAGTAAAAGAGTAGATGAAGATAGTAACAGTAGATTCTTATAAAGGGGGGATAGACCACAGTAGAAAGAAAAGTTACTTTTCAGAGACAACTGTAAGGGACACATTTAGCTCCTGGGGAGATGCAGTTTGAACTTCCTGATTAAGCAGTTGTAATTACAATCTAAGTCCAAACAGAAGTAAGAGGTGATTCACGTTATAGCATAAACCAGGCACACAACTGGCTGAGGATTCTGTTACATGAACAAGAGGTTTGTAACACTTAGAACTTTCCACTTAAACATAAAATTTGCAATCATGTTTCAGATAAGCCCCAAACTAATATTCCCTTACCCCTTTTCCAGGGAATACTAACTCTCTCAGCTGCTAGGTATGATTTTTTAAGAAGAGTCCATGATCAAATAATCTTGGAAAGCAATTGTTAATACAAAGTATAACAGTTTCTCTGTCTCTGTCTGTCTGCCTCCCTCTGCTATTTATGTTAAGTAAAAAAATGCCACACATTTCAAATGGAGCAAAAGAACAAGGCTTTCTCTCACTCCTGAATTGCTCTACTCTGACTCATAAGTGGATTCTTTTGAAAGTGCTCCCGGAATCTTTAATATGAAAACATGCATTGTGAATCACGAATTGGAAGACCTGATGTATTTTATTTTTATTTAAGAGAATATTTTTTTGTAAGGAACATATTCAACACCTCAAACAACATAGCTTGCAAAACATTGCTTTATTCTAATATTGAGTTATCTACTCGTAAAGATCAATGAATTGTTCTGCTTTAATCACCCTTGTTATATTTATGTCACACTGTCATGCATTGCAATTATCCAAATACAAGACTTTACTTCATTTCTAAGTTGGAAGATTTTTCAGGATTAGGGACAAAGTATTAGAGTTTGTTATTTATATTGCTATCACATCTAGCATAATACTTGACCAATAAGATACTTCATAAATATCTGCTAAATTAAAATGAATTAATTATCCAAACGGCTTTTTCTCTTTTGGGGGTAGAAAAGAACAAGGAGGAAAGTGAGTGTGAGGAATATGGAAGGAATGATGCTGTTAGAAATCATAAAAATCACTAATTTTTTCTCATAAAACTTAAAGTCACAACAGAATGACAAGGGAGTTTTAAGAAAAGAGAAGTGTTTAAAATAGCTATTAAGTATACTGAGTCAAAGAATCATGAAGGAATGGAATTATTTCCTCATTTAGAATTATACGATTACCTTGTATTCTTAAGTTAGAGTTATAACACCAGCGCCTAAATTTTAATGCCCAAAATGAGCTAAGTTTCTGGGTTTTCATTCAACAATTAACATTATCCAAGCAATAGCTTCTTTAGGGGTGTAATGACAGGGAAGCACAGTAAAGCTTTCTGTGTTTCTGTAGGATGTACAATTGCTTAATCTGATAAGAGCTCAGACTTTGCGTCTGGTCATTTTATGTTTCCTTTCCCCAAAGTAAGGTGCAAAAGCCCTGCCCTACAACATGCTTCTACTGCAAGTAAGTGAGAGTATGAATGTGGTGGTAATACAGGCTTCAATCCAAATTAACTGTCAACACAAACCATTCAAGGCTGTGTTAGCTGAAACCTGGCTTAACCTTTGTCACTATGGAGAGGGATGAACAGGACTGGTTCACAGGTAGATGAAATGATTCCTCAGAAACACAAATAAAGTCGGTAAATTAAAGATGTAGGTCCTGGGCTTCCCTGGTGGCGCAGTGGTTAAGAATCCACCTGCCAATGCAGGGGACATGGGTTTGAGCCCTGGTCCGGGAAGATCCCACATGCCGCGGAGCAACTAAGCCTGCGTGCCACAACCACTGAAGTCCGTGTGCCTAGACCCCGTGCTCTGCAACAAGAGAAGCCACCTCAATGAGAAGCCTGCGCACCGCAATGAAAAGTAGCCCCCGCTCACCACAACTAGAGAAAGCCACTGCACAGCAACGGAGACCCAATGCAGCCAAAAATAAATAAATAAAATAAATAAACTTATTTAAAAAAAAATGTAGGTCCTAAGAAAAGGATGTCTTTAGCTGGTCTCTTGCTTGATGGAAGATGCTGCAATGAAATTGACCCATGCTCAAAAATGTAAGGCTAGAAGATGTTAAAATGGGGAAGACTATGGGAGAAATCAGGACCAGAGGTGAATGAGGCTAGATGTGTTGAACACCTCCAAAGAAAAGCCTGAAACACAATGTAAAGGGGAGTCTGGGGTGTCCCCCACAAACAAGTCCCTTCTAGCTCAATGACTTCATGAAGCAGAGTGAGAGATGGTGGTCAGTACAATAATGATTTTTAACACAAGGAGAAATTAAAAATTCCAGAAATTACATTTTTCCAACATAAATGACTTGCCTCCTACGTGCTAGGCAATGCAGGAAACTCTGCTGTATTCCATAAGTAAAAGGATTAAGGCACAATGATGTCGTTGTGGAATTCACATTCCACCAGGAGAGACGCACTCAGGAAACAAAAAGCGATGCCACTGAGTGAGAGAGCAGTGGATGAAGGGTGTGTAAATGCTGTGGGAATATGGAGGGGAAGGGATTTTTCTTGGGAAGGGTGGGGGGAATAACCACAGAAAAGGACAGAGAAAGTGACATTTGAACTGAGTCTCAGAAGTTTACCTCGCACATGGGGCCTGGGGTGGAGAAGGGCTTTCCGGGCAGAGAGAATCACGTGAGCATAGAGCAACGTGTTCAGGGAAGGCCAGGGTAGGAGTGGCTACAGGGCAAGAAGGGAAGGAGGCAGGAGACAGTGGAATGACAAGCCACTAGGTGACGAACGTCTTATAAATCACTGGAGAGCTTGGGTATTATTCCACAGGCAAGGATAGGAGATTTTTACTCAGGGAAATTCCATGATCCAGACTTTACATGGGAAAAATAACTCAGATGAGTGATGAATGGAGGTAGAGGACAACGGAGACCAGGACGCTAGTGAGCAGGGAGGTTCACCTTCCCAGCACCACTTTCGGAAACGACAGCCTGACTGACGAGGACATGGCTGCACGGCTCAGACAGGTTTCTTCTCAGACCTCACAACAGTGAATCAGCCCTCATAGTTTAGGCTCCTCGGGAAATGGCCATAAAATGTGTAGTAAAAAGAAAGATAAATAATATTACTAAAATTTAATTAATTTCCCTCTTTCATTTTACCTGGTTTAATATTATGCTATACTCTTGATAGGAACAGTCTAGACATTGTTCCATTAGTATATTTCACTTTTATATCAAGCCTCACAATTTACTGCTTTTATTTAGGGTAATGCACTTGTATATGGCATATTTATATCATTCTCATTTATTATTAAAAGCAATGTTATGTTTAGGTATTGAGGATCAATAAGACCTCCATAATGTTTATACCATCATATCTTTTATGGCAAGCTCAGAGTGTTTCAGGTTTGTTTTTATAGGTGGTTTTTTACAAAACAATTTTACAGCCTTTACTCTGTCTTGGGTAAAAAACTGGTTTGCAAAAGTTCCTTGACTATGTTTGCAAAAAGTGTTAATGGGACCACACAGAAACATGGGAGAAACTCTGAGTAACTATTTAAGGTGAATGTTTTTGTCACTTGCATTGCATTTTTCTAATGTATACTAATTGTCATATGGAAACTTTAATGAAAGTTTTAAAATTTATTTTCCTTCCTTCCTTCCTTTTTTTTTTCTGTGGAGGTGAAAATTACTTCCAGAAACATTCCATATCTTTGAGACTCCTTTCCAATAACTGCAGTTACTAAATGAAAAATCTATGACTGCAGAGAGTAGGCCATAATATTTGATCTTTACCTTTTGTATCAAGTGAATAATTGTAATTAATATCGATATAACAAACAAGAACTCATGAGGTATAATTAGAATGTAAATTTTTTTTTTGGCCCATGATCCCTTTAAAACTTATTTAGGGTGAAATTCTTCTACTCTCACTGGATGGAAAGATAAATGTCTTATGACTTTTATTATTTTTAGTTTTAAAATGTCTGTTTAAAAAAAGCTCTATATTTTAATTTAGGTTGTACCACATGAAAGTGCTGTATTTGTAGGTCAAAAAATGATCAAATAGCAACAATTTCATACGGTTCAACCTAAACTAAAACAAAATCAATAAGACAAAATATCAAAGTTGACTTATAGTTAAATCTTCTCTCCTCCCCCTACTAAGGCTTATGGGAGCTGAGAAGGCTGTAGTTGAGGAAAGGGCGTGACTGGCTCTTTCTTTGTTTCTCTGCTCCTCTTCTCTCAGATTGCTAACTCTAATATCTGACATCTCCACCGATGGAGGGAGGGAAGATAAATACAGGGTACAGAAATTCTTACTTGACTGGTGCTGTCCTAAGATAGAGTAGGTGCCAACAGGTGTTATCTTTCTGGTGGGCTCTTTGGAGATCTCCCTTCACCTGCATCCTTGCCTGAGTGAATGCATCTCACTACTGTGGTCCCTAGGAATCAGGGAAAGCTTCGGCTGTTCTGTACAGAGGCCTCCACTTACTTCCAGGAGATTCTGTGGACAGGAGCTAACATGATTCCATAATGATCCATGGGAAACACATTCTTTGTACCGACAACTCTGGGTGTGAGGCCAATCCCACTGCCTTAGCTCGCCCGTCAGCAGCCAGACAGCTATCTTGCCCTTTAGATATTTCAGGCAGGAGTCAGACACTCATCAATTGCATGTCCCAACTTTCATAGACACACACCAAGCTCACTGTATGATCTCACTGAAGCCTTTCTCACTAGGCTCTTTCTACAGAGAAATCCACTTCACAAATCTGTCAACTTCATTCTTAATGCCTTTATATCCTTGATATGGGTGAGGAGTTTAAAGAGTCCTGTATCTAGCTCATAACTTTCCATCTTTGGAACTTTCCATCTTTGGAAAGATCTTTGCATCTTCTTCTGGGCAGTATCTCTTGAAATTCATTTTTATATTTAAGTAAGGGAAGGAAAAAATCCAGAAGTTAATTCTGCCAATCTTAGGGCAGG
Organism: Balaenoptera acutorostrata; assembly: GCF_949987535.1. NCBI lineage: Eukaryota > Metazoa > Chordata > Mammalia > Artiodactyla > Balaenopteridae > Balaenoptera > Balaenoptera acutorostrata. The sequence goes on along the minus strand of NC_080065.1, from coordinate 43,648,955 downwards.
ATTGGGTGCTTCAATTGAAAACAAACAAAAACAAAAGACAAAAAAAACCTTATTTAAACTATGTTATCAATAAATCAGGAAAAAAAATGATTGTTAAAACAAATTGTCTATGTTTTTCGAGAGAATTACTATAAGACCACATGAAAGAAAAGCATACATTTTAGTACGCATTTCTTTGAAGTGAAAGTATCTTTTCAAATTTCTATGAATGAGTTTCTTGTCTGACTCCACTGAAGGAAGGTCAAATATAAAGGGTATTTAAATGTGTTGTACTTAAAACACGATTAAATACAGTTTGGCAAAAGTGATGGCTTAGTAAACGTCCTTCTCAATCCCTTTTGTTTAGAGAGTTACTTATGAAACTAGTCATTAATACAACTTAAACCAACATAGAAAAAGATTTGAAATTACTAAAGTATAAACACTAAAGCCTAACATATAAATAATATACTTAAAGAATACTAAAATGCCAGATATAGAAAAAGTCTCATTAAATGTTCACCTATCAGAGAAAAATACAAAAATACATTCATTACGATACACACATTTATTCAGCAGGTGTTCATTAAAGGGCCACTATGTCACAGCAAAGCACTGGGCTGGCCACTGACAAGGATAAAAAGAGATATAAAGGCTTCAGTCTTGAGGTCCCTGTAATCTGGAGGGTGCAGCAAGCACAGACACACACACACACCACACACATCAATGTAATAATGCATTTAATCCACTGTTTCTCAAATTTAACCTATTTAAAAATCATGTGGGTTGCTTACTTAAAATGCAGGCTCTGTAGCCCCACCCTCAGAGATTCTGATTCTTAAAGTCTGGGGTACAGTCCAAGTACCTCTGGGATTCAGAAGCAGGAATTCCACGAGCCATATCTGGAGAAACACTGCTTTTTACAGAGGCTCCATGAAAGCAGTGGCTGCATCTGTCTTACTCTCCACAATTACCCAAGCCCTCACACAGAGCCTGGTACATAGTAAATCCTCAGGAAAAACAAGTGAATAAATGAATGAATGAGTCTGGCTAAGCTTCATAACGAATGACACAAGCAAAATGTGACATAAAAACTCAGCAATTTAAGCAGCTCCTCTGCAGATGCACCAAATGACTCAGTGCACAGGGTTGCATTCTGAAATCTTCCTCTTTGAGGAATGGGGTCATGGAACCAAGGAAATGTGACCTGACTCTTCTCAGAGTAAGTTTGTGTCCCTCCCATTCACTGGCAGCATCTAGACCCCAGGGATCGTCCCCGTTCCTCTGAATAGAGCCACTGTTTCCTCCCAGAAAGACATAAAACTCCACGAAGCCCACTCTGGAAGGCTGGAATTCCACTGGTGCTGGACAGAATAACTCCTCTATTGGGACTCTCACTATTGAAATGTAAAATTAATTCTAGTTCTCATAGATGGAAACATCAAAACTGCAGCAGAATGGGTTGAGTATATAAGCAATTGATTGTTAGCTATTTCTTTACAAAACTGAGCCACAGGCATAGATCTCCACTGAAGCAGTGATTATTCCTCTAAAACAGCCTTGTAGGTTTGCTTCCTGAAGCTGTGGAGAAACTTCAAACATGTCACAGCTGCACTAATTTCCACAAATAGCTACAAACACATTAATTTTTATAGTGTAATAGATAAATTTAAAAGTAAAATCAAATATTCAGATGACTAAAAAAAGAATACAAATTTTAAAAGTTTCCAAGACTGTCATTAGCTTTGGAAAGAAAGGATTGGATAAGAAGGTAAAATGGGGTGGATAAAACAGGTGGAAGGGAGGAAAACTCATTGTGGGGAACGTGTTGAGAGAGGGGAGACCTGTGATCAGGAGTTTGAATCTAGGTATGTCAGTGCAGGCAACGGAGCACCAAGAGTCCTGGCCTGCTTCCAACCAGGGGGCTGGCCAAGGAGGCACAGGGACAAAGGACTAGAGACCACTGTCTAGGGACATCAGAGGGCACGTGCTCTGAAACTTCTCTAGAAGTAGAGGTCTCAGAAAGGAAAGATGGCTGCACTGCAGTTGGAGAGCTGCGTGTTCAAATCTGCCATCAACAAGCAAGAGACCCTGCACAAGTCACTTAGCTTCTCAGGTCCCCTCCATCAATTGAGATTTGGGGCTAAATGACCTCTAAGACCCCTTCCAGCTATAACTTTATGGCTCTATGAAATCTTATTGACCAAGGAGAGAAAGGATAAGGGAAGAGAGGAAAGGAAGAAGGGAGAGAAGTTCTCAGAAGGGAAAAAAAGGGGTCCATGTTGAACATGTATTGTACGAAAAGGAGAAGCAGGTCACCATTCTGAGTGGTCTTCTAAAGGATGTAGGCCACCTGATGCCCTGTAGCAAGAAGAAAGAGAATATCTTCTCCAAACTTCCAGCAATCCACTTGGGAAGATAACTGCAGATAAGAAGCTTGCATCGAGGGAAACTTACATTTTGTGATATGATTATAAGAAAAGTACATCTTCCTATAATAATTTTACTCTGATTTCAAGAAGTTCCCTATTGTCCACTGGGATATACACATTACCCCTCACCTGGCTCTCTAAAGAGATCCATTCAACCTTGGAATACAGCCATATGACATTTCACTTTGAAGTTTGAGTTCTAATTTGCAATTTTCAACTACCATCCTTTTGGGAAAATGTATGATATGTATATATCATAAAATATATAATATATGTTTTAAATATGCATTATATAAATATATATTCTAAAATAAAATTATGTTATATATTTAAAATAAATATAAAAGGATAAAAATATGTATACACACAGATACAAAAATATAAAATATATATACACAGATACATGTATGTATATATACATATGCATGAATGTACATATATGTATGTGTGTGTATACATAGGTATACACACACATACACATATATGTATATAGATGTGTGTGTCTATTTATATCCCAATTTTAATGCAGGTGTGACAAATATTAATGCGGTCATACAACTTTTTCAGTGCCCCAGAAATCTTTCCAAGAGTAGAGCTCTCAGAGAAAAAGTAAAGAACACTGGACTGCGTGTGCAGCCCAGCTGTCTCCTGTGCTCTCCTGAGGTCCCCACACTCTGCAACAGCCATTTTTGACTCTGATTCTAGTGTTAATTCCTACCCTCAAGGCACTGTCCTCACTTTGACATTTAATTTTCCTATTATCCGTTGCGTCTTACCCATATTTTAAGCCATGTGACCATATAACATTAATGAACATTAGACTGATTAAACCCAAACTCACTGTCTAAAGTGGAAGAGCCATGTGAGAAGTTCCACTTTATTTAGTGGCAATAAAGGGGGATGTGTTTAGAAACAGAGACTCACGGGGAGAAAAACACCCAATTATTCAACTTACTGCAGCTAAAGCCTGGAGCATTTGCTTTTTACTTAAGAAAAGAAATGATTAAATATAGGGGAAAATAGACTTACAGCAGTATCCTGTGGCCAATCCCTAATTTATCTGTACAACAGGAGAAAAGACACTATGATGGCATATCAGAATAGTTTCTACAAATTCTGAAACCCTGGTCTGATATTACCAAAGGTGGCTATGCTTATTTTATAATTAAGAATTAAATTATGATTTTATAGATATCTATAGGGGATATTTTCTCAGAGCATTGAAAATGCAGCTTTCATAATACTTTCTGCTTAGAAAATAAACAGCCTGCCAGTAATGTGCAGGAATAAGAACAGGGGTATGGAATACAAAGCTCATCCTAAATTTTAGCTTTATTGATTAATTTATTTTCAGAATAATTCATCATTAAAACTCCATGCCTTTGTATCTTTAGGACAACAGAAATCAAAACATGAAGTCATACCTGTGTCTGTTTAGGACCAATATCCATTCTTTCAAGAAGGTCATTTAAAAAAGCTGTAACACTTTCCCAGGGGTAAATACTGTTGGAACCATCCAGCACTATGACTATGTCCAGCTGAGTGCTGCATTCTGCAAGAAAAAGATTCAATCGTGCAAATTTGGTGTCTATGTTCAGAGGTATATGAAATGTTTTCACAGCTAAGAGGAACTCATTTTAAAAGATGAACTGATATCCTACAAAGTGGACACATTACTTTTAAAATCAGAAAAAAAGAGTTTTTTAAATCAGAAGAAGAGTGATAAGAAATACTCATTGCATTCAGTAACAATTGGTTTGGGATTCACATCAAGTAAAACCCATACCTACTTAATTTTAGTTAACACTGTATGAGTTATCTTTGGAAATGTTCTCAGTATGAATTCTCTATACAGTTCTCATTCTGTGTATATTTCAAATGAGGTTACTTTTCTCAAAGAAACTCACCCTTTAAATAAAAACAATGTGACAGCTTTAGTTCTGATGTTTAGACATGACTCTGTAAAGGTTATTTACACTAATATCAATTCCAAAATAGCAGTGAGGTTTGGTTATATATTGGCAAAGCAAACATTTACCTAAATTGGTAATGCTGGTAGCCGAGAAAATACTTCAAGCTTTTTGGTATGCTCCCGTGTATATATATGTCTCATTCATTGCTTACTCTTTTCAAACACTGCACAAACATTGCATAAAATCTGTACCTTGTACAGGGGCAATGGAGTTCACGACTTGAAATGTGGGGCTGACATCAGAACAGATTCCCGTTGTGTAATGCAAATGTCCACATCTATAGGCATATAAGGGCCCGCATGCCTTTTAAAAAATTTAAAAAATTAAAGTCATAAGATTAAAAATTATATAACAGATTTTATAAAGATTTATAATATAATTCTTGATTCATTAACTATCTTTACTCTTCCTTTTCTTACCAGAAACCCTCCATTTGGGTTGGTGACTAAAGTTGATCCAAATGTCATATTCTCCTTTACTTCTGTGACATTGGGAATTGATGTATTAACTAAAAATAGAAGAAACTTTTATGACGGTGGAAAACAAAGTAAAATTAAGTGTCTTCTCATTAAAACATTCTGGCTTTTGTCTCAGAAACTTTGTCTGGATCACTGTCTCACATACTTTTGCTGAACTGTAAAAGAATGCACAACTATCAGGGCAATGAGAACATGGGATAGCTTTTCACATATTTTTGCTAATTAAAATAAATAAAATATTTAGTCTCATAATATTGTAGCTGCAAAGTAAACTTATACAGTCATCCAACATGTTACATCTACATGTTATATATGACCAATGATGAAACATGATTTCTGGCAAGAAGAAGGAAAATGGGTAGAAGGCCAGAAAAGAAAACTCAGACACAAGATTTTGACCATTAGTTTCACCATCACAGGGACATCAGGAAGGTTACAAAGAAAACTGGGGCAAGATTAGAGCAGTGGTCAGGAAGTTTGGGTAAAGACACAATGAAGGGACTACATTTGACAGAACAAATAAGAATGTTGAGCCCTAAAGCATGCCAACCTGGCAAAAAGAAGTTCCACTCACTCACAATAAAAAAGAAGAAGAAGAAAAAAAAGATTGGACAGGAGAGGCAAAAGCTTCTAAACCCTGCTTAGCAGAGCGCTAAAATAATTGAAAGTGGCAAAACTCAAGTTCAAGAAAGATTTGTCGGGCTTCCCGGGTGGCTCAGTGGTTGAGAATCTGCCTGCCAATGCAGGGGACACGCGTTCGAGCCCTAATCTGGGAAGATCCCACATGCCGCGGAGCAACTAGGCCCATGAGCCACAATTACTGAGCCTGTGCTCCGCAACGGGAGAGGCCGCGATGGTGAGAGGCCCGCGCGCCGCAATGAAGAGTGGCCCCCGCTTGCCACAACTAGAGAAAGCCCTCACATAGAAACGAAGACCCAACACAGCCATAAATTAATTAATTAATTAATTTAAAAAAATCAATCTGGAATATGAAGATGTCTTTCATAAAAAAATCTGGCAGCTTGTTTAAATTACAAAATAAATTGAAAAAAAATTCCTGTAATATATATAAAAAAAGAAAAGAAAAGAAAGGTTTGTCTCACTGTTCATGCCTAGAATTTTTTCTTACCTTAAGATTACATGTAGATTTAATGGAATGGAAGCAGAGATTCCTGAAAGGTCACAATGACCTCCTAATCTGAGCATTGGTCTTTGTCCCAGAATCCAGTCTGGTTTGCTTTGAAAGCATCTGGAACTGGTCTTGAATAATCTAGATTAGAATTTTTTATACTACCGTTGACCCAGGATGAGCATTCCTGGGACATTAGGGACTACAGCAGAAACTTCTGTACTGTTCTTGGTGTAGCCAACATCTTCACACTAATGTTAAAACTCTATTCCAGTTTCCAGTAATGGAGGAGTTGCTCTTATCAGAACAACTCTTCTGCAAATAACAACTATAAACTCTAGGAAAAGGAAAAAAAAATGTATGAAACAACCGTCTGAAGGCACTGGAAAGCAACCAAGAGCAGGCAGAAACTGGAAGGGAGTCTATACTTGTAAGAAGAGATTAGCACTGGATGAGTTTCCTGTTTTTGTGTTTGTTTGTTTTCCCCTAAGGGAAGGCCTGAGTCAGTGGCTAAACCTCAGATAGACCTCACAGTCTTCCTGTCTAGAAGAAACAGAGGACAGAGAATGGGGCAATGACAGCAGTGCCAAGTGAAGAGGGGGTATCTTGGAAAGTAGAGCCACAAAAGGAGAGTTTGAATATATACAGATATTCTTTCCAAACATCTGAATGACCTGAACTGTACATGTGCAGGGTAAACTTCACACAGCCCAGCTAAAAAATTAGAAGAATTGAATAGAGATTTTAACTGCTTCCCACTGTTGTTTGGAAACTGAGTTCAGCCAAGTAAATTGCCTGCTAAAACTAAAAGTAAAGACTTTTCAAAGGCACATAACAGATCTAGAATCTCCACACTTAAAACTCAAAAGTTTAATCCAGGATACAATAAAAAATTACTAAACATAAGAAGAAACAGGAAAATGTGACCTAACCTCAAGAGAAAGGTAATAAATGGAAAGCGATGTTGAGATATTCCAGATGTTGGAATTATCAGGCAAGACATAGTAAAGTAGCTATGCTCTTGAATGTAAAGAAAAAAATGCTCATAATAAACAAGTAGGAAATTGAAAAAAAGGAGAACTGAAAAATACAATATCTTAAATAAACCTGAAGAGGATGAGTAATTTCCATGGTACTTAATATTGCACAGAACACTGACAGGTTTCCAATTCCTGGATAGTTCTTGTAGGAATTTTCTAGTCATGTTCTAACTATGCTGATACTTCTATCAAATACATACATTTCAATATAAATTTACCTTTTGCAATTCTCTTTTTAAAAATTAAATTTCTATTTCTCGTGTTATTTTCTTTAAAAAAACAAACACTAAGTTAAATTTTGTGGAGGAAATGTGATGGATAGGTTTATTTAGAAGAGTTCTTTTTATGTTACCACTGGTTTTACAAAGGATTCTGAACAATGGAGGTGGTTACAAGTTACAAAACTAGTAAGACCTTCTATATCTGTGATGATATTCTATGATGAATTTCTAGAGCAAATGAAGAGCAGAAGGCATCAGAATGCCATTTTATGTAATCTGAATAATAAAAATGGAAGAATGTTTATAGATTCCTTCTAATCTTTTCCTGAGTTGGTTGAAATTCACTTTCAGTGAGAATGCTGGGCATAATTTAGGATCAGGCTTTAACATTTTGACTTTACATACCTGGAAGATCCAACTTTATGCAAGGTAATGATTCACCTCTCCCAACTGGACACTTATAGACATCTCCAGTTCTGTTCTTGGGTTGTCCAACTAAAGGAGAACCAATAAGTACCCTGGAAATTAAATAACTCAATTAACATTTTTGAATAATGAGAAACATTTTATTTTTGTTACTGTATGACTAGTTCTAAGACGACTGACAGTAGTTCCCGTAGACATAATTAGATAGCCATCCTCAGTTAGTAACTTAATGTTATCTAAAATAAGCAGAGTGTCTTCTTCAAATTGCAGACTGATTTAAATTAAAAAACAGTGTAATATATAGGAGAGAGACTTGAGAATATTTTATTTTCTTGAATTATATGTTACTTTAACATATTTTTTTTTTAATTTGGGGCTGAAATCATAATTATTGGTTAAGCCTGCTGCTGTGTTAATTTACAAAACACACATGGAAGTATAAATGACTTTTTCCCACGAGGAATTGATAATGTTATAGAGAGGTCAGGAAATATAAACATTATATCATAAGATTTAATATTAGTATATGCTAGTTTGTAAGCACTTAAAATAAGGATAGTTATGAGACTCAGGTTCAAAATCACTTATTGTTTTTTTAGACAGAAGTATGAAATCACTCTAATAATAATTAATAGAAAAAATATAATCATGATTTATTTTAGTCCTAGCAAGCCATTTAACAAGGTTTCCTATGATATCTTCAGGAATAGGATGGGTGAATGTGGTTGAATGTTAAGGTACTTGTTGGGATCCACAGCTGCTGATTCATTGCTGGCTAAACAGCTATATCCAAAGACACTGGTTACTAATATGTATAAAATGGATAACTAATAGGCACCTGCTGTATAAAAAAATAAATAAAATAAAATTTAAAAAAAAACAAAGAAAAAAAACAAAGACATTGATTAATAGCAACCAAAGGACTCTAATTATGTACCATAAGACTGCACTTGGGATTGACTTAGCCTATATCTTTGTTAATGACTTAAGTGAAGACACAGAAAGCATAAAGGTACTCATCAAGGTAATCAAAATACCTATTTGGGCGTTCAGAAGTGTCAACATTCTGGAACGAGAAACTTGAACTAGTAAAGTTTAATAAGAACCTATGTAAATAACTTCACTTAACTGTGTACTATTATCTACATCAGTACAGAATGTGGGAAACCTGACTTAATAGAAGTTCATGTGAAAAAGTCATGGAGGATTTAGTCGACAGCAAGAAAACATGAGCTAACAGTGTATTTTAGTGCCAAAAATGGTAATGTGACCTTAGGCATCATTGCTAGAAATAGATGCCCTGGTCAAGGAAAGTGATAGCCCCTCTGTGCTCTGCACTGTCGGGCCATGTTTGGAATCTCCAAATTAAGAGGGACATAGGCACAATGGAATGTATTTAGGAGACTATGACTCAGATAGTTAAGATTCTGGTAATTTTGTCAGACCAGAGATGCTTGAGGGAAAGTTGAGGACGTTTAGCATGGAGAAAAAAATGTCTGAAGGAGAGTTGAAAGGTTGTGAAGGAGTGCAGGTGGATTGGGCATGCCTTCTTAAAATTTTCAAAATTTGAAAGTTTGTCATATTGAAAAGGGATGGGATTTATTTTGTGTAAGTCCTTTGGACAAAGCTAGTATTATGGAAATAAGTTTTACAACAATTGCAAATACTGAGCTGTTGAACAGACTCCCTAAAACATAGTTGTGATATAATGCCTTTGCAAAGCCATTTCTGATATACATAAATAACCATAAAAATGTTCAAACCCATTAACACATAATTCTTACTTCTGGGAATCTATCCTAAAAAAATGACCTAAATTAAAGGAAACAAGCTTAATGCATAAAGATATAATGCTTATAGTGGTATATATAATCATGAAAGTTTAAAAGAAGTGTGATCAACAGCCAGACTAATTAATTATTGTAGGTTCATTCCATAGAATATTGTGCAGTCATAAAAAAGCAATCATTAATAAGACTGCATGGTAGGATAAAAAATTATTTATGACCTAATTTAAAGTAAAAACCTACCTAATTTATTGAAAACCTATGACAATTTGAAGTGAAAGATACCAAATTATATTCAATGTACTTATTATAATAGCAATGATAAAAACAGCCAGCATTTATTGAATTTATACCATGCGCAGAACACTGTTCTAAGTGTTTTCCATGTCCTAAGTAATTTAATCCTCTCCATAAAATATAGCATGAACTTTGGTGCCAGACTTCATGAGTTCAAATCATGGTTTTACCCTTTACTTAGCTGTATGGTTTAGGACAAGCCAGTAATCCTCTGTGCTTTAGTTCCTTCATCTGTAAAATGGAAATAATAAGAGTAGCTACCTGACACGATCACCATGAACATTAAATGAGCTAATGTATATAGAATGCTTAGTACAGTATTTGGCTTATAACATGTGCTATCTAAGTGTTGGTTCTTTTTATTATTATATACATATTTTCAGATGATGGACAACTCTATCTATGTAAAACATAGATTAAAAGGGAGTACACCAGAAAACAAATTCTATTAAGGAAATTATGGTTAGGCTTTAAGTTCTTTTTCCCAATTTTTCAAAACCTTTTGTAATGTGATTGATTAAACTAGGTTTATAGCTAAAACAGTTTGGAGAAAAGTAGTGGATATGTTATGAAAGTATTTAAGTTGAGACTAGACAGATTGATTAATGTTTATTAAGAAAATCCTGCATACTCAGCATTAATGCCAGGCCCTGGGAATATAAAATGGATAAAACACAATTTTTTAAGGTTGCTTAAAACTTAGGGGAGAAGCAAAAATATAAATGTACTATTACCATATTGAATAGGTCTGAACTTGGTGCAGTTTCAGCAAAGTCTTAGAAGCAAGAAGGGATGCACACGGCTCTTTCGGTAAGTTCAAGTAACTCAGTGTAGCTGGAGTGGAACTTGAGTCTGGCAAGGTAAATAGGGTCCAGATCACATATGTTCTTACAGTGCGCTTTAAGAACTTTGGATTTATTGTATGCAGGGGAGAGTTGGGAACTACTGAAGCCTTTAAAGAGGGATGTGGGACTTCCTGGTGGTCCAGTGGTAAAGAATCCACCTTCCAATGCAGGGGACACAGGTTCGATCCCTGGTCGGGGAACTAAGATCCTACATGCCGCGGGGCAACTAAGCCCACGCACTGCAACTACTGAGCTTGTGCACCTAACTGGAGCCCACATGCCGCAAACCACAGAGCCCACGCGCCGTGGAGCCTGCGTGCCACAACTAGAGAAGAGGAAACCCACACACCACAACTAGAGAGAAACCCACGCACCACAACGGAGAGCCCGTGGGCCGCAATGAAAAATCCCGCATGCCTCAAAGAAGATGCCGCGTGCCACAACAAAGACCCGATGCAGCCAAAAATAAAATAAATAAATAATAAATAAATCTTAAAAAAAAATAAAGAGGGATGTGACATGATCAGCCCTGATTTATAAAGATTTTTTACTTGTAGTGTCATGAATAAATTGCGAAAAGGGGCAAATTAGACTCAGAGAGTGAAGGCAAGAGTTCCTAAAGTAATCCAGATAAGAAAGGAGGATCTGAATTACGGAAGTAGAGAGGAAGGGGATAACCAATTCTAGAAATATTTATAATATAAGCTGTATTAGTTTGGGTTCCCCCAAAAGCAGACTGCTATATATAGATTTTGAGGAGGCAATTCCAAGTAGGCACAAATGTGGAGGTGGGGGAAATGATAGAGGGAAGGAAGAAGGGCCAATAAAGAGCGCACTGATAAGTGTTACTTCTGTAGGCATCTAGGCTCAGTCTTGCTGGGGAACATCTCAGAAACCACATGGAACATATATGAGCATGCCATGTGCATGGTTGAGGCCCTAAGAGTAAATGCTACCAACTCAAGAGAAGACAGAGCAAGAAGACATCTGAAGGCTGACATCTAGGGGAAAATAACACAAGACTTTAATGAGTGGAGGAAGAAAATTGGTAGGAGTGATCAGAAAGGGAAAGAGAGAATCAGAAAACAGTGATGTCACAGAAGCCAAAGAAGGAAAGAATATCAAGAATGGGAGCCGTGAGTCTCGAGCAGACTTCATTTTAAGTAACCTGGCTAAAAATGAGGAAGGTGGGCCATATTAATAAACTTGGGCTCCTTTTTTTCAAGCAAACCATTCAGGGTTTGAGGCAAGTTTAAATTTATTATGGAGGAAACCTGGATATGGTAAAATAATGGTATCCAGAGGTTTGTAAGTGTGGTGTATGGTTTGGAGGTTTATGGACCTTTGTGATGTGACATTGTCCCTCTTTCTCCTTCATTGAGGCAGAATCTATTTTTCCTCCTGTTGAAACTGAGATTTGCTTGATAAATAGAATGCAGCAGATATGACACTGTGACTTCGGATGCTAGGCCTTAAAAAGCATTGCAGGTTACATTTGACCTTTTTTTGGAAATCTGAGACCACCATGCTGTGAAGAGGCACAGTCTCACCTAATGGAGGATGAGAGGTCACACGGAAGAGAAGCAATGTTTGAGGAGGTAGCACGAACTTCAGACACGGGAGTTAAACCATCATGGACCCTCCAGCCTTAACTGAGGTACCTGGTGACTGCACCTGCACAAATGAGCATTCATGGGTTCCCCAGGCAGCAGGGGAACACCTATTCAATCCTTAAAATCCTGAGACATAATCAATTATTGTTGTTTTAATCCAATAAGTTTTGGGGTGATTTGCTACACAGCAACAGATAGCTCAAACAGGAAGCGAGGGTAAAGTTTTGATCTAGTAGCCCCTTCCTCCCTCCCTCCCTCCCTCCCTCCCTTCCTTCTTTGGAAAATAGTAGCTATAGTCATCTAGTGAGATTTAGGGGTAGAGGTAGTAGTGTGGTGGGTTTATGGAGAGTAATAAAAATTTAAACGGACAAGGAATACATAGGCCAGTCATGCAACCCATCAGGTTAAGATGAAGTAGGTAACAGTTCATCAGGGATGTTTTGTAAGGCGTTTCTTCTATAGATATAAGACAGGCCTCCAAAGACCCTTCCAATTCTAAGATTCCATCATCTGAATAGAACAAATTATAAGTGTATGGAGGAGTACTAATTAGCTGGAAAACATGAACCATTAACTGGGGAAAATCTAGAACAATCTATAAAAAAGTGAGTTCTAAACAGCATGTTAATAATAAAGTTATTAGGTTATAAGGCAGGAGAGAAGAGAGATCACAGATAGCCCAGGCAAAAATGTGGAAACAGGAGCATGAGGCCTGAAAATGGAAGGTAATGAGGAAGTATGGGTGACTGGAGCACAGCATAAAGCTTCTGTATAACCTGGAGCAGGAAGGTTGAGACTGGCAAGCAGTAGACTTTGAAGGAAAGGTTCTGGAATTTATATATGAACTCTAGGGCAGTAGAAACCTCTAGAGTATGATGGTAATTGGAAATAACCTGATATAGCAACTGGAGCCATGGCCTATTGTATATTCTGGATAAGTAAAGCCTGGGGTATGAGAACTCAGAAAATGGTAGAGTGTAGTAGGCTAGGACTGAGACAGAGAGTTTGAGAGTTGGGATCAGTGATAAAGAATGGGTAAGCAGGACACAGGACATAGGATATAAAACAAATTTGTGTATTTCTGACACCAAACATGCAACTCTGGAATATATCCCACCCCTTAATCCTAAGAAAGCCTCACTTTTCCCAAGCTGCATAAAAATGACAAGATCCTAGAAAAATATCAGCACAGAGTTTATGGAATTTTAGGAATCTTCAGTATTCTCAAGCCCCACTATCTTGCTCTATTTTTTCTCACAGCACTTATTACATTCTGACATATAACCTACCTGTTTATTAAGTTTATTATTTGTTTTTTGTTTGTCCATCCCCAATAGAATATAAGCTCCACAATAGCAGGAATTTTCACCTATTCATTCACTCATATATCCTGAGTGACTATAACAGAGCCAGATATAAAAATCAGCATTCGATAAATATTTATTGAATGAATAAATTATGACTGCATCAAATGCTCTAAGAATCTGAATAAGGAATACCTGGTCATTCATGTGACCAGCTAAGAGGTCCTAATTGTGAAGTCTTTTTTTTTTTTTTCACTTTAGAGGCTGGATATTTTGCTTAAGCAGAATGCCATATATGCCTTTGGGTGACACGGCAGGCATTTCCACAGGTCAAGGTTGCAGAGAATCCTTGCTGTTATAGGAGCAAACTGGCTGATGGCGTTAAGGCTGGGGTTCCACATCCTGGCCCTGTCACACTCGCTGTGTTAAACCTTTGGCAATTCATTCTCTGAGTCCCAGTTTCCTGTCTAGAAAACGAGGACGCTAACAGTCATATTCACTCAAACACACAGGGTCAAGGTGAAGACCCAAAGCACACTGTTTCATAAACGATGGATATTGTTACCTTAAACTTTAATGCAAGTTTGCTTTAACTCATTAAATTTTATTTATATTAAATTTCTGCTTTTTATATGATATTATTGCAATGATTTATATGCAGATTGAGGATTAAAGAATGTTCTGGGTCTCATTACTGATCACTAGAGAAACACCTGATGAACTCAAAGACCATCAAAGTGAGAGAAACACTTCTTCTCCATGAAAAAGCTCCAAATATAATAAAATTTAATAAACTGAGAAATGCTTCCTATTCATAATAGTTATTTTTGTCAATATGACTGCTATTATATTTATTTGAAGGGTAGCTGGCCTCTGACTGCTCTGTTTCATATTTATATATTTTTCTTCTGTAAAAGATAGTTTCCTGGAGATTGTTGTCTCATATTTACATTATTTCTTTTCACCTAACTCTTTCCTGATCTCCAAGCCAAAGTCTGTATCAGAGTGCCAAGTACCTCCTGCCAGGCATTAAAAAACAAAAACCAAAAACCAACAGAGTAAGTGTTTGGTCGTCGTAGAGAATGAAGTTATACAGTGGCCCCATGAGCTGCTGTGCTTTTCAGTCATGAAACGTAGAAGGCTAGAAATAAGATGAACCAAAGAACTGACGTTTGGCAAAGAGGAAATTTCAACTTCAAAAGATATTATAAGCAATTTAAAATAAACTTTATATTAAAATCTGTGAGAGAAAATTTGATAAAACTTTTAAAAAGTCCTTTCACCCCAAGCTTGAATAGGCTTTATTTAAAACACACATACGTTGGAAACAGGGCATCAGTCACTTGAGCCCACTAGTAAACCTTACCTGGCACAAAGCAGGGTCCTCTAGGGTAAAGGCATGAAGCCAGTACATTTGGATATATATTGGGTTGAGGATTGGCTAGGGAAGTATTTGCATCATGAGAATCTATTCTGAAAAGACAGGCCCACTGAAGTCACCGAAACCCCTAAGAATGGATGCTTAGATAGCACTCAGAGGGGTGGGTGCACATGCTGGAAGGAAGGAAGCAAAGAACAACAAAGAGTGGAAAGTCCCACACCAGCATCTCATTTTTTTCCCATCTGGCAGAGCCCTGCTATACTGGTGATTACCACTAACTCTGGAAGGCTGCGCAATGCTGAGCACATTTGAGTTTCTTCTCTTCAAAGCAGAATTATTAAACCAATTGTATTCGTTGTGATTCTTCTGAACCACATTGCAGTGACTTGGACGCTCCAGCTCATGCTAATCATAATGAACAACAGCTGAATTTAATCAGAGGTATAATGGTTCTGCTACTGAAAAAACATGTGGCTTCTGAGCCAAAGATATAAAGTAGGTTATACTCCACAGGAAACTTCTGAAACATAAACGGGGCATAGGCCGCCTTTTCTGTTAACTGTTTATTCTTTCCAAAGATTTAAACTAATGCTTTTCAAATACACAGACTGCACTTGTTATGGGTCAACAAGTACTCCTTTACGCATACTTCAGCAAGATGTAAGACGGGTCAGGATGATTTTTTTTAAAGTGTGAGGTTGCTGAGCTTCCAAACATGACCTGTAAATATGATTTACGCAGATGCCCACCTCTGGAGAAAATTAAATAACAAAATTCATGTTCTCCCAAATATGTCAATTATTTCATAGTCCATTTCTTAAAGTAAGTCTGCATCCTGATTTTATAAACACTTACAGAATATCCAAACATATTACTAAAATCTATTTTGCATGACCAGTGCCTGGATCTCTTTAGAATGGTACGTTGCTGCCATGCCATCCTTAAAGATTTGGACATTTAGATTTTTGTATTTACTTACTTTTAAATTCAATTGGCCACACTGTTTTTGTTTCCCTGATTTTTCACACCTTTTCCATAAAATCATTGTAACTATGGAATGTCAGAATGGAATCAAAGTATCTGATATCCATATATACATCCAAATGCTCACAAACTCTCACACACATATTAAAATGTAAAGTATTATATGCCAGATACAGTTATTATCAACATTTACTTTTTAATATAGTTCTAATAAGGACAACAGTCCTAGACTGGGAGTGGAAAGACTTGAGTCCTATTTTCTGCTCTGGCCCCAAGTAGTTATATTTCCCTAGGGGAGTCACTTTAAAAAAAAAACAACAAACACTTTATTGAAGCATGAAAGACATACACAAAGCTGTACCGATTTAATGTATACAACTTGATGAGTTTGGAGAGAAGTATACATCCTTAAAACCATCATCACAATCTATGCCATAAACATATCCATCACCTCCAAAAGTTTCCTCCTGCTTTCTTTAGTAGTGGTTGTTGTTATTTATTATTATTATTATTGTTTTGTGATAAGAACACAACTTAAGATCTACCTTCTTAACAAATTTTAAGTGTACAACACAGTATTGCTAACTATAGGCACTGTACTGTATAGTAAATCTCTAGGATTTATTCATCTTGTTTAACTGAAACTTTGTACCCTTTGACTAATGTTTCCTTGTTTTCCCCTCCTCTGAACCCCTGGTAACCACCATTCTATGCTCTGCTTTTTCGAGTCTGACTATTTTAGGTTCCTCATATAACTGGAGTCATGTGGTATTTGTCCTGCATCAGGCTTATCTCACTTAGCAAGACGTCCCCCAGGTTCATCCATGTTGTCTGAAATGGAAAATTTTTCCTCTTTTTTTAAGGCAGAATAATATTCTACTGTATGTATATAACATATTTTTAAAATCTATTCATCTGACGATGGACATTTAGATTGCTTTCAAGTCTTGGTTACTGTGAATAATGCTGCAATGAACATGTGAATAATGCAGATATCTGTTTGAGATCTTGATTTCAATTCCTTTGGATATTTACCCAGAACTGGGTAGCTCTATTTTCAATTTTTTTGAGGAACCTCTATATTGTTTTCCATAGTGGCTGCACCAATTTACTGTCCCACTAACATGTACAAATGTTCCCTTTTCTCCACATACTTGCCACCACTTTGTTTGTTTTGATAATAGTCATGAGAGAGTCACTTTTAACCTTACTTTTTTATGTGTTTTGTTTTTTCATCAACGAGGACAGGAAGTTAAACTAGATTCAGTTGTTCAGCCAACTGAGTTGAGTGCATTATTGAGTGCATATTATGCTTAAGGTCCTGTGCCAGATGCTGGGCAATGCACAGGGTTGCAAGCGGGAACCAAAACCAGTTCTTGCTTTCTAAACATTTCCCCTAATACATGAACTTCTCCCTCTTTCTGTTTTCCATTTTGAAGTTTCCAAGTACCTAGACATTACCTTGAACTCAAGCTGTTTAAAACCATACTCATCAACTTCCTGATACAACTGATTTTCCTTTCCCGTACATTTGTCTCTGAATGACTACCCACTTCCCGGTAATCCAGTGTAGACATTTTGGAATATGTTTGACACCTCCTACACCTTCATTTGCCATTCCCAGACTTCCACTAAGACTTAATTATTCACCAACATTTATCTTGGGTACACTATTCTTTCATTGCAGTTCACCCTCCTTGTCCAGGCCTCATTGTTTAAGCAGATTGCTGTTCTTGCTTGCCTATGGATTTCCCTGATTTCAGGCACTCCTTTCTCCAATCCAATCTATACATAATTTCCTAAACTAAGTTTCATAAAACAACCTATAATGGCTTCTCAGTACCCTCTACTTAGGTACAAGCTCCTTTGTCTGGCTTTTAAGGTCTTTCCCCTCTATCATCCCAACGTCAGACCTGTTTGCTTACCAACACTCTCACTTATTCTCAGGTCTATGCCCTTGTTTATGTAGCTTCCCAGCTTGGAGTGACATCTCTTCTGTTATTGAAAGGTAAGTCATCTTTCAAGATTCAGCTTAAGAATAAAGCATCACTTCCTCCTTCTTGAATTGAAGAGATCATATGGGTGCACTAAAGTTCCAAGAGGAAATATGAATGCCTTCTTACTCTATTAAGATTATTAAGATTCTTACTCTATTAAGATTCAGATAACTCAGGGCTTCTGATAGCAGACTGCCCTAAAATCAGAGAGACAGGACTGGATGAGGGAGGAAACTTACAGGCTTTCCTCATTATCAGAGGATGAAAACCAGACTTTCATAAAATCTGCTAACAATACAGTCATCCCTAGGCATCCGTGGGGGATTGGTTCCAGGACCCCAGTGGCTACAAAACTTCGCATGTGCTCAAGTCCCTTATATAAAACGGCCTGGTACAGTCCGCCCATCGCAACTCTGGTACCATAGTTGGTTTAATTAGCGAATGCGAAACCCGTGAATAGGAAGGGCTGACTGTTATTTGACTATTCTTTAAAAAGACAGTTCATTTTAAGTAGGTGGTTTAAGACTTTAAGGTTTGCTATTCCTCTTTAAAATTTATGTAACTATTAGTAATAAGTGAAAAATTCAGTGTAATATGTGTTTTACGTAAAAGTTAAGCTTTTTAAGAAAAACATGCACTGAGTTTCAGTTTATTCTAGCTTATGCACGAAGAGAAGCTTGACCAGTTGGCCCACTCACATTATTCTCCCAGAGGTAGAACTCCCTGAATTGCAGACATAATGCCTAAAAGAATAAAATTGGTGTCTAGAGGGATGACTTTATCTGTTTAACCTTAAAAAAGGAGGTGGGTGGTAAAGTGAGAGCATAGGATTGAAGGACAGAGGATATAAAAACTCATACTCTATTATTAGATGTCTTATCTGAGATATTTATCGGGAGAGAAGAAGAGTGAAGCACCTCCACAAATTTTAGTTTATACCAGGATACAATATCTGTACTTGAAAAATGTGAGAGCTCAAATTCTTACTTTGATACTATTTAGAGGATTATTGTCAAATTAAGCAAGTCTAGAAGATAAAGTGAAATATTGAAAAGTCACATCTTTTCATCTGTGAAATATAGTAGAGAGATAGCTCACTGTTTTCCAAACAGATACAGATCCATTTTTGTTTGTATTACTGTAGTTACTAGAAAAATGGGCTTGTTTAGTTTGTTACTAAACTGAAGCAAAGTTTAACTCTTGTTCTCTTTTTCTACAAGGTCCAATTAAAAAAAAAAGACTCACTAAAAATTATGTTAAATATAAAGCAAAAGAACTCTAATAATTTTGTATAATTTTCAAAAGTTAAATATGATTTTAAAAAAACATACTAAATTGAACTTAACCAATATTAAAGGGTTTTAAAGTATATAAAAGAAATTCAGTAAGGTTCATTATAAGTAACAGACCAAACTCAGTAGGTCAGTAAAGCACCAAAAATATAAGCCCAATATTATATTATGGAAGTGATCTCATCTGCCTACCAATAGCTCCTGCTGAATTTCAGCCATGCTAAAATGAGAACAATTAAAGAACTCTTGCCAGAATAACATAATTACAAAACAATGACTATTTTGGATAAGGAGCTTCCTTGAGGTCAACCCAGGTTTCAACAGAATCACTAACCATGTCTTTTAATATTGCCAAGGAATTTTTCCTTTTTCACTTTGTCAGTTTCCATTACCAAATGATCAGACTGCATTTCCTACCATAAACAATTCATTCTAAGTCTCATTCATAAAACGAACTGTAACCAAATAATATTTTCCATTACCTTGTAAGAAAACTAAACAACAACAACAAAACCCGTTAACTTACCATTTTCCTTCTTCATTTTCATATTGTTGAACAGTATATCCAAACATGTCCTCCACTGGGCCGCTGAAAGTCAATGAGTTTTTCACATCAACATTGAATGATATGCAGAAGCCTAGAACTTTAAGAGGGAAAACAAAGTCCAGTTACATAGAGTTAACTAAGATTCCACTATGTTTTGAATTATGAAGGCATTCTTGAGGTTACCATTCAAAGCTGAGCGCTTATTAAAAAGAGCAATGACGCTCAAAGAATGGGAACGACAATAAAGGTCTGCAATGTTAACTGTATTACTGACTGGAAATCAACATAATGACTTTAAAGAACATAAGTATTAACATTCAAACAAAATCCCATAGTAATTCAGTATCTGTACCCTTCCCAGAACTAAAGATTTCAGAATGTGTGGGAAGGAGCTGGCAGAAACTCATGCTCACACATGACTAATGCAGTCACAGATAATTTTCCAGTAGTAATCCCTACAGCAAACCATGGCCACTATGAAATGTAAACAGCTTCATTTTCCTGTTTTAACTACAGAGGATACAAGCATCACCATTTAAGCCTCAAGAGAGGTAGCTTTCTCCTTGCTGCTACGAAAGGGAAGGCAAGCTGACTGTTTCCACCCAGAGCTGGCTTATGCAGGCTCGAGATTTGCTCTGCTTCCCTCTCTGAATCAAGCAGTGGGTGAAAGCTTATACTTAACACTGACGTCTCCTTCTAGTGTTGGTGGTGATGGCCTCACAGGTTGAGAGGCTAATCTGTTGAGATGAAATTAGATGATATATCTAAAGAGTTTACTCAATGTCTGGCACACACTACATATTCAATGAGGGTTAAATCTCTTCGATTTCTTTGTAGTTCAGGTAATGGAAATCTTTTATAGGTGAGACTCTGTCCTGAAAGGGTTCTGGATGGTGCCAAATTCCATCTCTGGTTCTGGTTTTTAAGGCGTACTTGTGAAGTTCCAAAGTATTCCCCTCCTAGATGTAACTAAAAATTCTTCCCAAAGAGTACGCCCTTATAAAATCACACAGCATCATAAGGTATATTCAGAGGTGATTAAATTCACTCTCCTCTGTTAAAACCATGATATACAGCTACATGTAAACAGAAAAAATTTCTTTCCTTATTCACTGTAAACTCTGCCATAAGTACAGTCTAAATTCAGACTTCAATTCATTCCATGTTCTAATTAATAAACTTCAAATTTTGGTAACAATATTAAATGCTTATTTGATGCACAAAATTGTACATAACTTAGAGAAAATTATTTTTCATAAAAAGATACTTCTGTATACCTACTTATAAAGTCTTCCTTTGATCTCCCCACCTGGAAATAATCTTTTAACTACTAAGCCCTCTTCTTTTATTTTTAAAAAAAAATCCCTCAGAGAAATAATTATTAAATACTATCTATGTTGTAGTTACCTGTGTGAGATTTTTTTCCCCCTAGATCGGAAAATTCTTAAAGGCAGGGACTCTCTTACTCATCTTGCTTATCCTTTCTCAAAATCTAGCACAGCTCCTTGTACATAGATGGGCAATAACATATTCATAGAATGAAAGATAATACATTGAAGGAGAACGTGGGCCAGTGGTAGAAGCGAACTGGAAACTATTTCATCTTAGTTAAAGAAGACTTTATGGAGATGGAAATTTTAAGTTAGATTTTTAAGGAGAGGGAGAGATACAACTTGGCAGTGAGAGGAAAATATGTCCCAAGGATTTGGGAGGGTCTCTGCAAGTAATAAGATACAGAACGGTACAAATATGGTTGCAAGATCATAGAGAGATTTGCCTGGCTGGCGTGGAAGATGCAGAAAAAGAATGGATGGGTAGCACAAGTCCATTTATGTACATTTCCTGTTCATTCTTCAAGGATGATGGAGAACAGCTGGTTACCATCTTCTGCATAATGGCCTTTCATATATTTGAAGACAGTTTTAAACACTGTTCACTCTCTACTCCAAACTAAATAGTACATGTTCCTACTCTTTCCTCACAGTTTTTTTTGAACACTTTCAACAGATTATTTTTGATATGAGAGGTACACAAAACAGTACTTCTACAGCAGGATTTCTCAACTTTGGCACTACTGACATTTTGGGTCAGGAAATTCTTTGTTACGAGGGGCTACCCTTTGCATTGTAGGGTGTTTGACAACATCTGTGGCCCTAGCCATGTGATGTTAGCAGCCCCCCTGAGTTGTGAAGATCAAAAATGTCTCCAGACACTGCCAATTTACCCTAGGGCTAAAATCACCCAGAGTTGAAAACCACTGTATTATAGATAAAGAGCAGGAAACCACCACCAATGATTTTGTTGAAGAAGGTGCCTGAAAACCAACTGTGGCCTGCAGACCAGCAGCAACTGCATCACCTGGGAGCTTGTGAGGGATCCAGAATCTCAGGCCTTCCCCAGATTTCCTGAATCAGTATCTACGTTGCAACAAGTTCCCCAGAAAACCAGACTCTTGTTAAGGTCTGAGAAATACAGGTCTGTAATATGGTACTCCTCTCTCATAATGTTGATGCAGGTAACAGAATTTACCTAAATTAAAACTACTCACCATACTTTAGACATAAGGGGAAAAGGGTTTTCTTTAATCAGGGTCAACTTCACCCCTCCTGAAGGGTTTTCTCAGAACTTCATCATCTTTAATATATGCTTTCCCAAAGGGCATTCATGGTGCTCCTCAACATAAGACCAAGAGCTTTTGGTTTCCTTTTTGGGGCCTGTTTGTTTATTCTACATGTTGTGTGGAATGTCCGGGGGTCTGTGCTGCACTTTTTTTCATTTCCTGTCCTCAGAATTCCACAGGCAATTTGCCCAAAGTGATTGTAAATCAGCCTCTTTCATGTTTTCTAAGGCACCAAGGAGCCTGAAGCACAGGAGATGACATTAAAAAAAAATGGTTTACATCTTGTTCTTTTGATTTAAAGGAGTACATAAACAGTAAAAGCAGCTTCTCATAACTTTTAGTTCAATGTTCATGTTGCTATATTAAGTTGTCTTGGAACTTTATGTACTGGAAGTAAATCAAAATCATACTTATTCTTTTTTTTGTCATACTTATTCTTAATCAAAGTTAAAAAAAAGAGCAAACAGACCGAGGTGGCTTTAGGGGGCAACATAGGGTGAAAATGATGGGAAACATAGACAATAATCAGATGTCAAAATTAAATCCTGATTTCACATGTACCAGCAAAAGAGAGAGTTTTTCCTTTAATAATATTAACAGCTATATAGTATACTTACTATGTGTTACACCTCACATGCTCCATCTCATTTAATTTGCTAACAAGCCTACAATCAAATACCATTATTATTACCATTGGACAGAATAGGAGAAGGAGGCTTAAGATGATAGAGAAATTTGCCTACATTTCTTCAGGACTCCCAAATCATTTACATTAATCCAATTTGTATATCTTAGCACTAAAACTGGGAAGAGTTAGTAGAAGGTGACATGGGGATGAGTTTAGAAGAGAGGCTACTATGAGTCCATGTAATTCCATCTTCTGAGAAGTAATTTGGGGAGGAGGCTCTTCCACAGTGGCCATGGCTCGGAGGATGCTGGGAGTGAGGGGAAGGTTGTCATAAGGAGATAAGTCATGGCTACCCAGCTAGATAAAGCTGTACTGGGACTTCAGCTAAAACACATGTGTTTAGGTAGAAAAGAAGTGGAAAGCCTTGCTCCCCTTCAAATATGGTTATATGAGTTATATATCTAAGGGCTAAAAGCTGAAGAGGATGATGAGGTCGTTGGTATTGAAGGACAGCTCTTGTGAAAGAGATCATTTTGTGGAATTTCTTTACTCTAGGATGGAATATGATGTGTAAGACAACTAAATGAGAGAAAGAGAGAGGGAGGCGGAGAAGTAACCTACTGTTGTGCAATGTTTCCTGCTTACAAATATTTTCATATAAACAAAGGTATTGAGCTAGTCAGTAAACTGCAGAGGCTAGGAGGATAGCAGTCCTTACTCTCTTTTTGTGTGTTGGAAACTGGAGCTCAGAGGGGTTAAGTGATTTGTCCAAGGTCAGGCTGTGCTAGTGGCAGAGATAAGATATCAACATTGGTCTTCTGAGGTCAAATCATAGACTCGCTATGACCAGAGTGCTATTAAGTTAGTAAGATTAATAAAAATAAAAAAATAACAACCCAGCTCAACAAAACCCTCAAATGGCCCATGAGAGCTCTGAATCATCTTGTAGCTTTGAAGCATTTGAGTGTAAGATTGGCAGGAAAAGCTGAATGAAGAGGGAAAAGTCTGGGCATCTCTAGTGGGTATTGACTTTCATGTGGAAGGAAGGTCCCCCTCCTTCACACATCCTCTGAGTTCCAAAAAAAGTCATTGAAGCCTGTTTGATTGTTTGCTTCTTAATGAAAAAAGTCTGTCTTTCATAGGGTAGTCCAGAAATTTTGACCTGGTAATATCCAGACTGGAGTATTTAATAGCCAATGGAATTCTGAATATTTTAAACTCCAAGCCCAAGGCAAGAGGGTATCAAATAATTGGTGACTAGGAATGTATGTTAAAATGCTATTGCTTTCTTTCAACAACTTCCTACACATGTTTATCCAATCTAGAAATAATAGAAATAATGCAATTAACATTATTTTATTATTTTTAATATAAAGAATGAAACGATGATACACTAATGAGATTGGAAATCATAGTAATTGTGTTATTATAGTTAATTAATGGTTTTTAGAACAAATTCCTTGACAGTATAGAAAGATGGTGATCTTTAGAGATATATGAGCCTGGGCTTAAACCTAACACTTTCACATATTATTTATTCAATTATTCATATTTATTAAACTACTCCACAAATTTTAATCAAGTCTTTATTTTGGGTTGGATATATGTTAGGCCCTGGAGATACAGACATAAAAAGATGGTGCTCCTGTTTTCACAGATCTTATAGCCTAGCTGAGAAAAAAAATGGCAAGTGAACCCCAGTTTATCGTATTTAAAAGAAGCTTATAAATATCTTCCAGGTATTGGCTGCTGTGAGATATACAAATTATTCATGTAGCAATAAAGAATGCTCAATAAGTGAGTTAACTGCTTTCATAGGTAGACTCCAAAGAGTCAGTTTACCATCTGGCATTTGAGTTTTCTTTTAGAAGTGGATTTCCCTCCATTCTGATGACCAGATTGTATATTGAAAAGTGATACAGATATGTTCTATTATTGGGGGCAGGACAGTGGGTTCATTGACTCATTTCAGTAGCAAATTTCCTGTTTCTAAACCTAGCTGCAATGACATTTGTAAAGAAAATCTAAGATGAGGGTGTCAGGCCTTCCAAGTGGAAGGGCTAGCTGAGGAGGAGGGCAGGTAATCCTGTCCTCTCAGTTAGATCCCTTGGATTCTCATCTCAGTCCCCCAAGTGGTGATGCATATTGCTGATGTCACCCAGGCTCTGAGCCAACAGCAAGTTGAGGCTTCTCTCACTCCAATGACAACCTACTCCCCTCCAACTGACTTCAAACATTTTAAGTCTATTCTAAGAACAGGATGAACCTGCAGTGACTCTTCTCATACATTTAGGCCACGCTGAGTCACCGTCTTCAGCCACCTGAGAATGAGGGAGCACACCTAGGAATGCAAGCTTTGTGTTGCAGGGCGCAAGACTCCTCTGTACTCCCCAAACCTGAGCACTGGTACATCCTTATCTCTTGTTGTACCAAAGCCTTCAGATGAAGAGAGTTCATCCACCCCTGCTCGAATGGATATAAACTCCCCAAATCATATACACTCACTATAACTAATTCTGTGATACATTAGGTATTTTACATTACTCCAAATTTAATTTTTTTCCTCCTTAAATTCAAATAAAATATATTCAACTTTGAGGCACTCCAGGAGTTGGAAGAAAAACATTTTAATGATAAAAGTTGGTGAAAGATGGAAGGCCCTTCCTCACCTTGAAATATATAACAAAACACCTTTAAAGTATTCGTGCTGTGGATCTGAAATCTTAATTAGTTTAAGTGAGTTGGAACTCAATTTTGTGTACATGTTGCCTTAAAAGATAAAATTTGATCAAGAGTATAAGTGAATCTGTCCACAAAAGTGATAGCACTATATAATTCTAGTTGAAATCTGAGATGATTACTTTTATAGCATTGCAATCTTGAGAAGGAGGAGCCAAAGAACTCCAGTGGTGAAGACACAGGAAGTAAAAATAGAATGAAAATAAGACAATATTAAAGCCTTGAGCACAGAGTATAGAATCAACACAAATGTTTGGAAATGATGTCATAATCTCAAATACAGAAATCCTATATTTTCTGGAAAAAACACCATAGCTAACTCACTGTCTCCTTCAAACAAGCGGAGCTTCCCTATACCGTTATGTAAGAAGAAATTCTGGCTCAATCAATCTCACCATTCAAAGTCCTTTCAACAGAAATGATGTAATATGTCAGCAAGATATCAACCTCCATCAGCAAGCCCAGAAAAGCCAATCCAAATAAATACCTCGATGATCAAGCATTTTCCAAGTTTCATCCTGGGAAGCTGCTTTTTAACTTCGGCTTGCTGTAGTGAGGGAATTGTTTTGACTTTCAGTACTAATGTCCTGTGGGCCTCCAGTTACTACAAATGGTATTTGAACTTCAAAGTGAGTGTGTGTATATGTGCATATCTGTATATGACTGGTAGGAAAGAGGCAAGGAGGTCTAATTCTTGGCACACAGTAGGTGTGTAATATAAGTTTGTTAAATGGAACAGGATGGAATAAACAGAGAAATGAAGTTTTTAGTATAAAGGTCATTCTGGCTGTAAGAACTTGTCTCCTTCCATAGTGCTGCTCAGAATATTAAACTCCAATGGAGTGTTTCCCAAGCATCCTTTGTTAAAAATCCTTATCAATTTTTGTAGTATCTACAGACATCTGTTTTTTTCCCATATCTTCCCACCACAAATAATTGCCTGCTTTGCCGGCTCCTCTCAGACTGTGCCTTCTCCTGAAATTCTTAAACAGTCTCAGAACCCAATGCCTCCACCCTATAACCATCATCTTCTGGCTCTGTGTTTTACAGGATAAAAAAGATGCAGAACTTTAGGGGTCCCTGGATCCCACTGTGGGAAACACAGCTTGTATGTTTGTGCAAGCAACATGAGCACAGAACTCTGTTCTCCAGCTGCCCTGGTGTCCTGAGAGTTGAACTCATTACTTTCTGTGACTGCACAGCATGGAGAGCTGCACACGGAAAGGCGTATTGCAATTCAAAACAGAGTAGGGTTGCACCCTATTTAAATGTTTACCCAGATATATGACATATGAAGTCTTTAGATGTGCAAGAATCTGAGCGAATGTTGTGTTTTTGTTAATGAAAACTTTTCAATGAACTTTATTAATAAATAATTTCTTCTCAGTGAGACAGTAAGACATTGCCAGTTTTAAGGTTATTTTTGTTAGTAGGCACAACAAGTACTTTTCAGGGCCAGAAGTGCAAAGAGGTAGTATATAATATAAAATAAATTATTTTCAATTTACCTAGTAGCTTTAACTGTCAATATCCAATTCCAGGCACTAAGAGATTCCATATTGATTCTCCTATATCATTTAATGGGACAATTTTTCTGGATGGCTTCAGTGTTGGCTATTGAAGGCCATATACACGTCCAAGTCTGTGAAGCATGGTTACTATCATATACTTCCATTGCTTCTCTGGGGACAATGAGTTTATGCCACTTCTTTTTTTTACTTATTTGATTGTTTATATGTTTAATAGCTCCAATGAAAATTAGGTAATTGAAAATCATTCATATAACTGCATATACTACTTCTTTGATTTCCTGACCCATGAAACTATCTGTTGTACATACTAGCAAAAAAAAACCTTAAGACTAGCAACGTGTTACTGGCTCATAAATTTCACTGAGAAGAAATTATATGTGAGTTAATAAAATTCACTGAAAAGAATCTGTTAATAAAAGTACAACTTTTTATTCAGGTTCCTTCTTCTAAGGCATCGATGGACAGAATGCATATGGTAGCTGGCTAAGACTGGACTCTGAGATTGAGCCAACGACATGTCAAAAATGTGAAAAAAGGATTGTCCAGTTATTTAATGAACAAGTAATACAAAAAGAGTGAAAAACCATTCTCTTTTTCTTAATTTTACAATTGGAGTTTGGAACTAAAATTTTTAAATTGAAAACACACTTGTGTGTAACAAAAAATAAATTAGAAATAAATGTAAAAGAATAATCATAAAATCTTCAAATATATGTCTTACTTGAAACATTTATTTAGACTGTTGAAATTTAAAGAGTGAAAGTTTAGTGCTTTTTAAAAAATATGATTGTTTATACTGCATTATGGTATCACCTATAAAACCTAACAGACATTCTTTGCTTAGTGAAATTCCAACATGTGAAAAAAATCAATTAAATTAGGTTGTGATTATTTAGATTGGAAAGTAATTATTGGCATGGTGAGTCAGCTAGAATGTTCTTTCAAAGAGGGAGCATGCCTAGACTTTTAAAAATGTGATTTTTATGCAAGGCTTAAGAACACAACACATAAAATGAAGTCTACCTATATTTTATTTTGCTGTGTGTCACAAAGGGTTACTAGACTTAGCTTGCCTTAATGTCTCATTTTTTTTTTGTCTCATTTTTTAAAAACTTTGTTATATTGCTCAGAAGCAGGAGGCAAAGTATATATATATATGTGTGTGTATATATATATATATATACACACACATATATATATAAGAATATTTGCAATGTTCTTTTTTTGGAATACAATTATCTAAATACTTTCTGGTTTGACACACAAGTGGTCAATTATTAATATTAATAAATTAAGGGCTTCATGAAGGTAACCAACAAAATGAAATACTGTGCAAACTCCAACAGTATACTGCAACTAAACCCAAAATCTGTAAGAAAATAATTGCTCATCCTAGAGTTACCTAGTAGCTTTAACTGGCAATTTCAAATTCCAGATACTAAGAGATGCCATTATTGATTCTCCTATTCCATTTAATAGGCTAATTTTTCCGGACAGCTCAGCTCTGCCCCTAGTAATATACCACCACTTAAACTAAAATTATTCTGTATAATTTTTTCCCTTCTTAGCTACTTATTATAGCAATTTTCCATTATATCATTCACTACCAAACATCCTTTTCATTCAGAAGCTTTTTGGTACCTCTGTTCAATTTAAAAGTTGTCTAGTTTATCAAGAGGAAATAATGTAAACTAAACAAATATAACTTGTTATTCACCCAGAAAAATTTGGAAAATAAATCCGAAAATATTTTAAAGGACACTGGGGCTTGTTTATAAGAGATGAAGAAAAATCTCAGTAGCCTGGAATGTTGAAGTATTGTAGAAGGTAAGGGTCAGCAGAATGCTTGTTTTCTTTTCAGGGGAAAGAGATAACTTTTTGATGCTTTCTTTTCTGTTTTGGGATAGCTCTAAACTTTGTTTTCTTAGCTATATTGTTGCTAAGACCACGATGATCTTTCAGCACTTAGAACATTAGTTGAGCAGTAACATCCTTGGATCCAAACTCTATTCCTATCTAGTAGCATCATCTTTTACATTCTTTCCATGAGACTACTAGGGTATCTTGAAATGGAAGTAAATACCGATGTTATAGTCAATATTCCTAAGAACTGGCAGCCAATATTTTCCTTAAATGGAAGCAGACCAAAATTCTTGTGACTAAGTACTTGTTATACATAAGAATCTTAAAATTCACATAGAGGTTACTTCTGGACTGAAGGAAAGGTAAGGAAGAGAATAGGATCCAAAAGGAGATAAAAATGTGGCTTTAACTTCATGTTTTAGAGGAAAATGCTTACTTCCCATTCCTGATGTTTCCTTCTATGTGGAGGGAGCTTCACAAGCTGTAACATTTTTTGTCTATTTCTGTACCTGCCCCACATTTCACACGTAACTGACTGGTGAGTTTGGAAGGAGAAACTGTCTGGGTTTCTCTTAGAAGTGAGCCTGCCTACAGAAGAACAAAAAACAAAACAAAACATAACAAAAAACCAAAAAGTACTCTGTTCTACTCCTCCAGGGTCAGGCTCTGAGCTGGTGCTGATAAGTCAGCTTCATCTAGGGGTCAATAGAGGGGATTTCATTTATCAGCTGTGTTCCATTCTGATTCTTTCTCATTTCCCAATTGGTTCCGACCTCAAGTGATAAAGAGATTTGCTCATTATTGAGCTTTCTCAAAAAACCCAATGGTGTTTTATTTCTTATGAAAAATAAACAATACTGGGAAAAATGTTTAGATTTCACAATGCTGGGTATTGGGTACATTTGTATTTGTTATGTTAATTTTCTTGTTTGCTTGCACTATTTCATAATTTTAAAAAGCTTATGAATTTCCTCTGTATAATTATCATTGTATGTTTGAAGATGTTTTGACAGATACAACTGCTCTAATTCTTCAAAGCCATTCTTGTTTCTTGGAGCTGCAAGGAGGCACAAAACAAAAGAACTTGAATAGATGGGTTTAATTATCTTTACTCATTTCCTGCTTTCTACATTCTCATGACTTACATTCAGAGTAGGGGTGAGGGTCAGCAGAAGAAGATATAGGAGTCATGCTTAGGATAAGGGGGAAATAAGATAACTTCAGAGGCAGGCAAGGTGAACAACAGTGTGGTGGAGATATGGCCAAAGGTTTGCTATGGGAGCTGCCATCTCATACTTGCACTCTGGTGAACATCACTGAAGGTCAACTTGCAAGGGCAAAAAAGCCAAAGATCTGGGAAATGGAATTAACACTATGATTAACCAACATTCACTGCTTAAACAAATATATTAGCCTGAAAAGGTATTGACTGCTAGAATTTTCACTAGTTTCTTTCCATAGTTTTCTCAGTAGTTGTTCACAGTCTAGTTTCTTATTTCCTATCCTAGGGCTGTGCTATGTATATGGATGGATTATTGCCTCTTCAGAGAACTGCAGATAATTCTCACCACGGAACTGAGAGTTACATTAAGAAAGAGACACATCTACTGCTCCAGAACTCATGATTCCTTACTCTCTCTGGGAGAAGGTTAACTAAGAAATATGGAAGTAAGTCAAATAACACTTACTGACTTTCCACTGGCCATCTATATTTCACAAACACTAGGCAATCAGGGAAGATGTAAAAGAAACAGGTTATCACTCAATTTAGAACTGTCTGGCATGCTAGAGGCGGATTGAATATCTACTTATGAAAATATAAACATATAAAGATGGAAGGGAAAAGTGCCAAGGAGTTTTCCAATTATCAGCAAATTTAAACAGGATGTAACAAGATTAATGGCAGATGAATGTGAATGCGTATTTGATAGTTTTCCTCAAGTATTGCAACTTTAAAAAGCTTGCTGACCTCATCATTTCTCACCACTCCATGTATTCTTGCCACTTTCTGATCTTAAGTTATTATTTGGATCTTTAAAGAGGCAGAAGTTCAACTGAATCAATAATGACAACAAAGACTGTGTCCTGTGACATCAATGGAATCTAATACCACATTTCCTTGGAAGGGTTTCTTGTAATAAAACATACATGTACACATGCCTGTCTAAAAATTCATCAACTTATCTCCCTTTCTGTTGCCAGAAGTGTATTGTTAAAAACACATATCTGGTTATAATACTGTCTAATTCTTGGTTGGCTCTCCAGAGCCCAATAAATGCTGTCCCACTTCCTACATAGCATTTTAGATCCATTAAAATGAGGCTTCATTCCACCTTTCCAATCTCATTACCACTTCTATCTAAGAACTTCAAGTTATGGCTACCCTTTAATATTTGCAGTTCCCTGAAACGTCTTGTATTCTCGTCTGAATCACTTCTTAGCCTGATGAACTTCCATCCATCTTTCAAAGTCTACCTCAAGGTCACCGCCCCCGCCGATACTCATTCTTTCTCTATGTTCCCATAGAACATTTACACATTTATCCCAAAGGACATATTACTTTATATTTCAGGTAACTAGTTTACATGCTCTATTTCCCTGTTGAACCATAAACTACTTGAAGTTAGGAACTCATATTCTCATCCTCAATGCCTAGCACGATTTCTAGACATGACAAAGATGGCTTGTTGAATCCTAATAGCCATTTCTTCCTTTTCCTTAGTAATAAAATCTTTACTTTACTCAGGGTAGCAGTCCACATGGCTAAAAGACAACTTGTAGCTGTGTGTAGTTCTGTGACTAAATACTGACCAATGAACAGTGAGCGGAAGTGTTGCAGGAGACATCCAGGGGGCTCCTTAAGTAGAACTGACTCATCTACAAGATTTGCCCTTTTTTACCCTTCCGCTTTCTCCTTCTTTTGTCCTTCTCCTATCTCCTTTCCTCAATTATAAATTCCTACATAACAGGTAGAGCTCTGTTATGGACTGAATTGTGCACCTCCCAATTCATCTGTTGAAGCCCTAACCCCAGTGTGACTCTATTTGGAGATAGGGACTTTAAGGAGGTGATTAAGGTTAAATGAGGTCATAAGGGTGAGGCCCTGATCCAATAGGACTGATGTCCTGATAAGAAGAGGAAGAGACACCAGACGTTCTCTCTCCACACACGCACTGAGGAAAGGCCATGTGAGGACACAGCAAGAAGGCAGCTATCTACAAGCCAGGAAGAGAGGTGTCACCAGAAACCAACCCTGAGGGCACCCTGATCTTGGAATTCTAGTCTCCAGAGCTATGAGAAAATAAATTTCTGTTGTTTAAGCCACCCAATCTGTGGTATTCTGTCATGGCAACCTGAGCAGACTAATACAAGCTCCAAGTGTCATGTGAGACTATGATGTGAACTTGAATGGAAATGATGTGATAGAAGAACTAGCTTATGTGATAGAAGAACTAGATTATAATGATAGTAGAGCCACCCACACTAGCACTGAACTACCCTCATATGGACATTTTTATGTTATATGTTATTCTGCATTGTTCTGTATTACTTAAATTACTTAAAGTCACAGTTCTGCTAGTTACAGGGAAACCTAATAACGAATTCATTGGTACCTAATAAGTGTTCCATAAAACTTGGCTGAATGAATATATAATATAAATAATATCCTTTACAAAATGTTTCTTGTTGAGTCTAATTATCATCTCATGTAAATGTGCAATTTTATGCTACCTTGCCTAGCCATTGCTGTTTTTTCCTTTTTTTCTTTTTTTGGTCTTCATTGGTACAATTCAGCTAAACTAAGTCAATGGCCAAATAACAGATTAAAGTTATATTTTAATTTATATATACATTTATCATAACTTCAACTTACTTTAAAAATATTCCTCTTAAGATAAATTTTTGCAACAGAATAACCTTATTCTAAACCATAACTTCATGATCACATAAAAAAGAAACTTCAATACCTACAACAATAGCCCAGAAAAAGAAGTATTAGTGTGTATTGAGTAAGCTTTCAGAAAACTCTTAACTCTGGCCAAGATCAGAGTAGTAAAGTCAGATGAAATAATTTAAGAGAAAGGTAAAATGTCTGGGATATGCACATTTATTAGGAAACATTTTTCCAGAAAATATATTGCCATATTATGGAGCCCATAATTATTCTATAATGTTATAAAGAGTTTTTTTAAAAGACTTATAGAGTTATAGAAAGAGTGCATCTTATAAAAATGTATGGATAATCAAGTGGTATTAGACTGGATGCACCCTTTTATGAGGTAGCAGTCAGGTTCCTGAGGGTGCTATGTAGTAGTTTATCCTAGTGAAAGGTCATTTGACTGTCTTTTCAAAGTCTTCCTTTTCTGTCTAGTGATACTGCACAAACACTCTAATTTTAAAACTTTTGACAACTTACCAAAACTAAATAAAAATTTTTAAGAAAAAACAACCAAACAAAACTAAACTCTTTTAAGCAATGGCACCAGAAAAAAAAATGTGTGTGTATATATTTATATACACACACACACAGATATTTCTGTTAGAATAAAAAGAGTTTTCTCAATACCTAAAATATTTATCAGGATTTAATCTGCTTCCAGATTTCTAGTGATAATTTTTATTCTCTATTTTAACATAGTGTAGGTAATATGTGGTTATATATTGTAATTCCTGCAAAAGAAATCCATTTGACTGATCCTAGGTCAAACTATTGAATTTAGTAGAACCTGCAGGGAATTAATTATACCTTCTTAATATTTGACTGCTATAGTGATAAACCATAGAACTTTGTAATTGGAAGGTATGAGATGCTTAGCTATTGTCTAATTTGGTCTTTCCATTTCATCAGAGGCCAGCAACGACCTACTTTTGGCATCTATCTTACTCCAACCAGGGGTTCCAGAAGGTGCTGCCATGTTTATAAGTGATCCCACCTCCCAGGCCACAACTGACTGGTTCAAGAATGAGCATCAGATCTAAAAAGAGCCATCTAGTGTCCCACCCTCCTGGCCACTGTTGATCAATTCCAAGGGGGCCAATCACAGTACTCAGCTCTCTGATCTCAGGTTGGCACCCTATGTGGACTCCAGTTCTGTTGGAGAAGATCATGGGACAGGGGGCTCAGGAACAGCCATGATCTTGATTTCTGCCAGGAAGCAGGTTCATAGTGTGAGGGAGTGAAGTCGAGATGAGGGAGGGAGAGAGTTCTAAAATATGGAAGGGAGCTGAGAGATCGTCTAGTTCAATAAGTGGTTCCCCTGTCAGCTTTATTGTTGCTCTGTGACTTGGGGAGGGATGGGGAAGAAGAAGGAGGCTGGGTAGCTAAGAAAGGCTATAATGACTTGATTCAATCAATATTTCCTTTACTTCCCTAGACCCCTCCTAAAGCTATTAAAAATTTTAAAAAAGACTAAGAGTAAGAGAGAAAAGTTATTGAGCCTGCTCTATATGTAGATCACAAGTATGTAAATAAATCTATATATGTGACTACATTATGAATATGTGATATTCATTCAGCAAACATTAATAAAGGTCCACCATGTTCAAGGTAATGGGGAAGAGCTATGAGTGATTAAAGGGAAAATAAACATTAACCCTGCCTCCAAAGACCTTTAGTCACCTGTGAGACATAAGGCATAATCAAATAACTCATCTATGAAGTTAAAAAAAAGAAGAGAAAAACTCAAGGGCCATAAGTGATTACTGTAATTGTGACTATTGTAATTTTAATGCCAATTTTATAAATCCTAACAATCTTAGTTATTTTTCTTTCATAACTAATCATTAAAAAGGTCTGTGCTATCTAAAAGAGAGTTGGTAATAGATATATACTGGGATTTAATTGGGGTGATCGTCTACATATTATGAAAAAGTATAACACCTCATTTAGACAGGTGATTAAATATAAAAATTTACTGAGAGGACTCTACATTTCAAGTTGGAAATTGCTTTCAGGATGTTATGTCTGTGTTAGAAGCATTGCCAGAAGGTGAAAATAAAGCAGGATGAAAACATGACATAGAGCTCACGCTGACTTTCATTGCTAGGTCAGATTTAAAGTTGAAATCTTCCATTATGCAACATAAGAACAATTTATTTAAATACAAGCGAAAGGGCAGGATGGTGGTGATGTCACCACCGAATAATTGCAGCTTTGTGTCAGGCTGGTCTTATTAGGATGGCAGAGATGAATGATCCACAAACTGACACCCCTGCCTGGCATCTAGAGTGAAAAACTACAGGGGTGAGTGATTCTGTTGTATGTCGGTTATTTCACAGCCAAACCCTGAAGCATATTTTTCCTTCATCTCTTGAGTGCAACTACTGTTCCATATTATGATGAAAGATCAGTAATTTGTGTTGACACTTTCTATAAAATACTTGCCTTTTAATACTCTAAAAGTATAAGAAGAGCTTTGTGAAAAAGAAATCCAATTTTTAATATTTAAGTTTTAACCTTTTACCAGCAAGTAGTGATTTTCTGGATGAACTCCAATCAACTTAAAAATGACTGTTAGGTTAGTTAAAAAAATACCAGTCAAATAAAGTAAAGACAAGTTTTGTTTTTGTTTTTGTTTTGTTTTATGACATATTCTTTGGTGAAATAAATAGGACTTATTCAAAATCTTCAGGCAATTCTACATATGAAAGTTTCCAAAATTTCTCTTTGAAGACATATTTTATAGACAATTGTCTATTGTTTATAGACAATTTGCAAATGTGGTGAATCAAAGCCTTGTCATTTATTTCTTAACAGATAACACTACCCAAGAAAAAAAAAAGACTGCAAATATGCACTGGGGTCCAGAAAATGGTCTTCTAAGCTTTCAGTCTTCTGAATAAGGCCATTGTCTGAATTCTTAAATTTGTATGTATGTTCTCATACTAAAACAGCCTTTCACAGAACTACTATACTCTATCAGCTTTTTATATTTAGGAACTCAAATAACTTTTAATATATTGGATCAAATTTCATTCTTGAGAAGAAAGGATTACTTCATTTACGTATTTATTTAACTGGGCATGAAATGAGACCCTGACAAAGCTGGTCATGTCCACCTACATGTCATACTAAAATACAGTGGTGCTGGGGTTAAGTGGCAGGTATAATATTCCTTTTATAACCTGAATCTTATCCAATTGTAAACCAGACCAAAGTTGAGGATCACAATGGTCAAAAGGCCCAAATCTCAACATTATTGTCCATTATAAAGGACAAAAGAAAAAAAAAGAGTTCATTATGGGTAACAGGGTGAACACAAAAATATTCTTTCTGGACATTTTAATAGAGTACTGCATTTGACAATATAAAAACCCCCAAAATCTTTAGTATCTTAAAAGATATTCTCTCTATATGTGCATATGTTACTGTTCTCATGAGCTTCTCTTAAAAAAAAGGAAAAAAAACCCCACATCAATGTCCTTTGAAAACTTTATTTGAAAACGTTATTTTTGGCATCATATTTAGTAAAAACATTTAAAAAAACTGATTAAGAAGTTTTCCTTCATAAGGTGGTAAGTTTCTACAAATTTCCCTGTTTCACTAAACCTACAGATCTGTTGATTCAGAAACTCAGATTACCACATTTTTCTAAAATTGTTTACCATATTTTTTCTTAAAATCCTGTTTTTAAAAAGTTGAAGCATGACATATATTCAGTGTAGTGGGTTGAATTGTGCCTCCCCCCAAATGTGTCCAAGTCCCAACCCTTGGTATCTGTGAATGTGACTTTATTTGGAAATGGGACCTCTGCAGATGTAATTCAGGATCTTCAGATGAGATCATCCCATATTTAGAGTGGGTCCAAAATTTAATGACTGTTATCCTTATAAGAGAAAGGAGAGGGAGATGTGAGACACTTAGAACCAGAAACAAAGAGAAGACCATGTGAAGACAGAGGTAAAGACTGGAGAGGTGTGCCTAAAAGCCATGGAATGCCAAGGAATTCCAGGAGCCCCCAGAAACTAGAAAACGCAAGGAAGAATTCTCCCCTAGAGTCTTCAGAGGGAGAATTGCTCTGCCACCATCTTAATTTTGGATTTTGAGCCTCCAGAACTATGAGACAATACATTCTGTTGTTTAGGGAATTTGTTACAGCAGCCCTAGGAAGCTCATACATTCAGAAAATGGCACATATCCTCATTTTTGACAAATGTACACAAGGGCTTAAATGATCACAAAGTGAATTCATCCATGTAACTACCACCCAAGTCTAGTAAAAGAACATTTCCACCACAACTGAAGCCTCCAGTTCCTTTTAAAATAAGAAGCATCTCAATAACAAAGAGGCAAACAACCCAATTAGAAAATCGGCAAAGGACTTTAAAAGACATTTGTCCAAATAAGCTACACAAATTGCCAATATGCACATGAAAAAATGCTCAACGTCATTAATTAGTAGGGAAAAGTAAATCAAAACCACAATGAGACACCACTTCTCACCCAATAGGATGATCATTAAAACAAACCAGAAAATAAGTTTTGGCAAGCATTTGGAGTAATTGGAACCCTCATACATTGCTGAAGGGAATGTAAAATGGTATAACTGATAAGGAAAACAATTGGTGGTTCTAAAGGGTTAAACGTAGAGCTACCATATGACCTAATAATTCCAACCCCAGGTTTAATACCCAAAGAATTGAAAACATATGTTCACACAAAGCTTGTACACAACTGTTCAGAGCAACACTATTCATGACAGCCAAAAGGTGGAAACAACCCAAATACTACATCAACTGATGAGCTGCTAAACAAAAAATAATATATCCACACAATGGAATATTATTCAGCTGTAAAAAGGAAAACATGATACACGCTACATCATGAATAAACCTTGGAAACATGCAAAATGAAAGAAGTCTGATACAAAAGGCCACATACTGTATGATTCCATGTATACGAAATATAAAGAATTGGCATAGTCATAGAAACAGCAGATTTGCGGTTTTCAGGGCCTGAGGGGAGGGAGGTATGGGAGTGATTGCATCATGAATATGGAGTTTCTCTCTGGGGTGGTGGGAAAGTTCTGGGACTAGATATTGGTTATGGTTGCACAACACTGTAAATGTACTTAATGCCATTGGATTGTAACTTTAAAATGGTTAAACGGTAAATTTCATTTTATGTAGTTTACCACAAATAAAAAAAATCAAAGCAGCTCAATTAGCCACTGTCGACTGAAACAAAATACACGACCTAAAGGTTGAGAATTATATTTTATTTGGCAGACTTCCTGAGGACTTCAGCCCGGGACACAGCCTCTCGGATAGCTCTGAGTGAGGGACTCCTCTGAAGAGGTGAGGGAGGATATACAGGAGTTTTCGCAGCGAAAACCAGGTAGTCTGAACATCAAAAGATTACTGTTCATTAAAGAAAACCAGACCTCTCAAGTTAATGAATTTAGTGCTTTTCTTTATATGGGAAGATGCAAGAGTCTGGGCTCATTGAAATCTTTCCTTTGATATGCACTTTAACTATCTAGGGCCAGCATCCTGTTTTGTTTCCGTCCTGGATCCCCACAGGGTGCACAGTCGGGGGGCAGCTACAGTGGCTGATGGTCTGATGGCCGCAACATCCTTTGTTTACAGATATGGCAGGCAATATTTTTTGTCCACACCAATATAATCATACAACAATATGTCTTTTTAATTTTTTTGGCTGCGCCTTGCGGCTTGCGGGATCTTAGTTCCCTGGTCGGGGATCAAACCTGTGCCCCCTTGCAGTGGAAGTGCGGAGTCCTAACCACTGGACCACTGGGACATTCCCAAGGATATGTCTTTTTTAAATTAAATTTTATATTTTGAGGTAACTGTAGATTCATATGCATTTGTGCCAAATAATACAGAGTTCCCATGTACCCTTTACGCAGTTTGCTTTTTAAAGAATCGTAGGTCCTTGTTTTTCCTATTTAAAAAATAAAATAAAAATTAAAAAAAAAAACCTTCTCTTTGGTGGCTATATAGGATTGTGTAATTGGGAATTCTGCAAATTGGGCTTCCTGCCAGGAGCACTGGGTAAAAGTACAATATGTTTTACTTGGTTACTTATCAGCCCATTAAGAGAAAACAACCTTCCAAGCTATTTTATCTTTAATGGGAGACAAAAGGAAACACAAATAAGGATAGATATTAAAATATGGATGATCCATGTACATACTCAAATGTATTTCCATATTTAATTCCTTTGATAAGTGGTCTATAATTGTGCATACATATTTTTCTTTTTTCTTAAAAAACCCATAGAACAAAGCATGGTCAGGGCTGAAAGAAATTAGGTCACAGATCATTAAGTATGAGAATATAAAACAAATATAGCACTCTTAAGGTAGGGTACATTTACTTCAAGCTATAACTTTTCAAACATCTGACATACCATCTATCTGGGGAGTGTAGAACATGTTAACCAGATTTTGTATACTTGTGAAATAAATTGGCAAGTGCCGATGATATGTTTAATTTATTTGTAAGACTACCACAAGCATACAAAAACCTATTCTATTTTTGAAGCACGTGGGAAAAATTTAAAAGATATGGTAAAAGCACCATTCAATTCTTTCTTCTTGTTTTCTTTTGGTTTCCAATTATTTCTCTTCCTTTGCCTGTATCTCACCATTCTCTGCTCTGCTTTCTCAGTCTCCATTGGGATATTTAAATGCCCAACCACAGGCTAAGCACTGACAAAGTAAATAAACATTTAACACGTTGTCGGTTCTGCCTAAGTAGGATCATGGAATCAAAACTACAATTAGAAGAGATCTCAGGAATTAGGTGACCTCCATTTTCCTAAAGCAGAAAAAGATTGGGGCGTCAGAGAGAATAAGACGGCCTTAAATGTCACTCACTCTAAGTACATACATTTAAAGGCTCATTTAGGATTTAAATATCTGTAATCAAGTAATGAACTTGATAGTAATATGAATATTGTAGCATCTTTCTCATTAATTTTGAAAATGATTTTCTCCAATATTTTATTCATTAAAAATAATTTGAATTGCCCTCAAACGTATTTATCTTCTTTATTAATGTCTCTGTATCTTAAACAGTTCTGTACTTTCTATAATGGGTTTTTTAAATGTTTTTTAAAAATACATGATCATTTAAAATGCTTAAATACTCCATACACATAAGGTGCTGCCATTGTGATTGTTCAGTTTGTAACTAGCTCTGAGGCTTCTCTAACATACAGAACGATCTCAGGAAAGTCAGGGCACCATCAAGACCTCACTCTCCATAAAGCTCTGTGGACCTGGCTCCTTGGAGCCCTCCTCTGAGCACACACTGAGTAAACCTGAGTGTGCCCTTGAGGAATCTCAGAAGGCAACATCTGGGAAAAGCCTTATTTAGATTATCTAATTAGAGAGTGTCCTTAAATGATGAGGACACTGAGGCCCAAGCAGTTGAAATACCTTGCTTAAGATACCACGGCTAGTTTACTGATGCGACTGGGAGGAGAAAACAATTTCCTTGCTCTTATTTGAGTTCCCTGTCTACTGTCCCAGACGAGGAAGCACATGAAGCAATGATGAGCCATCTTCACTATGCATCCATGGATGAAATTACAGCTCATACAAAGCAGAAAGATTAGAGGCAATAGGACTTCTGCAGTCTTGCAGCTGTGTTTCCACTGGGTAAATCAAAGTCACGGGTAGAGGCTAGAATAGGGACTGGTGAGGAAGCAGAGTCACGTGACAGACTTCCAGTTGGCAACAGGCTGAGGCCCCTTGGCCAGGAGATACCCAAGTGTCCCACAGCCTTGCACAAAGCAGCCAGGATACTCAGTTGCCAGCTCTTCTAAGAAACTAATAATGCTGTTGCCTCTCTGGGATTGAGTCAATTCTCTGGGGCCCACCCAGCCCAAGGTGAAGAGTCCCCACATCAGTGGGAGAAGTGGGCTGGAGGAGAGCTGGGTTTCATCTTTTTTTTTTTTTTTTTTTTTTTATTTATTTTATTTATTTATTTATTTATTTTTGGCTGTGCTGGGTCTTCGGTTTGTGCGAGGGCTTTCTCTAGTTGCGGCAAGTGGGGGCCACTCTTCATCGCGGTGCGGGGACCGCTCTTCATCGCGGTGTGCGGGCCTTTCACCATCGCGGCCCCTCCCGCTGCGGGGCACAGGCTCCAGACGCGCAGGCTCAGCAGCTGTGGCTCACGGGCCCAGCCGCTCCGTGGCATGTGGGATCTTCCCAGACCAGGGCTCGAACCCGTGTCTCCTGCATTAGCAGGCAGATTCTCAACCACTGCGCCACCAGGGAAGCCCTGGGTTTCATCTTA
Source organism: Balaenoptera acutorostrata (assembly GCF_949987535.1). Classification (NCBI taxonomy): domain Eukaryota; kingdom Metazoa; phylum Chordata; class Mammalia; order Artiodactyla; family Balaenopteridae; genus Balaenoptera; species Balaenoptera acutorostrata. The sequence continues at coordinate 43,607,580 of NC_080065.1, read as the reverse complement.
TTAGTGCCTTGCATAAAATAGATGCTCAAAATATGGTTATTTGAAAAAATTAATGCACAGAAATCTCTTGCATTCCTATACACTAACAACAAAAGGTCAGAAAGAGAACTTAAGGAAACAATCCCATTCACCATTGCAACAAAAAGAATAAAATACCTAGGAATAAACCTACCTAAGGAGGTAAAAGACCTGTACTCAAAAAACTATAAGACACTGATGAAAGAAATCAAAGATGACACAAACGGACAGATATACCATGTTCTTGGATTGGAAGAATCAATATTGTGAAAATGACTATTCTACCCAAAGCAATCTACAGATTCAGTGCAATCCCTATCCAATTACCAATGGCATTTTTTACAGAACTAGAACAAAAAAATATTAAAATTTGTATGGAGACACAAAAGACCCCGAATAGCTAAAGCAATCTTGAGGGAAAAAAAGGAAGCTGGAGGAATCAAACTCCCTGACTTCAGACTATACTACAAAGCTACAGTAATCAAGACAATATGGTACTGGCACAAAAACAGAAATATAGATCAATGGAATAGGCTAGAAAGCCCAGAGATAAACCCACGCACTTACGGTCAACTAATCTATGACAAAGGAGGCAAGGATATACAATGGAGAAAAGACAGTTTCTTCAATAAGTGGTGCTCGGAAAACTGGACAGCTACATGTAAAAGAATGAAATTAGAACACTCCCTAACAGCATACACAAAAATAAACTCAAAATGGGTTAAAGACCTAAATGTAAGGCCAGACGTTATAAAAGTCTTAGAGGAAAACATAGGCAGAACACTCTTTGACATTAATCCCAGCAAGGTCTTTTTTGATCCACCTACTAGAGTAATGGAAATTAAAAACAAAAATAAACAATGGGACCTAATGAAACTGAAAAGCTTTTGCACAGAAAAGGAAACTATAAGCAAGATGAAAAGACAACCCTCCAAATGGGAGAAAATATTTGCAAACAAATCAATGGACAAAGGATTAATCTCCAAAATATATAAACAGCTCATGCAGCTCAATATTAAAAAAACAAACAACCCAATCAAAAATGGGCAGAAGACCTAAACAGACATTTCTCCAAAGAAGACATACAGATGGCCAAGAGGCACATGAAAAGCTGCTCAACATCACTAATTATTAGAGAAATGCAAATCAAAACTACAATGAGGTATCACCTCATACCAGTTAGAATAGGCATCATCAGAAAATCTACAAACAACAAATGCTGGAGAGGGTGTGGAGAAAAGGGAACCCTCTTGCACTGTTGGTGGGAATGTAAATTGATACAGCCACTATGGAGAACAGTATGGAGGTTCCTTAAAAAACTAAAAATAGAATTACCATATGACCCAGCAATCCCACTACTGGGCATATACCTAGAGAGAACCATAATTCAAAAAGACACATGCACCCCAATGTTCACTGCAGCACTATTTACAATAGTCAGGTCACGGAAGCAACCTAAATGCCCATCAACAGACGAATGGATAAAGAAGTGGTACATATATACAGTGGAATATTACTCAGCCATAAAAAGGAACGAAATTGGGTCATTTGCAGAGACGTGGATGGACGTAGAGACTGTCATACAGAGTGAAGTAAGTCAAAAAGAGAAAAACAAATATCGTATATTAACGCATATATGTGGAACCTGGAAAAATAGTACAGATGAACCTGTTTGCAGGGCAGAAATAGAGACAAGCGGGGAAAGCAGTGGGGGGTGGGGGTGGTGGGATGAACTGGGAGGTTGGGATTCACATGTATACACTAATATGCATTAAATAGGTAACTAATTAGAACCTGCTGTACAAAAAATAAATAGAATACAATTTTAAAAAATATAGTTATTTGAGTAGAATATCTAATTATAACCAGAACTTTGTCACCAATCTACCTTAGGCAGACTATTTCTCTCCTCTGAGCCACAATTTCCAAGACTTCAAGTATTAATGTTCATAGTGATTCTGTGGTATTGTTCTGAGACTGAAGTAAGATTCTGCACGTGAACACCATTTGGGAATTCTAAAGCACTATAACACATAAAGGATAAAAGATCAGAAACCTGTCTCCACATGGTGATGTCTCAAATGGGCGCAGTGCCAATTTTGTTACTGACATTCTTTATTTCATAAAATATATGCAGTTGAATTTGTAAGAATATAGGTCTGTTCACTATAATGTAATACAGTTATTCCTACAAGCGACCTCATGTCTTCTACAAAGTCAAATGTGAAAATAATAGAGCTTACAGTAAAAATAGGTTTGGGGCAGCCTACTCAAAACCTATATAATTTTTTTGGCCAAAGCACAACAACACCAATAACAACACACACAAAAATACTAAAAATACTAAAGGCATGTTAAATTCCTAACAAATAAATGCTACACAAAATATGGGTCTTTCATGGAGGGGAGCAAGAAAATGTTGAGGCTGCAAAGTTATGACAACAAGGGGAAAATGAACTGAGTTGGGGCCAACCAGGTAATAAATTCTTCCAAGAAATCATGTACATGGAAATACTAAGCCAAGAGGACAAATGCAAGGAGAATGGGCATTGTGTACATACTGTGTTAGTCCATGTGTGCTGTGTCCAGCTCTTAATGTAATTGGCATTCAGGTGCTGGTACTTGGTGGCATAAACATTAAGGTGTTGGGGAAAACTGCACTAGAGTGTTAGAGTGACATCATTGCCCCATTTACCAATTATGTATGAGGTAATGTGTTTACAGCAACATGCACCCGAATAGAATACTCTAGTCTTTTCTATGGATTTCAAAAGGACCACTTTCACTCAGACTAGGGGAAAAAGCAGCCTAAAAACATATTTATTTTTACTAGTGTAGGTTCCTGGACTCCACAACAGACTTCCCAGTTTAGTTCACTGGACATACTTTGAGAAACTAAAATCCCTAAGCAGTCTAGAAATGCAAACTAAAGGCAGTCACCCTTAATCTTCATGCTGTTGGTGGTACCAAAGTTTACCAAATATAAGTTTCCATATTCCCTGGTGTATATAAAATTGTCTTTATCTATTAATCAACCAACATTTATTGAGTACACATTGATAGTCTTCCTGTAGTGATTACAACTGGAGAAATAAGATACATACACACACACACACTTAGAAAGTAGGCTATCACTACAAAGAAATATATGACAAGTATCAATTTAATGACACAGATATTAAGGATTACATAATTAGACAAGAGCTTTATCTGTCCACTAAGTTAAGGGGTAGAGAACTGTAAACACAGCAGACTATTTTAAAATAGGAAAATAATCAGAGAATGCAGCAAACATCCTATCAGCTTGTGTCTTTGTCAAAACCAACTAAATAAAAACTGAAATAATAAGTTTCTTATTAGTCCTTATCTGATTGCTTTTTCGACTCAGCACAAGAACCAAGTGCTTTAAATGTTGTTCTGTGGCAGGCCTCACCAATTATGACCAAACATCCATGTGCTTCTCCATATTTCCCAGTGCCCCTTGCAGTGAGGTGGGAGCCATATGGGCTGGTTCCGGTCAATGAATGATAAGCAGAAGTGATAATGTGTCACCTCCAGCCAAGGCAGTTAAGAGCAGGTATGCTATTTCCTACCAACACCTTTCTCTTCCCTTCTGCTGTCATCTTAGAGGGATGTGTTCCCAACGGCACAGTACAAGATGGAGCGGGGTCACCCCACCCACACTGGACTGAGAAATGTGAAAGAAATAAAGTCAGTGTTAAGACACCGATATTTTGGGGTCTTCTGACAGCTAACCATATTTACCTTGTTATTATTCTCACATAAAACTTCTGATTCATAGACACTCTCAAAATACAATAGAATTATAATTTATAAAATTAGAATTAGACTCTAAATGGTGAGAGACTGGCTGCCTTTCTGATGTGCATGTTAATGTTGGATGATCTATTAAGGCACTGAGGATTGAGCTGGCTTCTCATTATTATGGCCAAAAGGGGCATATGCTCTAGCCTTCTCTAATTCTCAAAGTTCTCTGATGATCTAGGTATTTCATTACTTTCAATCTCTTCCTGGAGAAAGGAGTCATAGAAAAACATTCTTAAAAGGCACTGTTAAAGATGAATGAGGGAAACAGTTATAAAAAACTGAGGTCTAAGCTAACCAGTTTAATCCCTGCAGGAAATTCCTTACAAAACAATGGCTCAGTTACTCTCAGGTAGGCTATCCTTGAATGTACTTACCAGGAAATTCACAAAATATTCTTGTGCAGCAGAAGGAAATCCTGTACTGGACATTTGTGTAATGTGTTTGAGTCCAATTTTGAAATTTGTCTACCACAGGGAAACAGTAAAGCCTATTGTGCAAGTAGGCATGGCTCCAGGTCAGTACTTCAAAAAGTACTGGTGAAACAGCACATTAAAAGGATCATACACCATGATCAAGTGGGGTTTATCCCAGGAATGCAAGGATTCTTCAATATATGCAAATCAAACAATGTGATACACCATATTAACAAATTGAAGAAGAAAGACCATATGATCATCTCAATAGATGCAGAAAAAGCTTTCGACAAAATTCAACACCCATTTATGATAAAAACCCTCCAGAAAGTAGGCATAGAGGGAACTTTCCTCAACATAATAAAGGTCATATATGACAAACCCATAGCCAACCTCATTCTCAATGGTGAAAAACTGAAACCATTTCCACTAAGATCAGGAACAAGACAAGGTTGCCCACTCTACCACTATTATTCAACACAGTACTGGAAGTTTTAGCCACAGCAATCAGAGAAGAAAAAGAAAGAAAAGGAATCCAAATGAGAAAAGAAGAAGTAAAACTGTCACTGTTTGCAGATGACATGATACTATACATAGAGAATCCTAAAGATGCTACCAGAAAACTCCTAGAGCTAATCAATGAATTTGGTAAAGTAGCAGGATACAAAATTAATGCACAGAAATCTCTTGCATTCCTATTCACTAATGATGAAAAATCTGTAAGAGAAATTAAGGAAACACTCCCATTTACCACTGTAACAAAAAGAATCAAATACGTAGGAATAAACCTATCTAAGGAGACAAAAGACCTGTATGTAGAAAACTATAAGACACTGACTGATGAAAGAAAGTAAAGATGACACAAACAGATGGAGAGATATACCATGTTCTTGGATTGGAAGAATCAACATTGTGAAAATGACTATACTACCCAAAGCAATCTACAGATTCAGTGCAATCCCTTTCAAACTACCAAGGGCATTCACAGAACTAGAACAAAAAAATTTCACAATTTGTATGGAAACACAAAAGATCCTGAATAGCCAAAGCAATCTTGAGAAAGAAAAACGGAGCTGGAGGAATCAGGCTCCTGGACTTCAGACTATACTACAAAGCTACAGTAATAAAGACAGTATGGTACTGGCACAAAAACAGAAATATAGATCAATGGAATAGGATAGAAAACCCAGAGATAAACCCATGCACATATGGTCACCTTATCTTTGAGAAAGGAGGCAAGAATATACAATGGAGAAAAGACAGCCTCTTCAATAAGTGGTGCTGGGAAAACTGGACAGCTACATGTAAAAGAATGAAGTTAGAACACTCTCTAACAGCATACACAAAAATAAACTCAAAATGGATTAAAGACCTAAATGTAAGGCCAGACACTATAAAACTCTAGACGAAAACATAGGCAGAACACTCTATGACATAAATCACAGCAAGATCCTTTTTGAACACCTCCTAGAGAAATGGAAATAAAAACAAAAATAAACAAATGGGACCTAATGAAACAAAAGCTTTTGCACAGCAAAGGAAACCATAAACAAGATGAAAAGACAACCCTCAGAATGGGAAAAAACATTTGCAAATGAAGCAACTGACAAAGGATTAATCTTCAAAATATACAAGCAGCTCATGCAGCTCAATATCAAAAAAACAAACAACCCAATCCAAAAATGGGCAGAAGACCTAAATAGACATTTCTCCAAAGAAGACATACAGATTGCCAACAAACACAGGAAAGGATGCTCAACATCACTAATCATTAGAGAAATGCAAATCAAAACTACAATGAGGTATCACCTCACACCAGTCAGAATGGCCTTCATCAAAAAATCTACAAACAATAAATGCTGGAGAGGGTGTGGAGAAAAGGGAACCCTCTTGCACTGTTGGTGGGAATGTAAATTGATACAGCCACTATGGAGAACAGTATGGAGGTTCCTTAAAAAAACTAAAAATAGAACTACCATACGACCCAGCAATCCCACTACCGGGCATATACCCTGAGAAAACCGTAATTCAAAAAGAGTCATGTAGCACAATGTTCATTGCAGCACTATTCACAATAGTCAGGTCATGGAAGCAACCTAAGTGTCCATCGACAGATGAATAAAGAAGATGTTGCACATATATACAATGGAATATTACTCAGCCATAAAAAGAAATGAAATTGAGTTATTTGTAGTGAGGTAGATGGACCTAGAGTCTGTCATAGAGAGTGAAGTAAGTCAGAAAGAGAAAAACAAATACCATATGCTAACACATATATATGGAATCTAAAAAAAAAAAAAAAGGTTCTGAAGAACCTAGGGGCAGGATAGGAATAAAGATGCAGACGTAGAGAATGGACTTGAGGAAACGGGGAGGGGGAAGGGTAAGCTGGGATGAAGTGAGAGAGTGGCATGGACATATATACACTACTAAATGTAAAATAAACAGCTAATGGGAAGCAGCCACATAGCACAGGAAGATCAGCTCGGTGCTTTGTGACCACCTAGAGGGGTGGGAGGGAGACACAAGAGGGAGGGGATATGGGGATATATGTGTATGTATAGCTGATTCACTTTGTTATACAGCAGAAACTAACACAACATTGTAAAGCAATTATACTCCAATAAATATGTTAAAAAAAAATGTACTGGTGAAATGCAAGCTGATTCCAACGTGATTTACATACCAGCATCTCAACTGAATATATTAGATAACCACACTATTTTTTTAAACTCAGCAAGCCATGATGCTAAAGAAATAAATGTATATAATAAGGTTAATTTTTATATAACTGCTGAATTAATAACTTATGAATATATAGTCATACACATTTTCTCCTTGGATAAATTATCTTACTTATGCCTAATTTGTAAGTAGACTCTATATCATGCTCTAGGCCAAAGGTCAGCAAACTGTCCTATGGGCCAAATGTCACCCAACACCAGTTTTTGTAAATAAAGTTTTATTGTAACACAGCCATGTCCTTTAATTTACTATTGTCTATGGCCGCTTTTGCACTACAGTGGCAGAGTTAAGTAATCACTAAGGAGACTGTGAGAGTTAAGTAATCACTAAGGAGTCTTTGAGGCCTGCAAAGACTAAAAATTATACATCATCTCACAGAAAAAAGTTTGCTGATCTCTGCTACAAATAAAGTTGGAACAACCTTTTAAAATATGTATATTATAATTTGCATATGCAAAGATACATATTTACAAATAGTTTAGATCTTCAAAAGTCTGTACCATCCTAATCTCCTATACTTAAACAAATCGAAGGTGAGAAATAGGGTAAGATTCTGGCAGATGAAACAAATGTTATTCTGACTTTGCATTGTTTTTAATCTTTGATGCATTAAAGCACAATTGTCCATTTCTGCATTTCTATTATTACCCTAGAATGATGTCTGTCTTCTCAAACTATTTTAGTTTCTTCGAGAAGAAGATCATAATCTCTATTTGATCAGGACATAAAAGCTTTAAAATTACATTCATTTCACACTTAATTAAAGAAGAAGCTCTAACGATGCTTGTGATAAGATCCCCCTATGGCCACAGATTTAAATTTACTGAGCACCTACTATGTGAGCTGAGTGCTTACATAAAAGTTCCATAATTTAGTGTTCCCCACATTTCCAGGTGGCATTATCCCCACTTTATAGATGAGGCTCACAATGGCTTAGTGATGCCCAAGGTCATAAAATCACTTAGTTATGGAATCCATGTTTGGACCTAGTTCTCCTGAAACCAAGCCCAGGGTACTTTCTACTCCACCCCTTGTATTCAGCACTTCTAGTACATTAAACTCTTACTTTTTAGAAAAAGTAAGAAAGCCAAATAAGGGAAAACAAGTTTTGAAAAGATTAGTATCTTATTATGTCTGAACCAGACTAAATGTTTAACGGAAAAAATTCCTCAGATATGATTTCTTAGTGGATAGCATTTAAAGCTTTAGAATGCGTTGGATTTGAGAGGTTTTAAACTGTTCTAGACTGATTCCAAACTGACACAATTTTATCACCCCAAGTGCTTCCATCTCTTTTTGCTTTTAGGGAGCCAATTCTATCCAGGCAAAGGAACCCAGCTGCTAGGTGACACTCCTTGAAAACTTCGAAGAAAATCCCCATCTGCTGTAACCAGTCATAATATGGACAGATTTTACTATTATGATTTTTCCTGTGATTCAGAATAAAAATGAAAAGGCCTGGGAGGGAATAAACATACCACTTTCCAAAAATGCAGAGTATTGGAAAAAAGAGCTTTGCCATCTCTCTGGGAGGGTTCAGCCTCTAAGACCCTAGCAGGAGATATGCAATACTAGGCTCTGAGGACTGCTCCTCTTGGACGTGGCCTCAGGGTCCTTCCTCTGTAACCAGGACTCTGGTCTCTGAGAGCTGGCCTGGGCAGCTGATGGTAGGCCTCCTCAACTCTCTTTCAGTCTGTGAGCGAGCCCTTTCTTAATTGACTATCTAATTCACGAAACAGTCCCTTCAATACCCCCCAGCTTCCCTATCCCTGCCTAAGAATGATAGTTTCCAGTGTGTTTATGGTGGCGGGGGGTGGGAAACATGAAAAGTATATGCCATGACTCAGGAAAAATTATTTTAGGTTAATAGAAATAAACACTAACTTGATGGTTTAAGCTCCTGACTATGAGTAGCTATGTTCAACTGTCCGTAAGGCATCATTAATGTTCATCTTTCCCATAAAGAAATTGTCTTTATTTGAAAACAAGGATATCTGTTTCTATTTCTGCTGGCACACTGGTTTCCTTTCAGAACTGAAAATGTGCTCAGTGTTCATGGATATTTTTTGAGTCCCAAGGAGAAAATTTTTCAATATACCATCTAAAGCAGGTAAAATGTGTTGAACATTTACTCTGGACCAATCATTATAAAAGACGTCAAAAACCTCACTTAATGTTCAAAAAAACCCTATTAGGTTGGCACTTAGTTTACCAGTGAGGACACTGAAGTCAGTCACTGAAATAGTCCTTACTAGAGATACTGAATTCAGGAGGTCTAACTCCAGAGCCTTTCTGTTAAGTACCACCTAATAGTGTCTCCCTGTTGTATGTTGTTCCTACCTTTATGGAGTTTTTGTGACTTAATTTATGTTTCGCGATACATTTAAAATTAATCTTCCTTAATTTATCAAGAGTATAAGCCTACTTGTAATTACCAATTTAATTTTGTAAGATAACCTCACACTATCAAATTGCATCATAAACGTTAACTACTACTACTGTAAAGACATCTTGCAATTAGGCAGCTCTCTGGAGTAACAGTCTCAGATGACTGGATTGAGAAAGGTAATAACTTTTTTATTTTAGGATATTAGGATCATCTGGAAAAGGTGACTGCTAAGTAGACATTTATTTACATCCAATGCTATTGTTGAAAGGCTTAGGTCAGTGTTTTTCAAACACAGAAGAGATCAGCCCTTCTCCATTCTTCCAACAAAGGCTCTAAAACTAGAGCCAAGACCAATCTTGGGCAGGAATACACTCATTAGTCCTCCTCCCAACTTCCATCCAAGCAAAGATCTCTCCAACCAAAGCCAATCATGGCCAGTGGTGCCAAAGACATGAACATGGGGATGTAGGGCTGCTAGACAGCCAGTTAAATTTGAATTTCAGGTAAGCAATGAATAATCATTTAGAATAGGTCTCTCGTGTTCACTATTCCCCCCAGCCCCTAAATCTGACAACCTTAGGAAGATGGAAGAGAAGCACTTGCTATATGTTTTATATTTTTAACTTTGGCTCACCTCTAAATTGAGGCTTAACTGTAGGAGAGTAAAAATGCTGGTGGGTTTTGTTCTTTAAAATTTTTGTGGCCTACCCTGCTTAGCATTTGGTGCCCAAGAGGAAATCTGGATATGTTTGCTAGTTCCTCCTCTTCCATGCGTGAAGTCTGACAGCTGGATTGGAAAACAATGCTGAGGCTAAGGACAAGTGTGTGTTGGGAGTGGGGAGGTACAATATCATCTTCCTCTTTCCTGGCTTCCATTGTCTTCCAGAGCCAAATGTCAGCTGGGGAAAAGCAGTGATAAGAAATGTAAGTGGCCTGAGGTGACCTCAAGACTTGTGACTGTAGAAGCCAGGGGCTACCTGAGTCTCCTGAACTTCCACTGTGCTTCGGGACTAATACTGAATCTCCTACTGAGAATTGCCCAGTCTAAAAATTTAGTGATCTGCTGACTGACTTTGCCTATTTAAATAAGCCACCATTTTAAATCTATCAGTAGGACGGGTTCTTAAGTTCTTGCTGGTGAATCAGACATCCATCGGAATATCAGGAGCCCAAGAGCAAGACTGAAGTCAAGATTTAAGGGAAGTAGTCACATAAAAGAAAAAAATGTGCCAATTATTCAACTATTTTATATGGTTAGGTAATTTTTTTTTTTTTTCCCCAAGCAGATATGAAGCCTGAAAGGGATTCAGGGTAAGGTTTTCCTAGCTAATTAGCATCTCTGCTCGGATGAAGAATGTAAGAGTTAAAACCTACCGGACTGGATGAACTAGTGATGGGACACCAGGCCCTAGAGTCGGGCGGACATGGGTTCCAGGCTCAGCATCACCCTTGCTTCTTCCAGCAGATGGCTGAGCTGGGGTCTGAACAACACCAATCTGGCTGCAGGCCTGTGTCTCTAACACGGTATAGAGTCTGCCTTGTGTGGGATTGGGTAAACGTTAGTTCTCTTACTCCTACTGTTCTAAAATCGTGGGTATTTTCTTTTATTTTAGCTCTCCAGCATCCACACTCTTCCTAGCTGGGGAAAGGGGTGGAATTTCAGGATACAGAGGAGCGAAGGAGTATAGAATGGTCCTTCATCCTGCCTCCTGGTCCAGGGAAGGTGAACATGTGACCTCTGGATGGCCAACCTGATGTTCCTGCACATTAAAGATTACTCTCAGAATCTCTGGTTGAGTTTTAAGTCCAGTGGATCGGTGGTGGTTGTCTGGGGGTGGTGATTCCATCGGCTGCATTGTCCTACACAGATATTTCTGCAGCAGAGATTTGGCTATGCCTTCCTCTTTCTCTTCCTATATGAGGCCTCCTCAACTTCTCCTAAAATATTTTTTTGTTGCTTCCATTACCAGAGTTGCTTTCTGTTGTTTGCAACTGACTCAGAAGTAGTAAGAGAATTGTGATTTTTTTGTGACTTACATATGGCTGAAACACCCAGACAAGGAAAGTTGAGCAGTGGAAGAATGATATTCAAATAATCATTAACAGGTACCACAGGAATTAAGGTGACTAAATGGAAGAAAAGACAGCACCTATTGTTCAACCTAAGAATTAATATTAATTTTGTTTGATTGGAAGTGTAATGGTGGGTTATGGCTGATATAAATCCAACCTCAGCACCACGGGGCCACATGAGCTTCTGTGGTTCAGTACACAGAGCCAGGACCTCCTAGGTGGGTAGTTATGGTTCTCTGTGTGCACACAGTGGTGTCCTTGAAGGGGTTACTGTTCCTGGCATGAAGTGAAATGTGCTTTTCTTTTAAAATTAATTAATTAATTAATTAATTTCTAAATAAAGATGCAGAGGTAGAGAATGAAATATGCTTTTCTATGTTCTTCTTCCTTACTGGCTTGTTATCACTTACAAAAGTACAGTTTTCACCTCCATCCTCTGTGCAATGAGGTGAGACATGCATTATGTATCCTAATATAAGGAAATAAAAATATGATAAAGACTGAGAACGATCGGCTAGCCCATCTCTTGCTGAGGGTAACTGGACGGAGTGGGTCTACTTTTTCTGGTTATAACACCATCCTTCGCAGATGGTAGGGATTTATGATAGGAAGAAACTTCAGGCATTTCTTTTGCCTCACACCTCCATGGCTGATCTGGTGCCCAAGTGGTATGTATGGCAAACAGATGCAACAGGAAGGAGGAATAAAACTCAGTTAAATAGAGCTCTTATTAATTCCCAGGTATTTTGCTTAAATCATATTATTTATTCTTTGCAACTCTATGAGGAAAGTTTTATCATTTTTTTTTCCATTTTACAGATTAAAGCTCATAAATCTAAATTTGAGGATCATAAAGGTAACATGACTTGCCCAAGGTCACAGAGCCCATCTGTAGTAGAGCTGAGATTTTCCAGCTAAGAGCCAATGTTCTTACCACTGCTGCCTGCTGATTGAGTGAAAGAAGACATTCAGGTGCCCCAGACTCAAATACCACCTTCTCAGGTGATTCCACTCAACTGTGTTATCTTCCGGTTGCCAACAATTTTAGCTTTCACTCTCTGTAAAATATACGATTTTGCCGTCTTGTTCCATCTTACATAATTTTTGCATCCCAAGATTTATAAGCTCCATCCTTCAAGGAGCTACTTTTTTGTAACCCCCTTCACTATGTTCAGCAATATATGTACATCAATAAATATTCACTATCAGTCCTAATTGTGAATTTATTATAGTCACTATGCATCCTAATTGTGAATTTATTATAGCAAGGCAAAATACATAAGGTATAGTCAAATCTTGCAATGAGGCATTAAAGCTAAAGAAATACACTCCCCTCATTAACTTTTTAAAGTTGCCTTTTCAGTAGTGGGGATAATTAATCTACAATTTCACAATTTTTTCTATGCTCCATCTCTTTTTCTTAGCCAGACCCTGACTGGTTTTGTGGCCACAGAACACTTTAGGGCCAACTGGCCTAGTAGGTGATGAAGGGCCAAGGTTTAACCTGGTGGCAGATAAGAAACACCTGGGGAGTGTTAACAAAAACAAACAAGTGAGACCTAATGAAACTTAAAAGCTTTTGCACAGCAAAGGAAAACATAAACAAGACGAAAAGACAACCCTCAGAATGGGAGAAAATATTTGCAAATGAAGCAACTGACAAAGGATTAATCTCCAAAATATACAAGCAGCTCATGCAGCTCAATATCAAAAAAACAAACAACCCAATCCAAAAATGGGCAGAAGACCTAAATAGACATTTCTCCAAAGAAGACATACAGATTGCCAACAAACACATGAAAGGATGCTCAACATCACTAATCATTAGAGAAATGCAAATCAAACCTGCAATGTGATATCACCTCACACCAGTCAGAATGGCCATCATCAAAAAATCTACAAACAATAAATGCTGGAGAGGGAGTACAGAAAAGGGAAGCCTCTTGCACTGCTGGTGGGAATGTAAATTGATACAGCCACTATGGAGAACAGTATGGAGGTTCCTTAAAAAACTAAAAATAGAACTACCATATGACCCAGCAATCCCACTACTGGGCATATACACTGAGAAAACCATAATTCAAAAAGAGTCATGTACCACAATGTTCACTGCAGCTCTATTTACAATAGCCAGGACATGGAAGCAACCCAAGTGTCCATTGACAGATGAATGGATAAAGAAGATGTTGCACATATATACAATGGAATATTACTCAGCCATAAAAAGAAATGAAATTGAGTTATTTGTAGTGAGGTGGATGGACCTAGAGTCTGTCATAGAGAGTGAAGTAAGTCAGAAAGAGAAAAACAAATACTGTATGCTAACACATATATATGGAATCTAAAAAAAAGAGGTTCTGAAGAGCCTAGGGGCAGGATAGGAATAAAGATGCAGACGTAGAGAATGGACTTGAGGAAACGGGGAGGGGGAAGGGTAAGCTGGGATGAAGTGAGAGAGTGGCATGGACATATATACACTACCAAATGTAAAATAGATAGCTAGTGGGAAGCAGCCACATAGCACAGGAAGATCAGCTCGGTGCTCTGCGACCACCTAGAGGGGTGGGAGAGGGAGGGTGGGAGAGGGAGGGTGGGAGGGAGACACAAGAGGGAGGAGATATGGGGATATATGTATACGTAGAGCTGATTCACTTTGTTATAAAGCAGAAACTAACACACCATTGTAAAGCAATTATACTCCAATAAAGATGTTAAAAAAAATAAAAAATAAAAAGTTAAAAAAAAAAGAAAGAAAAACCTGGGGAGCTTTTTTTAAATGTACAGATGCTTGGATTCCTTTCCCCAAATATTGACTTAATTGCCTGGGGTGGGCCCAGTCATCATGTGATTTTAAAACCCCCTAGCTGCCTGGTTTGAGAACCACTGGCTAAACTGAGAGAACATTCCGGTAAAAATAAAGACCTGTGTTTTCTCATTACCTAGTTCTTTGGGACAGCAAGCAAAGTTGATAGGGGAGGAAAAATAACAAGGAGGAAAGTGGCAGGACTGTGCAACTTAGCATGTCATTGGAATGTGGCAAACTATTCAAAAATATTTGTACAGTTGAAAATTTTTGTGTACCTATTGACAAAGTGTTTTAAACAACTGTTTCTCTCCTGATGCTCAAGTTTAAAGGCCCCCAACAATTTTGAAAATATGGGAGTATTGGCAAAGCATTGTAAAAAAATGACCCTCAGCTCTGGAATTTGCTCCTTCTAGCAGGCTGCTCTCTTTAGCAGTCAGCCAAACCCCAAATTTGGCAGCTTTTGGAATATGGTGCAAAATAGATTCTTTTTAAACCTGAGAGTCACTGAAGATTTATTTTGCTGGAGAGATACCACTTTTAAAGATAACAAACAATTATTGCTACTGCACCAAGTAGAATCAGGGATCTGCAAGGGTGCCTAGGAAATCAAGTGCCACCCATCTTTCCTCAATCTACTGATGAAGAAATGGAGGTTCAAAAGGATGAAATGATTTCAAGTCACACAACCAACTGGTAGGGCCTGGGCACATCCTGATCTGATTCACAGGCCAGTTCTTATGTCCGCCCTACCACAGCCAGAGTCCTCTGAGAATGGCATAGATGACTTCTTCTGTGATTCATAGTTATTCAGAAAGGCGATGCTTTTGCAAATGCTTATATAGTCTTTTTTGTAACTGTAGCAAACAGCATGTAAATTACACTGTAATTTTTGGTGTGCAACATCCTTTTTATAGTCTCAAGTATAAAATCTGGCTGTATTACTTTCTTGACTCTGACAATTAAAGTTTCTAATTCATTTAGAAGGACATATGGGAACCCATGCATCAAACACAAATCTAAGAGCTTTAAAATCTACAGCAAACCATTATTAAAAAGGCCGGGTCTTTCTCCACATTTCCTGTCTACTCACACCATTTCCCACTCTATTTTACTGTGACCCAGAGAGAGTAGAAGAGCTAGAGATAAGGGTGAAAATGATTCCCAGAAAGGCAGGAAAAATTCTAACACTTATTAAGCTCTGTTAAGTTCTAGGCAAGGAGTTAGGCCCAAATTTACTATAGTGATAACAGACCCATTTTCTTAAAAATATATTCCTACATTTAATGAGGAAGAGAACTAATTGTGTCTCGGCTCTTCCCACTTCCCCACATTCCACACATTCTTCCACTTCCTTTCACCCAGGCTGAGAATACCGTTGAGACACACAGGGTCAGAGCACTATTCCCAGAGTTCATTCCTCCTCATAAAATAGACTGTGTTCTTTTCTCCCTTCTGCAGAAAATTTCCTTTCCTTCCACCACACCCAATCCATGTTGGCCGTTTAGTAAAATGTACTACTTAGGAGAGAAGTTGTTATTGTTTATGAAGGTTATTTTCCTGAATTTTATACCAAGGATAAAATGGTGACTAAAGAGATAGGAAAGGCCCCAGGTCTTCCTGCTGGTCAGCCTCTGGGCTTTCCCCAGGCCCAGGTCAGCTCTCTGGCACTTCCCGCTTGACAGCAGGCCCAGAAGCCTGCTTCCCTTTCCCCGAGGAGGCGACCACCACCCGCTCTACCCTGGACATCCTCTTTTCCAAGAATGGCTGTGGAGAGGACATGATGTCCTGCTCCCCCGCTTACTGAGCAACAAGCTCTCTTTTCTGGTTTAATTGGTTTGCTGTTAAGTCACCAGAGAGAAACAGGAGATAACAAAAATATGGAAAATACAATGGTTCTGGCATCTTTCTCTTCTTTTCAGTCATGGTCTCCTGTTTGTATTTCTGATTCCACTGATGCCTTTTTCACTTCTTTCTGAGAGTAGGAAGCAACATAACCTCCTTTCTCCATGATGTCTCTTCTCAGGTTTGTTGACTCTTCAATGCAGAGCTTAGAGAGAGCTTAGGGATTACAGGGACCAATACTTAGAAGAAAAAAATTTTACCAAGTAAATTTGAGAGGAATGTTTTCAGTTTCCTTTGCCTCATCTCTCTAGAAACTAATGCAAGATCAGTGTGAGCTTCTGGAATTTACCAGTTTAAGCTCTGATAGCACCTCCTCAGTGAAGCCAGGCTGAGCTAAGAGCACCCTTTGAGCTCTCAGATTCCCACATTGTTCTTATTCCTGTACCTATTGCAGTGCTATGGTTGCTTGTTTTCTTTCTGTCTTTCCCCATCCTAGACTGGGTTTCCCTTGAAGGAAGGGACTGTGACCTTCTCTATTCACCTCATATCTCTGGGGGCTGGCAGAGTGCCTGGCACATAGTATTTAGTAAGTGGTTGTCAGAAGAACGAAATGATTCTCAGAAGAAGAAAGGCAGGAGGCAGAGTCTTTCTCTAGCAGAAGACAAATAGTTGTTCGAAGAATGGACAAATGGACTTCAAAGCTGGGTTTGAGTCTCAGTGATGCTTCTGAGAGAGAAACTGTCTTGCCCCAAGATGAAGAATTATTTGATAAAGGAGGGTTTAGGGCATTTTTAGAATCCCATATTGGTCTTTGTTCACTTACCCCAACTGCCTCCCAATGTGCACTGGTGACAAGAAAATGCATAAGAAATTGGAATAGGATGGATCAAACAGGAATGTGGACTCTATGAAAAACTCTCGTTTGAGCGACTTTGAGCAAGTTACCAACACTCTCTGGGCCTCAGCTGACACCCGTATCATGAAGTGAGTAGGTCAGATGACATAAAAGTTTCCATACAGCATTAACCTTTTATGATTCTAAATGATTCAGAGCCGTGTACTACAATGCATTTTCAATCTTCCTCTCCTCCACCTCATCAAAAAAAAAAAAAAAAAGTGACTTCTACCATTGTCAACAATATACTTGGAGAGGAAGAAAAAACTCTAAATTATGGTCACAGGATCAATGAGCTGAAACACAAGATTAAAATGTTTTATATCCACAGAGCAATTTTTCACATTGGTGTCAAACAAAAATTTCTAGTTGATGTTTACACTAGGACTTGACAAAAAATTCCAGACATAAAACTTCTGGAACTTAGACTTGAACTCAGAGGACCTCCTACCTCTGAATAAATTTTACAGCTAAAATCTATTGGGATGTTTTTCTTTAACAAGTATTCATTTTTCAACAATTATTTAAGTTTTCTTATTAAGACTATTAAGGTATGGTAAAACTCTGGCTATCTGGAACTGTCATTCTAGGTATGGCAGATAGCTAAAGATTTCTTTAAGTTCGACTATCTTTTAATGATTTTTGGAGAAAAGCAATTTTGAAAGACAATACATTTCCTTGACTTCTGAATGTAATGCACTGAATGTAATTCAATCCTTTCCTCAATATGAGCACCAGCTATTATAACATAGTAATGTCCTCAGGCCCCAGTGAAAGCCTCTAAGCCTTAGACTTTTTTCTTCCGATGGTGATTCAGGATCCACCTGAGCTGTCATTTCTCACTGCAGTCACCTCCCTGTCAGCTTGGCCATTTGTGGTCATCTCTCCTTGATATCTAATTTGCTGATTAAAACCACAGACACATACCTTAATTCATCTTTGCATACCAAAGTAGCATAGTTTCTGCCACTTAAGGTGCTATTATGTTAGAATAATGCATGAATTAAGACAGTAGGCTTAAAACTTTTTTTAAAAACAAGCTTGCTAAAACTAAGTGTGAAATAGTAACAGATGCTGAGTAAAGGCTTGAGGGGCTTGGTTTAATATATAGACTTACAACAGTCTCTGTACACTTTCTAATCCTCAACTATATTTCAGACTAGAATGCCATATGATTGAGTTCCTGATTTTTCATGAGAGATGAAAAATAACAGTGGTAGGTAAATAAAAAAACATACAAAATGACTGCCACAAACTTTGGCCGATTACATAAAATTTAATGTTACCAAACAATTTTTCTGTTTCTAGGTGCATTTGACCTACTCCAAACAGAAAATTGAGGAATGGACTGGCATTCTTATATTTTTAGGGAGTTGCGTGATTGGGTACCTTATCACAGCCACCAGCTATGTGACTTTGGACAAATTATTTAACCTCTTGTTTTCTTACCTGAAAATAGTACTGACGAAACCTTTCTCATAGGACTCTTCAAAGAATTAAATATTTCCTTTTAAAGCACTTCCCACAGGTCTGGTCTTTAATAAGCACGTGGTTCCTTTTATTTTAACAGGCTGTCCATTCCTGGAGTTGGGACAGTGGTGCCAACTCTGTGCATGGCCAGGCAGTGTGCCTGCAAAGACACTGTTCTCTGGTATTTGCTGTCTGGCAGATACTGCCCTGCCTCAGTATTGGGTGTTTTGGAACCAAATGTGGCAGCCTAAGTTGAAATAAGCTCTAAGTCCTCTAGGTCTCCTACGTTATAGAAAAACAGGCATTCTAAAGAATGTGGGCAATGTTAAGGGATGAAGGAAAGGGAACTTAAAAGAAGACCGGTAATCCAAATCCCTACAATTTGTCATAAATGTCACAATCTTTAGCAACTGGCATCTAGAAATATAAGACCTTCCCATATTGATGTCAAATGTTATAGAATTAAACTATTTGCTGTCAAAAGCAAAAATGATAGTGTCAGCAGACTTGCATACAACTAAAGTGCTGCACACAAAGTGGATTTTCCTTGAGAAAACACATTAGCTTCTCCTAAATTTAAATGAATAAATTCACAATATCCCAGTTTCCTTCCCGGTGTTCTTTACCACAACAGAATACACTAACATGTTTCTTAAGATAGAGAAGTTAAATACTGAAAAATAAATGGGCTATCTTTCAATTAGTATACTTGGAAATCTACAAAGAACACTCTAAAATATGGATGAGAATAGAGATGGTGATGCTGTATCAAACACTTCCCAAAAAGGAAGAATTCTTGCCATGTAAAGAAACATGATGAATGGGATTTTATCATTTCCACTTCAGCTTAACAAATACCTTTTGCCAATGCTTTTTCATAGTCTTTCTAATTTAACTATCTCCTTCCTGAACTTAGCCAATTTCTTTTTTATTTCTAGTGAAGTTTACCTGCTACTTGATTTTAAGTAACTCCTCAAGTTGTTCTAGGCCATTACTAGAGGTTTTATTCTCCAACATCTTAATTAGCTGCATTGCTGACTTTGAATCTTTTCTAAGTAAGGCATCCTTGATACACATAAGTATTATACTTGCATCTCAACTCCGTTAGAAACCATTTTGGCTTTTCTGTAACACTTTTGCACTAAACTTCTAAATTGAGAATTCATCAGCAATACACACAATGCATTATGAAAATCTTGAATAGCACTTTTCTAAACTACTAAATCTTTTAAAATATGTAAATTGAATCACAGCACAAAGTTTAAATACGCTAACATCAATATGAAGAAAACTTTTATTTAGGGCTTTAAAAACTTTATCTGAGGGGCTTCCCTGGTGGCGCAGTGGTTGAGAATCTGCCTGCCAATGCAGGGGACACGGGTTCGAGCTCTGGTCTGGGAAGATCCCACATGCCGCGGAGCAACTGGGCCCGTGAGCCACAGCTACTGAGCCTGCGCATCTGGAGCTTGTGCCCCGCAACAAGAGGCCCCCACAGTGAAAGGCCCGCGCACCGCGATGAAGAGTGGCCCCCGCTTGCCTCAACTAGAGAAAGCCCTGGCACAGAAACGAAGACCCAACACAACCATAAATAAATAAATTAATTAATTAAAAAAAAAAAAACAAAAAACAAAACTTTATCTGAAATTGTTTATTCTTTTTATAATTGCTTTTACATCCCCATTTTAGTTGTTCTTCACTAACTGGGAACTCATTTGCTGAAAAATGTGTATCAACAAAATTATGGGCTGGTCAAAATCAATTTTTAGAACAGGTATAACTTTGCAAAGTTTATGTCACAACTCTGACACTTCTGGTCCCACAGGGAGTAAAAGAGGAAGTGGTGAGGGAATCAAAGATGCACATTAGGGTAGGAGACATGAGGGCTAAGGGCCATATAGCAGTAACCCTTCGACCTGAATGAAACAGAGCTTGCTAATAATCCCTGTACTATGGGGATCCTGAGAAAAATCTTTTAATAAATTAAATCATCACCCCTAATATATTTTTTAAAACTAACTTTTCATACACTAAATTAGTAAATGTACATGTATGTTAAGATCCACTTAAAAAACACAAACAAAAGTAATTTGGTTTTTGCCCCCCGACTTAGAAATTTTTATCTTAAGAACTTTTAAAAATTCAGCTTTTTATGAAATCAATACTTTAGGTATTCTACATGTATATCTCTAGTGCACTATAGAGATATGTAGGGGAAAAATAATTATCTGACTATATTAAGTGTTGAAATCTATAAACACCTGTGCTTTGTGATAATACAGAGAATGAAGTAGCATTTAAAGAGATTAAATATTGCTGTTTCCCTATGCTTTGATGCCTGGCCCTCTTTTATTTCTAGTTTTACTAATACTTCCTAGGTCATTTTTTTTTTTCTCCATGACTTCAGGTCTGCTTATATGCTGAACATTTCTTGTATTATTATCCCCGGCCAAATGCTTTTTCCTGAACTTCAGAACTGTATGCACAATTGCCTAAGGGACCTTCTTCTGGAGATTGATTCATTCGGTCATTCATTTAGTCATTTTTTTTTTTTTTTTGGGCGCATCTACTCTGTGCCAGGGTTTGTTCTTAGCATTGGGGATATAGCAATGGCCTAATAGACAATAATCTCTGCCTTCCTGGAGCTTACATTCTAGATAGATGATAAGCAAAACAACTAAGTGAAATTAAGCGTTACAGAGAAAAATAAGACAAGGAAGGATAAGGGAATCTTGGAGAAGGTACATTTTTTAAAAAGGCTGGTTTAGGAAGACTTCATGGAGAAGGTGATATTTTGAGCAAAAACCTGAAGGGAGTAAGTAAGCATATAACAGTCTGGTGGAAAAGCATTATAGATGTCCCACAGGCACTTCAAACCAAAGATTCCAAACTGAACTTATTGTTCTTCCTTGCAAGTCAGCTTCTCTTCCTGTTTTTCCTGTGTCTGAATTATGCCCTCATGTCTCCCACCAGTCAAGAAAAAAAATCTGAGATTTACCCCTAGACTCTACTCCTTCCATAACTCTGAACAAACCTCACGTCCCTCTGAGCCTATCTCCTAATACCTCCTCTTGACTTTTCATTCTTACTGCCTTTGTTTAGACCGTCATCATTTTCCTCTTAAATTTTTCTAATAAGTGTTCTCTTAATCTGTCTCCTTGCCTCCAACCTTGCCTCCTCCAATGCATCCTTGATGCTGCCAAACAGTGATATTTGCAAAATGCAAAGTTTATCATGCCATTCTGTTTAAACTTTTCAGTGGTTTCTCATAATGGTCGAACCTACTCTTTATTGTGGCATGGAGGGTCTAATGTAATTAGCACACTTGCCCTGCCCTCCTCTTCTTCCTGATAACCTCTCCAGGTTTATCATTTTAAGTACATCTACTGGCTCTTGCTCTATAAAGTTCCTTCTAAAAGCGACCCCTTGCAACATTGTGCCCTCTCATACTTTCTACAAGTTACTTTTATCCAGTGATTTGTTTACATGTTTCTTTCCTAAACCCAGCTCAGTACTTGGTTCAAACAGGTACTAAAAAAATGAACAGATAAAATTAAATGTACTGCCCTTGATGACTGGTGTAATATAAATATGGATGCCTCATATCTAAGCTCTGGCCACAGGCGAAAGAATTTCTCTCTCCTCAAACTCTAAGAAACACCTTAGAAACCCCTTTTCAACATGTAATTCAACATATCCCGATACTGAATACAAACTGCCAGTTTTATTTACTTGGAAAACCATCTGATTTAAAAGCAAAATAGTACCTTCCCAACAAACAGCTTCTACTTTGGGGAATTCACATATACACCATTTCATCCGTGTACTTTTTTTTAGCAACACAGAGAATTTCAGTTCCAGAATATATGAACTGCAGAAATTATGAGTCACTTCTGTTAAAGATACTGTGAGTTTGAGATCCGGTTACAGGGATTAAAGAAGGAAACTAAAGTTAATGATTGAAAGCAACTAGAGATAAGAGAAAATTAGCTTTACAAAGCTATTCTAGTGGCACCTGGGGGTGGGGGGGAATCCAACTTGTATATAAGGGAGTAATGAAAGTGAAATCCAGCAT
Source organism: Balaenoptera acutorostrata (assembly GCF_949987535.1). Taxonomy (NCBI): domain Eukaryota; kingdom Metazoa; phylum Chordata; class Mammalia; order Artiodactyla; family Balaenopteridae; genus Balaenoptera; species Balaenoptera acutorostrata. The sequence goes on along the minus strand of NC_080065.1, from coordinate 43,585,029 downwards.
CAACAGTCCAGACGTAAAATTAGCAAAATATTTAACATATAATAGAACAGGAATAGCAAAACGTAATTTTATATGTATTCGTATCTGGAACAAAACGAAACAAATTGCAAACTTCTCATTTATTGAGCCTAGTGAGGGTAGTAATCTTTGTTTACAACAAGCACCTTATGGTAAATGGAAACTTACAGTACAAAACACTGCATTAATTTGAGAGGTATGTTACTGACAGTGTTTCCATTTGTTACCATAGTCATTCTTTATTAATGAATAGCAATTGGAATTAAACTACTGCATGATTTCCAGAGACCTATGGTTCATTTTGTTTTCTATAGAATAGTAAAAAATAATTATTTGAATTAATTTTGTATTTTACATGCTCCTATCACTATTTTGATATTTACACCTATGCATCTAGGAAGATTTATACTCTTGATAATGGTATTGGTATAATATGTAACTTTTTAAAAATACAAATACTTAAACATATTTTAAATGTTATAGACATATAAACAGGCTTTCATTTAGAGTTTTATAGATAATTTAATTGAATATTGACAGTTTATATAGATAATGTAATTGAATATTGGCAGTCTAGCTCTCTTAAAAGATCTTAAAACTCCAATCTTTTTCTCTATGGCTGGCAACCCTAGGCAGAGATTAACTAGCACAGGGAGAATAAGCTATTGCTTATGTTTATCAGCTTTGATTATACACAGCAATCAGCTATACATGTTAAGATACAGATTGCAATTCAATAGGTTTAGTGTAGAGCCCTGGATTCCAGTTTCTGACAAGCTCTCAGGGGATGTTGCTGGTCCATGGACCACACTTTTGAAGAGCAAGGCCTGAATCAAGGGTCTCAGCCTTGATGCCTATTGGAATCACCTGGGAGCTTTAATAATAATTTAAAAAAAACACCCCAGCATTTCTAGGGGTGCAAGGTTATTTAGTCTGGGGTCCAGTCTGGGTATAGAGTTTTTAAAGCTCCCAAGGTGAAGCTAAGAGGCAGCTAAATTTGAGAACTTATGTCCTAAAATGTATTGGTTAGACTTACCATAAGCTTTTATTTCCCCTGGTTTTTATTACCAAGGATAACAGCTAGGAATAACCAGTTCTGCATAGATTATGAGCACGAGGCCCTAAATCTCCAAATTCTTCCTGAGAATATGATGCATTATCAATCAGGCTCTAACATTAAGAATCTTAGTGACTTCATATCTACACTCCTACCAAATTATTAATAACATACTTTTAATGATATCTTAAATATTCATGAATTATAATGAAATGACAATCTGAATTATTTTGATTAGGAAGTACAGCAGACATATAAAAATGTGGTTTTAAAGTGTATGGATGTGTCTACCCCTAACTACAGATAAAAAGGTTCAGATTAGTTAGGAAGTTTATAAAAAATAATCCCCAAACCTGGCACTTACACCAAGAGAAAGGCCCAGACACAGACAGGACAAGCAAAAGTTTACTTAGTGTCCCTATTTGAAGCAGGCACCACTGATCCTGGAGTTACAAACTGAATTATCACTCTTTCTTCATAAGGCCTTTCCTAATTACTTTGCTAAGTTGAGATGTGTATAAGGTCAAGATGCAATTACATTTCAAGGCCCCCTCCCTAACTCTTGGAAAAAATAATGAAAATATTTTAAACTCTCAGCTATTTGCCGAAATTCCCTAAGTATGGTAAAGAGCTGGAGTACAAATCAACTGCCACATACTAACGATGTGACTTAAACTTTCTGAACAGGCTTTCTCACCCCTAAAACAGGACGTAGAGACAGTCCATTAAGAATGTAAAAGCAAACACAAATTCAAGGTAGCATTAAGTATTTAACTATGATAAGCCAAAAAATAAATACATAAATAGTGTAGCAGTGCAAAGAACTCAAGTCCAGATTGGGGACTACTTCTAGGTTTGCCACTAATAGCCCATAAGCAAATCACATACCTCAGCCTCATTTTAAAAATAAAGGCACCTTAAATAGATCATCCTGAGAATCCTTAGCAGACCAAAGCTCTATGACCTAAAGATAACTAATTAAGTGCTCCTCTGAAGCAATTATGATTAGTTCTAAAGCAAAAAACCCCCCACCTTATTACTTTTAACATGATTAGTTTAACAAGTCTCTTAAGAAAAACACATTTTAAAGTTGTCCTCAAGAAAAGTCTTCTAATTATTTAGCCATCATTTAAAATAGCAAATAAATTTAAAAATTAAAAAAAAATGGAATGTGGGGGAAATGGGGAGAAAAGGATCATTAAGAAAACCAGTGTAAGAACACCATGCCGAATTAAAATAAACAATGTAAACTGAAGATGAGATATTAAAAAGCTTTTCCTAAGGAAAACTACCTCAAAGCATGCAGTATGGGATTTTACAGTCTATTCCAAAGAATATACAGGCATTCGTTTTTAATACACAAAATGTTTCTAAGTACTGCAAATAACTCATAATTATGAAATAAAATGATCCCAATTAATAAAGATGGTAATACATGGAGATTATTTCCTTTTATTGTTCAATTTGAATACATGTCCTGCCAACCACAAATCACCTAGTGTGACCAAATACATGAGAAACCCCTGTAAGAATCACAAAGTGCCACTTTTGCAGCTGTCACAAGGATGCTGAGAAAATGTAACAGTGAAGGAGTGAGACACAGGTTGTCTCGATTATTAGTTCCAATCATTAATCTTCTTCAGAACTGGACTCATCCTCTTGGTCAGAGAGTTCAGGGACAGGGAAGCGGAGAATGGCAGCTATCCCAGTCAACTGGCTGAGCTGCTCCCCAGACACATGAAGACTGGAGAAGATCCTCACAGAGCCTGCGTTCTCCTTCACACTGTCCACCAGCCGCACGTACCGGCTCCGTGTGGCTACATCCTGGTGCCTGAAGAGCTCATCGCTGATGAGCAACGTGTCAACTGCCATGGCCTCATTGGCCTTCTCCACCTGCTTGAGTCCATAAAAAGCTCGGTCAGGTTCATGTTGTAACATTTTATAGAAGTCATCCAAGGCTTTTACTTCCCCAGCGGCTTTAGTATCTGAAAGGCGGCTAGCTACTGTAGGGTCACAAAGGGCCTCTTTCAGAGAGTACTTGTGTCCAGAGGAGGCATGTACCTAGAATCACAATTATAAAAGTCAGACAAAAGAATCTCATAGAGTACCCATTAAACAGCCCACAATGACCTCAAGCCAAAAGCACTGGTAAGGCTTTATATGTTTAAGAATTTAAGCCAAGTTTACTATATCAATTTGCTAGTCTCTTTTCATTTCATGATCTCACTTAACAATCCCAGTCAAGTTAAACCTTCCTCCTCTTGTACTTTTCCTAGTTCTAAAACTTTAGGAGTCGTTTACACAAACCCCTCTGCCCATTCTTAATTATCCCTGGGTAAGACTGTTTTTACCTGAAGGAATTTGGACCGGTTTTCCAGGAGCAGTTTGTTGTCCGTCTTCACTGCTTGTTGAAACATGTAGTCGCAGAACTGCTCCCTCACAAATCCTGGGCTGGCCACCAGGACGCACTTTACAACATCAAAGTGTATGTGGCGCTGGATGGCCTGGACCACCTGTTCATAGAACCGCTCCAAGGCCCGGTCGTGCTGGGAGCAGTTGCCTTTCCGTTTCCTAGGGATGTTCACTTCCACCTTGGCCCGAGTGAGAGTCATGCTGGGAGTGACTAAGCAGATATGGGCGAGGCCTTCCTGCATCACCACAGCCGCTACGTCGGCGCTCCAGGCTGGGTCACAGGCTTGCTCGATGCGCTCCAGAACCACACTGTCCCACTGCTTCTTGGCCAGGGTGAACTGGCGGTTGGGCTCCAGCTCGATGGTGTGGTAAGCCCCCATCTTGACATACTCATTCTCCTGGATGTTGGTCCCCTTGACCCGCAGCTGGCAGGCTTGAGAGTCGAAGTCGATGGCCTCCACGCAGAGAGTGAGGGTAGTGCGGACCCGGTTGCTCCCTACGCTGCCCGTGGAGGACTCCGTCTGTACCTTGCGGATGGTGGAGGCGCGCAAGCTGTCGCCCACCTGCACTAGATTGTAGGTGTGCCACATGTCCTCAGGTTCCTCGGGAACCAGGGTCACCTGGCCCGCATTGTCTTTCTCAATGTCCTTCCTCAGGAGCTTCATGATCTTGGCAGGGGCTCACTGCCAGAACAAGAGGAACCGAGGGGGATCCCCACAAGGAAAGGGGTAAGGAGGGGAAAGTTTAGGCCGGGAAGGGGGCGGGGTCCGGTTCCTACAGGCACTTGCCTGGCGGGAAGCAAACACTTTCTATATGACTCTAGCGGCCGGGGGGAACACTTACTCTAGCCCTTCCGTTTCGTGGTCTCGCGGCGCGCCGCGTCGAACCGGCGCAAAAGACACCGGCGAACACCTCCTCCGCGGTTCCTGCGGCCGTACAGACCGAGGCCGATGCAGTGAGAGCGCATGCGCAACCCACGTCCTGCCTCCCGGCGCACGTTTTACGTCCCCAAAGGGGAGGCGGGGCCGCAGCTTGCGCGTGCGCAGGCGCACTAAGCCGGGAGGTGTTTCCCGGAGAATAAACCACCCAAGGAAAGTGTACGGAGTGTTTGGTGGCGACTCCTTCGTATTAATGCTGAATTTGGACGTCCTAAGTTTTCTCTTCCACCCCTGTTTGTGAAGAATCTGGGGAGTTTGTGAGTGCAAATATATATATATTTTTTCAGCTGTGTGCGGTTGCCCCGCTACACCTTCTCCCTCCGGGTAAATGCAATTTCAAAACTTACGGAAAAGTAAAAGGAACTCTGAAAAGTGCAGACTTGGCCCCAAGGTCCAAACCACGGCCCGCTTTGCTCCTGCCTTATCCGCACTCAGACGCCACACGCTTTTTGGAGTTGGTCTGTCCAGAAGCTGTTTCTTAAGAACGACTGGTCATGGTGCGTCTGGGCCTTGAGTAACGTGCCCAGCTGTTTTCCGCGCTTAATTAACCAAGTCTGCATGATCTGATTAACCCAGATGTTAGAACATTGATCCTAGAGAAAGAAGAAACCATCTATGGAATTTACCCCTGGATGGACCTCTCAGTTGCTTGATCTGATGTCCTGAGAATCCCAGAATCCAAGGTTGGCAGACTCAGCTTTCCGCAGCTCAGTAGCCTGTGAAATGTTTACGGAGGGGGAATTGGGTCTCAGTAGTTTAGAACGGGATCTTCACTGTCAAAGCTGAGCTGAGAGCTGAGGATTGGGGAAGTGGGGAAGGACTGTTTACTATGACCGACCTTGATTGAATAGCTACAGAATTCATTGGTAAGAAAAACCTTACGTCACTTAACATTTTGGGGGGGAAAGAGAGGCGGGGGAGTTTGGGAAGTGGGGATTGCCTCTTAAAAGGACCTGTGAATAGAAAAAGCCTACCAAAGTTTTCTTGAGAGTTAAGATGGGTTGGAGAGAAGAGGGCACAAATCTTCCCCATTCTCCTATCTTATTGCGTTTGGCATTTAAAGGGAAGCTTACCATCCTGAACTGGTGAGACAGGGATGAAAGGGAGCAATCTGATGTTGGCAGAAGTCTTGATACTCAAATCTCAATTAGCTTCTTCAGAGATTGTCAGGGGATACATAGGTCCCCTCCAAAGCTCTAGTGCAAAGTAGAACCAATATTTTGCGGCCTCTCTTCTCCCTCCTTCTCTTTCTGTACCTCCTTCCTTCCCCACCTTCCTATCATACTGAGTGCCCTCCCAAAGTTCCTAACTCAGACTGCCTTCTTCTACTTCCAGGAGAACCCAGCAGCTTTTCACTGAGCAAGGAACTGATCACACTGAAGTGTGAGTATGGCTTGTGTCTCCAAAGGACATGTATCTTTTTAAAAGGTGCTTGTTAAGCTAGAAGAATTCTTAACTGGTAGAGTGAATGTGTGTGTGTGTGTGTGTGTGTGTGTGTGTGTGTGTGTGTGACAGAGAGAGAGAGAGAGAGAGAGAGAGAGAGAGAGAGAGAGAGGGAGAGAGGGAAAGGAGGAGATGCCTTGAGATACTCCTTGATCACCTAAGTATAATCATCCGCCTCTTGAAAAATCTGCCAGGGATCGAAAACCACAGAATCACAGTGATAGGCACACAGGGACCTTGATAAATATTAGGTTTTTACTGAGGAGCTATCACTTACTGAATATTCACCAGGTATTTTCCTATGCTTTTTCTAGGCCTTGCCTGTAAGGTAAATATTTGTTATCCTCATACATAGGTGAAGAAAATGAATTACAGAGAAGTTAAGAAATGTATTCAAGATCACATAACCAGCATTCAAATCCAGGCCTGCTTAATTCCACACTCTCTCTTTCCACTGACACAATTCTACATTTATGGATGCTTGAAATCATCTCTGCAACCCCAAAGATTATGTGCTATTACCCACTGGCATTTCCCCTTAACTCTCACCTTTGCCAGTTAAACAAAGACTCACAGCTTAGGAACCAACCTAGGGCATTTGAAAGGAAGGTCCCTTCCTTGCTCTTTTAGTACTTTAAAACAGTCCTTATATTCTTTTCAACGTAATATTCCTTTTGCTCAGCCTAGGTCACCATTGTAATTCTTGAGAAAGATCTAATATTCTACTTTAGAAAAAGACACACATATTTCTACATTGAAAATCTATGGGAGACCCCCATAGACTGTTGATTCTGTGGTTCTTTTGTTTGTTTGTTTTAATTATGAGGCACACTGCTTTGGGCTGTCTTTTTAAATATAAATGTGCTTCAGTGATTGAACATACTACAAAACTTTTCACAGAATTATTATTTAATCTGAAACGTCTGTAACAGAATTTTCTTTTTAGTAACTTGAGCTTGTCGTTGAATGATCAGGTGTTTTTCTCCTAGACTTTGTGTTATAACTTAGTCTTTCTAGATCAGTCGTTACACTTTTGAGTTATTTGGGGTTCTCATTCCCTATTAATTAAAATCCAAATTCCCTGGCATTCAAGGCTTCCAAGACATGGCTTTACAAGCTTTATTTCTCCTTTAATTCAGAGTTTTTGATTTGTCTATCACTGATATCTTAAAATTAAGAAGTCACATTCTGTTTTATAATGTTACTAACAATTTAAAAAGAAGATTACTCTTAAAGTAAGTTTCTGTAAACCTATTTCAGTTTTTTGAGATAATCCATGCATAGATAAGAAAATGATTAATTTTTAAACACATCTTAACGAGGAAAAGGTCTTAAAATGTTCAAAAATAATGTATGATGACAATTAGTTTTATTATACTTGGTTTGGAAAATTATACTTGGTTTGGAAATGACAGTTTTATTATACTTGGTTTAGCCAGCACTCTGATTATAAATATCTAGTGATAATAGCAATAGTTTATTTAGAGAGAATGTGCTAACCTTAGATTGTACAAAGATGCCTATGTGACCTCCACAGGCAAAGTTAGTGGTCAACAGGGAGGATTATTCAGCTAATTCAGGCAAAATGGTGAAAGGGAAAAGGGAAAGGTTTTTTTTTTTTTTTTAATAAGGAACTTGCTGTACTCACTTACTATCTAAGTTCCTGTGATTAAAAATACTTACTTCCAATCGTCACAGAACAATACAAAGCTCCTACCAAATAAATAATTTTATCAACAAAAGTGTGTGTGTGTGGGTGTTCCTGTTTGTATGAATCTCTATACAGTACAAGATCATTTTATTAAAAATATTGCAATAAAATATGTAATTTTAGGAACTGGTCAATACCCATGCATTTTCAAACTGTAGTACTTGGCAAACTAAAAGTATATAGTTAATAAGAAAATTTTGAAAGTACATTGTAATTTGTATTAATAGTATAGGATTTATAATAAAATATGCAGACCATTCATCTTAATCATCTGAGGTTCTAATGTGATTGATTTGAGTGTCCTATTTAAATTTAAGAATTTACATTTATTTCAGCAGATCTCAGATAGTTCATAGAAAACAGCATATGTCTTCACTCCTTTTAATATTTGAATTATAATGATTTTTCAATTCAGATTTCTCATTTAATTTGTTTATAGAGCTCTACATTTGGATAAAACAATATTAATGCTTTTGCACATAAAATGAATTCTTAATACTAACCAGTACTTATACTGTAATCTCCTTTTAAGATTTAGTTGACTTTTTCATCTTCCTTTTAAGTTATAGAAGACGTTAGATCAAAATTAGGTCCCTTCAAATATACATGGCCCTAGCTCTAACCACCAATATGATAGAATATTAGAGATGTTAGAGCTTGCCAAAACTAGCGTTATTGATCCTATGACCTGAAACATTTTTTTATTACTTTATTGTCACCTTTCTCCTCCTGAAACTTCCTTTTTAAAGGGAGAGTATTCAGAGGAAGCTCTGCTCTTGGAATCTGGTGAGGTTGCTGGTGCCAGAGGAGCAATTATCCCCTGAATTAGATACAGATTTGGCTCTGGAAGAGAACTGAGAAGGGGGACAATGTTCACATCTTTGTACCTAGAAGGAGTGTGTCTGAAATCTTATGATGCATGTTTTAAAAGTACAAAGAAATGTGATAGAAAATTGCATGTAGGTATACTGCATGTTATTTATTATAATTTTCAGATGTATATTTTCCCACATTTCAACATCTCTTGAAACTTGGAGGCATCTAACCATTTAGCAATTATAATTGGATTGGCAGTACTTTTCTTTCTTAATAGCACATAAAATAACGGTGCATCATTCAATTGATGGTGTCTTCCATTCAGTTAGATATAAATATGGGTAGATGGAAATAGGTAGGTGGGGATATAATTAAAAGAGACAACCTGACCCCTTAAGTATTATTATGAGTTTGTCTGTAGTCTAGTCTTTTGTGACTCGTTCAATAACAAATTTTCAAGTGACTATTATTCTAAGATGGTAGAGATAATAAACAAAGACCCTATCCTCACAGAGCATACAGCGAGCTGGGAAAACAGACAATTAGATGTTTAATTTTAATATGTGGTGTATTATAGAAGCAAAAGTGCTAAGGGCATACAAGTCTCTGGGGGAGGGGGTCCAGTCTACTCCAGTGGGTTCTTGGAAATCACATTCATATGGGGACTTGAGGATCAGTAGCAGTGTAACTGCTTATGCAAAAGCCTGGAGACTTCAGAGGAACTGGCACAATAGAGGAGCTGAAAGAAGCTCAATAATGATGAGGATGAGAATATATTCAGCTCATTTACATCTGTTGATACTCTACTGTACTTGCTTCGAGAGCGAATACAATTCTCCAGGCACAGACCACTCTGAATAGGCAGCGTATTCTGACTTTAGCATTGTGACAACAGTTCCAAATATCTTTCATCTCAATTTCCTAACATGAATTCAGATACACTATTTTGTATTTCATACCACAGAAGAGCAGTGTAGGTAAAGAATAGCATTTTGATGCCTAGTTTTCTGAATATATTTAAAACATGAGCTCCTTTATTTTATAAAATACTTAAGGGGCATATTAAAATTCAGCAAGTTCTACATCTAGTGGGAAGTTTGTTCGGTTGAGGTGCTGGAACACAGGTAGAGGAACATCCATCTAAGGAAGTAAGATCCACAGTTATAAGTTGTGGTCCAAGAGCTCATGCATCAAAATAGCATCATGACAGCAGGGAAGAAAAATAGGCAAACTAGTTTGGCATATATATTTTATTGCTACTGTCACTGCCTATTTATTAAACAAACAAACAAAACTCCTATGAATTTATTGCTGCCTTTACAGACATCATAATGACTTAAATATTTTCACTGTCTTCCATTGTGTGTCATTGGAGGTCATTTCTTTGTTATGGGTAAGTGGCTGACTTCCTTCCATATCCAGCCATTAGCTCACTTCTTTTAGAATAGGAAATCTTGCCTGTGAAAAATGTCACAAAAGAAGACTCCTGCTTTCAGGCTAACTAAAATGTTTCTAGGGAGGAAAGATATATAACTCAATTAGGGATAATTCTATATTTGTATTCTTAATAACCAGAGATAGTAGTCTTATTTGAGTTACAATTAATGTAGGGAGAGACATCATCTAATTTCACTATATACCTAAAAGTCATGGAAATAACAGACTCACTTCACCATTAATTAGATCCTTATCAAAGTCTTTTAGACAATTATGCTTGGATTTAACATTTAGAGGGCTGAGCAAGAGAGAAATGGACTTACATTTAGACAGCCTGGTATATTATTTCAGAGCATGAGAGATCTGAATTGAGTACAAGCTTTGCGGTTTATTAATTGGGAGACTTTGGTCAAATTAGGCTCTTAGTATTTTGGTTTGTTCATCTCTAAAATATGGATAATAGTTCCAGAATTTTCCCTTTTTTGAGATTAAAATGTAATATGTGCAAAGTTCTTGGCACAGGGCCTCTTATCTAATACATTCTCAGAAAATATGTGCCTTTCAGCAATAAGTTGTGCTAGTTTTTCTCTGTTATTGTTTGTCTTGACCCTTGTCCCCTGGGAGTTTGAATTCTGCCATTTGGACATGGCCATTGGGATGGCCGGGCAAGGCATTAGGGGGTAGAAGGAAAAGCAGGGGTATTCATTTCCCCTGCTTTCTCCCTGCTATGCTTCAACTTTGGCACTAGCTGTATTCTTCTTCATATGGCCACAGCTCCTGTCCAGTGGTCCCCCTCCCATAGCCACAGTTCACAGTCAAGCTGACACTGCTGCCTTCTCAGGCCTAGGAACGGCAATGGCTTTTCTTCTCATGTTGCTTCAGGTACTTTCTTTCTACTATTGCTCATTCTACGTGCTCCAGCCATCTTTTGTCAGTTCCTTTATATGCTTCTGCCAGCAGTCCCTTGATTTAATTTTCTTCAGTTAAATCCTTTATATATGCCACTAGTTTTTTTGCTGGGACTTTGACATATATAAAATAACAATAAAGGGCCTCCCTGGTGGCGCAGTGGTTAATAATCCACCTGCCAATGCAGGGAACATGGGTTCGAGCCCTGGTCCAGGAGGATCCCACATGCTGTGGAGCAACTAAGCCCATGCACCACAACTACTGAGCCTGCGCTCTAGAGCCTGTGAGCCACAACTACTGAGCCCATGAGCCACAACTACTGAAGCCCACACACCTAAAGCCCGTGCTCCGTGACAAGAGAAGCCACCGCAATGAGAAGCCTGTGCACCGCAGCGAAGAGTAGCCCCCGCTCGCCGCAACTCGAGAAAGCCCGTACACAGCAACAAAGACCCAACACAACCAAAAATAAATAAATTAATTTTTTAAAAAAAGCTTAAGAAAAATAACAATAAAGACTTTGTTTGGACTTAGAGAAGGGCATCTTTCTTGATGAATCATTTTTAAATGTTGGGAAATGCTAATACAAGGCAGTTCTAAATATAATGGGAAGTTTACTGGGACGGTTTATTGGGTAGGTGGTTGTTGGGATGTAAACCCAGCTTTGAAGACTGGGGAGAGTTTGTTTAGATGGCAGGGGGTGGTAAGAAAGAAGGGTGGAGTGCTCTTCTAGATGCAGAAAACAAGATTCCGTGCGCAGTAGTAAGATGAGCATGAGGATTAGGGGGAAATAAGGAAATGGGACTGGCTATCATGGGCAGTTTATGTTCAGAGGCTTTGGTAGGCAGAACAGTGGTCTCTCAAATATCTTCATTTCCTAATCCCTGGACCTGCAAATATATTACCTTATATGGCAAAAGGGATTTAGCAGATATGATTATATTAAGAATCTTGATATGGGGAGATTATCCTGGATTATTCAGGTGAGCCCAAAGTAATTAGGATTTTAATAGGAGGAAGGAAATAAGGTCAGAGTCAGAGAAGGAGATGTGATGATGAAGCGGAGTCACAGGAAAAGATTTGAAGATGCTACTTTGCTGGCTTTGAAGATGAAAGGTGGAGCTGCATGCCAAGGAATGCAGGTTGCCTCTAGAATCTGGAAAAGGCATGGAAATGGATTCTCCCCTAGAGCCTCCAGAAGAAATGCAGTCCTGCGTGCATCTTGATTTTAGCCTAGTGAGGCTTCTGACCCACATAACTGTAAGATAGTAAATTTGTCTTGTTTTAAGCCCGTAAATCTGTGGCAATTTGTTACAACAGCAATAGGAAACTGATAGAGGCAAAGTAGGAGACAGAGGGTGCTGGATTAGGGCAGACCCTGAAAGGTCAGTTGAGAATTTTGGATTTTATCTGAAAGACAACAAAGAACCACCAAAGGTTTTTGACTAAAGACTAAGGAATGATGAAAATTATGTATTAGGAAGATGAATTAGAGGTTAAGTTCAGAATGAAGACAAGATGATGAGTTCTGCAGTACTGTGCAAGGGTGGGTGTGGTGATAAGACCCCAGATTAGCTGTGGACTCTATGAATTGATGAGAAGTTTGTTAGGAAGCTGACAACATGATGACTGACAGGGTAACCAACAAAGGAAAGGAAGAAGTCAAATTTCAGATCCTTATTGTGTTGTGAAATGGGCATAAATATAGCACATATAAGGAACCTGTTGATTCTGAGATAATAACTTTAAACTCTAAATTTCAATATGATTGAATAATATATGTGTATAGATATAGATATAATACATATATACACACAAAAGAGAATTAAATGTAATTTAGAAACGTGTATGCATTATTTTCCTTTAAGTTCCTTCTTGGATTTAGCAAGGTTTATTACCCCCAACAATTGCAGAAAACCCACAGTATACAACTTGTGGCTGTTTTAGGCATGGGGAAATAAAGTAGTTGAATTTAAAATATATATATATATATATGTATAAGAAATTATAATTTGTTTCTGTTTTTTCAAGTTTCATTCTTGTCTTTTTAGAGGATATGCAGACCTCGTTTGATCATTTCTGCATTAGTGACTGCTTATTTAGTAAAATGAAAAAAGTACAACTTGAGTAGTTAGTAAACCATTCATATTTTGCACAACAACAAGAAAAAAATGCAAACAACCTCCAAAAAATTTGAGCTGGAGAGGAGTCATAGGTCAAACACATGTAAAGGGTAGTGACAGTGGCTGATAAGGTCAACCATTCACTGCAAAGTGGTTCAGAAGTTGCCACTGTTTGGATTATTGGCCCTTTTCACACAAAGCTTCACCCTATCTGCCTTCTCTTTCTTTCACCCTTGCAACTTTTCCCTCTCAGTCAGTAACTGGTAAAAAAGATCTGACCACGGGTTAATCATTTGGAAAATCTTAGAAAATGCTATGATTCAACCTGTTTTCTAAATTGAACGTAACTTTGCATCTCCACTGTGTTTAAGTCTCTCCTGAAAGATATCTATTTATGCACAAGTAACAATACTATATTTTGCATTTAAAAATTTAGTCGGCTGTGTGATATTTACAAAGTAAATGTTCACTATTCCTTCCTCAATTTCAATAGGTTCCTTCTCCTGGGTGTTAACACAGAAACATCATTTCGAGACAAGAGGCAACTTTACCTTGCATTCTTCCCTTTCCTCATTTTGTAGCAGAAAATATCTTGAGTACTTGACAGCAAGAAAATGAATAATACCCACTCTTGAGCAACCTGAGGGTAGGAACTTTGCATATAAATCAGGTGCCCGATAGTTACCGCCCTCAAAAAAAAAAAAAAAAAGAAAAGAAAAGAAAACAAAAGGAAGGTAGAAGCTATCAGCAAAGTCCTAAAATACCACGTATATTGTCAAAACAACTTTAATTTGAAAAGTCAGTTCCACCTTGTAAAGTTTTCAGCTCTGCTCCCGCCTGACATTGGGGTGGAAGGTTTTGAAACGACATCAAAAGTAATTCATAACAAAACCCAAACGCAGAAACTGCTTTCTGTACTCCAACCTGCCCAGACTACCTGGAGCGCCGGAAAGTGGATCCGCGCTCCATTCTCCCCTCCGGGCCGAAGCTCTGCATGCCTCCCTCCCCACTTTAAGCCCCTAGTCTCGAGTCTCGAGCGCAGGAGATGCTCAGAGATAAGCAGGGTCACTCACCGGTGAGGAGCCAGCAGCAGGCGACAGCGACCCCTGGGCTGGCGCGGCGCCGGGGGGCCATAGTTGGAGCGGCCGCAGCGCCCTGGGACGCGCTGGATCGGAGGGAAGGACTCGGCCAAACCACGCGCTGGAGCCGCGTTGCTCTGGGCCACTCCGCCCGCCGCCGTGGGTCTCAGTCGCTAGCCCCGTTGGCCCCGGCGCCTGGGAGCAGCACAACGATTTCCTGTGTTTTCGACCAGCCCCTCTAAGTTCGCTTCACGCTTCTCGCATCCCAGAGGGATTGCCACATCTCCCCGCCGTTCGCACTCTCGGGCTCTGAAATCCCACTGGCAGCCTCCCAGGCTCTGTCCGAGACATGGACAAATAAAGCCAGCTTCGCGGGTCCTTGTTTAGGCTAAAGTCCACGAGCTGCGAAGCAAACCTTAAAGGGACATCTGCCTTTCATTGAGAGGGTGATTCCGCTCCCCGCGCCAACTCCCTAAGGTAGTAGGGACGCAGCCGAGGGCCGGACCTTCGGGAGGGTGGCTCCAGCCCAGTGGCTCCGCCTTCGCACCCCTCACTTCTCCCCGGGTCTGGGCACGGAGGGCACTTTCAAAGTGCCGGGCTCCTAGGCCCTTAAGGGGAGGCTGCTTTCCTGGGGTCCGATTGCGCAGAAGGGATCGGTCCGTCTATGCAAGAGAGCAGATCTGGAAACCCCCGTGCCTCTCCTGTGGACACTTGAACTTCGCTGTCCAGCCTTCTCACACTAAAAGTGGGTGGGGGCGTCCACCCCGGCACGCCCCGCTGAGGGCTTGGCTTTCACTTACGGAGGGTTTCCTTCCTTTATGGCGATTCGTGGTCACAGGGAGGCTTTTCTTTGGGAAGACTGTGATAAGCTGGGGGAAAGGAGAACCAAGACTGGGGGAAAACACGAAAGAAAGAAATGCAAGAGGGAAGCGGGAGGGGAAGGAAGGGAGGAAAACAGTCTCGTTAGAAATGGAATGTGTGTGGGCAATTTTGTTTAATCTGAATTAGGATGTTTGTACACTGGAAGTTGAATCTAATAAAGAATTTAGGGCACTGTTTTATTTCTTGT
Source organism: Balaenoptera acutorostrata (assembly GCF_949987535.1). NCBI lineage: Eukaryota > Metazoa > Chordata > Mammalia > Artiodactyla > Balaenopteridae > Balaenoptera > Balaenoptera acutorostrata. The sequence continues at coordinate 43,570,020 of NC_080065.1, read as the reverse complement.
TGCTACAGACTTTTATAAGTAAGAATGCGTTAAGTCGGTTGCATGTTACTCCCTCCTTCCTCGCTCCCACTACTCTAGGGAACTGAGAATTGGGAAGGTAAGTTGGCCCGTCAGAACGCTGGGGCTTGGACCCCACTCCCTGGGAGACCCAGGCCACTTAGGAGTTTGCAATGCTTCCCTTGTCTGGTGAGTTGTACATCCTTTGAGTCAAGAGCCACATCTACATGTTAGCTTCACCGAATACTTGCTATTTTTAAATCAGCTGTGTTTTAGTGGTTTTGAGAATTTCAAAGAAGGGGAAGGAGTGGATGAGTGGATTTGTGTTTACAGGTGGTGGAGGGACTCAATTCTATGCAACTCCATTCGATTCAATTCAATTCAATTCAACTAATTACTAACTGAAAGTTTCTGTCTAGCAGGTCTAGGGCTAGGCAGGACAAGAGTGCCACCCAAAGGAGGACTCATTGCCTGGAACACAGTACAGGTGACACAGTACAGAGAATCCAAGGGAAGGGCAGAGAGAAAAACCACAAGGATGATTGAATAGATTGCCAAGTAGAAGATTGCAGGGACTAAAAGTTGGAGAAGACAAAATTTTAAAAGTTTAATGAAGATCAGAAGTAGGGTGGGCAGAGGTGAAAGGTTGAAGGCCATCAAATCTCAGAAAAGGACCTATCCGCCAAAGAATTGTTCTTCTAATTTATGAATTTGAAGTGATTCACTACTTAGTAAGTATATTAAAAACCCTGTTTCCCCCTGTTTCCAGCTCTCATATTTTCATTTCTTAGTCCTATCTTCAAAATTGCAGAAATAAGTCTCTAGAAAAATTGCCTTGTGTTGGGCCACTGTTCAGTCCCACTTGGCTTTACTTGGGCTCCTTTGCCTGCATTCAGTGCTCTCACTACCCCAGTTTGGCTTTCCAGTCTCTCCCATCTTCATTAACTTGATATCATCAACCTGCTTCCTGCTGCTCCCCTTTCTGGGAAAGCTCTGCCACAGAATGCCTTTCCGGTGTATACCCCACCTCTCTGTCTGTAGTTTCACTTATGTCTTATGCTTCTCAGTATGACCCAAAGGGCTTTGCACAATAATCAGTAAATTCTGATTAATTGACTTATGCTTAGACATTAAAAAATCATAATATTTTCCTAAAAATATTTCTCCAAATTGCTCAGAGTTTTCAAAAACAGATAATAGTGTATATATAATGTGTGTATGTGTGTGTGTCTATGTGTGCATATACATATATGTACACATATATACACATGCATATATGTATATGGAATTATAGAAAATTGCAATATATTGAATTATAAAAAATGAAAAGAGAAATTGTAAAATTATATCTTATTGAAATAAAGTAGGATTAAAACATACTTATAATCAAGGCTGTAGTTACTGGGAACTTTACCTTTCTTTGGGAGGGTTAATAAATACTTTGAATTTAAATATTTTTAAAATCTCCTCTAAGATTTACAAACTAATGGTGATAACCAGTGCTATGGTTGAAGTTAATTTTCATATGTGTTATGAATCTTATGGCTATATTTATTGATCTTCTTCATGTCAAATCAATGCAGATGTAGGAAAGTATTGCTGGAGAAGTAAATTTAGAATAAGTGTTCATTTTCTGAATTTCAATAAATCTAAACACAAATCAGTGTCAGGAAACCTATTTTCTTAACCAGTTTTATCCTGACTAACAGAAAGACATGCCATTGAGTGAACTGAGACTTAGAGAAGATAAAAGCTGTGGTCACAATCTAGTAATTAAATGAGGTCACTTGATGGCTAATGCTAAGCTCTAGACTTTATACTGTATACTTTTCTATTTTAAGTGAGACCTAATCTGATCAGATCTCTTTTAGAGTTTGGAAATATGGGTGAAAAAAGTACAGAGAGGTTAGAGGCTGAACTGATTAAGAATTTGGAAAGTAGAGTCTATGAAATGAGGCAAAAGTAATTGGGGTTACTGACCAATAATCTCAAAAAGAGACACAGATACTTCATTCCAAAGTATTCTCCTTGGAGCTAATCTAATATAATGAGAAAGATTATGGTAGGTTCTGGAGTTAGACTGCATGGATTCAAGTCCTGGAACCACCATGTGGTAGCTGTGTGATTCGGGAAGAATTATCTAGTGTCTCTAAGCCTCAGTTTTCTCAGAAGGAAAATGAGGATGAAAATATTGCCTTTCTCTGAAGATTGTTGTGAAGATTAAATGAGAGAAGCCTACAAAGCATTTAGCACAGTGCCTAGATTAAAGTACAGTAAATGCTTAGTAGAAATGAATCATTCTTCCCAGTAGTAGGAGAATTAGTATTAGATTGACAGTGGAAACATAGGGTGGGGCCTCTGTGTGGTGGGCTCTATAGGAAGTGATGTAACTGGATGGGCATCAGAAAGGGAACTTTAGTGGTTGGCTAAAAACATTTCCATCAATTCCTATTATTGTTTCTAGAATCCTCACCTTTAGAATATTTACTTTGGATTAGGAAATTATCTTGAAGATACCCCTATAAAATGGGTATACGTTAAGACATCAGAACCTCTTATGACATTAGCAAGGATTTGCTTTTCAAATTAGCTGGTTGTCAAAAGATTATTCTTATTATTTTTTTAACAAGAGAAGAAAAATTTCATTAAGGGGTTGGGAATAAAAGAGAGTCTAGAGTTCTGCTTCTGGTGTAAGCCAGGGTTCTTTGGTAGTACAATCATGGATTCTCAAGGCCACAGCATAAATAAGGTATCCCCATCTGGGTAGGAGGGTGGTGTCACTTTTACTGAATAATAAATAATTTTTAAACTATTGTATGTTAAAATAACATATTTTTATAAGAAAAATACAAAATGATGTGTTTTGAAAAGTTAAATGTGAGGTCTCAAATACATTTTAAGGTATCCTCAAAGTGTGCTTTCATTCTCCCTCTGACTCTGAGGATTCTGGGGTAGGTGGTATTGTCTAGAGCTGCTTCTGTTTTTACAAAGATTTCATGATGATTCAGATTTTAAAATTTACTATGTATGTATTCAGGGTAATGCACTCCAAGACAATGATACTAACTCACGGTGCTAACCCATATGGGCAGCTCAATCTAGTTCAATAATTTTTGAGTTCCTGCTATGTATCAGACTCCAGGGCTATGTTCTGCAGAGGCAAAAATGGGTAGAACAGTTGTTTTTCTACTGAAAATCTGTCCATTAATTTCTTTCACTTGTAGGTAGGAACAGAAAATTAGCAGTTTTGTTCTCAATTCTAACATTGATGTGTTTCATTTTAAGCCTGTTAAATTAAGCAGTCTTGTGAAATTACCACATTAGTTGTTGCTACTTCAACTTAAGAACCCATGATTGCTTCTTCTCTGGACAAAATAAAGTCGTATGTATGACGACAATGATGTGGGGCTTGAACTTCATCACCAACCAATCTTTTTTGTTGTTATTGTGTAATGTTCTTGTGTGAATGTTTTTTCACTTAAAATATGAAATAGGTCTTCCTCCCGCCCTATTTCCTGGACAAGTCTGTGCCAGAAACCTGGTCCAAAGACGTTTGGGCAATGGGTACTTATGAAAAAAGTCTGACTTCAGAATCCTGGTGAGGGACAGATCTTAACACTGTAGTAAACTTCTCTAAAACTTCTTGGCAGACTTCAACATGAGTGAGACAGTAAGACTACAGTGGGGGAGGGAGCGCCAGGGTGGTGCCCTGGCAAGAATATTCACTTTGTGGCACTCTCTGACTCAGAATAACCAGTACTCAGGAGCAGTTAACATTTTAGCTGTGTTGCTGGATCCCTTAATTTGAAATGTGAGTTAATTATATTTTAAGATATTAGGCAATTCTAGAATTATTTGAGCAACTTGATTTAAATATTTTCCTTTAGCCAATTTCTAAAAAGTTAAATCATAGATGGACTCTAAAAATCCCAGGATTATAGCAAGTAAATGATTAGTTAGTAATCAAACCGGGAAGATAGGTATTTCTTATAATAGGACTGGGTCACTAGATATGTATGTATAAAAATAAATACATCAAGAGAAAGAGTGTCTATTATTTGGCTCTGAAATAATAAATAAATTATTTTACAAATTATGTGGCTATTTTTCATCTGCTTTACTAGACTATAATCTATATCAAGACAGTCAGTTAGTCATTTTTATTGCCTGCAAACATCTGCCCTCATGTAATTCATTCATTCCAACATTTATGGAATTATTTCTGTGCAGCAGGAAGTCTTCTGGGTCCTGCAGATTCAGAGATGTTGAATTGTGTGGCCCTACCCTCAAGAAAATTCACAAGCTACCTAAATATATGCATAGAAAGATATTTCTAATTGCATCTGATGAACCCTAGAATAGAGGGTAAAGTCAACAGGAAGAAAAAGACAGAATTTCAAAGAGATGGTGGCACTGGAATTTAGCCTTGCAGGAAGTGGGCAAAGGTTTCATAGATGGAAGAAGGGTAACGGGCGTTCTAGACACAGGCAGCATGAAATGCATGAATAGAATGGAATAGAAGTTAGGAAAGGCAAGTGAAGTTGTGACCAAATGTGCAAGAATCTTGGAAGGATGCCAAGGAATTTGGAATTCTTATAAGCATAGAATATTTTCATAGTTCTGAGTGACATATTCAAACATGTTTTTTACTCTATTTTTATTTTCTTCTCTTATTTGTTTCCTGAAGTGGCTTCATTTGATCTAATTTTGAAATATATTAGAGGAGATGAAATATATTAAAGCCATGAAGCACACTGTGAAACTTTTATCCCCTAAATTTTTATGCAGTGCCTTCCTTAAGGAAATTTATTGTTATTTATTATCAATAAATACAATTACGTGCACTACTAGGATAAAGGTGGAAGACTGGACATTTGTCTGACAAAACAACACGGATAGCCTAGAAGAATAATATTCGGTGGTTCTTTTAAAGTTTGAAGAAGATGAAAATGAAGCCACTTATCATGATGCCTAAAAGAAATTTTAAATACTCCAGTCGGATACCATATAATAGGTATTTAAATATTAGTAAAGATATACTACCAATATTGGCCATTTTAATCTTTTTGGTCCCAAAGTAGATCAATGGAATGAAGGCAGCCGTGAACTCCTAATCATCCAAGTCTTTGTTCTGTGGGGTGAGGACTGCTTTTAAAGGCCCTGCCCTGAAAGAGGAGGTGTGGGACTTTTCATGAAAGATAGCCATGACTAGTTGATCCCCCTCCAGGAAAGGAAACTGTGGGCAGCCAAGAGGATGGAGCCAGAGATTTTGAGTTAAAAGCCACTAAAGTTGCCAGGGTAAAGCAAGAAGGAACAGCCAAGTGTGAGTAGGCAATGAAGACAGAAGCATTGTGGAGCAAGGTTGGAACCAGAAGGCTTAGAAAATTCAAAACTAAGGCCATAAATACCAGGATCTGCCCTGATTTTTCTTTCATTTTGGTCCAAATGTGCTACAAATGCACAAGAGAAGAGTTTAAAGTACCTACTATGGACTTATGGCTAAATGTTTCTGAGCCATAAAAAGTAATAGGACAAGTAATTGTAATACTAAGTGTATTAGTAAGGCTAGAAAAGAAATGATAAGGTTAATTAAACAATTATATGTGTATATTGCAGGGGAGAATTCCATAGTCATTGAAATGAGGAAACTATTTTTATGAGACTAAATTTCTCTCTCAAGCCCCTAATATACAGAGAAGTAATTCAGTGTTTTCTTCTCTTTTATTTTTTCCTGGGAATGAATTTTTAATTTTTTTAAATTTAATGCTTGCTGAGAAAAAAAAAAAAGGAAGAATATATGACGAAAAGAATGAGTTTTCCTTTCATAAGATCTACAGAAAGTTGTTGAACTCCTTGGATGAAAAAAGAGTTGTAAAGGATATAGGAATGCAGAGAAATTGGTGGATCCTGAGGTGGCGGAACAGGGCCTAGAACGACTACAAAGAATGTTAATCTCTTACGATCTTATAACTCATTTTTACAATAACCACCCTGCCAAAAACATACAAATACAAATAGAATAAGATCTTTTGATATAAATTCAATCTACCTAGAGTAACAATATTTAGATTTTCCTTATCATCTCCATAATACTTAGTTTTGAGATTGTTGTATTTTATAACACTAGAAGTTATGGAAAGTGAATCAGAATTTTCTACTTTGTGGTGACCAAAGTTAACTCTTCTGAGTAAAAATGGTATTTTTATTCCATGAAAATGTCTTAATGAAAAACTCATTTTGTGTGAACTATAGTAATAGGCATGCTTGTGCAATATTAAAACAAACAAGAAGGGAGAAGTATTTCTGGAATTATAGAGTAAGTATCTCAAAAATTCTGCTCCTCCATAAAGGCCATGAGAACTTGGGCAAAAATTGTCAAAATCAACTTATTCCGCCCTCTGGAATTAAACAAAGAGTTTCAATTTTTTTTTTTTAATTAGGAAAACAACCTTAAAAAACTGGCAAACTCTGTGGCATGTTAATTTCCCCTATTTCCATCCCCTTCCTCCCAGCTCTGTGGTATCCTGAAAGCAAATGGCCTCACAACTAGAGTAACTGAAAATTGGCAGTCTAGCAGCCACTGTATGTGGCAGAACGGGTTTGGACCTCCCCAAAATCCCTAACCCAAGAGAATCATTACTATTTGACTTGAATGGCAATTTCCTGAAAAGTTCCATTCTCAAGATTTGTCTTTATTTGCCTTGATTCAGAGCTAGCTCTGTGAAAGTAAACCTATTCCAAAGGCATTTGTTTAAAAAAAAAAAATCATTAGCCATTGTTTCACACAATGGTGGCTTAAAGCAGCAATACCAGTCAGGGCTAACAAGAGGCTGATGAAAATGCAAAAGAAAAAACTAGAGAATAAGATGTTCATAGAGAACTTTGAAAAAGTTCTACGTATTTCTGAGACTATAGGACATGTGCTTGTGCAGGTCTACTTGTATGCTCCAGAAACACCTGAGAAGACTCTAATCTCTCACCTCGGGCTGACCTTGAATCTCTGCAGTCAGGAAGTAAAGGCTAAGGCAGAATTGTAAACTGACCAGTGGAGCGTTGAAGATGCACCCTAACATGCAGAGAGAGCCCTTCAGCAAAGGCTGGGAGACTTGATGTTTCAAGGTATTAAACAGAAATCTGTATTTAATCATTAAGTGACTATTAAGCTAACCAACCAGAGACTTCAGTAGCCATAAAAAACAAAGACTTTACAGAATTAGTCTAGGAAAATCACTCAGCAAATATACACAGCAGCAATAGCAGCAACAGCAGCAGTAGCAACAATAACAACAGACCCTAGAAAGTGAGGTAGTTTGCAGAACCGCCATATTATAATATTTTAAATATCCAGTTTCAACCAAAAATGACACATAAACACAGGAAAAAAGCAACAATAGAAACCATCCCTTAGGAATCCTAAATGTTGGACTTACTAGAAAAAAACCTTTAAATCAGCTATAAAATGTATTCAAAGAATCAAAGAAACCGTGTCTAAAGAATTAAATGAAAGTATGAGAATGATGTCTCATTAAATATAAAGGATCAATAAAGGATAGGTATTATTAAACATTAGGAATTATGAAACTGAAAAATATAATAGCTGAAATAAAACATTCAGTAAAAGGGCTCAATAGCAGATTTGAACTGGTGGAAGAAAGAATCAGTGAACTTAAAGAGATTATCCAGTCTGAGGAACAGAACAATAACAACAAATATAAAATAAAGAAAAATAAATAGAGCCTCAGAGACCTGTGGGACACCATCAAGTGTGCCAACATACTCATGATGGAAGTCCCAGAAGGAGGAGAGCAAGAAGAGAGGCCAGAGAGCATATTTGAAGAAATAATGCCTGAAAACTTTCAACATTTGGTGAAAAATATTAATATTCATATTCAAAAACTTGATGAGTCAAACTAGGAAAAAATCCAAAGAGATCTACACCTTGATTCATCATAGTCAAACTGTTCAATGCCAAAGAAAAAGAGAGAATAAAGAAAGCAGTAAGATAAAAGTACAGTAAGTCCCCTACATACGAACGAGTTCCATTCTGAGAGTGTGTTCGTAAGTCTAACAAAGTTAGCCAAGGTACCCAACTAACACAATTGGCTACATAGTACTGTACTGTAATAGGTTTATAATACTTTTCAAACATAATATATAATAAACACAAAAGATAAAGAAAAACTTTTAATCTTACAGTACAGTACCTTGAAAAGTACAGTAGTAGTACAGTACAACAGCTGACATACAGGGGTTGGCATCAACTGAACAGACAAGAAGAGTTACTGACTGGAGGAGGGAGAGGAGGTGGGAGACGGCAGAGCTGAAGGATCATCAGCAATAGGAGATGGAGAGCAAGCTGCAGTTTCACTCACACCTGACATTAATGGCCCAGATTCTGATTTCTTGCTGGATTCAATTCTATCTACCCTCTTGAAAAAACAATCCAGTGATATCTGGGTAGTAGCTCTTTTTTTCTTGTCATAGATGACACGGTAGCATCGGATTGCATTCTGAAAGGCTGCTGTAACCTTCGGGTACTGTTCTACGTTCAGGTCCTGTGCCTCAAAAACTAGCAGTGCCTCCTCAAATAAAGAAAATCCCCTTGCCATTTCCTGTGTTGTGAATCTCTTTGGTTCTTCAGTTACTTCTTCTTCCTCTTGTCTCTCTTTGTCCTTTCTCTGGGCTTCCAATTCCATCAGGTCTTCATTAATAAGCTCCTTGTGTTGTGCAGCAAGGAATTCAATGAAGTCATCCTTTTGCAGATCTAGCTCCAGCTTCTCACTGAGGGTCACTAAGTTGCTGAAGACCTCTTTGGACTCCTCATCCACCTCCTCAAATCCACAAAAATCATGAACAAACTGCAGGCAAATGTTCTTCCAAACCCATTAATGGTGACGGCCGTAACCTCATGCCAAGCAAAGTCAATGTTTTTTATGTCCTTGTAGGTGTAATAGTCCTTTCAGAATTGTCACAAGGTTCCTGATTCATCACTCGCCTTTACTGCCTGACGAAAAGTGTGACATAAATAACATTTCTTGAAAGTCCCTATAACTCCCTGGTATATAGGTTGGATGAGCGACATAGTATTCAGTGGCAGATGCACTGCTTTGACGTTGGGATGAAAGTCGTCCATGAATGGGGGGTGGCCCAGAGCATTGTCGAGCAGCAGAAGAATGTTGAATGGGACGTTCTTTTCCAAGCAATATTTCTCTATCTCCTGGATAAAGTGGTGGAAAAACCAGTCCTGGAAAATGGCCCATGTAACCCAGGCTTTGGGGTTAATCTTCCACACAACAGGAAGAGAACCCTTGGCTGTGTTTTTTTTTTTTTTTTTTTTTTTAAGGATTTTCTTTTTTTTTAATTAATTAATTAATTTATTTTTGTCTGTATTGGGTCTTCGGTTCGTGCAAGGGCTTTCTCCAGTTGCGGCAAGTGGGGGCCACTCTTCATCGCGGTGCGGGGACCGCTCTTCATCGCGGTGCGCGGGCCTTTCTCCATCGCGGCCCCTCCCGTTGCGGGGCACAGGCTCCAGACGCGCAGGCTCAGCAATTGTGGCTCACGGGCCCAGCTGCTCCGTGGCATGTGGGATCTTCCCAGACCAGGGCTCGAACCCGTGTCCCCTGCATTAGCAGGCAGATTCTCAACCACTGCGCCACCAGGGAAGCCCTTGGCTGTGTTTTTAAGGGCTCTTGGGTTCTCTGAATGATAAACTAAGAGAGGCTTCAGCTTCATATCGCTGGAAGCATTGCCACCAAACAACAGAGTTAGCCTATCCTTTGCTGCTTTATAGCCTGGCATCAACTTTTCCTCCTTACTGATGTAACTTCAGTCTGGCATCCTCTTCTAGTACAGTCCTGTCTCATCCACATTAAAAACTGCTCGGGTAAATACACACCTTCATCAATAATTTCTCAAAGTGTTTCAGGAAATTCCCAGGCCGATAGTGTATCTGCACTCACTGCCTCACCACTAACTTTTTCATCGTGAAGGTTCAGGGTTCTGGCCTTGAACCGGTGAAACCAGCCATGGCTGGCATTAAAAGATGAGTCCTCTGATTCTTTGCTGTGTTTCTTCTTCACATGTTCATAAAGGCTTTTAGCTTTCTCTTGAATCAGCGTTAAGCTGAGCGGGACTCAACGCTGATGCTGATCCTGCATCCACACACTGAGAAGTTTCTCCATCTCCTCCATCACTTTTCCATGCTTCTTTGATGTTATTGTCAACATCATCGGCATAGCAGGCTTCACATGTTCCATGATCTTGTCCTTGTTCTTTAGAATCGTGCCAATGGTTGCACGATTCCTGTTACAAGGAAGAGCGATGTCTACCATCTTTTTGCCTCGCTCCACTCTCTCAATTATTTTCACTTTTGTTTCCATCATTACTGCCTGGTGCTTCTTAAGTAGTACCAACTACATCACCACAGCTTTTATGCTTGCTTCTGGACATCCTGGGCTTGAAATAAAGATACTGTACTACTGTACTCTATACAGTACTGTACAGTAAAGTACACAACCACTTGTAGAGGATGCACTCATGTGACAATGTACGCCAGACACCTGAACTAACTTACGTGATTGGACATGCAAATGCACGTTTACATCTTTGAAAGTTCACAACTTGAAGGTTCATATGTAGGGGACTTACTGTATTCATCATATACAAGGGATTCTTAATAAGATTACTTACTTCTTTTCAGAAATCATGAAGGCCAGAATAGAGTAGGATGACATTTTCAAATTTCTGCAAGAAAAAGGCTATTAACCATGTCCAGCAAAACTATCCTTCAAAAAAGATAGAGAAATTTAGATATTCCCTAATACAGAAATACTGAGATGAGTTATTGCTAGCAGACCTGCCCTACAAGAAACACTAAAGGAGTCCTTCATTTTACATGAAGACACTAGACAGTAACTCAAATTCACCTGAAGAAATAAAGAACACCAGTAAAGGTAATTACATTTGTAACTGAAAGAGAATACAAATGCATTTGTTTCTTATCTTTTATCATATTTAAAAGTAGAACAATAATTATAAAAACTGTGTTGATGAGCTTACAATTAATAAGATGTAATTTGTATAACAATTGTAGTACAAAAGAAGAGAGGGAATGGAGCTATATTGGAGCAAAGTTTTTGTATACTATTGAAATTAATCCCAACTAGATTGTTTTAAGTTAAGATGTTGATTGTAATCCCCGTATAACATGAAGAAAATAACTAAAAAATATGTAAGAGACATAACAAGGGAATTACCATGGTATATTATAAAAATATCTATTTAACGAAACAGGAGACAGTCATGGGGGAATGAAGGAAGTTTCCTTACACCATACAAAAAAATTAACTCAAAATGTGTCAGAAACCTAAATGTAAGAGCTAAAACTATAAAACACTTCTTAGAAATATAGTAGCAAATCTTCATGACCTTGAATTAGGCAAAGGTTTCTTAGATACAACACCAATAGCATAAGTAATAAAAGAAAAAATAGATAAGTTGGACTTTATTAAAACATAAAACTTTAGTGCTTCAAATGACACCATCAAGAATGTAAAAAGACAACCTACATGATGGCAGAAAATATTTGAAAATCATAAATCTGATAAGAGTCTAGTACCCAGAATACATAAAGAATTCTTACAACTCAACAATTAAAAAAACCCACAAATAACCCAATTTAAAAATGGACAAAGGCCATATATACACATTGGTATAAAGAAGAGATAAACATAACCAATAAGCACATGAAAAGATGCTAAGCATCATTAGTTATTGGGAAATTCAAATCAAAATGAGATAGTACTTCACACCCACTAAGATGGCTATGACAATAACAAGTATTGGCAAGAATGTGGAAAAATTGGGCTTCCCTGGTGGCACGGTGGTTGAGAGTCTGCCTGCCAATGCAGGGGACACGGGTTCGAGCCCTAATCTGGGAAGATCCCACATGCCGCGGAGCAACTGCGCCCGTGAGCCACGACTACTGAGCCTGCGCGTCTGGAGCCCGTCCTCCGCAACAAGAGAGGCCGCGACAGTGAGAGGCCGGCGCACCGCGATGAAGAGTGGCCCCTGCTCGCCGCAACTAGAGAAAGCCCTCGCACAGAAACGAAGACCCAAAACCGCCAAAAATAAATAAGTAAATAAATAAATTAAAAAAAAAAAAAAGAATGTGGAAAAATTAACTCTCTCAATAGATTGCAAAGTGGTGCAGCCAGTTTAAGAATACCCAAGAGAATTGAAAAGATATATCCACACAAAAACTTATACACAAATGTTCATAGTAACATTATTCAGAATAACCAAACAGTGGTAACAACCCAAATGTCCATGCGTTGATTAATGGATAAATAAAATGTGGATAAATATTATGATATTGCTCAGCCATAAAAAGGAATAAAGTACTAATAAATGCTTCAACATGGGTGAACCTTGAAAACATGCTAAGTGAAAGAAGCCAGACACAAAACGCCACATATTGTGTGATTCCATTTATATGAAATGTCCAGAATAGACAAATCTGTAAAGAAAGAAAGTGGTTTCCAGGGGCTGGAGGGAGAAAAGAATCAGGAATGACTGCTAATAAGTAAGGGAATTCTTTTTTTAGGCTGACAAAAATGTTCTAAAATTAGATAGTGGGGATGGTTGCACAACTCTGTGAATATACTAGAAACCACTGGAATTGTATGCTTTAAAAGGGTTAATTCTATGTTATCTCAATAAAGCTATTAAAAAATAATACCCTGCTAATAAACCACAGTGAGTGAGGAGATACCCAGAGGCCTAGTCTACGTGCACAGTAGCAGGATTAATGAAAAATGGATTCTTTTTACTTTTTGATAAAACTGATTAGGCGAGGTATCTACACTGGCATATCAGGAATAATCAGTGATTCACAGTTGCTGTCTATTACGCTTTTTGGTAATGTGTAGAGATTTTATAGCAGAAAAGCTTGATTATAAATTGTAGTCCAAAATATTCTGTAGCAATTTGGCTGCTATACATATAGATGCAAGAACAAGTGAAAAATATTATGTTCTTTTTCAGTACTCAACTTGATGCATGTAAGAGTTCTAGAGAACAACGTGAAGTACTATACTGGCAATGATTACAAAACAGAAAAACCACCAGACTTCTTCAAAATAAATACTGTTTGTTCGTTTAAATGATAATGATTGGTTTCCTATTTGGTTGAGGCACTGATTCAACAGTGTCTACTCATTAGAACAAAGTGGTAGGCAATATAAAATTCACCCAGAATATTTCTGTTGATCACAAAATTTTAAGGCTCTTGCATGAAGTAGAAAACAAAAGGTATAGAGCATATTCAGTGAGAAAATGCTCTAGATATCAACATGAAACCATAGGCAAAGCAGGCATTACAGGGAAATGCTCTCCATTTGCTCTCAGCCTTGTCATTGAATCTGTGCTTATAACTATCTTAATGAAGTCAGATGTCCTAAAACTGAAAACAGGAAGAAATACTGGAAATAAAATTCCAACAAATAAGCAACTGTAGTCTGTAATTAACTCCAGCTGCTTATTTTAATAATTTTTTCAACCCTTATTTATAAAGCAATTAAATGGTATTCAAAGTTGACAAAATAAAAGAGAGAGACTCGAAATGACTATATCTAGGGGAATCTCAAGATTTTCTTACAGTTTAAAAAAAAAAGGAAGACGACTGTTCTCCAGTCAAAAACTAATAATGAGTAAATTAAGTGAGAATGATTGTGTCCTAACATATAAAACACATGTATAACCATAAGCATGTGTGCAATCACACATGCACGCACATGCAAACCCACACATCCTAGCACATCATCCAAATATGACACTGGTCTCTGCAGAAACACACGCTGAGGTTAAGAATGCTTACCTACTTAGTTATATATGTGGCTCTTTGCAGTATTTTATACTTTTGCTCCTTTATTGCCTTTACATTTCAGCTTCACAGACTTCTAAGTGTTAACTGTCTTTCATCATTGTTTGCAAAGATTTAGTTTCTTTTGAAATTTAAGAGGAGTTATGACACTTCATAAACATTCACAGAAGGAAATCTTAATAATTATTACTTGTATGGTTTTATAATTATTGAGAATTGTCCATTTATTATTACATTTTTTTCCCATTTAGTCTTCTACTTGAATTTCACAATTTTCCCATTAGGAAGCCTGACTAGATAACTCTAATTTACTTTAGTTTTCAGAAACTTGGAGCCACGCAATAAATGGACATGCCAAGACTGAAAACTAACTCTGTTTTGTTTTGTTTTTTTTTAATTCTGTGTACTCACAATCTGGGAACATTTTAAAGAGAATTTTTAAAGAAAATATACTTTAAGTTGGTATTTTAATTTTTGTCTGTTTGTAGTAAATACACACAAAATTTAGAGTAAATCTCTAGGACACATCTGTTTCCTGTTCATTGTGCACATCAGATTATAAGCTTTTGGAATGAAAAGTGGCATTTGAAAACCTCAAGAAATGACAATAGCAGCAGTGATGATATTTTTCAGTTCTCACTGGTAATGTGGGAACTGATTATTTTTCTTGAAAGCTTTTATAAAATAAAGCAAGCCTTAGAATATATTCAGATAGGAAATAAACCTTGACATTATATGGTTTCCAATAGCAATAAATAAGTTTCAACAAAGAACTCAGTGATTTTTAAAAATATTAACATTTCTTAAATACTTGCCCAGGTTGTTTTTTTAATTTTATGATGCTGTCAGAAATTGATGCCTGTATGTGTGCAATACGTATTATTCTACCTTTTGGGTAACACAGGTGGTTGAAGCACCAGAACACATGTTCTACCTAAATAGATGCACAGCTTTTAAATAATCTTATATTTGGGGCAGGTTACAAACTTTTGACTTGGAAGAAAATTTATTGAGGTTTGCCCTTTGATATTAATTTGCTGCATTAAGAAATTTAGTTTCGATCTTAATCTAAATGAAGGATTTGAGAATTAGAATTCCTTTGATGAGAAAACGTCTACCTTATTTGAAGTGGAATCTGTTTATTATTTAAACACACATCAAACATCAAGAACTAAAAAACAAGTGTACTAAGACAAAGAAGAAATTGCCTCTATCTCCTTTTCTATCCCTTCCTTCCCTGTCTCACCTCCTTCAAGGGAATTTTTCTGAAATTTTTGGTTCTTTCTGTAGAAATCAAAGATCCCTCACTCACGAGGAATGAGGTCTTTCTGGTCACACACATAAACGTACGTGTGTGTGTGTATGTATGTATGTTTGTATGTACATATGAATGTATTTATCTCTGTCAGCCATCACCCAGCAGATAATAGAAGCTACAACTAGCTAGGAGCTCAAATAGAAATCAATAAAGGGGCAGTTTGCAGAGATATGTGGTTAGGGCTGAGGAAACCAGCAAGGCATGTCTGATCACAATTTATTCCCACCCCTAGGCCTCCAGGTACAAATGAAGGAGATGGCATTACCAGTGAGAGCTGGAGTCTTGGAAAGGGGTGGTGTCCAATAGAAGGAGGCAGCCAGTGGGGTGGGGTGAAGATGGAGATAGAGCCTAGGGTGAGAAGGAACCAGGGAGGGCACCAGGAAACATCTGCCTTCTCCCTTCTTCTGCTCTTCAGTTTCCTGCCAAAGGCTGCTGTTGGCCTAACCCTCAGAGGGCAAGGGGACCTGGGTGATGCCATCTATAGGGGTTAGTCTCCCTGGAACACAGAGCAGAGTGGAAAAGGGCAGAAAATGTATCTGGGGAACAGGGGGAGCAAATGGAAAATAACCAGCCTCCATCTCCAATGTTTCATTTTCTTAGTCTGGCTTACTAACTTGCCAGGTGAATTGACCTCTCACTGCTTTGACTGTATACTTACATAAGTGAGCATTCCTTCCCAAAAGGTGAGGATGCTGCATTACCAGTGCGACCACCTGACTTAAGCAGACAAGACCTCTCTCTGTTCCTGCTCTCAACCCCTAGACTCCACATTATTGGTGATGGTGATTGAGGGTTGTGAGTGTTTTCTAACAAGTCCGTCTGATTTTAGGCTTTCCATGTCCTGAATTAATTATGAGGATGAATCAAAGTTGGGCAATAATCTTGGAGGAGAATCCTGGGGGTTCTTGTACAGAGCTTGGTATTGATGTGCTCTGGGAGTCTACAGCCCTCTCAGCTGACTTCAATTAGATCAGGACTTTGATTATCATATTGGTCCAAACCTTGAGGCTGATAGTAGCTTCTCAGAGGTGCCCAGGGACTCTGGTTGTGCTCAAAGGGCTGGCAGGCATATTCCAGTCAGACAAATAATTTACCAGCCTAGAAGGGCCCTTGTCCAAAATTCTGAAACTTTATGTTTCTATAAGTAAAAATATTTTTTAAAATTAATTAATTAATTTATTTATTTTTTGGCTGTGTTAGGTCTTCGTTTCTGTGCGAGGGCTTTCTCTAGTTGCGGCAAGCGGGGGCCGCTCTTCATCACGGTGCGCAGGCCTCTCACCATCGCGGCCTCTCTTGTTGCGGAGCACAGGCTCCAGACGCGCAGGCTCAGTAGTTACGGCTCACGGGCCCAGTTGCTCCGCGGCATGTGGGATCCTCCTAGACCAGGGCTCAAACCCGTGTCCCCTGCATTGGCAGGCAGATTCTCACACTGCGCCACCAGGGAAGCCCCTAGTGAAAATCTTTTGAACCCAAATTTAATATTCAACCTTAATTAACACTGGAGGTTCAGACCATATATACTCCTCAGTATGGTGAAAAAATATCTTTGAATTGTGTCCTATGTTACATTTGCATGCACCTCTGGTTCTTATTTTAGGAAAGAAAACTTGCCAAAAGGCACTGAAATTGCCCTTAAAATGCATCTGTTTGGTATCATATAAACATGGACTAATATGAAGATAATTAAATATTATTGAACATTATTAATGAATCTTATTTTCTCATGTTTTGAAGATTGCTTAAATTCACCTCTCTAGGATGTCAGGGAGAAAACTGTAGCCAATGCATGGGAATCAACTGCTACATTCTACTGAATGACACCATTAATTCAATGAGATCCAGTTCTTCTAGGAATTAAATACTTTCAAAATATGGAGAAAATTATGACCAGCACTATGACTGCTATTACTGCAGAATGTCCTTCCACAGTTTTCCTCTTATGTCAAAAAATAGTGTTAAAGTTGAAGAAAATACAATAAGAGAATGTTCAAAAAGAAAATTTGAGGGCTTCCCTGGTGGCGCAGTGGTTGAGAATCTGCCTGCTAATGCAGGGGACACGGGTTCGAGCCCTGGTCTGGGAAGATCCCACATGCCACGGAGCAGCTGGGCCCGTGAGCCACAACTACTGAGCCTGCGCGTCTGGAGCCTGTGCCCCGCAACGGGAGGGGCCGCGATAGTGAAAGGCCCGCGCACCGCGATGAAGAGCGGTCCCCGCACCGCGATGAAGAGTGGCCCCCACTTGCCGTAACCAGAGAAAGCCCTCGCACGAACCGAAGACCCAACAGAGCCAAAAAAATAAATAAATAAATAAATAAATAAATAAAGTAGCTATAAAAGTTAGACTGGCATTTATAAAAAAAAAAAAAAAAAAAAAAAAAAAAAAGAAAATTTGAAACTTACAAATAGAGGATATAAGGATATTAGATTGTTCTGCTGTTTAATGAGCTGCCCTTGAGATTTTGGTGTACTTGATGGCGCAGTGTACCCAAAATTATCTTGTCTGTCAAGATTTATATAGAGGAGGATCACAAAATATCTGAAACCCTCTTGTCTTTAAATTCAAATTGTTTTGGTTCATTTATCAACAGATACTATGAGGCCCTCTTTTAAGTTCTAGAGTAGGAATAGGGACAGGGACATATAGAGTAAGGGGAGGGGCATGTTAAGGGGAGGTCTGGTTGTTTAGCAGACAAATCAAGGAAGTAGATGGAGATCAGTGCTGCCTAAACGTCCCACAACCTGCTGTGAGAACACAAGTAAGGAACAATGAGTATGTTTTCTAAGTATCTGAACAAGAGGGGTTATGAAATGTTCACATTCAGGAGTAGGAATCTGGAGCTTTTATTGCAATTGTGAAAAATCTAGAGGGCAAGGAGAAGACAAATTAGTGCTTTCATTTCACTTGGATGAAGTTGATAAAGAGCTGAACTACCAGGGGAGTAACACAGAACAGGTCAGAGGGTCACAGAGCAGCTGAGCGCAGAAGGACTTCTTTGTTTAAATATATATATATATATATATATATATATCCTTTAACTATGGTTATCAGTAGGATCTGCCACTTCTGTTAAAAAGATATTTGTTATTCAAGAACCTACAAGAAGTCTTCAGAACTTAAACAGCAGAGTATATGGGAAGCTTGTGCTTTACTTTCTGATTCAGTGGTTTCATAAACACCCAACGGAATGCCTACTCTATGGCAAGTATTATAAGCTGCTATAAAAATGTTTATCATTTAGTATCAATTTTTTCTCTAGTTCAGAACCTTTAATTGAATAAGAGTCTTTCATGCTGGTGTGTGTGTGTGTGTGTGTGTGTGTTTGTGTGTGTGTTTAGGTATTTTGTTATATACAAAAGGAAAGAATTATCAATGTGTTTTATAAAGATAACTTCCCTAGAGAAAAGCCATGACCTGCTGAAAAAGTTTCGGACAGCCAACACAAAAAATCAGCCTTGTAAACAAGGACTTCTGGAAGTTTGATATACAAGGTTCTCCACCCATTTTCCTGTCACGCAGGATGTAATGGTTTTTGTTGAAATGCAGTGTGACACTAAATAACTGGCAGTCACTGAATGCATTGCTTATTATTTGGATTACTCTATAGAGCTGCATTTACAGGAAATCAAATGACCTTAACTAGATAGAATGTATTGATGTCAAATAAAAAACAATTTAAGGTTTTGTTATGAAACTATTCAAACATAGAGATTAATATTTTATACATGCCAAGGATAGTTTTATGCTTAGAAATCTGCATTCATAATTTAGGTGCATATTTAATCACTTTCTGTGATTTGGAATTAAGACCATGATCCTGTCTCACTTAATCATTGCCTTCTAACATAATTTTTGCTAGAATGAGCTGACATTTAACAGAGGAACTTCTTTAGGATGTTGATGACAGTGGGAGTGCAATAATAGATTTTAACCTAATAGCTTCCTCAAGTCACATTGTATTGTTATTTTATTGAATTTTATTTTCAGAACCAAGATTTTATATGCTGTTCATGATTTTATCTACTATATTCTATGTTGCAATGGAGTTTTGCTTTTTGGATCATAAGTTAATACGAGTGATTAATCTTACCTATTTTCTTGTTGTCCTTGACTGAGTCTATAATTGTGGGGCAAGATTGGGTACAGATTTAAGATTATTTATCTTTATGTGCTATATTCATTGAGGACTATTCTGCTAGTTAAGTCACTGCTGCTCTCAGGTAGGAGGGTTTGTACACATATTAATTAATTAATTAATTCATTCATTCATTTAATCTTCAGAACTCACTGAGCACCTACTAGATCCCAAGCCATTCTCAAGTAGAAGATAGGGTAGACATGGTCCCTGCCCTCATGAAGCATATCATTTGTTGGGCGGAGATAAACAATAAACAGTAAATGAATAAATGAGCAAATATGTCACATAGGAATAAATATTATACAGATAATTATAATAGAGTGGCTGGTGACTACTTTCATTTGGGTAGTCAGAAAAAGCCTGTCTGAGGAAATGAAATTTGATGTGTCTTTTGAAGGACAAGAAGCCAGCCTTGTGAAGTTCGCATAGTGTAAACCTAAGTTTATATGAAAAGACAAAAGTAAACTTTAACTGAAATGTGTACATCCTTGGCCAAGAAGACTGATGACTGTGTGTAGATATGGAACAAAAGTGACATTGGAAAAATAAATCCAGGAGTTAAGTTGCATTGCAGGTGAGTTATTGCAGAGGTGAATGTAAAGTAAGAGTGAACCATGGCATGAATACATTGAAGTTGTAGGAAGAAGAACATGAGACAAACAAGAAAATTAAACAGCAATTCCCTTTTATTTCTCATCTCTCTACTCACTGGGTGCATGGATGCAAAGGATTAACAAGAGGATAGTTTGGCCAAGTAGCAAGGGCTATTTGTAGGCATAGGAGGGAACTGCTAAAAAATTCAAGTCACTTTCATCCACAGTTAGTAGCATCATTTTTTTCAGAATTTGGCACTATATTCTACATTATAGAAAGTAACTTTAAAAGATCATAATAGGTATACATATCTAAGAGTTAAATATTCTTTAAACCACAAGAATGGGTAACAATCTAGTTGTATACATCCTGAATCTTTTCCTTTACAACTGATTTTTTTGGGAGAATGTTAGTGTACTGGTATGAAAATACCAGTTTCTCTTCCAAATTGTGGCTTCTTTATCCTTTGGATAAATCTCAATGTGGATCCCCAAGGCTTGTCAGGATACACTTTCCATCTCAGAGTTGTGTCTAAGTGGCTCTTTAAAATTGGAGAAAATAAAATCGCATAAACAAATTTGGTCATTAAACGGAATGCCTAAGACTCAAGTAAGAAAATCTATGAGCCAACTGGTTTCTAATTTCTTGTTTGTGGTACATAAACTGAAGTTACAGAAAAATCAGTCAAGTGAAGTTGAGTTTAGCACCTCCAGACAGAATCCAGAACACTAATGTGAAGTGTCCAGAAAAAAAATAACTGGCCTTCAGAAATGGAGTGCAGAGTTCATTAATAATTTGAGAACTTGTGGGTTCAATTTAAAATGTCTGTTTATGAGGATTACCTTTAATCTAGCCTACTCCAGAAGAAAGGGGGAAGGGAAAGGCATTTCATTATCTTAGGCATAAAAAAGTAAATCTTGTAATAATCCATTTTAGAACTCTGTGCTACATCTAGAGTGATGGATAGTAAAGCATCTTTGTGTGCTTTTGTTGAATAAATCATGTTTTGTTTTTTAAATCACCAATTATTTGCTCAGGAAATGTTTACTTTAATAATCCTTATTGTTCCCCTCATGAAAAAGAAATCTATACAAATACAAATTAGACAATAAATAAAAATAAAATAATACATAGCCTTGCTATCAAGTGACAACTTGTTACTAACATTTAGAGGCTTTAAAACTTTTTTGATACATATATGAATACATGGATATTTATTAAAATGTCATCATACTATGCATACTATATTCTTGTAATCTATCTTTCCATTATCTAATTTCACCATGTAATCTGTTTTTTATTATGAACATATTTTTATGCCATTGATTATACACTGACATCATCATTTTTAATTATTACATTTTATTACATAGATTTACCATGTCCTCTTCTGTTGGTCACTTAAGTAACTTCCAATTTTTGTTATTAGAAACAATATTTTAATGGACCTAATCAGGGGTAAACAGTGCAATAAAAGCACATGTGATGGACACTTACCCAGTCCAGGTCAGTGAAAGTTTCTCAGAAGCTTAAACCTCTAAGCTGACACATAAAAGCTGAGACCTGAGAAGCCCATCTGTAAATGATGAAGAAAGATACGACCTAAGTTTAACATCCTTTTTCTTTATTCTTAATCTTTAATCATTAATTTAGTAGAACATTCTTTAAATGCTTTCTGACCCTCAGAATTCAGAAATAAACCCTCTTACTCTTTTCTTTCTTTCGCTCCCTCTTTTTTTGCCATATTAATAACAATGTAGTTATTTGTATAGGTATAATAATTGTCCTCCTTTTTTCATGATATAATTGAACAAATATTATACAACCAAATTGCTTGTATTTTCTGGAGTGCATAGTCTCATTTAATCACGTACAATAAGCCCATCATTAATGAATAAGGATTGTACTTCATATGTAGAACCAATGCCTACAAAGCCCTACCAGGAAACTGGTCAGATAGCTGTTCTATGGTTTACAAGGTAAACTTTATAGGTGATAAATAAGGTCATTTCCTGGCAGCCCAGGAACCCTGCAGATTTGGGGGATCTTGAAAACAAAAAAGTCAACCTGCATTCACTCCATCTTTGCTCATTAGAATCTTCACCATCCTTAAGGTCCATTTCCAATGTCATCTTCTCCATAGAGTCTCTAGAAGTGACCATGGATTATAGGAATTAAAAACTATGTCCCTTGAGTTGAGCCCAGTGGTTAGGAGAACCCAAGAATAGTAAAGACCAGAAGATAAAGTAAAGAAACTCACGAAATGAGAATTAAACATAATTACTTAAGCTAGAGACAGGACAAAAAAGTAGAGATTAAGTAAGGATCCAACATAGGAGATAAATTTCCACATCATAATACAGTGTAGATAGGACCCATGTCCTATCCATGACCCAGAGAAAATACAAAGAAAGAGCTTAGAACTCCTAGATCACACAGAGCAACATACCAGCTGAGCTGATTTTAAAATAGTGTTTCTGTCACTTCAGTCATGAGTCAAATAGAGATTGTGGGCAAAGTTGTATTAATGTTTGTTTATGTTGCCTAGAATTCTAGGAACTGGTTTGTGTAGGTTATAGGAAATTATTTGCATATGAGGTATCACTTTTGTCTGTTGCTTCTATTTTGGGTGAGGTAGGTGGGTGACATTATATTGTGGCACATAAGAATGGCAGCCTGCAAGAAACTGTTCCACAAAAGCTTGGGAGAAATAATAGGTTGGAAAGAAATATTCTCAGGCAGATCAACTGTGGCCATCTGACTCCCAGTGCAGACTGTCTTGAAATTTTTAGCAATATTTTAAGAATAGGATAATGAAATAAATATCTGCCAGAAAAAAGCTGAGAGGTTTGATCAAACTTTGGAAAATTGTTTTTACTTCCTTTGGATGGAGCACTATGATGAAAAGGACCAGGAAAGCTTTCAACAGTTTATTCATGTTCCAAAAGAATGTTAGTGTAACTAGTGTCCAAATTCATCAGGCAAGTATTGCTGTGAGCTTACCAAGTTGGGTTCATTTCATGACATGACAAAGAAAATTATCAACATTACAAATTGTTTTTATACTCATGACCATACCTTACCAGTGTATGCAGAAATTACAAGCAAAATATGGACAATTTGCTTATTTTTGTGCTGCCAGCTGGATAGGAGGTGAAAGGACGTTGGAGAGAATTTGAACTACAAGTTGCTATCAAGGAATGTTTGGAGTTAAGGAGATCTGTAAGAACTAACTTGTCAGACCCCTCAGGGATCATGGTATGGTGTTTCCTTACAGATATTAGGAGATAGCACCACAGATTGAACTTAATCATAAGGAAAAGTCAAACTAGATAAGGATAGCTCTTCTTTCTTTAAAGAAGTGAAATATTCAGATTCAAACCAGACTTGTGAGTTGAGTAACTGGAGATTCATTTCCTTTTTCTGATCTGCCCTGAGCCTGGAAAGAGTCATAGATTGCCCATATTTACAAATATTTTGGTGTAAATGAAGGTCCAATTTCAGAGGAAATTCTCAAGTTACAAGAAATATGAAACACACTTTAAGTTTTGGCAGAAATCCTTGGAAGATAAACTTCAAGATTTTTCTAGATAATCACAAATCTGGTATACCTGCATGCCTCAATATCCAAAGAAACTAATGAAGCTGTAAGTAGACTTTTCTCAACAAGTTAACATATGAACCCTAGTATTCTGGAGATGTGTATATAAATCTTAAAACTAATGAAATATTCAGCTCTGTGACCAAACTGGGCAAACACCTAGCAGAACCTACCAAAATATATCTGAAAGTCACTATTGATGTTGTTAACCTAGATTAAAAATTAGGATGAGCCCTGAAAAAAAGTTCTTTAGGCTTTCTTTATATGCTGACACTGCATTCTCTTTACTTGATCAAAATTGATCAGTTAGTAGCAGTTGGTCAATTAAATATATATATATATATATATATTTAATAAATTGGTGAAACTATGTTTGGATTACTTTGGCATGTTTGCCCATTTATTGGGTTATATTTTACCAAGGTTTCAATAAAAGAGTCATGCAGCCCACTCTTGGGGATTTCTGGTCACATGACTTACAATAGAAAAACATATGGAATAAGGGGCCACCGATCCAGGTAGGAGCCATTCAGCACAAGACAGTTACTAAGATGTCCCTAAGATGTAAAAAAAGTAAATAAGACTCTTTTGATTATAACAACATAGTCTAATATATTCTGAAAGGGAACAATCACTTGGCCACAGAGGCAGCTTTAAGGATCACTAATCCCTTTTCTTATGGCCCACGTGGTCTCATCTTACTTCTCTGCTTCTCTCTAGGCTGTCTCTTCTGTTCTCATTATTATCTGGCCAATCTCATAAAACTAAAAATTAAAATTTTACAAATATAAAAATGAAAATCTTATAAAACCAAAAATTCAAAAGGGAGCAAGTCTGGTTGCCTTAGTGAAAACACAGGCCACTTTATGGCTCACAGGCTAATCTAAGTTGCATTGACGTTCAGTTAAGTGCCCAGGAATGTCACAAAGAATGACTACTCTTCTGCAATGGACAGCTTAGAGCTATTTCACTGAGCATGTAGTTTATGGGTGTTTGTGCGTGTTTGTGTGTTTGTGAGGTGGTGAACAAGGAAGTTTCCGAGACAGGCATGACACACATGTCTACTATGGGGTAGCAGTCTCAGTAATAAATATTCTTCAGAAGAAAAAGCAAACAGGAAGCTAGAGGCTTTTAATTACTATCTATGAAGTGAGTTAGTAATCATGACTGTAAGAAATCACAAACTCAAATAAGGCCATGCCATGGAGTATGAAAAAATCCATCTTCAGTTGTTTTCATAGAGATGCACATCATATGCATATTAAAATAGATAGGAGTGTTCTTCATTTCCACAAAATAAATGTGATTCTTACTGTTTTCTTAGATTCATTACCATCTCAGTTTTTTTCCCCCAAGTTTGATGGTGACATGGGGACAGAGAAATATTTTACTATAATAAAATAAAAATGCAGGTCAAATTAGATAATAAATGGAACTGACACTTGTTGGTTAAAAAGATGGAGAGAATTGGGGTGAACAGGAAGCTCTAGGCCTTGTATAAAGTGATTAGCAGCTACATAGATCCTGATAATTGTTACCACTCAAGAATATGGGCTTCATGTAGTGATATCTTCCAGTGCTTTAAAAGAAGTCAGAAATTTAGAAAGTTTAAAAATTAGAAGTCATCTAACTTTTATATGTTGGCTTTTTCCTCTTCTCTTCCAATTCTTCAATGGAAATTCTTCCAGGAATACCTATTTGGGGGCTGCAAACAGTCCAAAGGTCTCTAGTTTGTGACTATGTCGGGCAGAAGATAAGTTAAAAATTTCCCTTTCTTTTTATATTTTTGAGTAGTTTTGTAACTTTCTATCTTTTAAAAAAAATTTATTGCTTATGTAATGATTAAAAAATGGGATTGTTTGGAGGATGGAAAGGGAGTTAGATGCAAGGAAACCTCCACCCTACTCAATAGACAGATTTTTGAGTAAATATTTCCCACATAATAAAGTAAATGTTGAGAACTTTTTTTTTCTTGGCTGCGTTGGGTCTTCTTTGCTGCGCTCGGGCTTTCTCTAGCTGGGGCAAGCGGGGGCTACTCTTCATTGCGGTGAGTGGGGCTTCTCATTGCGGTGGCTTCTCCTGTTGCGGAGCATGGGCTCTAGGCACGCGGGCTTCAGTAGTTGCAACACACAGGCTCAGCAGTTGCAGCCCGCGGGCGCTAGAATGCGCGGGCTTCAGTAGTTGTGGTGCGTGGGCTCTAGGGCGTGTAGGCTTCAGCAGTTGCAGCATGCGGGCTCAGTAGTTGCGGACCGTGGGCCCTAGAGCACAGGCTCAGTAGTTGTGGTGCATGGGCTTATTTGCTCCGCAGCGTGTGGGATCTTCCCAGACCACGGACTGAAACTGTGTCCCCTGTATTGGCGGGCGGATTCTTAACCACTGCACCACCAGGGAAGTCCAAGAACTTTTGAAGAGTGGATTGAAACCTTGAGAATTGAAATAAGGGAAAAAGAGGTAAACAGAAAGTATTTGTCAAGTATATATTTTTTTCACTAACTATGTGACTTTGGACAAGTCATTTCTCTTGGGTGTAAGTTGCTGAATCTGTGGAAATAAGGGGCTGAGTAAGGTCAGAAATTCTGAAACTTGTTTGACATTAGAACCTGCAGTTGGAATTCTGTTTCCAGATATACATTTTTAGTTGAGTACCATGTATATGTGATCTTTAATTTTCAGACGAACTAGGAGAAATTGTACTAGTAGAAAATATGGTTAAATAGAGGCAAAATATAATCAACCACTTCCGTGCATACATGATAAATCAAGTTGTTGCAATAAATATTTCTGGGTTTTTCTATTTTCATCTGTTTGCTTCTAGCTTATTGATTTTTGATGTCTGTTTGTACTTGTTAGTTGTTAAGTGATTGCAGTGCCAACATCTTAAGAGAAATTTATGAAAGAAAAAATTTAACTGAGAAAAATTTTTCTATTAACCTTCTGTTTCTGCAAATTAGAAAAAATACTGCATTATTCAATTTTATAGTGGGAAATCTTGGCTTAGCCATTGTGGGAACATAGTTTAGGACCACTGGAGTAGGTTCCCTAAGGCCCCTTCCAGCTGTAACATTCCATGCATCTCTCTTTTTCAAGTGTGGTCAAGCAAGATCCATGAACTTGTAGTTGCAGAGAAATTCTCTTAAAAAAGAAATATAGCTGTGGGTCACTTTCTGTTAATTGAAATGGAAAAAAACAGACATTTGAGGACAAGTAAAACAGTTTAAATGAATGAACATTTTTTTCCCCAGCAATAAACTTTAAGCATTTATCAAACTTCTGTTTAATCACATCTCCATCCAGAAAGCTTCATTAATTCATTATATTCATTTATTTCAGTGGCTACTCTTGGTTAGGAAATCTCTATGTGCTGGGGATACAGCAATGAACAAAACAGAAGAAAATTCCCATCATAATGAAGCTATATTAATGGAGAGAAATATAAAATAAATAAAATACAAAAAATAGTATGTTAGATTGTGATAAATTTTATGGAGAAAAATAAAGCAGGAATAGAGGGGGAAGTGTGTGATAGGGGTTGTGGGCAGTGAATTTAAGATAGGGTAATCAGACAAGGCTTCACTGCGAAGATGCCTTTTGAGCAAAGATGGGAAGAAGGTCTATGTTGGAATCCAAGGTAAGAGAATTATAGTAGAAGGGCCCTGAGGAAGGAGCATCCCTAGGATGTTCAGGAAACCAGTCTGTTTGGTGTAGATTGACCGAGGCTGAGATTGGTAGAAGATGGGATCAAGTCATGTAGGGACTTGCAGGTTATTTAGAGGATTTGGCTTTTATACAGAGATGGAAGCCAATGGAGGATTTTGGGTAGAGGGTGGCATTATCTGACATTTTAAAGAATCACTCTGTATGCTTTTCTGAGATAAGACTGTAATGGAGTGTGGAAGCAAAATGAGTAGTGAGAAGGCAATTGCAATAATCCTTTATTGTGAGATGATAGTGGCTCAGACAAACATGAAGGTGATGGGAGGTGGTTAGAGTCTGGATGTATTTTAAAGATAAGCCAGTGGCATTTGCTGAAGAGATCAGATGTGTGGTGTGAGAGAAAGAGAGGAGTCAGATAGGACTCCAAAGTCACCGCATCACCAAAGGCAAGCACTTCCTCACTTGCAAATATTCCTATACCAATCCCAACAGCTTGTTGAACCTGTGATTATAATTTACTCCTTGGAGTTCATCATCAATTGCTCATTTTCTTCCCTCCCTTTTAGAGGACACAAAGATCATTAGAGCAAGGACTGAGAGCCACATCCAGATGACCTACAGCCTGTTATCTCATAAGGAGTCTACTGACTAGAATGAGCCCACCATCCCCATTTGATCCATAAAATTATCTCTGCTTTGTACTCTCCTTGAATGGGATTCCCCATCTGGTCTACTGAGCTCATTCACTAGTATTTCTACCAGCTGGTGTGCTCTATACGCCTGAGTCGAATGCTTAGTATAGTTATCACCTGAGTCATTGCTTCTAGCTATTAAGATAGGATCTTACCAAGAGTAAGTCTACAAACACCCAGGGCATGGATGATGGTGGGAAACTGGCTCTGTGAGGAATGGACAGGTAAAACTCTAGGTATTTCACAAATGTTAGGTATTTATTGTTTTTATTACTAATTACTATTATTATTATAGAGATTTATTCAAAGACTAGTATATTCCTGTTCTGTAGAGCTGCACTGTTCATTATAATAGACACTAGTGACATGAAGTTATGCAAATTTAAAGTTAATTAAAATTAAATAAAATAAAAATTCAGTTCCTCAGACTCAGCTATGTTTTAATTACTCAATAGCCACGTGTGGCTAGTGGCTACTGTATTGAACACCACAGAATGGGGAATATGTACATTATTGCAGACAGTTCTATTGGAGAGTACAGCTCTAGAGAATGTCTCCTATCTTATTACTAATTACAGAGGAGAGGAAGTGAGAAGTTGGAGGTCATTATACCATTCAGATGACCTAGGTTTCACCCTAGGTGAATTGTCCTTCTTAACTGACTTGGAAATATATGGGGATTTCTTGTACTAATGACCATACCCTAGGTCTCTAAGGGCTTTCTGATTACCTTAATTCCTTAATGCATCTTTTAAAGACAATGAGTACGATTACAATATTGTGTACTTACCTGCACACTAGAAATCAAGACCCTCTCACCACGGTCCCATGAGGTTCACATGTCTTTGGGTTGGTACAACTCTTAGAATTTTTCAAATGGCCTTTGCCTAAACTTAAAAAAAAAAAAAAATGTACATTTTAAAGGAAACAAATCCCACATGTTTTGGTTTATTTATGCTTGTTCATCCAGTTTTTGATTTGAAGAAGTCTTGCGGTATCTGAAAACTCTTTGGGGATTTTCAAATGAGGGTTTATATTAATTATCCCCTCCAAAATAGGAAGTTAGTTTTGGTCATGGGTAAATGATAACAAAACCCCGCATGTTTTAGTTAGCCTTCAAACCTCAGATTTTTCGGTTTGGAGAGGATATCAAACTTGGCAAGGGGTATTCTTTCATTCATGGGACTTAGTCCATTAATTAATTCTTTTCAAAAGAGAAAGGACAGTGTTGAAAGATTTACAGTAAAACATTTAATTGTGAATTTTATGCTAACTAGGGACCACATATACTGTTGAGACTCTTTACAAAGGAATAACTGTAGCTGGCCAAGCCTGCCACCAGTTGTCCTTTTGGAGATGCTGCAGTGAACTGGCAAAACTACAAGCTCATGTCAACTCACTTTAGGATAACATCTGAAGCCTTCCAGAACTTTGTGGAGGAGTGCAGCTAGATAGTCATTGCTAGTGTAGTGTATCCCAGGACTCTACTATTCTGGTCACCATTGATAGGCCTACACTGGCCCAAAAGTTGGCCAATAATCCAGGCATATACATTCACCCCTTGTATTAGATGTTATTTGGCCAAGAATACCAGATCCAAAAAATAATAATAAAAATAAGTGATACCATGCATTGTGATCTTGCCTTATACCAAGTACTGTGCAAAAATTTAACAAAGTTTTGCCTAATGTGTATAACAACTCTTCATGGTAGATAGTAATATACTCATTTTTTAGTTGCATAAACTGAAGCTTGGTTTATCAGAAATAATACATAGAAGCAGGATCACATGGAATTTTCTGATTTTGATGCCAGATCTCTTTTTTAATAGATTATAATGTTCCCCAATTTTTCCTTGATTTTGAATTTAAAACCCATACAAAATGTTATTTGGATTATAGTAAAGGAGACTTAGAAATGGTCAAGGTGTATCTGAGTCATCATAATGGAAGAGCAAATAGAACCTGCTGCAAAAGTGGACAAGCTGACAGGGTACCTGGAAGAGTTATAGTAATCCCTGAGGCCTGATTATAAATAAGTAGCTGTGTCCTTGATACGTCTTCCAATGTCTGGCCATAGGCTGTTGAAAGTACTTGCTATTATTTATCCCCATATCCCCTTTTAATAAATCCATTCACTGGCAAACAGTGCTGCTGTGCCTTTAATACTGAAATCTCCTACCTGTTTAATGAACATTCTTCATTATGCCATTGTGAGTGATAACTTAAATGCTGAAAGTATAATTGTCTAATATACTATCTGATCTATAATAAGCTCTCAACAGACTTTAGGATAATGTTGGTTCTCTTCTATTCCCTTCTTTGTGTTTATTTATACTTAAAAATAAGTTGGAATTTCCAGACTTCCATTCTAGTCCAGTACACCGTGTTAGTTTCTTCCTTTAATTATAAATTCCATTTTATAACAATTGCAAATTCCAAAGAGTGCATTTCAGGGAAGTTATTACAGTTCATTTGAGGATAAAACCATTGGCATTTTCCCTCATGTCACCATTTGTAGCATGCTACAGGTTCTCAAAATACATTGCCTTGTCAAGCCTTCTTACTTAATTAAATCTTCCAGTAAATTTCTTGAAACCAAATAGCAGCTATTGAGGTGGTAATAATTATTTTATATTCAGTAGAGTCTTGGACATGAATACTGAAATAATCAACATCCATTGATAATGCAAAATAAGGACAATGAGTTTGATGGAGAAGTGTCCTCTTTCTTTTTTCATAACGAACCCTCAGCTTTGTTTATCATCTCCTATCTTCTGGGGCTCAAGGAGGAACAGATCTACTACTGTCCTGTCCAACCTGAGGCCTGAGCCTTAGAGGCATTTAGCCCAACCAGAATCCAGAACTTGGACCAAATTCATTCCGAAATATTATTCTTGTAGCAGGGTCCTCATTGCATACCTTAGACCTGGGAAAGCAGGGGCCCTGTGCCTTAGGGAGCCCATGCATTTGTCAAAATGTTCTAAGTCTCCTGGCAGTGCCTGGGACCAGCTGGATCCAGCAGTGCCATCAGGGAGGGGTTCCCTGAGCCTGGCTAGGGACCTGCTGTGCTCTTCTCTCCTCTGTAGCACTCTGTATGACCCTCTACCACAGCATGGGCAGGGACAGAATATCACTCTGGAATCATGGGGTAGACTCCAGTAAGGGAAATAAAGGGACAGGAGATGTGAGGGTCTGGGGATAGGAAAGCTGTAGAAAGACCCATTTTGGCCTGACTCCACTGAGAAAATGGACTTTCAGGTGAATGGTAGGGAACAATTTTTCTTAGTGCAGTGGCAGATGTTGGTCCTGTCCTGACCTAGTGTTCCGAGGCTGTCAGGGGCACTGACAGACGGCTTTAAAAAAAAGCCAAGAGCTCATCCCAAGGAGCTGTGAACTTTGGGCCTGGAGGGGAATTCCTATCTCCTGAAAAACCTCTATAAAAGATTCCACTCTAGCACTTATAGTAACAGTCTTTGCAAAGAATCCAGTATCAACCACAGCACTCCAGGGCCAGGTTCCAGGGATATATTCACCGGTGAAGACAGAAATTCACTCCCTTGAAGGTTGTTATCTTCCGACAAAAACATTTACTCATCACCCTGCAGGTAACCCAGTGTTTTGTTGAGGACAATCCAACCACCCCTGTGCCCTTAGGAAACCTCACACCCACCTTGAGAAATCTTGCTGATGGGTGATAATGGTCCATCTCAGCTAAATCTCTTCTGGGTCATGATTGAATTTCTATTTTTTTCTTTTAGTAATTATACTTACAATTTAAGGATGCTTATTTAAATGTAAAACTATCTAAAAACTTTATTGCTATGCAATATTTCTATCCTCTCTCAATCATGATAAGATCTCTCACAGGTTTTAATTACTCATTAAATAGCCCTCCACCCCTGTCACCTCATTATATTTGTTTTGAATTTTATGCTTTTTAAAAAACATTTAAAATGTTTTTCATAGTCAATAGTGAATTAATTTGATTAACATTTTTATCAGTTTTTCATATTTTTTTGCCCTTCCTCCAGATTCATTTGTCTGTCAGCTAAAACATGTCTTGAATAAGAACTGTGTGTATTATGTGTAAGTGTTAGTACAAGTGTGTTTGCGAGTGGGTGTGAGTGTGTATGAGCATGGCTGTGTGAGTGGGTTTTGTGCGTGTAAGCGTGTGCATGTGTGGGTGTGTGGGTAGACTTTGTATATGTGAAAATATCTTTATTTTGCTCTTAGTCTTGCATGACTTTTAGTCTGGGCATAAAATTATGGGTTGGCACTTATTTTGCCTTGCCTACTTAAAGGTTTTACCTCGTTTCCTCTGGCCTCTATAATGCTGATAAATAATCTACTCTTAGATTTACTGTCATTACCTGTAAGTCATCACTCTTTTTCTCTGCTGGCTTTTAAGATCATCTCTCTCTCTCTGTCAATTATTATAATGTTTTCAAGTGTAGATTTATTTTTATTTAATCCTCTTGATTCTTGGAATCCCTTAAACCTGAGAACCTAGTCCTTCTGTATGTCTGGAAACTTCTCATTAATTATTTCGTTAAATACTGCATCTCCATTAGTCACTTTTCTTCTTAAGAAGTCCTATTTTGTAAATGTTGGAGCCTTTCAGTCTAGATTCTTAACTATGTTTTTTTATTTATCTTTGTTTCTTCATGCTGGAATTCGTCAGTTTTATGTTTTAGCTCATTAATTCATTCTTGGGTTGGTTTGT
This sequence comes from Balaenoptera acutorostrata, assembly GCF_949987535.1. Lineage (NCBI taxonomy): Eukaryota > Metazoa > Chordata > Mammalia > Artiodactyla > Balaenopteridae > Balaenoptera > Balaenoptera acutorostrata. Next base: position 43,537,421 of record NC_080065.1, on the reverse strand, counting down.
CTAGAGATTATCCCATCTATTGCATTTTCAAATTCATTACTGTATTTTACATTTCCAAGATTTATAATTGGCATATCTATCTATCTATCTATCTATCTATCTATCTATCTCTGGTCTAGATGTGTTAGTGTTTGTTTTTGCTCAACAATTTTTCTATTCTATTTAAATGGAAATTGTCTTCAGTTATATCTTTCACATCCTTGATGTTTTAAGAAAGTCTTTATCAGACTGTCTTATAAAATAAATATCATATGGAAAAGCTCCACTAACCGATTACTGATTTTATTTTTTAGTATTAGATCATGTTTTTATTATTGATCATGTTTTTTAGTATTAGATTTTCTTCATATGTTTTGAAATTTTTGATGCTACTTTATTTCTCTCTCTGTCTCTGTCTCTCTCTATTTCTCTGTCTTTCTCTCAGTCTCTCTGATTCTCTCTCTGTCTTTGTCTCACACCCACACACACACACACGTCTCATACACATACATGCGCTCCTTCCCCCTGCCCCTGTATACACACACTGCTTATCCCTCTTGGTCTAGGTTTTGTAGTTGCCTCTGTACCTTTTGAATCTCCAATATAGGGCTAGATTTTATAATCACAGTTTGAAGTTACTGCCTCTGTGGACTGGTTGGAAATATGACAAATCTAGGTTGAAGCTTGAAGGCAGCTTGACTCAGTTTTAGAGAATGAAAATGTTTTTTTCCCCCAATGCCTTCTTGAACCCACAATTTCTATATATTCTTAGCTCTAATCAGCAAGCTGATAGATCTTAGAGTTCCCCTACTTCTTTTTGCAAGTGGGGGAGGTTCACCAAATCCATGATTCTAAGCAGAAAGTGAAACTCAAGTCCTCCCCCGTGATGAAAGGACTACTTTTTTTGTTGTTGTTTTTTTCTTTGTTTTTTTTTTAAACATCTTTATTGGAGTATAATTGCTTTACAATGGTGTGTTAGTTTCTGCTTTATAACAGAGTGAATCAGTTATACATATACATATATCCCCATATCCCCTCCCTCTTGCATCTCCCTCCCACCCTCCCTATCCCACCCCTCTAGGTGGTCACAAAGCATCGAGCTGATCTCCCTGTGCTATGCAGCTGCTTCCCACTAGCTATCTATTTTACATTTGGTAGTGTATATATGTCAGTGCCACTCTCTCACTTCGTCCCAGCTTACCCTTCCCCCTCCCTGTGTCCTCAAGTCCATTCTCTATGTCTGCATCTTTATTACTGTCCTGCCCCTAGGTTCTTCAGAACCATTTTTTTTTTTTTTGGATTCCATATGTATGTGTTAGCATATGGTATTTGTTTTTCTCTTTCTGACTTACTTCACTCTGTATGACAGACTCTAGGTCCATCCACCTCACTACAAATTACTCAATTTCATTTCTTTTTATGGCTGAGTAATATTCCATTGTATATATGTGCCACATCTTTATCCATTCATCTGTCGATGGGCACTTAGGTTACTTCCATGTCCTGGCTATTGTAAACAGAGCTGCAATGAACATTGTGATACATGACTCTTTTTGAATTATGGTTTTCTCAGGGTATATGCCCAGGAGTGGGATTGCTGGGTCATATGGTAGTTCTATTTTTAGTTTTTTAAGGAGCCTCCATACTGTTCTCCATAGTGCCTGTAACAATTTACTTTCCCACCAACAGTGCAAGAGGGTTCCCTTTTCTCCACACCCTCTCCAGATTTATTGTTTGTAGATATTTTTTTTTTTTTAAAGGATTTTCTTATTTATTTATTTATTTATTTATTTATTATTTTTGTCTGTATTGGGTCTTCGGTTCGTGCGAGGGCTTTCTCCAGTTGCGGCAAGCGGGGGCCACTCTTCACCGCGGTGCGGGGACCGCTCTTCATCGCGGTGCGCGGGCCTTTCTCTATCGCGGCCCCTCCCATTGCGGGGCACAGGCTCCAGACGCGCAGGCTCAGCAACTGTGGCTCACGGGCCCAGCTGCTCCGTGGCATGTGGGATCTTCCCAGACCAGGGCTCGAACCCGTGTCCCCTGCATTAGCAGGCAGATTCTCAACCACTGCGCCACCAGGGAAGCCCTGTTTGTAGATATTTTGATGATGGCCATTCTGACTGGTGTGAGGTGATACCTCACTGTAGTTTTGATTTGCATTTCTCTAATGATTAGTGATATTGAGCATCCTTTCATGTGTTTGTTGGCAATCTGTATATCTTCTTTGGAGAAATGTCTATTTAGGTCTTCTGCCCATTTTTGGATTGAGTTGTTTGTTTTTTTGATATTGAGCTGCATGAGCTGCTTGTAAATTTTGGAGATTAATCCTTTGTCAATTGCTTCGTTTGCAAATATTTTCTCCCAGTCTGAGGGTTGTCTTTTCATCTTGTTTATGGTTTCCTTTGCTGTCCAAAAGCTTTTAAGTTTCATTAGGTCCCATTTGTTTATTTTTGTTTTTATTTCCATTTCTCTAGGAGGTAGGTCAAAAAGGATCTTGCTGTGATATGTGTCAAAGGGTATTCTGCTTATGTTTTCCTCTAAGAGTTTGATAGTGTCTGGCCTTACATTTAGGTCTTTAATCCATTTTGAGTTTATTTTTGTATATGGTGTTAGGGAGTGTTCTAATTTCATTCTTTTACATGTAGCTGTCCAGTTTTCCCAGCACCACTTATTGAAGAGGCTGTCTTTTCTCCATTGTATATTCTTGCCTCGAAAGGACTACTTTTAATGAGCTCTGGCCCAGAATTGCTATATTATTTGTCACAACTGCAAAACTCAGAAAATTGTGACTTCAGCCTCTACTCGCCACTCTTTGTTTCTGTTCTATTTCTCATCCACATAGATATCTATCTTATATCTGAGTCCAGTTGTGGTGTTTGTGTGCGTATGTGTGTGTGTTTAACATTTTATCCATCATTGCTATGTGTTGGAAAGATTTTTGAAGCATAAATTCTCAGCATCATGTTAGCCTGAAAGCCTCCTTCTTTTTTCAAGCTTCTTGAAAAAGCAGTCCATTTTCAGCATCTCTATTCCTTCCTCACAAATTAAGTCCTTCACTTGTAATCAGGTATCTGTTCCCACAACATCAATGAAATTGCTCTTGCCAAAGTCACAGAACACACCCAGTATTTCTCCATATTATCTGTTTAATTGTTGTCAGAAATTTCCCTTGCTTTCCTGCTTATTCTTATAATAAACTCTTCTATATAACCCAAGGGAACTTCTGTTCTTTGCAACCTAAATATCCTAATGAACATAGAACTGTAAAAATTGGTTTTCCTAAGATTTAAAAGAAAGTCCAGTCATGTTTCTCACTTGCCTAAAATGCTTCAGTGACCCCTGTCTCTGAGATAAAAGCTAAAATTGCTCAGCACGACGTCTCATGTTCTGCACACTCCGTCTTCTTTTGCCCTCTATCACATGTTCCTCTAAATCCCATCTCCGATTTTATACCCCAGCATCAAGCACACGTGCCTTCATCTCTTTGCACACAGTGCTGTACCCCTTGCCAGCAATGTCCTTCTCTTTTTGCCTAGTTCTCCTGGCAAACTCCTAATCTAATTCCAACAGCCAGGTAAAGAATCCTAATGTATTCCTTTATGAATACTTTCCCTACATATATTCAACAATATTTAAGAGATACTAATTTATAGTATCAACACATTATCTATGTGTTGAGAATTTAAAGTGGGCAGGAACAGACATGCCCCATGCCCAAATAGTTAAAACTTAACATATTAATGGAGGAGAGAGGGATTAATCAAATGCTCACTGGATAAATGGAAAATTGCATTCATGATAGAACTTCTATCAAAGGTAAAGTTGTGGTCCTATCTGAGCCTGTAATTAGGAAATTTGACGTTGAGGAGGAGATTTCCTTGACATTTCTACAGAATTAAACACTCCTTTCTCTGATATTGTGTTCATGATTCTGTTGTTAAAATTATCAAAATGATTTTAACTTTATTTGTTTATATGTCTGTCTTCACCCCTAAACTGTGAGGTGCTTACTCATTTCTGTATCTCTGTCTTAATCAGATTATCTGGCAGATAGTAGGAATATATTAAATATGAAAAATGAGGAACTATTTTCTGATTGAGTTAAAGTGTAACTTTAGTCATGGATTATAGGGAAATTTATAGAGAAATCACTTTTTATTCCTATTATTTACTTTCTCAAGAACAAGACATTCAGTGTTTAGTTGCTTTGCAGAAAACAGTACCATTCTCTAATAATTATAAGCTTTTTAGCATTCTTTCTTATAGGTCACAGACTATTCTAGCAGTTACTTGCTAGCTTTGAGGTTGGAAAATGAGGGAAAAGCATTCACTAGTCTAATTATGAATTATTTCAAAGGTCAGAGCATAAGAGCACAAACTACACTAGTGCCTTTCAGAGAATGGAAAGGAATGAACATCTATTTGATGAAATAAATATTATAATGAGGAGAGCAAAAATAGCCGAACAACTATATCAAACATTTCTGGAACAAACAAGAATGATGAGGAAATGTGAAATAAGTCTTCTATGATTCTCTGATCCTGTATATTTTAAAATATTGTAACACATAAAACTGATCAGAGAATGGATTCTCCATTGATATTAATTCACTTCTTCACACTGAAATTAAGTACACTGAGCAGAGTCCATACAGAGCCAAGACTGTTCCCATACTGTCTAACTCCCGCACCGCCACTTTTCGAAAACTAGGTTAAAGATAGAAGTTGTACTCTGGGTTTTGACTCATGCTCCCTTCCTAGTGATCGTCTATTGAATGCTTCTTTAGGCAGCTGCTTCACTGGCTGTAAAATCCAGTGCTGGGGCCTGTGGCAACCACAGACAGGTTAACAGTTTGCATGGTCTACATTTACATGTCTGGGTATGTCTGGCCTCAAGATGTCCCAAGAGTTTTCTCTGACGCTTTATTATTCTCTGACTTTGTTTTTACCTGGACACCTTAAGATCTTGATAAACTCCCAAAGAGGTTAATTATTGTTATTTTCTGTTTTGGTTATAGCCATCCTAGTGGGTGTAAAGTAGTATCTCATTGCAGTTTTGATTTGCAAGTTCCTAATGATGGTGAACATATTGTGCTTATTGGTCACTTGTATATCTTCTTTGGAGAAATGTCTATTTAAATCTTTTGCCCATTTTTATATTGGGTTATTTGTCATTTTACTGTTGAGTTGTGAGAATTCTTTATATATTCTGGATATTAGACTCTTATCATATATATTACTTTCAATTATTTTCTCCCATTTTGTGAGTTATCTTTTCACTTTCTTGATAGTGTCTTTTGAGGCACAAAAATGTGTAATTTTGATGAAGACTGATTTATCCATTTTCATTTGGTTGTTGGGTTTTTGGTGTCATGTCTAAGAAACTGCTAATCCAAGGTCACATATTGGACCTTGGCTTTCCACATTAATTTTAGGATCAGCTTGCTCGTTTCTGCAAGAAAAGCAGTTGGAATTTTGATATAGATTTATTGAATTTATAGATCAATTTGGGAAGTACTGCCATCTTAGAAATATAAAGTCTTCAACACGGGCTGTCTTTCCATTTTTTAGATCTTCTTCCATTACTTTCAACAATGTTTTATAGTTTCTATTTCTATAATTCCTCTTTACCTTTGTCCATATGGCCAACTTTGGAACCTGCTGCTGCTTGTTTTGGGAATGTAATAATTATTCATTCATTGGAGTAATCAGTCTTCGGGTCTAGAAGTAGTGTTGGAAGAAGTGCAGGCATTGAGGGGCTGAGCCGAGAAATGGTGAAAGGAAAAGGAAATTTCAGATAAAAACCAACAGATAGGAAAAGGAATACTACTTATGATTGAAATGACTGAAGTAGTTAATGAATAAATAATTCATGACAACATCAACTACATGAAATTAACTTTTTCTTGAACCAACAACTATGTCTTTTACAAAATCACTCTTGAGAATTAAATTCAATGATAATACTGCTATTGCTCAGATAATTTATTGAACCTCTTGTTTCAGAATTGCATTCAAGGAATGCTCTCATGGTGGTGGTATTTTCTGAAGATCATTACTACTTTATTAAAAGAAGTGAATGTAATTATAATATAATAATGTTACTTTCTTAATGGAAGTTGAAGATTACAGTGATAGTATATTGAGATATTAACTTGTGCTTAATTCTAGGGATATTTTTTCCTCCCCAATTCCCAGGGAGTAGATAGGCTTTTTTGCTCTTTCATCTTAGGGGAGCTTTCATCAAGAAGAGACATTTGGTCTATTAGTTTTGGTTCTCAAGTATGCATACCATCTTCTGGGCTGGCTCCGGCCTAACAGTCACAATCAGATACATCTGTTTAACCAGCCATCCACCCTTCTGTGTAGTCTGCCTCTTTGCAAGGTAGATTTGGGGAGGTATAATGAAATGTACAAAGGCTATACTTAGGATCAAAGTAGTAGGGAGAAAAAAAGATTATTATTCTAGATAACCTAGACTAGAAAAAACTATAGATTGAATTGTGTCCCCCAAAATTCATATGTTGGAGTCCTAACCCCAGTACCTCAGAATGTGACCTTATTTGGAAATAGGGCTGTTGCAGATATAATTAATATCAGGTCATACTGGAGTATAGTGGGCCCCTCATTTAATATGACTGGTATCCTTATAAAAAGGGTAAATTTGGACACAGACACTCACATAGTGAGTATAGAAAGAATGCCATGTGAATATGAAGGCAGAGATTAGGGTGATGCATCTACAAACCAAGGAACCACCAGAAGCCAGGGGAGAGGCCTAGAAGAGTCTTTCTCACTGTCCTCAGAAAGAACCAGCCCTGCCAAGACCTTGATCTCAGACTTCAAGCCTCCAAAACTGGGACAATAAATTTCTGTTGTTTAAGCCACCAATTTGTTTGTTATGGCAACCCTAGCAAACTAATACATGATCTTAAACATAAAATTTGTTTTTCTACTTAGACGACCTCTCTTCTTTTTCAAAATTTTATTTTGAACTTGATTGGAACTTGATTGGAATTATATTTTGAACTTGTCATGTATGACATAGCCTTTTACACATTTTCTTAACCATCCAAGTTGAATGATGAATACTATTTTTCCATATTTTAAAATATCAACCTGGATGGCATATATGGGATATGGAATTGCCCTCTCAGTTCATAAGCTCCACCCCCTTCATACACGAAGTGCTTACCAAGCAAATGAAATTCACAAATATACCACCTTGAACTTATTTTACTCATCTGCCTTTATTAGTGGTTTGACCTTGACTTCACCCTGGTTTTGATTCCTTAGAAATGGGAGAAAATTTGGCGTGGCTCCCAATTATATTTGGCCTTTTGCAAGTTGTCTTCCTTAGAACTTCCTTCCTCTCTTCCCTCCCACCCACTCCAGTTAATTCAACAGTGGTTTATTAACTACCATTGCTGCAATCTCTGTACATTTTTTTCAACAACTACTTCTAAGGGATCCATGTTAAGCAGGCACTGTGCTAGGCGCTGGAAATATAGCAGTTCACAAGACACAAAATGGTCCTTGGAAAGAACCCTCGGGCACTGTGTTGAGGTTTACAAAAGAATCACAGTATAACATTTTGTGGCCTAAATTTTTGTGCTATCTTCTTTTTACTGTAAATAATTATAGTGGCTTTAATGATGCACCAATTCAGACATGATTATGTATCTCCTATATACATACCAAGGAGATCACAACATCCTGGATATGTAAAATTATGGAATCAAGGTTTCTTCCAGGCTAATAATCATAATATCCCAGCAACCCAAAGGACCTTCTCTTATTAAAAAAAATTTGTATCCAAGTAATACATGCAGAGAATATAAGAAATCATAGAAAACTAAGTTTTCTTGTTGAAAACTGTCCCTTTTCCTACCCTACTCTAGCCCATGCTCCAGAGGCAACAACTTTCAACTCTTAGAACTTTTTTCCCCCTGCTGCTTCTTCCATATTTATAAATAATATTCCTGATATTTCTTGATATATCCATTTTAGATATAGTTTATTGAGTTCCTGTTGTCATAGTTAAAAATTTCATCCTTCCCAGCACCCCCTTGTCATCACCGCATTCCAACATCCCTTCTCATCAGCCTGCCCTTAGAGTTCTGCAGCACATTTTGGTTAAACAGGCATGCCAACATTGTTATGGTTATGTAAATAATAACCATTGCTATTCTAAGTTTCTTTCTCAGACAACTTTTGGCTTCTCCTGTGATTAATAATTGCCTGTTTGAAAGATACCTCTGTTTAGTGTGTAGACTTTGAATAATCCCCCTGTTTTCAACCTGGTGTCTCCCCCAAAGCCTTGCCTGCCCTGATGCTTGGTGGCCCTACCTCAGAGCCCCTCAAGGTTTCTGCTGAGTGAAATGACTCACTCTGGGGGGGCTTCTCCCATGCAGATACTTAAGTTGTCACGTCCTCTGCTTTACTCAGTCAGTAACGAGACTTATATCTACTTAATAGCATCCATACTTTTTTCTTACATTGGAATTTTAAAAAGATTTGGGAAAGAAAAGAAATTTAATATGCATATTCAGAAGTCCAAAATTCCTCTCTTAATAAATCATTCATTTCTCTCTAGTGGACTCAAGACCAAGAGGCATCTCTGTCCAAGCCACCCCCAGTGTAGTCTCATTCATTCTTATCTCAAGCATGTGATATAATAATTTACAATTTTCTTTCTTCAGCTTCTATCTCTCCCTCTCTTCCAACCTTTTCCATTTTACAAGTGGTTCTTAGATTGAGGGAAAAATGTAAAATGGTATAATCTTCTCAGTGGGTGAAGATTCTTACATATATGAATTGTACGTACTGTAATAGAAAATTAAAGAGTCAATAATCTAAATTCTAATAACTTCCCTCATCTCAGTACATCTATGATAAATGAAATAGTTTCTGAATTGATAAAGCAGCACAAATTATACTAGGGAGAGAAAGACCTTTCAAAGTCCAGAATACTGAGGGATTAACTTATTATCTGAATTCATTCTCACTGATGGCCTGAATTTACATATCAATATATTTGAGTAATTAAATGAGATGCCTACTTTAGTCTGGGTGCTAAAAGACCAGAGAGATGGAGTCTAAATTGGGAATCTTCAGCAAAATTTAAACTTTCTGGGTGGAAGTGGCAGCCTTCTATAGTTGATATTCCCAGACTGCTTTATTTGTAATTTTATTGATTGCTTGGCATGTCACATACCAGGAGTTCTGTAAATAAATTAGCTCTCATACAGCAAAGTAACTTTGTGATGGGTTAGTGCTAGCTCATAATTTCATTATTAATCAAGATGACCAGGATTCTTGCTCAGAGTATTTTGAGACATGTTGGCTTTAGGAGGACAAAGACAGCATCTTTCTTGTTTCTAGAATAGGGCTTGCCACAAAGTGTTCCAAAGATCCTCCAAAGTATGCCACCATTGGCACTTCCTGATTTAGCCCAGGCAGGAGGCAGTCTCTAACGGCTACCCTCTGGATCACTCTGATTCCATTTTCTAGGAGAGCAAGATTCCATCATCTAGAAGTTGTCCTGCCTCATATATATGCAGGGAATAAAAAGATCCATGATATTCCTACAGGCAGCCTATATCATAAATACATCTTACCTGAGAGGAAAAGGATCTGCTTCACGTTAGGTTGTAACACAGGGTGAGGCAGACATAGGATCTTATACGTCTAGTGGACCACACTATCTCCAATGTCTAGCAGAGAGTGGACACTCAACAAATATTTGCTAGTTGGCAACATGTCTTTTCCATCATAGAATTTACAGTCCAGCTGGCAAAGAAACCATGTAATAAGAAATTATAATGAACTACGATAAGTACAGAGGAAAGTGGGGAGTCAGTGAAGAGCTCCCAGAGAAAGTGATGTTGGAGTGAAGGATGAGTGGGGCTCAGCCAACCAGCAGTGGCTGGGTGGGTAATAGAGAGACTGTGGGAGGAGGGGACCATTGCAGCAGGGAATGTTCCAGCAAGAGGGAGTAGCATGAGCCAAGGCTTGGAGAAGGGACAGAATTTAGAAAGAAATTGACTATAACTGGACAATAGAATGAGTGGATGTCTAAAAATAAAGAGGAGGCAATAGGGGAGAGTCATAAAATCTGCATTTAAGAGTTTGGGTTTTATTCTAAATGCCATGGGTAACTATTGAAAGGTTTTAAGCCAGGGAGTGACAGAACCTTGCATGACAGCTGGCATGCTGTTCTCACAGGGATTTGGATTCTTGAACTTCAGTGGAAAGGCTGAAGGGCAAACATCCACTCTTTCCTTGGCCATATTCCAGGGTATATTTTTGAATATTGGCAAACTAAAATTCATAACTCCTACTGAAACTAAAATAACTCCTTGGATCTGATCCTGCCTAGTCTTAATTACTTTCCAAAGTCCGTGTAAAATTGACACCTGGTATTTATTAAGGTGGAATCTATTTCTCATGGCTCCTGGAAGTCAGGCCATATCAAAGAACTTGCTCAAGCCCCAAATATTTCTCTCCAGCTGTCCCTAACGCCTTACAGAATACATTTCCTAATCTTGTGGGGTTTGAGAATTTGTTACAGAAACCCAAGCTGGACTAGATTTAATACTCAAATCAGGATATATCATTTCACTAAGGCAATATCCCAAGTTGATGTTTATTCTTTTCCAAGATCACCAGAACTTTGTGGCAGGCTCTTTTGTTCCACCCATCAGGTTGATGGAGGAGGCCTCTGAAGTCTACTCTGGTAAAACTGAACCTGGTGATTATCGTGACAGTCTTTGTTGCAGTGTCTCCCCACTCTTTCCCATCAAGCGCATATTTATTAGTGCTGGAACAGCATTGCCTGTTGTTCTCCTGACAGTGAAAACCAGCCGTGCATCAGTGCCAGACTGGCTCCTACAGTGTTTCCTCCTAGAGTAGTGCTTGTGACTACTCTGACTTTCTTTGGCTCTCTGTCTCCCCTCTATTTCCCCTGGGCCCTGGTAATAGAGTTCCAGTGATGGAAGAAGCACAGAAAATGCTTGGTAATCAGATGGACCTGGGTTTCAATCTTGATTTTATTATGTACTCAGTAAAATATCTAGGGCATAATATTTATTTTCTCAGCTTCATTGTCCTCACTTGTAAAACAGGGTAACACTATCCAATATACAAGACTGTTTGTAAGGATGAAATGAGGGGATATGAATGAAATGCCTAGCACAATGCCCGGCACATTTAATGCTCAATAAATGGCAGATGCTGCTACAGTCGTGAGAAAAATGTCAACCTTTGGCATCTTATCATTAGAAAACCAAGTCTGAACTTTAAAATTAGCCAGCACTCCAGGCTAGAGGAGTGTATGCAAATCACATGCAGATGTGGCCTTCACCCTGGGGAAAATCCCAAAAGACAGCTACTTCCTGTCATGAAGAAGAAAATGTCACAGAGATTGAGGAAGCAATTGTCTGTGTGAGAGATTTGAGATATTGTGTGTTTTTCTTTAATTGAGGTATAGTTGATGTGATATTTTTTTCCTCTTACTGATTCTTAGTTTCCTCATCTGTAAAATTAATATTTTAGATTAAGCGACTTCCAAATAGTTTTAGTTCCATGTTTCTAAAGTACCAGGGATGTGTTTTAACCACATTACAATTTTACTAAGGGCTAAGGCCTAGAGGGGTGGGATAGGGAGGGTGGGAGGGAGACACAAGAGGGAGGGGATATGGGGATATATGTATACGTATAGCTGATTCACTTTGTTATACAGCAGCAACTAACACAACAACGTAAAGCAATTATACTCCAATAAAGATGTTAAAAAAAAAAACTATGTACAGCTAAGAACACAGTTGTATAGTCTTGTGTGTGTATATGTGGTACCAATAGAGCACATAAAAAGATCCATAAAATTCGAGAATATTTATTTTTGGTTTTTATGTTGTTCAAAAATTTTAGTCATGATCACCACGGGGATTTTAAGAAGAGCTTACTCCTAACTCCACCCATATTGATGATGGCTTGACTTTGCCTCTTTCCTCAACGGTCTCGCAGTCTTGAGGAAACCTGGCATACTTTTTTATGTGAATAAGTAATTCAAGTGGTTGGTGTAATTGGTGTGTGTGTGTGCACTAGAGACAGACCCTTTGACTTCAAAGGTTGGCCCAGATTTTATGAAGAATATTAAAGGCCCTGCCTGTTCCAAATGTATGTCCTACTAATCCAACATGGATTCTTCTTTTAATGCCCCGTATTGTGTGTCTCTTTAAATATTATCAAACCCCATGACTTCAACTACCACCTTAATATTGTAACTGCCCCCCGCCAAATAGTTCTAGCTCTTCAGAGAAAGCTCGAGTCCAAAAGCATGTATTTCAAATGAAACCAGTGTATTCAGCAGACTGCTAATTAGGCAAGGTGATTGATTCCTTTTCATCTGTTCTGAGTGCAATTTGCTTCCTCATTGTTATGAGTGGTTTATCTCATTGGTAATGCGTCTTACTTCAATAGTCACTTTTTGTTTTGGCAGACGGCTTGTAGAAAACTATGGTGGTATGTGAAGTAATGGGGGTTGGCATTAGTATTTTTAGCATGAATTGCAGGTAAGGCTAGATATTGTTAGGGAATGAAACAGTAGTAAAATAAGCAGGATATGCACATAGGAATGCATTTATAATTAGAAAAGTTGGAAAGTACCTGTATTATTATTGCTGGCTGATAATTTTGCCTAACATTTGCTAGTTTAAAAAACACCCTTGGACTTCCCTGGTGGCGCAGTGGTTGAGAATCTGCCTGCCAATGCAGGGGATACGGGTTCGAGCCCTGGTCCGGGAAGATCCCACATGCTGCGGAGCAATTAAGCCCATGCGCCACAACTACTGAGCCTGCGCTCTAGAGCCCACGAGCCACAACTACTGAGCCCGCATGCCACAACTACTGGAGCCTGCAAGCCTAGAGCCCGTGCTCCGTAACAAGAGAAGCCACCGCAATTAGAAGCCCATGCACCACAACAAAGAGTAGCCCCCGCTCACCGCAGCTAGAGAAAGCCCACACGCCGCACCGAAGACCCAATGCAGTCAAAAATAAATAAATAAAGGTATATTAAAAAAATAGAGAAACAATTATTAAAAAAAAACAAAACGCCCTTATATTAGACTCTTGGTTATTCTATCTATGTATTTTTGAGACTGGGCTATATGTACAAACAAGTTTGCCTGTTCTGATCGAATTGCCTGTAAAACATTGGTTTAAAAACCCCTCAAAAAAAAAAAAAACCCTCAAGTCAGTGAATAATTAATTTTACTGTTTTCTTTTTTTTACTAACTTGATATTTCTTTTTACTAAAGAATAAATCAAAATAATTAAACTGGTTTGTGTATGAAAAATCTCTATGTGTGTAGCCTTCATTTTTTTGGAAGTTGAACTCTAACTTCTCTCAAAGTTCAATGTCAGTATTCCTCCCAGGTTTACATGTATTCCTCCTGGGACCCTTGTTCCTTACGGGACCTCTGCTTCTGTTACTAGTAGCTTCAATGGTCAGAAATTTATCTGGGAAATACTGGGAAAGTGGCAGGGAAGAGGAGACTAAAGTTTAGAACAGGAGCTATGAGGAAGGGAATAGATATTGTCAAGCTGGAAAGAGAGGGCATGAGAAGGCCTGGGAGGAGAATTTGAAAGCAGATGGTAGAGTTAGGCAGAGTCACAGATAAGGATGCTATAGTTGGTATTTAAGACTAAAAGCTTGGACCAGAAGAGCCAGAGTACTGGGGATAGATGAAACCGATGATCAAAAACAGGAGATTGTCACTGAGTAAGAAGGATAAGCGAATAAGTGAAAACTAGAGGTCACGATGAGGTCGCAGTTAGAAAAATTACCAGGAGAGCAGCAGCAGACACAGGTCCAAGAAATAAGAGAGCTTTAAAACTAAATTCAGTCAACCCCACAAGTCTATCTCCTGCTGAAGCAGGACCAAAAGCATCCACAGGCCTTGAGGGTTAAGATCAATGCCATCCTCAACAAGTCACCATCCTAACAGATATCAAGAGTAGGAGAGGGGGTAAGTGGTGCAGAGGGTCCTTCTGAGATGCTCAAGTTAAGTCAGTCATTTTAAAGGCATGTGTTGAATTTGTAATTATATTTTCCAAAGAAAAATTTGTCATGGGTGGCTTGATATTATGATATAGAGTCTGACAATAGAAGAAAAATATTTAATATTAGGACTCTCTCAGAATATCCAGGCCAAACAGTTGCTGCGGTTACTCTGACGTGGAAAAAAAGACAAGAAGAGTGATTTTGTGTAGCATTAAGAATTAACTTACAAATAGAAGCCTCAGTCCCCCACAAGAGGGACTAACGTGATTCATGGCTCCAACGACCACATTAAAAAAAAGTAACACATCTTCTATTAGACTAAAACTGAAATGCTTGGATAGGCCACTGTGGTCATAAAAGACAAAGACTTTAATCTGCTAATGCTTTATATTTTATTTTATAGAAAATATCTATCATTGAGTTCTCAAAGGATCATAGAGTACTGAAGAATGATGTATTGATAAAATATAGCATAAGGAATATGGTCAATAATACTGTAATATCAATAAATTTGTATGAAGACAGATAGTTATTTGAATTACTGGGGTGATCATTTCCTAATGTATTTAAATGTTGAATCACTATGTTGTACACCTGAAACTAACATAATATTGTTCATCAACTATACTTCAACAAAAACAAAAAAACCCTGTAAGATTCCACAATTGAAAAAACATAGAAGAGTGATAATAAAGTCATTTTTGATCCTTAAAAAGGTAGATTAGTATGAGGCAAAATAAAACAACGTAACTCTGCTGGAGGAGCAAAGTAACTCCTGAGGCCCCTTTTGAAAAGCAACATTCTATTCGAAGCTCCTTTGAAGTCAGTAAAGCAAGATGACTTTCTGGGGGGTTTGATTTGCAGTCAATAATGTACTGAGAGTCTCTCAAATATAAATACTTGTAGGCAACCCACTGTGATGCAGGGGTGTTTTACTAGCCAAGTCTGGTGTCATTGAACAGTAAGAAACTTTAGAAAAGTGAGCATTATAAGAAATGAAATACAGGACTGTCCATTTTTTTTTTCTTTGTGATCTTAATTATTTGGAGATAACTTCTAAAATCCTATTTGTAAAAATTTCCATTCAAATTAAGTCAGTAATTGTACTTAAAACCCCATCTAGTGACCTGGGCAAGTAGCATATATTTCCCCTCTAAAATGTACTTTAATATATACTTAGGTTGTTTTTATAGAATCTTAAGAAATAATCTGAAAATGGCTTACAAACACAGCCTGCCTTTGTATCTATGAAGACAGTAGTCTGATAAATTTAGCAAAATTTCTGGGTTTAATAGAAGGCCTGCTCGTAATTTTACAGGTTGCTGGAAAATATCTTGAATTTCATCTCATACCCAAATATGAGAGCAACTAGACTTGTGCTAGCCCCTTTTTATGAGGGAGCCTACAAGATGTCTTATGTTTCACCAACACAACCTACATAGACAGCATATGGGCAGAGGGATTCCTATAGCAATGTCTTATGCAGTGCTTCTCAAGGTGAGATTCAAGGGCCATGTGTTTTGGAATCACCGTAGATGCTAGTTAGAAGTGTGGATCCCTGGGTCTCATTCTCAGATAACGATCCCTGGTGAGAAATTATGGGAATCAGAATTCCTAACCAGCTCCCTAAGTGATTCTAATGCACTGTAAATCAGAGAGCTCCTGTTAGTGGCTCTTTTGCTCATTCTTTGGACAAATACAAAGGTGTGTTATTGCTTACCTTGATTATCAGGATCTGGGGGCAAGGAGCAACCTTTACCTGCGAATCCTTCTGGCAATCTGAGCCTGGAACAATTGCAGGCAACCAGCGAAGGCCTACTTCTAGTGTAACCTGAGATGCTCTCTCTCATGGAGTTTTGCAATTTCAAGTGGAAGATTGTTTTGTTGTTTTAAGACTTTACAGTTTTCCACTTTATAGCTTTTCCCATCTGACTGTGAGGAAAAGACTTAATGTGCTTTTTGTTTTTATTTTTTTTATTTCTGTGTTTTCTTTCCCCTTTTATTCAGGACCTCTTTGTAATTTCACTATACATTTGTTCAACTGAGAAATAAGCATACTTAATTTTTACTTTTTTGCTTATGATGATTACTTTTTATATTTTAGTACCCTCTTTTCTCTCCCTTGTTTTCTTTGATACTTTTGAGACTTTTTTTTTTTTTTTTTTTTAGTGTTAAGTAACCTTTCTCTCAGTGCAATATCGTTTAAAAAATCTTCCTTCAGGGTAATTGTGTCTTTTCTCCTTTACATCTGGTTTTCTGGGTACTGATTAGGGAGGGACCCTGGCCTTGTTTCTGCTTCCTTTCAGACTGAAAGATAAGATAATGAGGAGGGACATCACTGTCCCAGATGGGCTCTGGCTCTGGCTTCCGATTTTGTAAATGCTGGATTTTCTCACCCTTTCTTTTCTCACACAAGACCTCACAAAAGCAGAACTTCCATGGTTCTTGTGGCCCTTTCCAGGAAGGAAAAAAAAATCTTTTCTTTCCTAGTTTTCTCTTTCTCCTCTTACTTCTTCTTCTTTTTATTTTTAAACTTATTTTAATGTTGATATGCTCAAAAAGAAAATAATAAATTTTATTGTATTTTTCCAGAATTTTTGATGACTTAAGGAGTTCAGAGAAAAGTAGGAATAGAGGTTAGAAAGGAGTTCTGGGCCACTGGTTTTCAAAACACTTGGTAACACATACCCATAAAAGTAGTTAATAATTTTACAATCTGAACTCTACTCACTACTATGAAAGGCATTTCCTTAGTTTTACACTCTGAACATAATGCTTACATTTACCCTTACTGGGTTTGACAACTACCTTATCAGGGATAAAAGGGGGTAAATATAGATTTAATAAATTAAAATGAACAAAGAATTCTCAAACTTCATTGTATCCAATAGTTTCAAGTTTCTCTCTACTGTTTGTTTGTTTGTTTGTTTGTTTGTTTTACAAGTATAGTTTATAAGTAGATCTGATTTACATCTTTTTTCCCCCCTCGATAATTTAATTCCCTCTAAAAGTTCTGGAACATGAGTGCTTAAGTCTATAGGGCGATAATATTGTTTTTAGAAAGAGATAGCCATGAAGAGTTACGTGGTGTGCCAATAAGATCCGTTTTCTAGAAAATAGATTCAGGTTTGCTTCCCTATGACTGAATGATAAGGGAGGATACAATTTTTGGTAATTCTGGGTTAGGTGATCCAATCTCGTTGTTTTTCTGTTTCCTTTTTATTTAGTACCTTTTCATAATAGTGATAAATTTGCTACTTACTAGTTCGATTGAAGAATCAATATATTTAATTTTTAAATTTTTTGCCTACAATGTTTGTTGCTTTTAGTTTAGTACCCCCTCCGATACACACACACACACACCCCATTCTGGAATTTGGATTACATTAAGGTTCAGATATTCATTTCTTTCATCCAGTTCTATCATTTTTTTGGACACCTCCAACTAGCAATGGGCAAGTCAAATATTTAAAAAATGCAGCCATTAACGTAAGACAAAAAAACCTTTTACTTGTTTTTTCCCGACTTTGGATTTCCTAATGAATATAACAGACAGTAGGAATGCTTTAGGGGAATACATGCTAAACGTTATAATATCCCTATCACATTATTTCTGTTCCCTTGGTATTTGGCAGGCATTACCATGCCCTTGACTCCTCTTAGCTTTTGCCCTTTTGGCAGGAAATTTCTTTGGTTTATTCTTTTTTTATATATATAAATTTATTTATTTATGTGTGTGTTTTATTTTTGGCTGTGTTGGGTCTTCGTTGCTGTGTGTGGGCTTCCTCTAGTTGCAGCGACCAGGGGCTACTCTTTGTTGTGGTGCGCGGGCTTCTCATTGTCGTGGCTTCTCTTGTTGCAGAGCACGGGCTCTAGGAGCGCAGGCTTCAGTAGTTGTGGCACCTGGGCTCTAGAGTGCAAGCTCAGTAATTGTGGTGCACGGGCTTAGTTGCTCCATGGCATGTGGGATCTTCCCGGGCCAGGGATCGAACCTGTGTCCCTTGCATTGGCAGGAGGATTCTAAACCACTGCGCCACCAGGGAAGCCCCTGGTTTATTCTTTTAATCTTAATTCTACCTGACTGGACCTCAACACATCTTAATGGAAACATTCTTTAGAGAAGAAAAAAGGCAGCTTAGCTAGAGGCTGGTTGAGGTTTCATTGAAACACCGCTTATTAAATCTTTATGGTTAAGAAGAGGCCAGAGTGGTCTTAGTACACACAGAACTACCATATATTGCCATTTTGTTTTTCTCACAAATCCAAATAAATTGCCATTGCCATTAGTAGATATTTGGCAAGACTAAATTAGGCAACATATTCCGTAGCGTATTTCAGAAACATTGTCACAATAGTTAAACTGCATCGAGTTAACTCATAAAAGTGTATTCTATAATATTTGTCTCAGCAATCTTTTTAAAATGTTTCATGTCAAAAGCCTTCTACAAGTAAGTATCTACAGACTTAAAAATTCACAGTGCACAATGCTTGAATAGTGGATACTGGATGTTATAGGTTACCTGGAATGCTGAATAAATGCTAAACACAATGTTTTACGATCAAATACGGAAGTGACAGAATGGAATAGCTATACTACATTTTAACCAACCTGAAATTTATACTCGGCACGCATTTTAAAAAGCTTAGTTTCTGATTGAACAGTTTTCTTGTTTGAACAATTATTCCAGAAATCTGCCTTATTTATATTAAATCCAGTCTTAATTTATTTAGTAGCTACCTCATTACGGAAGCATTTGGAATTATATAAGTGCTGATAAATTTCAAATTATGTAATTTAAGGAGAAACTACAACTGAATGTACTTTAAACAGAAATGGGCTCTTCTTGCATTCATGGGCAATTTACAAGAAGCAGGAAATACTACACAATTATCTGCTTGCCTGGGTTTCATCATGTGGTAAATGCAAGGTGAGTAACAGCTGTCACAGATAAACACGATTAGTACTAAACGATTAGCGCCAGGTATCAAAGGGCACATGCACAGAGTCACTACCAGGTGAGTCAGGGAAATTGTAAATTAACGTATTAGCTTGATGCACATGAAATTGCCATTTTTGGGTCAGAAGCAGTGGAGTATTGGCTCTTTCATGTGATCAACCTTAGATCTTTCAGAACGAAAAAGGACCTTGGATGTACTTTAATCCAAGTTTTCTTAACCTGGGGTTGATATGGACTGACCTCAAGGAGACAAGTAGCCCTAATCCATTTATTAATTCAACTGAGAGCGTGGGGAAGCGTATGATGTGCCAGGTACTACCATGGTAACTGGGGTTATGCGTGTGAGAAAGACTAAGTCCCTTGCCCTCATGGATGTTACATTTCAGTGGGAAAGCCTAGCAACTAATACATAATACATGATGTCACTGCTGAATTGAATGCAGACATGTATGTCCTATGTTCATGTATGCATTTTTCTGGAGGGAGAGTTCATTGAATTCATGAGAGTGGTTTATGATCACCAAGGGATTGAGAATCAGAAACCTATTACACCCTGCTCATTTGATAGATGGAAGACCCAGAGCACAGGCGCGGAATGATTTGCTCATTGCCATGTGGTTCATTAATGGCTGACTTAGAATCAGCCCCCAGGTGTCCTGTTTCACTATCAGTCACTATTGCACACTGTAGGGGAGGTGATCTATGATTTTTCATCCCTTTTCTGTATTTATTTTCATTTTCACAGCACCTGCATACCATTTTGACTCAACAAATTCATGCCAAGAGTTGAGAATCTGGTCACAGAGACCTCAACCCTGACTTGAGCATTGTAATGTTTTAGCTTTGTGACTTCAGGAAATTGCAGAAACCCTCATGGCCCCAGTTGCTACATTTGTAGAGTGATGTAAGTCATAACTGACAAATTAGTGTGAGGATTAAATGAGATCATTTACACACACACACACACACACACACACAGGTGTGCCCCCCACATTACTTGGTATAATGCCTTTCACCGGATAAGCACATCAGTTATTGTTATTATTACTCTGTTTAAAATTTTATTAAGCCTGTTCTTTGGTGCCATGTCCCCAGGCTCTAAAAATTCACTCCTCCTGTCTTCACCAGACTCTGATTCGAATGGCATGATTGGACTTTTACTAAATTCAGTAAAATGCAGAGGCAGTAGTGACCAACTACTGCTACAGACTACAGAGTATGTACTCTGGGGCTTGGCTGCCTGAGTTCAAATCCTGGCTCCACCACTTACTTTGTATGTAGCCTTGGGCCAGTTACACAGATTTTTCTGGGCCTTTGTTTCCTCATACCTAGAATGGTGATGATAAACTAGCTACCTCACAGAGTTGTTATGAGGATTAAATGAGCTAATACATGTTACAACAGTCCTGTGAGGTGGACATTATTAGGTTTGTTTTAAATAATCAGACACTTTTAACAGATTTGTCTAAAGTCACACTGCTATGTGTGGCAGGGTCATTATCTGAACTCAGAGTCAGTACTTCAGTGTTTCTCAATGTCATTAGAATAAAATAGGTAGATGGGGGAGGGCCTGGTGTGCCCTGTCTCTGCAACATGGTCTTTACAAGTCTTTGTCCTCCTTCAGAGGAGAAAGAGGAGCTGCCCAGAGTGCTCTCTCTTCATTGGCGTTTGGCCAACTCTCTGTGACAGGACAAACACCCTGAGGGCTTAAATATGGAAATCTCGTGGTCTCTTTTGTCATCCTGTTTGAGACTGCTTCAAATACCAGGGTTCCACCAGGTTATAAACTGCTCGAGAGCATTTTATGTGTCTTCCTTACTCCTAGCAGTACTATACACAATACTGGGCACATAGTAGATTCTCAGGAAATTTTATGTCTGTTTCAGATGAGTTTTCTCATTCCTTCTTCCTTGTGCTTTTATGTGTTGTCTGAGGTTTATATGATAAATGTGGTATTTTTTTAGTAAAAAAATTAAGCTATTTTCCCTGTAAAAAAGCAACATGTGGATTGATTGGTTGATGACTTGCCATATCTACCCCTTTGAAATCTATCCTTTCTCTTGAGTAGGCCAGGGGATGTGGCTGTCCCTGCCCAAAGGGATCCTGATTGATCTTCTCTGGTGGCAACAGGGCTCTGCCCCCTCCTTCCTGCGGGATAAAGGAGAGGCTTGGAAGAGTGGTTGGATTGGAAGGCCCTGGGGGCCAGCTCTTTTTCCCACAGTCCTTTCCTCAGTCTCTGACTCAGAGTGAAGCTGGCTCTGTTTTCTGGTCTCCTCTTTCCTCTCCATACCTCGTGTGCTAGAGTTGTTTTCCAAACAAAGAACAGGCCATGTAAAGTCTGTGACCCAAGCTTTATTGATATGGAAGACAGATGAGTGAAAAGGAAACCAGACCTCTTCCAGCATTCTGTGAACAAAACATATTTTAGAGGAAGCTAGTTCTTTTATGATGAAAGGTAGACAGTGAGGGAGGGGCTAAATTCCTAGTGTGATGTCTGTCTTCTTACTCCCGTCCGTTGAATTATTTTGTGTGTGGAAGTGTGTATGTGTGTTTGTGTGAGCAAGAGATTTATCATTTTCTTTTTTATTGTTACAACTAGAGAAAGGTTTGAAATTTTTGCCTATTTCATTTTCACAAAATTAAACCTGAAGTAAAATATACATTTTATAAATAGTGTTAATTGATGTTGCTGATAGTGCCGGGCAAAACTTGGGTAGCATTTTCCATAAAATAAGGATGATTGATTTGGCAAAGATGGAAAATATCGGATGAGAAACATTTAGCCTCTTTTCAGGATCAGGGTGCCCTGTAAGGCTCTGAGGTGGTGCATTGGGGAAGGTATCAAAGGGTGAGAAACAGCACAAGTGAGTAGGCAGCAAAAAGGTTGATGGCAAAGAAATCTCCAAGGACTGCAAAATATACACTCAAACATAAACTTGAATGTAATTTATCTATATAGTTGAAGAAAATGGATAGGTATATTTTCTATTACATAGGTCTTTTTGTATTTCAAAGAAGAGACACTTTCAAATCTTCTTAGGACTATTCACCTGAAGTGTCCATTGAAGTATCCCTAAGTGGCAGAGGAGTAAGATGGATATCTTCAATCTGTAGGGAAGTTGGGTTTGGGAGCATATTCTCAAGCAGTGTATAGGAAATTTAAAAATTATTTTGTGTCTCCTGTTTTATTTTTTAAAATCATATAAACTTAAAAAAATCTTAAAATAGATGTTCTAGGAGATGTATCAGACTTACTATTTGGCTTGAACCACCTTTGTCAATGTGTACCTATATGCATTTCTGTTTATTTCTGTTTAAGAAACATGGCCTTAGATGAGGGAGAGCTTTTTTTTTTTTTTTTTTAAGGGTAAACAGGGGCAAAAGGGTAACAAGAAATTATTTGTGGTTTCTAGATTCACCCCAGGTGTCTAGGTTTGTAGGCCCAAGTCATTTGACGTGGAAATCTTTTGTAGAACAAATATGTTTTAGTCACTCTGTTCAGGAGGAGCCATGTGCATTATACATATTTTATGGAGATTTTATGTACTGAATATCTACGTACAAGTATTTAACAAATAATATTTGCATAATTTTGTACAATATCTGACAAATAATTAGAACTTACAAAAATACTAAACATGCTTGAATTATCCTCTGAGTTAATCTGAATTATCATAAGCTGAACTGCTATGTCAAAGAATGAAATAAGAGTGGTAGGTTTTGTCATTTGAAGGGACCAGTATTGCCATAAGAGCAGACTCTAAGACCAGGGAAAGAGAAACCAGAAAGTATCTCGTCACATTAGGATCTTCATCACATTAAGGAGGCATGAAGAAGGCCTGGAAAGAAGTAAAAGGCACATCCTGGAGAAAACCCACACCAATTTAAGGGGCCAAGTTTTATGTGCCCATGTTTGACTTAAAGACATATATTAAAAATACAATCCATACCAGGAAAGTCATGGAATTATCCATTTGAGAGCTAGAATGGACTTCAAGCAACCATGATGTTCCATCAACATTCACATCATCTCCATATTACAGTTGGACAACTGAGGTGAAGACAGTTGCCCAAGTTCATGTGGTTCACAGTGGTAAAACAGAGATCATCACCCAGGTTTCCTGTGGCTAGTGCAGAGTTCTTTCAGCTTACACTCTTTCGCTTTCCCATGAGTCAAACAGTGTGGTTGGTGTCTTCTGGGTGGTGATTTAAGCAGTTTGTTTTTAAAAAATAGACAACTTTAAAAGTAAGTGATGTAAGCGCTTTAGGTGATGGAGATAACATGGTTACAACCAGCATGCTTAGGAACGCTTTCTTAAGTATCTCAGGCTTCAATATGGAGAGGCCAGTGTCTTCAGTGAATGAATCATTCAAGTCCTAATTTAGTGAAAACACTACAGTCCTAGGGAATATTTTTATATGGAATTCCCTTTAGCAGTCTAATTTTAAACAGCTGGGACTCATTTGTTAAGCTGTAGTCTATTCTACTTTTTGAAAAGACTGATGTGTTTTTTTTCCCGTACACAATTGGAACTTTCCAGAAAGTCTGAACACATTGCCCTACTTGAACTGATACGATAACAGCTGCCTGGGGACCCTGCTGGGCAGCTTGGGCCTTTTGTCCTCCACCTGTGTCCAGCTCTTAGAGTTATGCTGTGATAAGTACTGATTCAAGGCTGAGGGACTGGCTGCCTTCCAGGATCCCATTGTTTATGCCCTTTCTTGTATTGAATGTTCTGTTTCTGTAATTACTGATGTTGCTGAATCTGATCAAGAACCCAGGTGTGCCACCTCTTGCAGATCCATGGCATCTAGAAGGTTCAGGAATCCATAGTCTACCGGGAAAAGAGGAGTAAAGGAAGAAGGAAGGAAATATTAATTGCCTTGACTCAAAAATATGGTGAGAGAACTTTGCAACATACAGAAGGTTAAAAGATTGCAGCAGCTTCTTGACAGTTTGATTGTGGTTTGTTTTACATAATGCTGTTTGCTGTATGAAGACAGATCCTTATCTAGCAGAGATGATAAGCAGAACAAGGCCCACCCTGACTTCCCACCTTGCTCTTATCAAGCTGCATCTGACAAATGAATCAACAGGAAATTTTGCTGGAAGAAGTTGATGGTTGGGGGTTACACAGCAAGCAGCGAGTGGTTTATAAATATCATGAGACCAAGCACTGACCTTGCCCCCACTGCAGTGTGTTGAGGTACAGGTTAAAAATAAGACGAGTATATGTCAAAAGCAAACCACTGGCTTTGGAGAAGTGTTTTGTTCTCTGGGAAGCGTCCCTTGTCTGATGTGGTACACGATGTTCCAGCTCATACTGTCCAGATGTATAGCTAAACCTTTCTACAGAGAGAGGGAATGATGGAGTACAATGTAGCTACAGTGTAGTTTAATACAAGCAAGTTATCACTAATAAATTTCTAGGCTCAGTTAAAGTACAACTGAATCCTTGTCAGGTGCTCTCTGCTGTTCTAGTTTACTTTAGAACCCTGACTTTCAGGGCTTAGATTTATCTGGATAGATCCACCAGTACTGAATCATTCATTCCTCAGTTCAACAAATCTTCATTGAATGCTGTGCACTGTGCTGGGCACTCAGGACCCTGAGAATCTGATAGTTGTAACTCCTGATGACATGGATCTTGTAGAGAATCTATTGCTTTTAACCTTCATCTACTATCTAAAGCGGCCTTTCTCAAGCAGTTCCATAAGAGAATTAAGCTGTACAGAAAATGATTTGAGTGACTCTTTTCTCAACTCTTCTAAGGACGGAAGTAGTTGGTACCATTCCAGATGCATTGGAGATAAATTAATTCATCACCTACAATGCATGCCTTAAGCCATTATAGCTAAATGGACCTGGTTGATGAGTGTTTCTCAAAAGGAATAGGTCCTAGCTTCCTAAAGCCCCCGCTCCAACCTTGGTCAAAACTAGTACGAGGAGACATTAATAGGGATTAGGAGATTCGTAACACCCTCCCTCCCCCACACACAACTGGCCTGGAGGAGAGAAAGGACAAATAAAACTCAGTAGATTCTCTTAAGAAAAATAACCCCTCGCGTTGAACGAGTTGGCTGAATATTTTATGGGTGAAGATGCGGTTCAGAGATGATTGTAAGATACATTGACTTTGTCTGGGAAGGATGTGAAGCAGCTGAGAGTCTCTGGGGGCTAAAGAAACGTGAGGACCAGACATTTAACAGAAACTGCTGTGAATGTACAGTGCACTAGCATCTCTTTAAATGTTTTTGAGAGATAAAAATAAAGATTGGAATTCCCATTTTCCCCATGCATTTTAAAGAAAACACCTCTCTCGGCCTGGACCACGTGGATTTGGGTTTGAATAGGGTTACACTCCTGTGAGCTTAGGTGCACCAGCTGATCCGTTTGCTGGGGAGCCTGTGGTCTGATTCTTGTGTACTAGCTTTTATTCTAACAGGTTCCCTATCTCTTGTATTTCAGACCCTCTATCCCGGATCACCTGTTTATCTCTCCTTCTTGTCCCCTCATGTATGTCAGGATTCTCCAGAAAAACAGAACCAATAGGAGACATATATACACACATTGTGTGTGTGTATATATATATATATATATATATATATATATAAATTTACATATACATATACAACTACAATATGCATGTATATATATTTATACAAGCAGTTCTATTTGTATATATGGATATATGGATACAGATGCAGATGTACAGATTTGTTGTAAGGAATTGGTGGTTCACACCATGAGGGAGGTGTGACCCAGGAGAGCCAATGGTATTGTTCCAGTCCCAGTACGAAGGCCTGAGAGGCAGGAGAGCCGATGGTGTAATTTCCAGTCCAAGTCTGAGTCCGAGGGCAGGAGAAGACTGATGTCTCAGCTGAAAGACAGTGAGGTAGAGAGAGAGCGAATTCTTCCTTACTCCTTTTTTGTTGTATTTAGGTCCAAAAAGGATAAGATGGGGCCCACCCACCTCGGGGAGGACAACCTCTTTACTCAGTCTACCAATTCAGATGCTAACCTCACCCAGAAACACCTTCACCTAGAATAATGTTTAACCAAATATTTGGGCACAGTGTGGACAGATGGACAAATAAAATTAACCGTCACACTCAGCTAGTTCTTTAAATGGCTGTTGCCTACGCTTGTACTCTTTTCTTTAGCCTTTGCATTCCATTTCCTTCTGATAAGCCACCCCTCTTCCCCAAACATATGTGTACATAAGACAGACACGTTGCTTACACTTCTACCCTGAATAAGCACTAACTTTAAAGCTTTCTACTTATCCTTTTGCAGTATTTGAGTACTCATATTATGCAGGTTGATGATAAGCTCCACTGACTTACATTAAAGTTTAAAAGTGTTCCAGGCTGTATATTTATATTGTTACACAGACTCCACCTTTATTCTATTCCTTTTCTTCTCATGCCTACAGATTATATTACCAGACTCTTTCCTCCTAGTTTAATGCTTCGATTGACAGTGATTTTACTTAGGGACAAGAGACTGCCCCACACAGAAGAAACATGTGTCTGTAAGGACTGATATTGAATAGGATTGAAATGCTTGGCGTTTTCAGTCAGCTATATCTTGTCTCCATCAGTGTGCTGTTGTGTCTGGGACCCTCAGAATCCTGACTCATTCCATGAATGGAAGAGAAAATATTTCAATTCTGTGTTTTACTTTTCTATCTTAAGTGAAAAAGGAGTAATAGTTTAATGTTCTTTACATTTATCTCTGGATTTCAACCAGTTCATCTCCCAAAACTTAATGGATCTGTTTGCAAGAGAAGATGTTGGAAAAGAAGAAACATTGATCATTTCTAAATATGTTCTCAAATACTAATTAATTGTCCAGTGGGTCCAGGGCCTTGTCATTGAGAGCAAAAAATGTTAGTTGGAGGACTGGAGAGTTGCTATTGAGTATCCAGAAGGGTTAAGGTTACTACTCTTTATGAAAAAACATCTTGCTTTGTTCTTATATCTCATGAAGAGAAATAAAACAAGGTCAACAATTTATTGGAAGTAGTCACCATATTATTATCAAAAGAGCCCTGTTCAACTAAGCATCAAATGTAACATGCTTCCACATATTAGCCACAGGACTTTTATCAGAGAAAATGCTTTAAAAAGATGAATCTCTAACATCTCAGATACTTTGATTCCTGTGTTAGATTAAGACACATTTTTGTCCAGAATAAGTGAAAGTAATACTACCAATGTATGCTCAAGACATTTTGGTGTGTGTGTATTTTAATTGAACGTCAGAATAAACATATTCATTAGGAAATTAAGCACTTTAACTGAAGATTATTAGATCGACTTATTTGTGAGTAGATCCTTTAACTTTGCCAATTTCAATCAAATTTCCATCATTTAAAAGGGGATGATTTAGGGTTATTTGCTGCATGCAGATGTCCTCATCTGCTTGCTGCTTCTCTCCCGATAATACCTCATCACCGATACATAGGCTCCTCCACTGCACTTTTTCTCAACTAGGAGTGATCAGCAGTATGTTGAACATACATCTGTCTGACCACTGATAAAATTGTACTATGAGGAGCCTCCTGTTGTATGCACGATCACAAAATTCCAGATTTCAGATTCAATTTAGAGAAATCATAAAATGAAGAGGGCTTTGTATTGACTTGCCTGGGTATCAGAAAAACTGCATTTAGTACTTTTCTTATGCTAACCAGGATGACTGTTGAAAGGCAGTTTCCTCTGAACAGAAGTGTAGTGGGGAGTGGAGTCAGAATCAGTAGTGCGGAATAGAAACATGAGGTTTTCAAAGGAACTTAATATATTACTTAAAAACTCAAACCAGCATGAGAATAAAATCAAGACACACAAAATTTACCCTCTCGGAGAGCAACAGTTGTTAAAGTAATAAATTGCAAATACTACTCGATTGTGATGCACTCCTCCCTAGTAGAAAAGGCACCCACCCTTGACTTAAAACAATGTGACATCTATTCTCATAGTTTTCAACACTGTGTACCATGTATACAGTGAAACAAAGCTGATTATTTTTAAATACTCTTTTGGTATGAATTCCTTTGACTTTTTGAAGTACAGATTTTACTTTGAAGTTGACAGTGTTCAAAGCATGAGTTACAAAGCACAGAGAAGGCTATTGCATAGCATCCATGAGAAGACATTATTTCCTAACTTATCAGTTGCCATGTTTTTAGCTTTACCTGCGGTCAATTTAGCAATGCCTGAGAACCTTCTCAATAAGAGATGTGAATATACTAATATAAAATAGAGCAATATATGTTTTCAGATGTAAGACAAGTATGTATTGAATATACATATTCATTTACATATATATGAATATACATACACATATTTTTTTCCTTTATTTAGTAACACTTTCTTGCAATTACATGTGGCAATGGAGGGAGCTTGGGCTGGGATTTGAAGGATCTTGGTTATAGTTCAGACTCTATTACCTATTAGCTATGTGACCTTGGGTAATTTTCTTAACACCTCCAGGGCTCAAATGCACCCTTTCTAAAATAAGGGGGTTGACAGAGGTTCTTAATCTCTCTTTTGGTTATGAGCTCCTATATAAGACTGATAAAATCTATAGATACTCTCCTTAGAAAAATTCATGAATGCATATTGGCACTAAATTTTGTACGCCTTTGAAGAAGGTCATTGACTTCCTGAAGTACATAGATGGATTTAAGCATAAGAATAGCTAGACAGAACAAGTATTGAACTTTATATTTCTGTACGATAGGATTCCTCAAATCACCTTTTGATCATGAGTGCTTATTAATAATTAGAACATATTAATGAGTTCTTTGTCTGTTCCTGACACCAAACCTGTGGCTTGGGCTTCTTAAGAAGGATGTTGCAGCTGGAGCTTAGTGCACAGCCTGCTAAGAGAAAATCACGTGTGAGTCCACACATCTCTGGAGCATCTGAAGAAAACAGAGCACTGACCCAAGTTTACAAAGAAGCCAGAAAATCTGACCTGATAGCAACTCACACAGAACAGACTTGGGGATTTTACTTGACCACAACCTCACTTTGAGTCAACAGTGTGGCATAGTTTCCAAAATTGTCTGTACCAGCCCCTGTAGCCTTTAGAGAACTTGAATTTTCAAATCCTGGATGGTCAAATTCCAGGGCCCAGGACATGATATATTTACAATTTAGAGGCATGTCATGGGGATCATAATTCAATGGGTCATTGTTGGAGTGAAAAAAAATTTAAAGGAGCGGGGCAGGATGAAGAAGGATCTGGAAACTTTGCCATATGAGGAATGGTCACAAAGACAAGGAGTATTTCATCACTGTGTCATCAGGGAAGAGAAACCTAGGTTTCTGGACATGGAAAGTGGAGCCATCTTACTCTGGGTAACTCTGGAGGTTGGAACTAATCCACTGGCTAGATTTAATTCAGCATGAGGAAGGGCTTTCTAACAACAGTGTGCAAATATGAGATGCACTTTTTTGTAAAGCAGTAGAAGGCAAGAGATGAAGAAGAGGCTGCATGACCACCTTGCCAGGGAGATTTTGGAAGGGATCCAGTTTGGGGGTGGGAGTGAGAACAGTGGTTGGTGAGAGAGAGGACTTGATGAAATCTAAAGGAAGTTTCTTTTGTCCCTGAGACTCTATAACTCTAGATTTTTGGGGTGGGAGAGGTGACTTAGGAGAAATGGTTACTAGAAAGAGAGTATAGTATTTTCTGAAGTTATAAAGACAACATGAAAGAGGCCTCCTGCTTGGTCACTAATCCCAGAATGTAAGTGTCAGTCTGGCAGTTGTCACTCACTGTGAAAACTGACAGATTCCCTAGTAAAATATTTGCCCTACAGAATGAAAGGAGCTATCGTAAATATAGCCTGACCAGACACAGGCTGCGTTAAGTGGAAATAAGCAGAAATAAGTAGCAATATTGTCATACACACAATGCATATTTCATTTAATCTTCACTACAACCCTACAGCGGAGGCACTGATGACATCGTCATCCTCATTTCACAGAAGGAAAATACAGGTATGGATAAGGTAATATGGCAAGTAGTAGTAGAGCTGGAACTTGAACTCAATAGTCTGAGTCTATAGGCCATGCAGTTAATTACACTAGGCCACTACCTCCAGCAAATTTGTTCTTGAAAGAGGTCCACAGTGTTATTTAGTCTTTTCCAGGTTCATGGGACATATGTTATATGTCCACAATGATGTTCAGTAAAGATTACTTATAAGTCATTGAGCAATACTGATAGAGCACTCTTAATAGGCCAGGCATTAGTCTAGGGTTGGGGATATAGCAATGAGCAAAATAGACACAGATATGCCACTTACATGCCAGTGGAGAGAAACAGTTAATATACAAGAAGGACATTTTATAGTCAGTTAGAAATCAGTAAATACTATAAACATAGTAGGAAAGGGGGTAGGAAATGCTGAGGAAGCAGCTTGAAATTGGGAGGTAGGAGAAGTCCCATTGAAAGGCAATATTTGAGAGGTGGGGAGGGGGTTCCTCCTTTGATCCAGGTGAAGTTGAATTTTCCATCAGCTCTGCATGGAGATTCCTGGGAATCTTGGAGAAACACCAAAGAGCAGTACAATTTGCTACTTTAACCCCATAGCCCCCATAGCTTAAATGGGCATGGAAGTAACGGGTTAAGTAGAATGTGAAAATAAAAATAAGTGCAGCGTGCAGTCCTGGAATTGTTCATCTGTCCTAAAGGCCAAAGCCCTTGGCTGCTGCGTGCTTCCAGCTGGACTAAGTGTGGGAAGAATAGGCCACCTGCTTCTGGCCAGTGTGGCAGGAGGAAGTGGACATTTCAGGCCAGTCAGTGGCTCCTGAGGAAATGCCAGGCATCTCTCCAACAAATAGCATATGCATTCTTGTGAGGTGTGTAGTGAACCTTGCCAGCAAGGAAGATCTGACAGGATATCCGGTGTTTTGCTAACTACCTCCATCAGTTATCTTCTCCTGAGAGGTTTCCCCCGCAAAACTCTAAAGCTTTGAAGAGTCCAGTGCTTTTTTCTTCCCTTTCTTTACATATATGTGACTTTAGGCCAGAAAATTTCCCACCCTTAGCTTTACTCTCCCTCCTTGCTGCTGAAGAAAAGGCATAGGAACCATGGGACAGTAAGATCTATTGCCTAGATTGACGAACTCTGAGCAATGTGAGGGCAAAAATTATGGCTTATTCATATTTTTGTCCAACCCAGAAGCTATCCCCATAACCATGTCTTGAATCTTGTAGGTGGGCAATAAATATCTGTTACAAGTTGAGTGCATGTGATTCTTCCACATGGCTATTTTAGGAATAATGGACACACAAAGATATCAAACCTCTTAGCCCAAACAAACATAAAGTTCAACAACTACAACTTTTATTTTAAAATAAACAAGCAAATCTAAATGCTAGATTATCTTTCATGTAATTCGAGAGTAGAATAAAAATAACCAAATAGCAAGAATTAAAGTTCACTTCTTGGTGTCTTTGATTCTTAGTATTCGTTTTCTCTTCTGAACAAAAATTTTCTTTACAGAATGTGCAAGAAGAGTAGTAGAAAATGATGGTTAGGGAGGAAATTAACAGAGTTAACCAAAACCACATACTATGGGCTTTTTTTTTTTTTTTAAAGGATTTTCTTATTTATTTATTTATTTATTTATTTATTTATTTTTGGCTGTGTTGGGTCTTCAGTTCGTGCGAGGGCTTTCTCCAGTTGCGGCAAGCGGGGGCCACTCTTCATCGCGGTGCGGGGACCGCTCTTCATCGCGGTGCGCGGGCCTTTCTCTATCGCGGCCCCTCCCGTCGCGGGGCACAGGCTCCAGACGCGCAGGCTCAGCAATTGTGGCTCACGGGCCCAGCTGCTCCGCGGCATGTGAGATCTTCCCAGACCAGGGCTCAAACCCGTGTCCCCTGCATTAGCAGGCAGATTCTCAACCACTGCGCCACCAGGGAAGCCCCACTATGGGCTTTTTTAATAAGTGATTTTGCTCAGCTATCTTAGTAAGCCATTTGCCTTCATATTTTGCAGTTTTTCTTTTCTTAATGTGCAAAAGCAGATAAATGTTGGGAAGAAAAAGTCTCCCTTAGGTTTTGCTTTTTAAAATGGGAATATGAGAATGTAAAGTAAAGTTAAAGAGCAGAGAATCGTCATTTTGTCTGCCCTGTTTCCTCTGAAACTTCCCGTTTTTGTTTTTCCATGCACTGAATGAAGACGTAAGTCTGACACTCCAGAGAAGAATGTTACTTTCATTAGAGTGACACGGAAATGTCCAGTTAACAATTCTCTGGGCGAATTTGGCATTTTAAGAAGAGACTGGCAGTAGTTCATCTATGTCTGTGTCAAAAATGTCCATGTTTTGAGAAAAAGTGACTTTTCTTAAATGTCATGTTTCTTTTTGCCTTTGAAAGACTAAATATCTTCACCATTACTGCTAATAAAATTAGTTTGTGACATTTCCCCCCTTTCTTATATAAATAGCTATTCTCATCCACTCTTGACCAGTCCTGAGTGCCTTTTCCATGTCTGATATATTTCCAGCTTTAGGCTTCATGTAGGAATATAGTAGATAAAGATAGCTTTACTTGATTCACTGCAAAATAAGTTTCTGATGGAAAAAGCTAAAAGAAAGAAGCCCACACTGTTAGTTACCATTCAGTACTGCCTCTTCCATTGTTTTCCATGGGAAATTTATCAGTCAGGAAAACAGAAGCCACTCTATGTTTTTCAGACATTAAAGAACCCGAGACAGAAGTTAGGTGCTTATAAGACTTTTGGAAAGGCAGGAGGAAAGCTTACCACTAGATCTCAGGTTTGCTGCTTTGGGGAAGTCAGGAAATTGAATGGCTGACAAATGATCACAGCTGCTTCCAGCACTAAGAAAGGTGCTTTTCAGGTAAATATGCAGAGGCTGCTATAACTTCATGTCTACTGAAGTCTGGGAGTCTTCTACCTTAGCCTTCAGAGGACCAAAAATAAGGCTTTTGCCTCTTTTTTTTTTCCCTTCTAAATTTCACCTGAGTGACTCATGTCTAGAGTGGAAACTGCTGGCAGGGATTCTGGGAAATAGTTCCCAGGTTTTCCAGCCTTCTGATTCAGTTGAGGGCACCCGGGAGGAGAAAATGATGCTGAGTTACTAGCAGATAATCTGCCAGTGGGAAAAACAGAGGTTGCTGGAAGTTAGGGAATAACTAGATAGTTCAAGACAAAATTCTAGACAGGACCAATAAACCAATGGTCTGCACACACTCTAAAAACAAAATGTTAATTATCATAAGCTCCATAGTTTCAGAAACAACCAAGTCATGCTAAATAAATGTCACTTCCTTTATTTGATAGGGCACTAGGACAGGTAAAGATGAGGAAGGCATTACCACTGTATCTCTTGATTTGGAGGAAGGATTTTAAAAATACATCATGCCATCCTTGTGCACAAGTGTGAACTGCTTGGTATTATTGTTAGGGAATTCATAACTGGTTAAACAACCCCCCTTATAAAAAAGTCATTTGTGGGTTAATGTCAACCCGTCCAGAGAAAGTTCTCTAGTAATGAGCCACAAGTCTCAGAATTTAACTTTTTCTTGGGGGAACTGTCCAGAAACATAATTCTCAGAACTTTCTAAAATTATAGGGGCTGAAATGGCACTCCATAACCAGCCACTGGAATGCTGTATAATATGCTGCCTACAATTAAATATCACGTTCACATATAAATAATAAAAACATTTCTTTGCATAAATTTTCTCCCTGCTTAACAAAAGGGCTCCCGTTAGAACAGATGCTTTTCTTGAGCCAGTGCATAACTCCCTCTTCTCCTGGTTCTGTGTAGCTAAACCCTCCTCCTGGATGAGGCATGAAAGGTGGTGAGAGAAAAACTGAATATGATGCATTGTAGTTATGTACGTTAGCTCATTCTCTTTTTCCACTTCTTATTTATTCCAAATAGTTAGAGTCAAATGTTAATGCAGAGGGATGAGTCTGGACTTAGGCTGAGGGCAGAGAGGAGCAGGGGGAAGCCCATATTTAACCTCCTATCAAAGGAGACTGTCTCACGGTGACTTCAAAATGTGTCCAAAATTATACTCATTATCTGTGCCTCCTTCTACTCACTTGCCTAAGCCAGAAAATGACATCATCCTTGAATTCTGGCCCCACTCACTATATCAAAGTCAATGATCAATTCACGTCCGTTTAACCTCCAAAGTATCTCCCAAATATCCTATTTATCTCCATCCCCCTCTTTCACCACCTTACTCTAAGTCACACTCTTTGTTCAGTAGCTTTCATGCAACTGCCTCCTATTTGGGTATACAAAGTTTCTCTTCATCTGCCAGCGTCCATGTTAATTTTTTTTCCTATCTTTTAAAGAATAATCTTGCCAAAGTGCACACCAGATCATGTCTCTCTCTTTAATACCTGTCAGTTGTTCCAACTGTCCTTAGGATAATGTCCAAACATCAAATATGTGATATCAACCTCATTGTGATCTGGCTGTGCTTATCTGTCAGCTTCATCTCTTTATACTTCAACCACATTGAAATGCTTACAATTTCCTGAAACCCTCCCACCATGCCTCATTCTCCCCTCTTCTTGTCTGGCCAATGTGCATGCCTTCTTCAGATCTTCCTTAGATGTCACACCCTCTGGGCAACCTCCCCCAATTCCCCAAGACTGGGATTCATTTCTTGTGCCACTAAAGCATCCTGTAACACATATCACATCATATCAAAGTTACTAATAAACTCTACAGAGAATGAATGTTCTTCTACATTTTACCTAGCAGCATTAACTCTAATACCTAGGATATGGTAAGGCCAAAACAAAGACACATTGAGTAAAGAATGGAACTAGAAGTGTAAACATAACTCTGTTCATTGAGTTTACAAATTAGGTGCTCTTGAAACCAAGTGAGCCTTGTAGCCTGAATGTGTTAGGCAGTGCTTCCCCTCTGAACATGAATGGCAGTGGTCCACCCCATGGGCAAACTAAGAATATCACATGAGAGGAGTTGCCTTAAATCTTTTAAATTTGCATTCTGGTCACAAAATAATGTATTCTCCAACGTAGTGCACCATGTCATCTGCCAACCTGTTTTGGAGAGGTTTGACATGATTGTTTACTTGTCTTTCAACATTCAATAGTTGTCTAACTATCTACCAATCAACCACCTGAATTAGAAAAGAGAACAGAACAAACATGATAACTCCGGTGGGGCTACAACGATGTGAAATTCTTACATAATTCAGTGTGGTTCTGTCATCGATAATGTATGTGACAAAAATATTTCTGTCTCCTTTTTTTTGACAAAGGCCTTTTTGTCAAGAGAGATTTTTGTGTTGAACATTTGTCAGCCTTGTAAATCTTTTATGAAATTCAACATGCCTGAAAAAGTGGTATTTGCTCCACAAAATTCACGTAGTCTCAACTAATCCTATACAAACAAGTGCTATTCTGTTCCTTTACTCTCTTCTTTCTATTGCTTCCTACCTCAGAAGAATGAGAATACAGATCCTACCAGTAGGAAATACCTTTAGAGTTCCTGATCTCCCAATGAACATAAAATGGAAGACTTAAATGAGAGCAATATTTAAATCCAGCACCTGCTGATTGTTCTAAGCTTTGCGCCTTGTAAACTATGACAGTAGTCAGGGCTGTGTATTCAAAGCAGAGCATGCTTTATGGTTGTGCATTTGGGTACAAAGGCTGTATCGGTGGGGAGGTGGGGGCAATTCTTCAGCCTGTGTTCCACCCCCCATGTCATGTGCCCTGGGACGCAAATGCCTTTTCTGGTAGGAAAGGAATCCTCTTTCCAATGTGTCTTTTCTGGTGGAGGTGCCTTTTCAGTTACATCTCTCCAGAGGGGGAGATAGATGCTAGCAGTGGTCTTGGTTAGAATTACTGCACCTTATTATCCATTTGCTGAGTTGCTGTTGTGCTTTTCTGATTTCTGGTGGTGAAACCTGGTTCCACTCTCCCATAGGCTCCTTTCAGTGGAAACTTTATGACTTGGTGTTTTTAATGGAATCAAAGAAACTTGCTATTAGTTAAATAGCAATAGGGATAAGTATATTGTATGTTCTGTATCCAACTGGGTCCTTGGGCTTATTCGTAGATATGGGATATATATATATGAGCCTCTTGCTTTTTATGGAATCTAGTTTACAGGTCAGGAAATAGCTGTCTGGGAAACACTTCTCCTAGCTCTTACAAAAATTTGAGAATACAACTATGAGGATGTTTTGGACTTGCTTTGGAAAAAGTTTCAGGTTCATTTGCTTTTGAGAAGGCCCTCTGAACTATGCAGACCTTTAAAAACATGAAACATGATGCTGAAAATAACGCAAGGGAGGGAATCCTCATGAGGTTTGTGATACTTCCTGCCCTGGTCAGGCCATAAATAACCTTAAAGAGTAATGCCTTTGGTATTTGAACGCTTCCATGTTCAGTCTTAAAGACAAATAGAAGTACAGAGGTGTGAGAAAAATGTGGGATTTCTGTAATGAGCATTAACTGAAGGTATGATTTGAGATTTGTGTAAACTTTGGGCTTTGCCATTAATACTCAAATTTTCATGTAGATCCACTGAGAGCTTCTCCTCTAGACGTTAGTGTTAATTTATTGGAAACTAGTAAATTCATGTACACAGAGACTTAAAGTTTCTCTAGGGCTTGTCTATCTCAAAATATATGGCAGTACTGATGATTTTTATAAGAATATTGAACAAGTCGTGTTATGGCAAAAGGATGCTATTGGTAGTTTCCTCAAGAAATATTTAGCTAGCTGCACCTACACATACCTAAGGAAGCAAAACCAAATCTCATTGCTGTGGCAGGTCTAAGAAAATTACAAGGAAAGAATTGTTCAAATGTATTGGTTGGTTTGTTTAATGCATGAGTTGAAAGTTGACTGATTTTTGTCTGTGATAAAATTTTAACATTAGTCCCAGTTCCTGAGACTGGAAAGGATGAATAGTTCTTTGTGCCTTAATATTGATAATATTGTGCCTAGAGCTGAATTCTAATGAGCGTCTATAATTAGATGTTGAAGTGAATGGTCTTAGTGATGAGGAACTATCTGTTGAATTAATGTCAAAAATATTTGTGTATGTGTGTGTGTGTGTAGTTTTATTTGTGAACTTATACAAAAGATATTGATACTTTTGCAAAGTAAATGATACAGTAAATCTCTTTCACCCCTAGGCCCCCAAACCTTTTCATTACAAGGGACTCTTTCCTTCCTCCTGAACTTCTACTGTAAGTTGAAAGTCCTACTCAAGGGTACATATTATAATTCTTCCCAAAGCATCTGCAGATAAAGCTTTATATAACTAACATTAGGGGCACTTGACTCTAGAAAGCCTTTTCCTGGAAAGCTAAGTGGTGAGCTTGCTGTTTTGAACCAAACAATGAAGAGTTCAGAGGACTGCCTTGTCGCCTGTTAATCGTATTATGCAGGACATCTCGAGTTGGGCCCTATCCCTGAGAACTCTTTTTAAGTCAGAGTTAAATATTTGCATGCCTTCCAGAATTGCTTCTGTGGATTTTAAGATACATTCCTTAATATTTTACAAAAGAAAATCAGCCAAAATATTCTTAAAAATAGTTGGACTCTTTGCCTATGTAAGTTATAATTGGTGATGCGTATGTGGGGAAGAGAGACTCTTTATCCCTAATCCACAGCTATAAAGACAGACAGGAACTAATTTACAGTCTCTGGATGAAAGCAAACACCCATTCAGGAGAGACAATCAGAAAGAAGTCATATCTGATGGCATGTATTTCCCTCAGTTCTGATATGCCTTTTCATTTTTAAAAATTTATTTATTTATTTTTTATTTTCAAGTGAAGGAAATGATTAATTTAATGATAGCTTACTGCAGAATAGGTCCTGGAAGTTTTTTGTTTATTTGTTTGTTTTTTCCTCAACTCACTTAATTTCACTCAGCACCTTATTATCACTCAAACCATATTCCGGTCCACCATCTATCATCATTAGCCCTGCTTTTCCAGGACTACACTGTCTGTGCTGCATGATGAATCATGTACATCTCTGAATGCCTCGAATGGTAGTTGTCGAGGCCTTTTGAAATAGAGCATTAACCTATAATTACATAAGATTAAATAGTTTAGATGGGAACAGGCCTCCTAAGATGTTCGGAGCATTGATGCAGTCTTTTGATGATCAGTAGTTTAAAAAAATAGCTCAAACCCCCAGCCCATTCCAAATGTCAAGTAATAAGTACAGGAGAATACAAGCACCTGGATTCCAGGCGCAAAGGGAGAAACAGTGTTGCTGATAGAGTTAGAAAGGGCCATTCAGTGTTTCAGCTGTCGACCCTGGAGTATGTAATCACAGTGTATGCTCAAGTTCTGAAGCAATTGCAGCTTCCCTGACATCCATCCAGATGAAGAAATAACAAGTAAAAATGAAAATGAGAATATAATTTACATTAATTTCTAAGGGTACATTTTTGTATGTGACTAAATTCACAGAGAGTTTTTTCTTTTTTTTTTTAAACTCCCTTCCCCAGTATGTTTGCCTAAACTTACCTGGAAAATGGAAACTAAGTAATAATTTTAGAAGTTTGGCCACTTTAAACCCTTACTTCACAGTGTCTCAGGCAGGTTGTGGAGCTAATCCTGGACACACCCTTTCTTCACACATCCATCCTCACTTTCTCCTTGAGGGACTTTGTAATAGTTGGGCAGAGGCCATATAGGAGGTTCCTCCTACCTTTAATTGTTTGACCCATTGATCAGCTTTGGCGCCATAAATCCCTGTCATCATGTAATCAGGGACATAATAGAATGATAATTTTAGACTAAAGTAAATGACTTCCATTTGAGTTACTTCTTTAGGTTAAGGTTATAAGAAGTCATTGTTAAAATACACACATCTTACCCAGGATAGATAAGCCATTGACAGATTTTTAACCCATTATGGAGATGGTTTAGTTGGTTTGTTGATTATTATCATGAAAAGCAGAAAGGAGAAACTAGAGAATCTTAAAAACAATTCAGTCTATTTTGACAAAAGATGGGAAGGAGGGAGAAGGGCAAAACCACATCATGGAGTGAGGTTCTTTGTGGTT
The DNA here is from genome assembly GCF_949987535.1 of Balaenoptera acutorostrata. Lineage (NCBI taxonomy): Eukaryota > Metazoa > Chordata > Mammalia > Artiodactyla > Balaenopteridae > Balaenoptera > Balaenoptera acutorostrata. The sequence continues at coordinate 43,498,340 of NC_080065.1, read as the reverse complement.
TGTCTCAGAGCAGTCTGGGGGCCCTGGACATCCAGTGGATAACACTGAGGAGTGGGGAGAGGAGTGAAATGCTGAAGTCAGCTAACTATGGAGATTTTTGCAGAGCTATCAGAGCCTAGAAGACAGGACATTGTCTCTGTGCAGTTAGTTAACTCTAGCAGGAAAGCAAGGGAAATTTCTGACAACAATTAAACAGATAATATGGAGAGATACTGGGTGTCTTCTGTGACTTTGGCAAGAGCAATTTCACTGATGTTGTGGGAGCAGATACCTGATTACAAGTGAAGGACTTAATTGGTGAGGAAGGAACAGAGATGCTGAAAATGGACTGCTTTTTCAAGAAGCTTGAAAAAAGAAGGAGGCTTTCAGGCTAACATGATGCTGAGAATTTATGCTTCAAAAATCTTTCCAACACATAGCAATGATGGATAAAATGTTAAACACACACACACACGCACACAAACACCACAACTGGACTCAGATATAAGATAGATATCTATGTGGATGAGAAATAGAACAGAAACAAAGAGTGGCGAGTAGAGGCTGAAGTCACAATTTTCTGAGTTTTGTAGCTGTGACAAATAATATAGCAGTGCTGGGCCAGAGCTCATTAAAAGTAGTCCTTTCGAGGCAAGAATATACAATGGAGAAAAGACAGCCTCTTCAATAAGTGGTGCTGGGAAAACTGGACAGCTACATGTAAAAGAATGAAATTAGAACACTCCCTAACACCATATACAAAAATAAACTCAAAATGGATTAAAGACCTAAATGTAAGGCCAGACACTATCAAACTCTTAGAGGAAAACATAAGCAGAATACTCTTTGACACATATCACAGCAAGATCCTTTTTGACCCACCTCCTAGAGAAATGGAAATAAAAACAAAAATAAACAAATGGGACCTAATGAAACTTAAAAGCTTTTGGACAGCAAAGGAAACCATAAACAAGATGAAAAGACAACCCTCAGACTGGGAGAAAATATTTGCAAACGAAGCAATTGACAAAGAATTAATCTCCAAAATTTACAGGCTGCTCATGTAGCTCAATATCAAAAAAACAAACAACCCAATCCAAAAATGGGCAGAAGACCTAAATAGACATTTCTCCAAAGAAGATATACGGATTGCCAACAAACACATGAAAGGATGCTCAGTATCACTAATCATTAGAGAAATGCAAATCAAAACTACAGTGAAGTATCACCTCACACCAGTCAGAATGGCCATCATCAAAAAATCTACAAACAATAAATGCTGGAGAGGGTGTGGAGAAAAGGGAGCCCTCTTGTACTGTTGGTGGGAATGTAAATTGATACAGCCACTATGGAGAACAGTACGGAGGTTCCTTAGAAAACTAAGAATAGAACTACCATACAACCCAGCAATCCCACTACTGGGCATATACCCTGAGAAAACCATAACTCAAAAAGAGTCACGTACCACAATGTTCATTGCAGCACTATTTATAATAGCCAGAACATGGAAGCAACCTAAGTGTCCATCAACAGATGAATGGATAAAGAAGAAGTGGCACATATATACAATGGAATATTACTCAGCCATAAAAAGAAACGAAATTGAGTTATTTGTAGTGAGGTGGATGGACCTAGAGACTGTCATACAGAGTGCAGTAAGTCAGAAAGAGAAAAACAAATACTGTATGCTAACACGTATATATGGAATCTAAAAAAAAAAAAAAAAAAAAAGGGTTCTGAAGAACCTAGGGGCAGGACAGGAATAAAGACGCAGATGTAGAGAATGGACTTGAGGACACGGGGAGGGGGGAGGGGTAAGCTGGGACGAAGTGAAAGAGTGGCATGGACATATATACACTACCAAATGTAAAATAGATAGTGGGAAGCAGCTGCACAGCACAGGGAGATCAGCTCTGTGCTTTGTGACCACCTAGAGGGGTTGGAGGGAGACACAGGAAGGTGGAGATATGAGGATATATGTATATGTATAGCTGATTCACTTTGTTTTAAAGCAGAAACTAACACATCATTGTAAAGCAATTATACTCCAATAAAGATGTTTAAAAATAAATAAATAAATAATAGGTCCCCAAGAGAAAAATACTAAGTCAAAGGGTATGAATACTTTAGTTTCTTGATACGCATTGCAAATTCCTTTGCAACAGAACATCTGAGTCTAAGTTTAAATTTTCTACTGTACCACATTGTTTTTGCCAGTGATTGTGACAATGAAGGACTTTTAAAAGAACTACTTTATTATTTAAATCACTGTCCATGAAGTTTATGTAACAGCTTACTTTGTGATTTTCTTGGAATGCTTAGGTTGGCAGAGAAAAAACCAAGTCCAAATTCTATTCAACAAGAGTAACATTTAATGAAGCACTAGTGTAATCTTAAGAAAAAAATAAATCAGAAGTTTTAGTCAAATCTCTACATAGAATATTTGTAAAACCTCTCTTTAAAAAAAAATAGATTATTATCTAGAACTGATCTCTTCATTAATATTAATAACCAGTAGCTTTTATTTCTCCCTGAAATTGTACATATTGAATTTTGAAAGAGAACAAATATGTTCGAAAACACCAAAATGTGCAGGGACATGCTGTATGTTTAATATATACTTGAATGTTACTTAAAGAAATGAAATTGTATATACAAAATAAAATTTAGGGCTTAGTTTCACTAATAGTAATAAAAATCTATCAAAATAACTATAAAAATTGTTAGCAAAATTATGATTCCGCTCAGTAGAATTGAAATAAAGATTGAAAGTGTATAAAATGGTATTATTGTAATGAGAAAGCTGAGTTTAATTCTTGTGACTGTACAAAAACATTTGTTTTTATTTAGTTTAAATTATTTAAATACGGAGAGTCTATGAGAAAAGGAAGTATATACATTAAAAATAGTACTTAGGCTACTCCCAATGGAGCTGAAAAGTATTTACATGATTATATTTCAGTAACAGTCATCATGCCAGTATAATATTTCCCATTCATTTCTTTAATGCTAAGTTAATCCAAATTTATACTTCTAAATACATTTAGTGAAAAGCCTGAATTATAGGATATTTAAATTAAATGCAACTTGATTTCTTTCAAATAATGAGTCTTCACATATCACTGGATTTTTAATAACTTTGATTCTTAAGATAAACTAAAACACACACACACACACACACAAATAAATAAGGAACATGTAGCAACAAACGTAAAAGTTACAGAGTTCATATTCTTTTCCTAGGGATGAAATTTCAGGCCCTTAGGCTACCTCTTATTAATTCAGAATAAATGTAAAAGGAAGATTTGCAATTTAATATACCAGTTTATCCAATAAATAGCAGTGTAGAACAGCCTAATAGAAGGTCTTTATCTGAGATATTTGGGATTATGATTTTTCTGGCTTTGTTTTTTTTTTGAGGATGGAGATGTTAAATCTGGGGTCTCTTATAGTAGAAGGAAACATTTTTGCACATCTTGTATTGTTCATTGTTAGAGTATAAAGCTTGATCTTCTAAATGATGACCTTGCATTGTCAAGAAAATATTTTTGAATTGTCTTTAAAATATGCTGTCTATAAGAGGGAGACTTGTGAACATGTTGCAGATGATTCCATGAAATTGTTATAATATTAAGGATTCATTGCTTATAATGGTAATTTTTACCTTTTTTTTTTTCTCTTGACAATGGTACTTAATGATTTTGCTAAAGGTGGTATAATGGTAATTTTTACTTATCTGGAAAATTCATAAGTACTAAATATTCATATGTACTAAATATTTTATTCCCACATGATGTTTGAAAAATGGTTTTCCCTCTATACTAATAGATACAATGTGGATTTCAATATAATTATGTAATACAGAAAATATTTTATAATATATGCTATAAATATCAAAGGCCCATGTTATGGTATGTATTCCAAGTTTTATATTAAATGAGAATTATGCATACTATAAGCTGAATTTTGTCTCCCCCAAATTTATATGTTGTGGCCATAACAATGTGACTGTATTTGGAGATAGGACCTTTATGGAAGGAATTAAGGTTAAATGAGGTCATAAGGGTGGGTCCTTTATCTGATAGGATTAGCATCTTTTTAAGAAGAGACACCAGAGAGTTGTTTTCTCCCTCTCTCTCTCTCTCCCTCTCTCTGCCACGTAAGGACACAGCGAAAAGGCAGTGTCTACAGAGTCAGGAAGAAACCTTTCACCTGAACCCAACCATGCTGGCATACTGATGTTGGATTTCCAGCCTCCAGAACTGTGAGAAAACACATTTCTGTTGTTTAAACCACCCAGTCTATGGTATTTTATTATGGCTCAAGTTCACTGAGAAAATGCATATTGATCATAAATATCATAGGTTCTGAATTCAGTGGGCCTCATTAATTAGATTATTTTTAATCATTATGAATAAAGAATATACAAAAGTTTTCATAGTCTTTTTTAAACATGATTTGTTCCGTTAATGTTTCCCTGAGGCTTTGTGATAACATCTCACTCCCAAGATAAATCCAGTTTGTAGAAATTTGTTTGTTCATTAGCTGATTTATATCACTGGCTGAGTCATAACTATAGGGCAGTGATCAGTATAGAAGATATCTGAAAATATTTCTTACTCAAACTCATTACAACTTGCCTAAATTTAAACACAGCTGAATGGTACCGTAACAAATATTTATATAATTCTATCTTCATTGTCATAGCTGTAGTCACAGGTTCCCATGTACTATGTGAAACCTCAGAATTCTCAGTTATAAGCTGCTGTACAACCCATTTGTTAATGGTAAGTTCAAAAACATAAATGCAAGAGTACAGAAAGCACAGGACATATGTAGACACAGTGATGGGCCTTGTGTGCTTGTTTTCTTCAAATGTGCACTTCACAATTTTGAGCAGAATCTCAAGATGTTTCACCATTACAACTTTTTTGGTCATAGTATGATTTTCAAAATGGACTTCTTTGAGGAGGAGACATCATGACATACCACAGAGCCCTCTAGACCAGAAATTGGGAGACTTCAGTTCTTGTTTATGCTGTATTGCTAATGAGGTCTATGTCCTTGGATAAGATATTTAGCCTGTCTAGGCCTTAGTGTCCTCACTTATAGATAAACATATTGAACTAGATCAGATATTTTCATACAAGTCTTCATGGGATGGGGAGGATGAGATGAGCCTAGACAATGGGAATCCACCCATTTTTCAAGCCAGAAACTCTGTTTTTATCTCCTAAGATTTTTTTAGGAGAAAGGGCTCTCTTGTTTTGTTTACTTAAGTTTGTCAATGACTGAGCTTGATGACTTCAAATGTCATTTTTTAAAAAAGTATTATTTGTAAGTAATCCTATGATTCTGTATTTATATTAATATCACAACTTAACTGATTAGATGATAAATATTCACTTAGGCTAAAATATTATTGTCTAAATTTGACAAGTTACTACATATTTTTGCAGATTCTATTGTGTATCTAGCTCTGTGCTTGATAACATAGTATTTAGGATAAATTAAGAAGGTGGCTTTTTTTTTTTTCTACATTCAACTATTTGATGCTATGATTTCCCAACTGGAATTTTTTTCCTTGAATACATTGGGATTTCTTGTTCGGAGACCTTTTATTGTTCCTCTCTGTAGCCCATAATTTTGGTGTCACATAGATATGGAGAATATATTTAGTCTTAGGTATATAAGGAACAGTGCAATTTATAAAATTTTTGGAGAGAACAAGTAACCTTGGGTAAATTAATCTCTGGATTTTAGAGATTGTATTTTGTCAATATTATTGCAACTGTTTCAAAAATAATTCAAATTTTGTACTAGGAAGATTTACAATCTTTAAAAGCTTAAAGAACATTGACAGACTGGTACCTATTTGAAAGACCCACAGTTATCAATGAGCAATAGGCATTAAATTACCTTGAAGAAAGTCTGTTTTTAGGTCATATTTATACATATTTCAGTCTCCAAAAAAAGAGAAAAAGGCCAAAAAGCATACAGCAAAATTCAGAAGATATTGAATTATTAAGTGATAGTATGGATAAGACAGAAAGATTCTTTAAAAATAATCATCTACAGGGCTTCCCTGATGGCGCAGTAGTTGAGAATCTGCCTCCAATGCAGGGGACACGGGTTCGAGCCCTGGTCTGGGAAGATCCCACATGCCGCGGAGCAACTGGGCCCATGAGCCACAATTACTGAGCCTGCGCGTCTGGAGCCTGTGCTCCGCAACAAGGGAGGCCGCGATAGTGAGAGGCCCGCGCACCGCGATGAAGAGTGGCCCCCGCTCGCTGCAACTAGAGAAAGCCCTAGCACAGAAACGAAGACCCAACACAGCCATAAATAAATAAATTAATTAATTAAAAAAAATCATCTACAAAAGAAAGCCCTTCTAATCTTTATTTATGACAAATGGAATTGAAGATGTTACCTCACAGCCTTGATGAAAAGCTAATTTAGCAGAACAACAGTGGATAAAAGGCACAGATATAAGTGGTCAGAGGAAGGTGACAAACTACATTTAAAGGTTCAGAAGGTAGGAAAAAATTGTTAAACTAGAAATGAGAAGATTGATAAAACAAGTAGCATTAGGCAGGCTGATGATGTACCTTTCTTTAAAGTAGTGAATATGAGCTCATTGCTGCTTGTCACTCATGGCACCTCACAAATCCATGTTTGTCATCTTTAGTCAATGGGTGGGTTGGTGGAAAGAGGAAGGCACCAGGATTAAGTCAATCTTCCACAGAAGACTCTGCTCTATGTATTGAAAGGAGGCATTGAACAGAGCCATCTATCATTAGGCTAGACTTGCAGGAAAGATGAGAAATGAGAAGAAAGCAGATCCGGAGCATAAAATGGGGCCAGTGTTGTGATATTCAGGGATGTCTAAGACGGACATAGTGGATCATTGCTTTCAGTCTGTTTCACAATTGGTAAAAGTGAAAGCAAAGTACTTAGAATAGGGAATAAAAAGTGCTCATGGATTTAAAAAGGAAGCTGGTAGGGGTTAATTGCAAAGGATGATGCTAAACAGAGAAAACTGAGAAAAGAGATTAAAGAAGGTGAGATAAAAAGGGAACTTGGAAATTTTCTTTTAGAACATTCAACTCATCAAACGGTCATAAATTTGGGTCTCTTAATATGTTCTGTCTGGTGACCTTTATTGAGTTTATTTTATTACAGCTTTTTTGCTGGTTATTACATCTACCTCAGCAAATGAAGGCTGAGAAGTGTTCCACATGAAATATTCATTGGGTTTTATAGCCTTAATCTTAAAAGTAAAAGCTGAAGTAAAAAGCTGGAATAAAAAGAGTTTTAGTGTCTATTTTATATATCTAAACGCATGGGGAGGGGATAAAATGGGATTCATCACAGGGAGGAGAAAGCTAACAGGGAGGAACTATACAGAAAGATCTTGAGAGCAAAGACCACTTTTAAAGCGGAAGTCTGAGGATATGGGAAAAAAATGAAAGAGACAAAAGAATCTGAAGAATCAAAAACTGTTAAGGCGAAGCCAAGATGTGACTTTAGCAGTCCAGCGTGGGAAATTGCTGCTAAAGGAAATGGACAGTTTCAAAGACATTTGTCTGAATGGGGGAGAGTAGCCCCTTGGCTTCATCTCACAGCATGGAAGTTATAAAAGAATCTAGCAAAGAAGCCATCTAAAAGGGACAGAGTTCATTTTTTTTTTTTTTTTTTTTTTTTAGAAATTTCATGTAATGTCTGAAACATTTATATTAACATATTTCCATACATATTTCCATACAAATACAAATATAAGATTTTTAGAAATTTCATGTACTGTCTGAAACATTTATATTAACATATTTCCATACATATTTCCATACAAATACAAATATAAGATTTTTAGAAATTTCATGTAATGTCTGAAACATTTATATTAACATATTTCCATACAAATAACCCAATGAAAGTTTAGTATTAGTTGTTTTGTTTGTTTTTTTATACTGCAGGTTCTTATTAGGCATCAGTTTTATACACATCAGTGTATACATGTCAATCCCAATCGCCCAATTCAGCACATCACCATCCCCACCTCATCGCAGTTTTCCCCCCTTGGTGTCCATATGTCCATTCTCTACATCTGTGTCTCAACTTCTGCCCTGCAAACTGGCTCATCTGTACCATTTTTCTACGTTCCACATACATGCATTAACATACGATATTTGTTTTTCTCTTTCTGACTTACTTCACTCTGTATGACAGTCTCTAGATCCATCCACTTCTCAACAAATGACTCAATTTCGTTCCTTTTTATGGCTGAATAATATTCCATCGTATATATGTACCACAACTTCTTTATCCATTCGTCTGTTGATGGGCATTTAGGTTGCTTCCATGACCTGGCTATTGTAAATAGTGCTGCAATGAACATTCGGGTGCACGTGTCTTTTTGAATTACGGTTTTCTCTGGGTATATGCCCAGTAGTGGGATTGCTGGGTCATATGGTAATTCTATTTTTAGTTTTTTAAGGAACCTCCATATTGTTCTCCATAGTGGCTGTATCAATTTACATTCCCACCAACAGTGCAAGAGGGTTCCCTTTTCTCCACACCCTCTCCAGCATTTGTTGTTTGTAGATTTTCTGATGATGCCCATTCTAACAGGAGTGAGGTGATACCTCATTGTAGTTTTGATTTGCATTTCTCTAATAATTAGTGATGTTGAGCATCTTTTCATGTGCTTCGTGGCCGTCTGTATGTCTTCTTTGGAGAAATGTCTATTTAGGTCTTCTGCCCATTTTTGGATTGGGGTGTTTGTTTCTTTGATATTGAGCTGAATGAGCTGTTTATATATTTTGGAGATTAATCCTTTGTCCGTTGATTCATTTGCAAATATTTTCTCCCATTCTGAGGGTTGTCTTTTCGTCTTGTTTATGGTTTCCTTTGCTGTGCAAAAGCTTTGAAGTTTCATTAGGTCCCACTTGTTTATTTTTGTTTTTATTTCCATTACTCTAGGAGGTGGATCGAAAAAGATCTTGCTGTGATTTATGTCAAAGAGTGTTCTTCCTATGTTTTCCTCTAAGAGTTTTATAGTGTCCAGTCTTATATTTAGGTCTCTAATCCATTTTGAGTTTATTTTTGTGTATGGTGTTAGGGAGTATTCTAATTTCATTCTTTTACATGTGGCTGTCCAGTTTTCCCAGCACCACTTATTGAAGAGACTGTCTTTTCTCCATTGTATATCTTTGCCTCCTTTGTCATAGATTAGTTGACCATAGGTGCGTGGGTTAATCTCTGGGCTTTCTATCTTGTTCCATTGATCTATGTTTCTGTTTTTGTGCCAGTACCATATTGTCTTGATTACTGTAGCTTTGTAGTATAGTCTGAAGTCAGGGAGTCTGATTCCTCCAGCTCCATTTTTTTGCCTCAAGACTGCTTTGGCTATTCGGGGTCTTTTGTGTCTCCATACAAATTTTAAGATGATTTGTTCTAGCTCCGTAAAAAATGCCATTGGTAATTTGATAGGGATTGCATTGAATCTGTAGATTGCTTTGGGTAGTATACTCATTTTCACAATGTTGATTCTTCCAATCCAAGAACATGGTATATCTCTCCATCTGTTGGTATCATCTTTAATTTCTTTCATCAGTGTCTTATAGTTTTCTGCATACAGGTCTTTTGTCTCCCTAGGTAGGTTTATTCCTAGGTATTTTATTCTTTTTGTTGCAATGGTAAATGGGAGTGTTTCCATAATTTCTCTTTCAGATTTTTCATCATTAGTGTATAGGAATGCAAGAGATTTCTGTGCATTAATTTTGTAACCTGCAACTTTACCATATTCATTAATTAGCTCTAGCAGTTTTCTGGTGGCAGTTTTAGGATTCTCTATGTATAGTATCATGTCATCCGCAAACAGTGACAGTTTTACTTCTTCTTTTCCAATTTGTATTCCTTTTATTTCTTTTTCTTCTCTGATTGCCGTGGCTAGGACTTCCAGAACTATGTTGAATAATAGTGGTGAGAGTGGACATCCTTGTCTCGTTCCTGATCTTAGAGGAAATGCTTTCAGTTTTTCACCATTGAGAATGATGTTTGCTGTGGGTTTGTCATATATGGCCTTTATTATGTTGAGGTAGGTTCCCTCTATGCCCACTTTCTGGAGAGTTTTTATCATAAATGGGTGTTGAATTATGTCAAAAGCTTTTTCTGCATCTATTGAGATGATCATATGGTTTTTATTCTTCAATTTGTTAATATGGTGTATCACATTGATTGATTTGCGTATATTGAAGAATCCTTGCATCCCTGGGATAAATCCCACTTGATCGTGGTGTATGATCCTTTTAATGTGTTGTTGGATTCTGTTTGCTAGTATTTTGTTGAGGATTTTTGCATCTATATTCATCAGTGATATTGGTCTGTAATTTTCTTTTTTTGTAGTGTCTTTGTCTGGTTTTGGTATCAGGGTGATGGTGGCCTCATAGAATGAGTTTGGGAGAGTTCCTTCCTCTGCAATTTTTTGGAAGAGTTTGAGAAGGATGGGTGTTAGCTCTTCTCTAAATGTTTGATAGAATTCACCTGTGAAGCCATCTGGTCCTGGACTTTTGTTTGTTGGAAGATTTTTAATCACAGTTTCAATTTCATTACTTGTGATTGGTCTGTTGATATTTTCTGTTTCTTCCTGGTTCAGTCTTGGAAGGTTATACCTTTCTAAGAATTTGTCCATTTCTTCCAGGTTGTCCATTTTATTGGCATAAAGTTGCTTGTAGTAGTCTCTTAGGATGTTTTGTATTTCTGCGGTGTCTGTTGTAACTTCTCCTTTTTCATTTCTGATTTTATTGATTTGAGTCCTCTCCCTCTTTTTCTTGATGAGTCTGGCTAATGGCTTATCAATTTTGTTTATCTTCTCAAAGAACCAACTTTTAGTTTTATTGATCTTTGCTATTGTTTTCTTTGTTTCTATTTCATTTATTTCTGCTCTGATCTTTATGATTTCTTTCCTTCTGCTAACTTTGGGTTTTGTTTGTTCTTCTTTCTCTAGTTTCTTTAGGTGTAAAGTTAGATTGTTTACTTGAGATTTTTCTTGTTTCTTTAGGTAGGCTTGTATAGCTATAAACTTCCCTCTTAGAACCGCTTTTGCTGCATCCCATAGGTTTTGGGTCGTCGTGTTTTCATTGTCATTTGTCTCTAGGTATTTTTTTATTTCCTGTTTGATTTCTTCAGTGATCTCTTGGTTATTTAGTAACGTATTGTTTAGCCTCCATGTGTTTGTCTTTTTTACGTTTTTTTCCCTGTAATTCATTTCTAATCTCATAGCGTTGTGGTCAGAAAAGATGCTTGATATGATTTCAATTTTCTTAAATTTACTGAGGCTTGATTTGTGACCCAAGATGTGATCTATCCTGGAGAATGTTCCGTGTGCACTTGAGAAGAACGTGTAATCTGCCGTTTTTGGATGGAATGTCCTATATATATCAATTAAATCTATCTGGTCTATTGTGTCATTTAAAGCTTCTGTTTCCTTATTTATTTTCATTTTGGATGATCTGTCCATTGGTGTAAGTGAGGTGTTAAAGTCCCCCACTATTATTGTGTTACTGTCGATTTCCTCTTTTATAGCTGTTAGCAGTTGCCTTATGTATTGAGGTGCTCCTATGTTGGGTGCATATATATTTATAATTGTTATATCTTCTTCTTGGATTGATCCCTGGATCATTATGTAGTGTCCTTCCTTGTCTCTTGTAACATTCTTTATTTTAAAGTCTATTTTATCTGATATGAGTATAGCTACTCCAGCTTTCTTTTGATTTCCATTTGCATGGAATATCTTTTTCCATCCCCTCACTTTCAGTCTGTATGTGTCCCTAGGTCTGAAGTGGGTCTCTTGTAGACAGCATATATATGGGTCTTGTTTTTGTATCCATTCAGCCAGTCTATGTCTTTTGGTTGGGGCATTTAATCCATTCACGTTTAAGGTAATTATCGATATGTATGTTCCTATGACCATTTTCTTAATTGTTTTGGGTTTGTTTTTGTAGGTCCTTTTCTTCTCTTGTGTTTCCCACTTAGAGAAGTTCCTTTAGCATTTGTTGTAAAGCTGGTTTGGTGGTGCTGAATTCTCTTAGCTTTTGCTTGTCTGTAAAGCTTTTGATTTCTCCATCAAATCTAAATGAGATCCTTGCTGGGTAGAGTAATCTTGGTTGTAGGTTCTTCCCTTTCATCACTTTAAGTATTTCATGCCACTCCCTTCTGGCTTGCAGAGTTTCTGCTGAGAAATCAGCTGTTAACCTTATGGGGGTTCCCTTGTATGTTATTTGTCGTTTTTCCCTTGCTGCTTTCAATAATTTTTCTTTGTCTTTAATTTTTGCCACTTTGATTACTATGTGTCTCGGCGTGTTTCTCCTTGGGTTTATTCTGTATGGGACTCTCTGCGCTTCCTGGACTTGGGTGGCTATTTCCTTTCCCATGTTAGGGAAGTTTTTGATTATAATCTCTTCAAATATTTTCTCAGGTCCTTTCTCTCTCTCTTCTCCTTCTGGGACCCCTATAATGCGAATGTTGTTGCGTTTAATGTTGTCCCAGAGGTCTCTTAGGCTGTCTTCATTTCTTTTTATTCTTTTTTCTTTAGTCTGTTCCGCAGCAGTGAATTCCACCATTCTGTCTTCCAGGTCACTTATCCGTTCTTCTGCCTCAGTTATTCTGCTATTGATTCCTTCTAGTGTAGTTTTCATTTCAGTTATTGTATTGGTCATCTCTGTTTGTTTGTTCTTTAATTCTTCTAGGTCTTTGTTAATCATTTCTTGCATCTTCTCAATCTTTGCCTCCATTCTTATTTCGAGGTCCTGGATCATCTTCACTATCATTATTCTGAATTCTTTTTCTGGAAGGTTGCCTATCTCCACTTCATTTAGTTGTTTTTCTGGGGTTTTTTCTTGTTCCTTCATCTGGTACATAGCCCTCTGCCTTTTCATCTTCTCTGTCTTTCTGTAACTGTGGTTTTTGGTCCACAGGCTGCAGGATTGTAGTTTTTCTTGCTTCTGTTGTCTGCCCTCTGGTGGTTGAGGCTATCTAAGAGGCTTGATGGGAGGCTCTGGTGGTGGGTAGAGCTGCCAGAGTTCATTTTAATTAGCAAGATAATTATAGCAGAGAAGATGCTGTTCATTGAGCACATACTCTGTACCGGTCACTTTACATTAGTTATTTGGTTTAGTTCTCACAAACAGACATTATTATCACTATTTTACAAAAACGGAAACCAAGACTTAAGAGTTAAGCGACTCACCCAAGGTCATAACACGGAATAGAAAAACTGAGATGTGAGCCAAGATCTCTAGAGCTCAGACCTTTTCACAACATTATATTGCTTCCCATCTAACTGTCCATAGAATCTTCCATAGTCCAAAATGGAAAGCAAATAGCAGTGGCCACCCCTACCCTACACCACACCTCCTGATGCCACTGTTGAATTAGAAGCAAATGAATGCTCCAGATAAAGGCACTCTAAATGGGTTAAATAAAATGCAATAAGGAAACTACAGCCTATTACCTATCTGTTCAGGAAGAAAAAAAAAAAAAAAAGAAAATGCAAGGACAAGAGAGATCCTTTTTCTATTTTTAGTTTTGTAAGGAACCTCCATACTGTTTTCCATAGTGGTTGCTAAGGACAAGTAGACTCTGACACAAAGGATCCCCTAAAGTGGTGGTTCTTGGTATTGTCAACCTCGGCTTCATAATGGAATAACTGAGGAGCTTTAAAAAGATGTTCATGTCTTTGTCCCACCCTAGAGATTCTGAATTTATTGGTCTGGGGTCTTTGGAATTTTTCTCATGAGATTTTTTTTTAAATTAATTAATTTATTTATTTTTGGCTGTGTTGGGTCTTCGTTTCTGTGCGAGGGCTTTCTCCAGTTGCGGCAAGAGGGGGCCGCTCTTCATCGCAGTGCGCGGGCCTCTCACTATCGCGGCCTCTCTTGTTGCGGAGCACAGGCTCCAGACGCGCAGGCTCAGTAGTTGTGGCTCACGGGCCCAGTTGCTCCGCAGCATGTGGGATCTTCCCAGACCAGGGCTCGAACCCGTGTCCCCTGCATTAGCAGGCAGATTCTCAACCACTGCGCCACCAGGGAAGCCCCTCTCATGAGATTTTTAATTGGAACTCCCCAGGTGGTTTTAATATGTGGCAAAGTTCAAGAACATCTGCTCTACAAGTCGAGTTTAATAACAAGGATCATTCATTCCAGACTCCAAACAAACAGAATTCATCTTTGCATTGCCCTGTTGGTCTACGGTCTTACGAATAATAGATGCTTAATAAATGTTTGGAGAATTAACTTGATGAGCAGCAGAAAAATGATATATGTACATCTCTGGTCCTCTATGCTCTGGGTACCCTGTAATGCCTCTAAATCTATATTTTTCCCAGAAGTGTTTTATGTTTCTCTCAAACAAGCCTCAGAAGAATTGCATCAGGAAATTTCTGAGTCAAGGCATATTTGTTATCTCTCATCTGTTGCCAGCGTTCTTTTGTGTAGAAACCCCATGCTATAAACACGATGGGAATCCCCAGACTCTTCTATGCTTCTCTTGGCAAAGCATCGCACCTCAGTCAATCTTGATTCCTTCAGGGAAGCTGACCTCTGGCGGCCAGAGAGGCAGCATACCATCATAGTTAAGAGCATGGAATCAAGACTTCCTGAGTTCAAACCTATGGCCTGCTTGCTGTTTACTGCCTCTGAAACCTCAGGAAAGTTACTTAGCCTGTGTGTCTCTCAGTTTCCCCATCTATACCGTAATATGAGGATATAATCATACCTACCACACAGGGATCTGGTGAGGCTTAGATGACTCTGTGTATGTGAGATATTAGAACAGTGCCATGTTACATGGAAAGTGCCATGTAATTGTGTACTATTTTTATGGAGAGAATATTTTATTAAAATGAGTTTATAATGTTGTCTATAAGCTTTCATCAGTACTTTAGAAGAGGAAGAGTTTTAACAAATGTTAATCTAACAGAATTTACAGGGATATGCTAAAGAGGATTTTCAGGTGTTGCTGAGAAAAGGTGTGAGATGGGCAATGGACATGATTTGGTTTTACCATTTGGTCTTTACCTTATCTATTTTACACTGAGGCCAACCTCACTGGACACAGTATACGGCCAAGATCCATGTGGATTAAATGCACAATCAGTTACTCTGAAGCCAGTAGTAATACAAAAGGCTGGACATATCCATCCTTTGGTCCCTCATTTTTGTTTTGTTTTGTTTTGCTGTCCTTTTGCTTCCAAATAGAAATAAGGCAGCAAGGGCAGTAGATGCAGCTCGTGGAGAGAAGTTGGTTGATTGTGCAATGATTTTGAAGAATCCTACATCCCATCCCCACTTCATCAGGCAAGAGGATGAGAGTTGGGATGGAACCTTTCAAAGTAGGAAGGATGGGGACTGACATGTATGTAAAGGCGTGTAAGGGAGTGAAATCTGTGATTCAGGAAAGCATCCAGGTTAGACTTCATAAAGACTTATCTGACTTGGTGAAGAAGATGATAAAAGTCAGGTTGCCGAAAGAGAGTGTAAAAGGATAGGAATCATTTATATTAAATAGTTGTAAGTGGTATTAAACTTTAAAGGTGTACATAGACCTTAATCCGAGTAGCAAGTTACCTCTAACTGGGATCCCCTAATAGAAATCAGGATGACACTCCTTGTAAAGTTAATTTCCCTACTTTAGCTGGACTCCCAAAGAGGTAACAGATCAAATGTCAGAATCTGAGAGTTGAAGATGGTTTATTTTGGGTTTCCAGCTGTGATTTTTCTGGATTTCAAAATGACTGCCTTGATATTTATTTTTTCTCTTGGGAAAGAAGGGAAAAAATCCTTTACTGCATTCCCACTGTCTAGGATATTAGCTGTTACAATTCCTATTGGCTGACCTCATGAAAGAGGACATTGCATTTGACCAGCTCAGCTTTTCTTCCCCCTTTCTCTCACTGTAGATGTTACTGTACAACACACACTGCATATTGGCTTAGTCTTTAGAAGCATTGTAACATGACCTGCAGAAAGAGACAAGTAACTGTATACTATTTCCTTCCAAGTTCCAATTGGCACAGATAAAATTCCCATGCGTTACAAAATTACAATTATAGTCTGTGACTTTCTGGAAAATTCCTCATTGGGGTTTGGCTTAAAAAATTAATCTGATCTTTTACCAAAAAAAGTAGAAATAGCTTAACATTCTACTTTTCATGCAGTTAATCTATCGATTAGTTTATAAAACCCCAAAAAATCTAAGAAAATTAGCCATTGTAGTTTGTATTCATCAGTGATAAATTCATGCTTGGAATTGCTTAGAACATGATTAAGCATTTACGAAAGGAAACCAAAGGTTTTTCTTTGATAAAAGGAAAAAAGAAACTTCTCTCCACTTCTAACTAATTTAAAATCAGGAATAGTTTTCCTATGTTTGTTTTTGTAGACCACATGTGTGATTCAGCTGAATTCTTCTGGATGTAAAAAAAGCTCTGACAAAAACGGACAACATGTTAATACTTTGGGTTGTTTCTGTGTGTCTCAATTTCCTAAATCAGGAATACAGAGGGACTACATAGGTTTGAGATGGTTTGAAATAAATTAACCAGGGCACTAATGTGAAATTAGTACGTTTTAAAAAAAAGGAGAAATAGATCTACAAAATAGCATAGAATCCTTGACTGATAAGCAACTTAGAAAATTTATTTAGTGCTTACTATTCGCAAGCATCATCTATATGTAACTGGAGTGGAAATTGCAAGGTCGACAGCATTTAACTTCATGACCCGAGCCCCTGTAGATGACCTCGGTGTTTATTCATGGCTCACTGAAAATAGCAGAGTAAAGAAATTCTAAGCAGTAGGAGAGGTGCAAACCCCAAGCTGAAAGAAATTGTTCACTTACACAAAGGCAAGAGGCTTCGAAAATCCTTCCAGCCCATTGCTAGGGAAGGAAGGGTTTAGTCACAGGTGATTTATAAATGCTATTGCATTGGGGAGAGCCCTCAGTTCTGAAGATTCTGGCTTTACACAAATGTCTGTCGTCACACTTTGTAGTTTAGAAAGTTTGTGTTTTAGCAGAAGTTTTGAAAGACTGCACAGAAGAATACCACAGAGTCCTTCCTCTGAAGAGTTTTTGCACCCATAGGTTATAGATGGCCTCCTCAGTCCTGGGCCATGGCATTAGCTCTGGCTCCGCAGAAGTTTAGGCCCTCAGCACCTTTTTGTCTGAATCCTGAGCCTTTTAATTATTTTCTTCTGTCCTAACACTGCCCAGGCAGCTCCAGCTGAGCAGAGTGATAAAGACTTAAGCATAGTCTGTATAAGGAAGTTTGTAGTAGCAGACCAGGCCAGTAAGAGCCCAGAGAATCTCGTTCCTACCTCTTCCAGAAGAAATCTAAAAAGATTTCTAAGTCTAGACTCTCCACTTATGAATAGGAAACTCACTTTGGGAATTCCCTGGAGACAAACCAGGGATGCATTTGTTGGCCAAAATAGAGGCACTTGGTGATTGCCTTGCAACACCTCGAAAACAGTCAAAGTTAATCCCAAGGAAAAGAGCACTTGCTAGTCTTGTAAAGTCCTTTCTAGCCCACATAGGTGTCCCCAGTATGATCAAGAAACTCTGTGGATGTGGTCGTTTCCCCAGAGAAAACAGCTTCTTCACTGAAACTGAACATTACAACTCAGGTTCTTGGGAATAGCAGTTCTCCTAAAGTCAAGTTGAAAAATTCAAGTCTTCTTAACAGAAATTTCACAGAGTGTGCTCCTCTTCCCTGGGAAGAATTTTTGAAAAAGGAAAGGACATTTTTGGTTGTTATAGTGATAGGAGGTGTGGTACATTAAAGGTAGACACAGATTCTTTGCTACTCTGTCCATTGAAAGGTGAGGTCTGTTTCCTCCCCCTGGAATCTGGGTGGGCTTTTTTGTTGTTGTTTTTTAAAAATTTTTGGCTGCAGTCCACAGTATGTGGGATCTTAATTCCCCAACCAGGGATCGCCCACATCCCCCGCATTGGAAGGCGGAGTCTTAACCACCGGACCGCCAGGGACATCCCTGGGTGGGCTTTGTAAGTGTTTGCCAGAAGAGCAGGTGTGCCTGTCTCTGGGGCCTGGACTTAGGAGACTAGTGGCTTTGCCTTTTTCTCTCTCAAGAGTATTTACTTGTGGAGCCCTCCTCCAGCATACAAGAAGTCTGCCTAAACTTCATGAGAGACCAGGTGAGAAGACTCAGAATGTATGGAGAAGAGTTGCCCACATAAGCTCAGCATTCTAGCCGTCCTGGCTAAGGCTATATGCAAGATTTGGGGGTAGTGACTGTCTCAATCACATGCCTCTAGGGTGAGGCAGTGAGTAGAAGCTGTACGGGCCTCAAGGAGGCTATTAGTTAAAGTTGGAAGGGCCTTTAGGAGACTGTTGATGAGGCTTAAAGGAAATGAAAAAAATGTTACCAGAGGCTAGAGAAACAGTCTGTTGTTATGCAGTGGCAGGAAGTTTAGTGAAGCTGTTGCCTGCATTCATGTGGAAAATAGAAAACGTATCAAATAAACTGGTGTATCAGATAAAGTTTTTAAGTGGAATCTCAAAAACATCAACTTGTGTATTTTAGCTGCATATGATAAAATAGGAAAAAGAGAAAGATAAGCTAAGCTAAATAGAACTGGTCACATTTTGAGCAAAATTTAGAGAAAATATAAAGAATTAAGGATTTGCTGAGTTAAAACAAGCATGTTTTAATGGGGTTTTTATAATTTTTGGCTGTGTTGGGTCTTCGTTTCTGTGCGAGGGCTTTCTCTAGTTGCGGCAAGCGGGGGCCACTCTTCATCGCGGTGCGCGGGCCTCTCACTATCGCGGCCTCTCTTGTTGCGGAGCACAGACTCCAGACGCACAGGCTCAGTAGTTGTGGCTCACGGGCCTAGTTGCTCCGCGGCATGTGGGATCTTCCCAGACCAGGGCTCGAACCCGTGTCCCCTGCGTTGGCAGGCAGATTCTCAACCACTGCGCCACCAGGGAAGCCCCTAATGGGATGTTTTTAATCCAAGTTTCTCTAAGCAAAATCAAAGAAATTCCTTTAAGGCAAGAATCAAATTAAGATGTAAGTGGCTATAAGACCATTTGTTAAGGCCTCAGAAAGGTTTAAGGCAGGACCTCATACACCTTCTACTTATTTTAAAGGCATACTTTTTAGACCTTCTCAACTATACAATAGTATGTTTGAGAATATTAAGTGCATTATCCCACAGTGATTTCTTAGGAATAGGTATAAAAAGACTTGTCTTGGAAAGAAATGTGGGTGTGTCTTTTGTTGAATGGAGTTGATTATAAACTGATATATAAAAAACCCACAATGTTTTAAAAGAAATAGCATCAGCTTGGACTGAAGGAACAGAACAATGCAAAATAGAAAGAGGTCTTTAGACCTCAAACCTAGCTGGAAACATGGGTTACCTGGCTGCAGACATAAGTTAATTTTTTTATGGAAAAGGAAGGATGGGGCTTCCCTGGTGGCGCAGTGGTTGAGAATCTGCCTGCTAATGCAGGGGACACGGGTTCGAGCCCTGGTCTGGGAAGATCCCACATGCCGCGGAGCAACTAGGCCCGTGAGCCACAACTACTGAGCCTGCGCGTCTGGAGCCTGTGCTCTGCAACAAGAGAGGCTGCGATAGTGAGAGGCCCGCGCACCGCGATGAAGAGTGGCCCCCACTTGCCACAACTAGAGAAAGCCCTCGCACAGAAACGAAGACTCAACACAGCCAAAAATAAATAAATAAATAAATAAAAATTTAAAAAAAAAAGGAAGGATGACTGAAATAGAGAACTCAAAAAACTGGAGCAAGAGCTGCAGACAGTCTTTATCTGCAGGCAGGGCTGGGCACTAATCATGGAACAGTGTGTTACTTTCCTTGGGCTACCGTAACAGAATTTCATAAACTGGGTGGCTTAAACAACAAAGATTTCTCACAGTTCTAGAGCCTGGCAAGTCAAAGATTAAGGTACAGGCAGATTGAGTTCCTGGTGAGAGGCCTCTTCCTGGCTGGCAGATGGCTGTCTTCTTGCTGTAACTTCACATGACACAGAGAAAGAGAGAGAAAATTCTATCACATCTAATCCCATGATGAGGGCTCCTGCCTCATGGCCTAATTATTTCCCAAGGGCCCCATCTCCAAATTTCATTGCTTTGGCGGTTAGGGCTTCAACATATGAATTTGGGGGCGGGGGACACAATTCAATCTTTAGTAAACTGGCAGCATATGACCAATTGATTTCAGAATTTCTGTGGACCAAAATCTGCTGTGTGCCTCCCATTCTCTTCTGTTTGAATGGTAGTATCTGCTGAAGTTATCTTATCTCTGTCCCAACATTGTATGGTGGATGTGTGAGGGGCAGATAGAGAAGAATGGCACTTGAGGAGCTGTACCTGGGATACTGTATCTGAGGAACCTTTTCTGCACCTGGAACTGGTGGAGGTGACAAGATCTTAGGCCTTGAGCAATGTCTTTGACTCCATGAATAATAGAATACAATGGAAGTGCCAGTTTCTGGCTCAGGATGTAAAAGATTGATAGCTTCCATATTCCTACTCTTAGAATGCTTGTGCTTGGAACTCTGAACTACCATGCAAGAAGGTGAACTACCTTGGCATTTAGTGCGTGGGTACCAGGGATGCTATACCTCCTGCAACAATGGGACAGTCACGCCTAACTAAAAATGTTTACACATGTCTTTCAAATGTTCTGTAAGGCATTCATATATGTAAAAAGAACATTTAAAATTTTTAAATTGTGGTTCTTAAAAGTTCGGCCTCCAGACCAACAGCACCATCATCATCTGAGAAATTGTTTTAAATGCAGATTTTGGGGCTCCTCTCCAGACCTACTGAATCAAAAACTCATGGGTGAGACCAAGAAATCCGTGATTTATTGAGCCTTCTGTTGCACATTAATGCTGAGAACCACTGATGTAAGCTTAGAGCTGAAAGTTTATAGTATACACCTAATTTCCTGAGGATGCCAATGCTGTATAAGTTGAGGGAAGATTGTCCAATACCTTGCTGAGGTCTTTATCAAGAGATGTTAACCATTTTAGAAAATCACATTGTTTATGGTGTTAGGCTGTATTATGTAACACACATATATTGGTCTCCTTTTGTATCCACCTATTTGATAGCTTGATAGACTTAAGTAACTGAATATTTTATTACAATTTCAAATATAATAGTGCCTGAACATTTACATATTTAAATATATATTGTTTTATTTTAAATTACTTTTATTTCTTCTTCAGTTTATAGTTAGGTATACATTGATTTTTTCTCTTATAAATTTATTTATTTTATTTTATTTATTTTTGGGTGCATTGGGTCTCAGTTGCTGCAAGCGGGCTTTCTCTAGTTGTGGCGAGCAGGGGCTACTCTTCGTTGCGGTGCGCGAGCTTCTCACTGCGGTGGCTTCTCTTGTTGTGGAGCACGGGCTGTAGCTGCGCAGGCTTCAGTAGTTGTGGCGCATGGGCTTAGTTGCTCCGTGGCTTGTGGGATCTTCCCAGACCAGGGCTCGAACCCATGTCCCCTGCATTGGCAGACGGGTTCTTAACCACTGCGCCACCAGGGAAGCCCTGCATTGATTTTTAAAAACTGCATGAAGTCGTGCTGTGTTATTTAATGATTTTATTTTAGGATAGTATATTATACAATTATTTGTTTAGAAGATGGTAGAGTATTAGGTATAGTGAGATTGAGAATTGCTGTTGTAGGAGATTCATGACAACCCATAAAGTTAGTGTAGGGAATATTGGAGATACCCTAGATCACCACATTGACCTCAGAATATATCTGGATCCCAGATTTCTGATGATATCCCTTGTACCAGAAGAGCTGATAGAGAAGCATTTGAATCTAGAAAAGGACATTAATACCTTACAAACTGAGCCACCACCTATAACTTAACAGGAAGAAAAAAAGGATTGTCATATTCCTTCAGATTTTTAAAACAAAAGAAACAGAACCTACAAATTAGTGGAAGCTCTCTTTTTTTTTCTGAAATCCTCTTTTCCTCTTTCTTGCTTTCTTTCTCCAGAGGAAAGTATCATAAATTAGGTGTGTAGTCAACCCAAGTGGTTATACTTTATTATATATATATATCATTCATAAACAATAGTTTCATGTGATTTTCATATTCACTTAAATAATACCATGCTCTAGATAACATTCTGCAATTTGCTCTTTCCATTCTATTATGTTATGAAGATTTACTCATGATATTTACAGATTTACTCCATTTATTCGAACATCTGTGCATTATTTCATTCTACCAATCTACCACAGTTTTTCAAATCTTCACCTTTTAAAGGATAAATATCCTTAATACACATATACACAGACACAAACACAGACACACACACACACCTTAGTAAATATGTAAAAGATGCATTTGTGTGTATATATGTGGGTGTGTCTGTGTGTTCCATTTCAGGAGTAGTCTTCTACATATTTTTGTACTTTATTAGTCTTTTCAAAGACCAGCTATTGTTTCATAATCATTATTTTTCTTTTTGTTTGGCTGCTTTTTTATATTATTAATTTCTACTCTCATCTTTATTATTATCTTTCTCCTCATTTTATTTATTCTATTTTCTTTTTCTATCTTTTTTATTTATTTAAAGTTTTACTTTTTCAAAAAGGCATTCAAGGAAATAACATTCTAGTTACCACATTAGTTCCATCACACAAGTTTCAAAATGTTATTTCTATTGTCATTCAGTTTAAATGTTTCATAATTTTTATTGTGGTTTTCTCTCCAATCCATTTTTTAGGAGTATGGATTGCATGTTGGGCAGAGAACATTAATATAATACTGATTCTTCAGGACTTGTTGAATAGAGCGTCAACCATGAATAGATTATAGGTATGTCAATGAGTTGATTTCTTCAGCTCTTGGCACAGACAGGTGGGGCTTGGAATGGACAGAGCTAGTTAGTGCAACCAAAAGCAGTCTCAAGGTAGCCCCAGAATTGAGGAGCACAGACTTTATGGTCTAGTACATGGGTAATTTCTATAACTGTTTCATAGTCACTTGATAACAACGTGTATTTTCTGTAGAAACTAAGATTAAGTTTGTTGTACAAATTCTTTCCATATTTACTATTTTTTCTAATTTATCAATTAGTTTCTCAGAGAACTGTATTAAAAGATCCCACCATTATTATGAGCCTCTCCATCTTGCTTGTACTTATGTCATTTTTTGCTTTACATATTTTAGGATGATTGTAGAAGGCTTACAAGTTAATGATTGTTTAATCTCCTTGGTGGATTGTTCCTTTTAGTTTTATGAGATGCCCCTTTGTCATTATTTAATGACTTTTATCTTAAATTCCTTTTTATTTGTTATTGATATTTCTATACCAACATTCTTTTGGTAAATATTTGTTCAGTCTATACTTTCACCCATTTGTTTTCAATTTACTTGTATATTGTTGCTTTTAATGTGTCATTTATTATCCAAGCCAGAACTTTAGAGAGTAAAAGGGATGCTATTAATAATTAAGCTAGGACAATAGGTGAGTCCAGCATGGTCCTGAGCAAACTGGGACATGTGAACTTACATATAAACAGAATATAACTGGATTTTATTTATAGTCAAATCTGATATTCTATCTTTGAGGGTAGATTTAATTCATTCACATTCTTTGTAATTACTGCCATATTTGAATAGTTATTACAATTTAATTTGTATTTTCAATATAATTTATTTAACTGTATAATTATTCTTCCTCTCTTCCATTTTTTTTTCTGATTTTACTCCTTTCTTGCTTTTTTATTTTTTTTTTATTTTATTTATTTATTTTTTTTCATTTTATGTAATCTTTACTAGTAAATTACTAGTACTCTGTCAGAATCTTATAATAAAGGTAACTGTGCGTACACAATTGTACACAGTATGTACATCAAGAGACCATGTACAAACTAAGAGGAAAATGTCATACCTGGGGCGCTAACCTAGAGAGGCAGGGACTCCCCTGAGAGCTCTGTATGAGACGAAAAGGACAGAGAATGGGGTTTAGAAAGATAGAAAATAGTGAAACCAGAGCCTATGTCATCACCTGGAGATGGACTACTTCATTCCTAGTTATACTTTAGGTCTTTACTGCTAGTAAACTCTGTTTCACAAATGCTACTAGTGAAATTGTCCAAAAACAGAAGACGTGAATAATGTAGGTTCATCTTGAAGCTATTTAGATTAGATATTAACCACTGTTCACCAAGCCCCTACAATTTAGGCTAAAGCTTAATATCCCGTTGGGATCATTCACGTGTCAACATTTATTGCCTATTCTGTGCCAAGCAATGGTTAAGACGCAGGTACATAAAGAAGGTACAGTTCTTGCCTTCTAGTCTATAAACCAAACAGATAAGGAAATCAGTATTTACAACCATGGGATAAACGTATGACGTACAGCAATGCTCAATACACACTGAGTGGCTAAATCAATACTATAATAGAAGTGTGCACAAAAAAGGGGGGCGGGGGGGCCTTCCGAAAGGACAGTTATCCCTCTGCCATAACACGGATGAACCTAACAGTTCACTATTTTGTATACTTATACACAGAAACCACCTCTTAAAGAATAAACAACTAGTGAATACCATAACATACAGGAGCTACCAAGGTTCATGACACAAAAATGGGGAGGAGAACAGCAGTCAGGAAAAATATTATCACTCATTTTACATAGAGTATTTTAATTCTTGCCCTCAGAAACTATAAAGACTATCAAGATTTGGAAACGAGACTGTACCAAACAATGGCCAAAGAAGAATCGTCCATTCTATGCCTTCTCTTTCGTCTGGTCACTCAGAAATATAATGTTATCAGCTATAATTGTTGTTGCTTGTCGTCTCACGTTATTTTTATCCATATATTCACCATAGTCTACTTTCCCTTCCACATAAATTCGAGACCCCTTTTTCACATACTGATATGCCACATCTCTCAGGCCTGGTCGGAATACTGAAATTCTGTGCCACGTTGTCTTTTGACTGACATCACCCATTTGGTGTGTTTCATTTTCCCCTGATCGCCACATCTCATTTGTTGCTAGAGAAAATATTGTGACTGGGTTTTTTCCTTCTACCTGTCTCATGACAGGGTCCTGACCTACTCGACCAAGTAACTGCACACGATTCAGAGATCTTTCGAGAACCAAACTGCCAGCTATTTCAGACTCATGTCTTACAAACTGATGAAGGACCTGCACTACAGGTCTTCGAAACATGGCTTCTATTTCCTTTTCTTACAATCTAACCTTTAACCTGTTCCGACACAGTACCGCCTCCAGGACCCACGCAGAGCCTTACGCACACCTAACGCAGGACTCGGGCCTTCCACCCCTTCTCCCTCCCTCACCTGACGCTCAGGCCGCTTTTTTATTTTGACAGAATTTCTCTCTTTTGTCTTGTTTTCTGGTTCAGAAGGTATACATTTCACCTGACTTTTAAAATAATGATTTATCTTAAATTTTAACTTGTATATTAACAGAAAGATGTTTAGTGTTGTTCGACATCTTTATGCCCCCTTCCTACAGAATACCTATATAATGCAAGGATCTTAGAAAAATTAACTCTGATTTACCCCATGTTACTGTTGTCTGGCATTTTAATTCCAACTTATTTTAACATTGCCCCTCAATTTCATCATTAACATATTTTATAGCCAATACTTATTTTTATACTTACCAACAAGCTTAAGAATGTCTTTATTTCCTGTGTTCTTTTTTTGTGGTTTCAATTTCTTTCTTGTTGAATCACCTCTTTTAGTATATCTTTTAACAAAGGCTTACCAAATCATAAACTCCTTATCTATGTATATTTGAAAATGTCTGGACTTTATTTTATAAAGTAAACACTATAATTTTTAATCTTCATTTCATAAATGAACTGAGTCACTGATTGGATAAATACATTTCTCAGACTGGAAAATTCTTAAGAGCTACCAACAGTGAATACCAGAGGTAATGGAACAATATACATTGAGGGGAAAATAACTGCTTCTCTAAAATTCTACCCTTAGCTGACATTCAGTGACACAAAATATATTGTCTAATTATCTTGTTTTCTTTGATAATGTATCTCTTCTTTTCGGTAAGTTTAAAGATTTTTATTTGATATTCTGCAGATACATTTTGGTGGGTCTGTATTTGTTTTTCTTATCCTGCTGGTAACTTGGTGGGCTCCTTTAAATTGAGATCACATTCTTCTACATGTCTGTGAACAATGAAAGCCCTTCTCTAATTCTATTTTCTCCTTCAGTAACTCCTCCTACTGGGCCACTATACTCCTCCTACTGGGCCACTGGACCTTCCCATTCCATCCTGTGTGTCTCTATATTTATCTTTGTCGATTTATATTGAATTCCAAGAGATGTCCTTGGATCAGTCTTTCAATTTATTCATTTATGTTTTCCTTGTGTCTGTTATTGTGTACTACTCACTCACTGATTGTTTTCCTTTTAATTTTATAAATATGTACAGGCAAGGGTTAACTCTTCTGGTGTGAGTTGCTCAAACCTTCCACATTCCCAAGAAAGGCCTGTTTTCAGAACTAGCTCTTGGACAGCTCCTGGAAGTTGAGCTCTTTGAGTCCTTGGAATATTCTTTTTTTTTTTTTTTTTTAGGTAAGAAGTGGATTTATTTAGAGAGACACACAATCCACAGACAGAGTGGACCGCCTCAGAAGGTGAGAAAGGCCAGAATATTCTTTCTGATAAGAGCATTTTTGTGTGCCTGAGGCCAACACAGTACCAATTTAATCAGATAGTTTATGCTAATGAATGTGATTTATGGTAAACCTGTTTTTGCTCTGTGGGGCTGGAGTCTGAGAAGCTAAGTCCTGTAGCATGCTTACTGTAGTGCTGCATGCCTACGTGACTGACTGCCAATAAAAACCCTGAACACAAGGCTCAGGTGAGCTTCCCTGGGTGACAACAGTTCACGTGTGTCATCACACATCATTGTTGGTATAATTAAGTGCATCTGTGTGACTCTGCTGGGAGAGGACACATGGAGGCTTGAGTCTAGTTTCTCCTGGACTTCACCCCCAGTGCCTTTTCCTTTAATTTGCATCCTTTTGCTGTAACAAACTGTAACTATGAATATAAAAGCTTTCTGAGTCCTGTGAATCCTCCAAGTGAAACATGGAGCCTGAGAGTGGTCTTGGGGAATCCTGACACACAAAATATACAGTTGACACTTGAACAACATGGGACTGGGGGGGATGACCCTCTGAGCAGTTGAAAATCCACATATAACTTATAATCAACCCTCTCTATCCCTAGTTCTGTATCCAGGGTTCTGCATATGTGGTACACTCACATAACTGCAGATACCATTGAAAAAAATCCTCATCTAAGCAGATTGCCCAGTTCAAATCCATCTTGTTCAAGAGTCAACTGTATTTCTCTTTCCAAATATTCCATTTTAGTAATTTTCAAATAGTCTCTTTTTTCACATTCTTCTATTAGTATGGAGGAATCTTATTGTTTTTATTCCTTTATTTTCCAGAATATTTTAAACTTACTTATTTGAAGCTTCTTTCTGATTTTTAAAAGTACTTTTTGTCTTTTGGGGGCAAAATTTCCCTCTTGTTCAGGTGCTTTGTGTCCACCTAGAGGGATGGGATAAGGAGGGTGGGAGGGAGATGCAAGAGGGAGGAGATATGGAGATATATGTATATGTATAGCTGATTCACTTTGTTATACAGCAGAAACTAACACACCATTGTGAAACAATTATACTCCAATAAAGATGTTAAAAAATAAATAAATAAAGATAAATAAATCCTTAAAAAAAAATTTCCTTCTTCTTGATCCTACTGATGCTCCCCCATGTTTGCCTAGAATGCAGGCATTTAACAGTTAGCTACATCTTCAGCTCCAGTTGATTCCATGGGTACTGGTACCTAGGTCTGTAGAAATATTTCTAAGGGGTAGATTTAAACTTATCTACATTAGATCCCCATGAGTTTCTCTGATTGTCGGCCAATTTTTATAATAAATTTTCTGCTTTGTGTGAATTAGATTTTAAACTCACATAGAGAATAAGACTGGGGTTCTGATAGCTTTTTGTTAAAATCTTTCCCCCTCTTTACTGCTCTGGGTTTCAGCAGGCGTTCTCACTGCTTTTCCAGGCTAGTGTATAACATTTAAAGTTTAACTAATCTTTGTTTCATGGGTTTAATGAAAGTTGAGAAAGGGTGTATAAAATTTTGTCACTTCCTTCTATGTTTAATCATACTGTTTTAGTGTTTAATGTACTGAAGTAACTCTGCTGTAAGCCACTTTATCCTATGTTCAGCTGTCTTGAATCATAAGGACATTTACTTGTCTGATATATTTTTTGAAACGAATGTTTATGATTCATTTCAAATTTTCCTATATTAATTGAATGGCATCTTGTTTTAGTGCCAACTTTCCTCCCTTTTTCTTTTGTGTTGAAAGCTGTTATACATACATAAGTTTCATATATATATGTGTGTGTGTATTGTTATGCATACATAGGTGCAATCTGTTGGTGTATAGAGTCAGGAGAGCCAAAGTTATCAAGAGGACACAAATATACTATTTTTTGTTGGGACCACTCCTGGAATGTCATTTTGTCTATCTTAGTTTCTTCTGAATCCAGTCCCAAATCTTATTTTCATAAGAATTCTGTATTCATAACTCAGAAATATAAAGAGAACACTGTTTACTAGCTTCCAAAGAATCTGTATGCCTAATCCCTCAAGAATGTGAATAGTTAATTATAAATATGATTGGAGATCAGAAGTATGTATGTGATAGAGCTATTTAAAAAGGGAAAGAATATTAAAGAAAAGAATGAAGAAATTGATGAAATGTTAATAAATTCTTTACATCAGTTACCATGGAGGATGGTGGGTCGGCAGAAATCCAGTAGATTTCCTGGGAAAGGATATCAGAAGTTCTTACACAGCAAGTGAGCAAGATTAAAAAGGAAGTCATGTCTGAACATTGCAAAAACTGTAAGGAATGGCATGGTTTCAGAGCTTTAATTGAAGTGATTAACTATATAGGCAAATCTTTAGAGATAAATCTGTAATTTCATGAAAAAGAAAAATATAGCTCAAAAGGATAAATGTTTATTTTTGCTTAGATTTCAAGAGGCATCACTACTATTTAGTTTCAAATTTAGTATGGGGAACAGGTATGTTTTAGAGTGTTTTTCTATAAACACACCACTCTTCCAGTTCTTGTAGCCTTTTTATGGGTGATAGCAGTTGTCTTATTACCTCTTAAGCATGTGAAAATAAAGGAAAGAGATGTTAATAAGACTTGTCAACTTTAGGACATTCACCTGATGTGTTTATTTTCTACCTGAAAGAGTAGATGTAATTCCAAGTTTGTAGATGTGTGTATGTGAAAGAAAACTTAAAAAAACCCATAACTCATATCTCGCATAGTTTATAAAATGCTATTCTTAACATTTTAATATGCCCAGTGGTTTTCCTAACCAGGTAATGAATGTGGTGTGAAATTAGTAAGGACTATTAGAGACAAGGAAGATGATAACCTTGAAAAACAGAAATAAAAATTTACACATGTATATTACAGAAAAAAAATGCATAGCCTTCTTTCACTGGATATTTTCCCATGTTGACCAACATCTGGATTTTGTTCCTATCTGTCCTACCTTTTTCATGTAAGCAGATTTCCAGTGCTTACCCTCTCGTATTCTGCCATTTACCTGATTCCTTCAAGTGTCCCTTACTAATTTATTAGGTAACTCCAGGAAGATCTCATCTTCTTCTTGTTTGTATCTTTCTCAATTTACACTTTGTGTTTTATGTTTACTCACATACCCAGATTCTGTAGTAGCCTCCCTGATTTCAGTCATTTCCCTTCTTCTTAAGCCCACTTCATCTACTCTCTGGCAGAAATTCCTTGAAATAAAATTGAATTAGAAAACCATAATTCATAAGGCCAGACACTATAAAACTCTTAGAAGAAAACATAGGCAGAACACTCTATGACATAAATTACAGCAAGATCCTTTTTGACCCACCTCCTAGAGAAATGGAAATAAAAACAAAAATAAACAAATGGGACCTAATGCAACTTAAAAGCTTTTGCACAGCAAAGGAAACCATAAACAAGATGAAAAGACTACCCTCAGAATGGGAGAAAATATTTACAAATGAAGCAACTGATAAAGGATTACTCTCCAAAATATACAAGCAGCTCATGCAGTTCAATATCAAAAAAACAAACAACCCAATCCAAAAATGGGCAGAAGACCTAAATAGACATTTCTCCAAAGAAGATATACAGATTGCCAACAAACACTTGAAAGCATGCTCAACATCACTAATCATTAGAGAAATGCAAATCAAAACTACCATGAGGTATCACCTCACACTGGTCAGAATGGCCATCATCAAAATATCTACAAACAATAAATGCTGGAGAGGGTGTGGAGAAAAGGGAACCCTCCTGCACTGTTGGTGGGAATGTAAATTGATACAACCACGATGGAGAACAGTATGGAGGTTCGTTAAAAAACTAAAAATAGAACCACCATATGACTCAGCAATCCCACTACTGGGTATATACCCTGAGAAAACCATAATTCTAAAAGAGTCATGTACCACAATGTTCATTGCAGCTCTATTTACAGTAGCCAGGATATGGAAGCAACCTAAGTGTCCATCGACAGATGAATGGATAAAGAAGATGTGGCACATATATACAATGGAATATTACTCAGCCATAGAAAGAAACGAAATTGAGTTATTTGTAGTGAGGTGGATGGACCTAGAGTCTGTCATACAGAGTGCAGTAAGTCAGAAAGAGAAAAACAAATACTGTATGCTAACACATATATATGGAATCTTAAAAAAAAAATAGTTCTGAAGAACCTAGGGGTAGGACAGGAATAAAGCTGCGGGTGTAGAGAATGGACTTGAGGACACGGGGTGGGGGGAAGGGTAAGCTGAGATGAAGTGAGAGAGTGGCATTGACATATATACACTACCAAATGTAAAATAGATAGCTAGTGGGAAGCAGCCGCATAGCACAGGGAGATCAGCTCAGCGCTTTGTGACCCCCTAGAGGGGTGGGATAGGGAGGGTGGGAGGGAGACGCAAGAGGGAGGGGATATGGGGATATGTGTATATGTATAGCTGATTCACTTTGTTATATACAGCAGCAACTAACACAACAATGTAAAGCAATTATACTTCAATAAAGATGTTGAAAAACAAAAAAAGAAAGAAAACAATAATTCAAAAAGACGCATGTACCCCAATGTTCATTGCAGCACTGTTTACAATAGCCAGGACATGGAAGCAACCTAAATGTCCATCGACAGATGAATGGATAAAGAAGATGTGGTACATATATACAATGGAATATTACTCAGCCATAAAAAAAAATTAGGTCATTTGTAGAGATGTGGATGGACCTAGAGTCTATCATACAGAGTGAAGTAAGTCAGAAAAAACCCCCCAAATATCATATATTAGTGCATATATGTGGAATCTAGAAAAATGGTACAGATGAACCTATTTGCAGGGCAGGAATAGAAAGGCAGATGTAGAGAATAGACATGGACATGGTGGGGAAGAGGAGGGTGGGATGAATTGGGAGATTAGGTTTGACATAAATACACCCATGTGTAAAATAGATAGCTAGTGGGAACCTGCTGTAAAGGAGCTCAGCTCGGTGCTCTGTGATGGCCTAGTTGGGTGGGATGGGGGGAAATGGAGGTCCAAGAGGGAGGGGATGTGTGTATGCATATGGCTGATTCACTTTGCTGTGAGGCAGAAACTAGCACAACATTGTAAAGCAATTATACTCCAATAAATTAAAAAAAAAATAATAAGAGACATCCAAGTGGGTCACATGAATTACATACGTGATCAAATTGCATAGAACTAAATACACATATATGTGCAAATCAGTCAATATTTTATAAGTGCACATTATATAAGTGCCTATATTTATAAGGTTGATGGACTGTATAATTGTAACTTTCCTGGTTGTGTTATTGTGCTACAATTATACAAGATGTTACCATTGGAGGATACTAGGTAAATGTCCACAGAATCTCTCTGTATTTTTTCTCACAACTGCATGTGAGTCTACAATTATTTAAAATGAAAAGTTTTTTAAAAAAAGACATTTAAGTAGAAACATCATTGAGTATTTTGAGTTTCACTTTGTGTCTTCTACTAAGTTAGTAATCTTGGGCAAAACCACAAATAATCATCAGCACCTGCATAGTCACCCAGTTTTTGAGTACAGCACATTAAATGTTATATCCATTAGGATCCTTCAACTAAATCCATTTATAAATCCTAAATTATTTTTCACTCATTCATTCATTCACTTTGCCAGTCAATAAATCTTTATCAAACACCTATTATGAATCAGGCACCCTTGTAGGCACTGTAGTTACAAGCAATGAAATTTTTCCCGGCTTTAATGAAGTTTATTTTCCTGAGTGAAAAGTATTTGTGGTTTACTAAGAGCTGCTGAGTTTACAGTTTCTGTTGGCTCATATCTGTAGGCTGCTTCATTGGTATCTTCTTATTTTTTGCCATGATGCATCTAAGTGGACTCCAATTCTTTCAAAAAAGTCATTGTTTTCAGGTAAAGAAATCTCAAGGTTAAAAATAAATATCAAAGGGAATTCCCTGGCAGTCTAGTGGTTAGGACTCAGCGTTTCCCCTGCAGGGGGCCCAGGTTCAATCCCTGGTTGGGGAATTAAGATCCCGCAAGCGATGCAGAGCAGCCCCCCCCCAAAATATATGTGTATATATATATACACATATATATATATCAAAACCCACAAAGATTTCAGAAGGTGAAGGAACATGGTGAGCTATCTTGTGATAGAACCAGAGTATTGACGAACCAGGAAACATGTTCCATTTAAAAAGGGCTGTGATAAACCAAGTGACTCATCTCATCAAATGGACTGGAGATCTTCAAGCAAAACTGCTTGGCTAAACCACAACTGATAAGAGATGGGATTTCACTAAATTCTTAAGAGATCGCTGACTCTATCTCTAGCCTTAAATACTCTCACTATTTCATCCCTGGATATATCCAACTATATGTTAAACTTAAACTGGATCATGGAAGATAGGTTTAATTCTATTTTTATTTCAGTAGTGTGCTTGGGGGAATAAAAAGGAAGGAAAATGTCAAAATAGCTTTTATCTAACTGAACAAATTTACTTGTATTTCCATGTTTGTGGGCATGTATCACTGAACGAGAAACTAAAACTTCAAAAGTTATAGTATAGTTCCAGTTGTGACAATGACTCTTTGCTCTTTGATATTCAGATTTTCTCAGTTTAACGTAGGAAAAGAGCTGGGATTTGTTTTGCAGTTTTTTCAGCCTCTGTTCTGTAGAGCATTTTTCCTGTGATAAGGAAAACCGACCTGTAGAAATAGAATGATTACTAACTTTGCAAACATGGGTCCATTGAGAATGTGGGATTTTGCATGTGCTAGAAAAGGCAAGAAATGACATTTGATGGAACCTCTATGAGCCTCATTCATTAGAAGTTTCTTCCTTAATTACTATTAAGGACTGTTAAGTATGAGATTTGAGATGTCTTCTCAGCTCTCATATTCTCCATCTCTCCCTTTCTGCCACAGAAACTGTAGACTAGTTCATGCTGAATGTGTCTCATGGCAAGAGACTCTGAATTGACCTGCTCTAACTTGCACAGCCATGACTTTGACCTTGAGACTCTTATCCCTCCATTCTGTCATTTTATTCCAATTTACAAACCTCCTAATGGGCCTGCTTCCTTTTTTCTATACTGGATTGCATGTTCAGTTTGAATTTTTTTTTAACCAATTTCATCAAAATCCTTTTCCCTTTGTCTTTCAAGGAAACTCTCCCTATAGATCCAAAATACTGCATAATTATTTAATCTGGTGGAGAAAAAAAATGTAAACAATTGGATCAATGGCACTAGGAATTCACAGTTTTTGGTTTCAGTGGTTTCCTCAACACCAAACTCTTTCATTTCACTTGTCTACTATTCGCAAATTTGGAATTCTCTTCCAATCTTCCTAATGTGATTTGACCAGTATTACAGCTCTCAGGACTATGTTTATTTGATGAACAGATATGGCATATCCCCACATTTTGTGAAAATGTATCTTGGAAGCTGCTTTGGAAAGCAAATATGGTAAGAAATAGTTTTGTTTTGTTTTCAAAAAAGCCAGTCTGTAACCTGTGGTTCTCCTCTTTGATCCCCAAACTCTTGACTGCATTTTCAACTGAGCTTTGAAGAACCAGCTGCTGAAAGTGATAAATCAGCAGCTGAAAATGATGAATGAGAGACTCATTGTAGCTCAAAGTGAAATATAGGTGCTTTTCAACATTAGATTGGTTACTGGACATGGCAAAGAGTGGTGGCTGCTGGTCCAATGTATGAATGTATATATTATAGTAGCAATTATACTTACTTATTTGAATTCTATTTGAAGTCCTCTTCTTGCTATAACATTCAGGTATTTTATTTTGAGGAGCACTGCTAACAATAAATCAGAACCAGTATTTATGGAGTGTCAATTAAGTGCCAAGCCCGGTGCTAGGCTGGGGAGCATTAGCTATGAAATGCTTAGTTGTGATCTCCAAGCACCACTTACGGCAAATTATGATCTGCTTTCTAAATTATTGCACTATCTTTAGATATAACAGACATTCTGTATTTTAAAACCCATTTTTACTGTCTCTAGTGAGGTTTATGCTTACTCAAATCGAATATTTTTCAGCTTGTTCCTTTCCAAGTGCTACTTACACACCTGTCATTCATGGCTCTTTCCACTCTGATTTTGATTTATTCAATTTGCCAGTGCCCCCTGGTTACTAGTCCGTGTAATGGTCTGTTCATTTGTACATAAACATTTATACAAGATGGAAAAGTTGAAGTAATTTAAATTTAGTCCCTTATTTTTTTTTTCCAGTGTGAATTGGGTGTCACTACCCTATTTCAATGAAAGGTTATTCATTGGTTCACATTCTGCTTTTTTTTATAGCTTCCAGGCATGTTGAATATCTGTGATTAACTGGATTTTTCAGGTTAACATCTGCATTTAATCACAAGTTATGACCCATTTCCTAGACTGGTCAGCGTAACATTTCAATCGCTCCTTCCTTCTTTCTCCACCCGTGTAGTAAAAGATTCAGTCATTTATACTTTCTCTCTTTCTCAGTCATAGAGCTGCACTTAAATAATATTTAAGAAAGTTGTATTTCTTTTGAAGTGGTCACAGGAAGCATATGCTTAGTGTATATAAACAGAGAGAGAGTTGAGACACTGATTTGGAGGGCTTGGTTGATTTACAGAGCTCTTGTATCTACATAGAAACGTTTTGCCTCAGAGAGAAATGAAAGGCTCTTTGGGGCTCCAGTAGCCACAGAGCTCCTGTACGATGGCACTGAGACTCGGAGAGCAAGCCCTCTTTCAGTTTCACGTTGCCCTATATTTTTGGTAGGGCTCCACACACTTCTGAGGGGTCTCTGTTTTAGCTTAAACACTCCTTGTCTCACTTCCCCAATTCTTTAATTTTTCAAAGTCATTTTGATCATGGAGAATAAAACCTTAAGGATTAGCCATACTTCAGGTAAAGGGGAAAAAGCCTTCATTACAGTTGTTCCTCACCCCGCCACACTGAACACGATCATTCAAAGTGATGCTTCCATTTTTCTCTGATTTCTCCGTAAACCTGTCATAAATGATTCAATTTAACGAAGAAAAATATATTAAAGCAAAACAACTAAACATGTGGTAATGTCTGGCTACTATATTTCTGGCAAAACTTGACCTAATCCAGGAATTTGCCTCTCTCCCCAAATTAGGTTTTTTTTTGTTGGGGGAGGGTGAGAAGGGGTAGGATATAAGCAGCCTTGCTGGGATTTTAATTGATTGAAAACTAGGGTGTGAGCAATATTCTCCTTTTTTTTTTTTCAAGTATGGATGGTATTGGACTATGATTAAAAATTATGAAGGGAATCTGAAAAATTCGTTCATTTGTCTAATCAAATACATCTCTAAGTTATTCTGACACATTTAATGATGAGCATATTCGCTGTTGTTCTAGGAAACTTTTAGGCCCAATATATACAAAAGAGCACATAATGACTGAAATTAATGTCCCTTACAAATAGTCAAATAGAAACCTCATTGTCTTTCTCAACTCACTTAAAAACAACAGAAATAATTGTGTGCCTACTATGTGCAAGCCCTTAATTGCCTTGAAGTCAGGAGTGACATCTTGTTCATTATTTTATCACCAGTGTCAGATACACTGACTAATGATTGGTTGATACGCAAAGTTCAGACAAAAATGAATAGTGTTTGGAGCCTGTTACAAAGAATCTTTAAACTACTTCCGTTTTAGGTTCGCAATTTGTGTCATCGTGTTTAGTGATGCATTTCCTCCTAACAGTTCAGCCCTCATCACCTTCAATCCTGCATGGAAACAAGACAAAACAAAAAAGGACCTAGGTTAAGTTCTCAATATCACCCTTTTTGTTTGTCTCAGTATCACCCAGCCTTCATCTTTTATGACCTGTGTCCTTAACTAGTTCAAGTAACTGCTCTCTGCCTTTCAAGGTTCAAGTGGCTGTGAATGGTATGCGGAAAGAATGTCAACATTCACCAGGTGTGGGGGCCAGTTGTGCCTCGGGGGATCTTGGAGAGCAAGTGGGGATGAATTTTGTGTTGAAGTCATCTGGAAGTCTTGGAGCACAGGAAGCGTGGGGAATGAGGAAGGACCTGGAGAATTTATCCTGTGTTTGGTGAAGGAAGGAATAGGACATGGCTTTTTGTTTACATGGATGTGGACCCTAGAGCACAGTCTCCAGGGGCAGAATCTAAGCGCTTCTAGTCCATGTGTCCCAGAAGCAGGAGACCTTCTGGGGAAGAAAAGCCCAGGGTGGTTCTTTATGACTGTGACCATTTAATCACCTGAAACCATGTGAAGCAGGGTCAAGTGCAGAGTTGACTTCTGTGTCCCTGTAGAAGTGCTCTTCATTCATGCTCTCTTTCCCAATGAATTCAAATACAGCCTCAGAATCTTTTTTCAACCTAGGACTCGAGGCAGTAACTATCAAAGAAGTCAGACTTGGACTTTAGAAATAAAACCAATCCCTGACCTAATAATAGGTCATTTCAGTGACAATGGGAAACACCTCTTGCTCCTATTTTGATTTGCTCTTACACTTCCCCAATAAAATTCCCCTATCCAGTCTCTGCACAGATATGTGATATTATCATTGACAGGAAACACAATCATTTTCTCAACCATTAGAAAGTATATATTGATACTTACATATCCTTCCAGCTTTGTTCCTATCTGTTCCCTCTTCAAGTATTCTGTCATCCCCTTATGCTCATGCATCCTCTAGGGCACTTACTTTAAAATAACTTCTCTCCAAACTATTACTTGCATAATCTGCCCTCCTATTTTTCTGTCTCCTGAAGCTCTGATCCAGACCTGCTGCATCCACGTATTGACCACCTATTTTCTTTTTTTTTTTTAAACTTTGGGTTTATTTATTAATTAATTTATTTATTTATAGCTGTGTTGGTCTTCGTTTCTGTGCGAGGGCTTTCTCTAGTTGCAACAAGTGGGGGCCACTCTTCATCGCAGTGCACGGGCCTCTCACTATCGCGGCCTCTCTTATTGTGGAGCACAGGCTCCAGACGCGCAGGCTCAGTAATTGTGGCTCACGGGCCTAGTTGCTCCGTGGCATGTGGGATCTTCCCAGACCAGGGCTCGAACCCGTGTCCCCTGCATTGGCAGGCGGATTCTCAACCACTGCGCCACCAGGGAAGCCGCAACCACTTATTTTCTTAATCATCAGCAGTCTGACTTCCATCCCTCTGCACTGTACTGCTGGTGCAGCTGCTATTTCTCCTTTATTTAGGACTAACAGTGGTCAAGGAATTGTGGTAAAATATCATATGTCACCATTTAATCACTTAGAAAAGAACTCTAGGGGTAAGCGCTAGAAACTGGGTATAAAGAGATTAATTTATGGAAGGACACACCAAGTGGAATAAGGAGGAATTAACTCTGATCTAACTGTAATACCAATGTCTTTGAATGCCTTGAAAGACCACTCTTATTTACTCACTTTTCTTCCACTCTTTATATCCCTCAATCCAACACCATCTCAAAGAACTTTCTGTCATGATGGATTAATTCTATATCTGCACTATTTTTTTTATGGAAGCCACTTGCCACATGTGGTGTTAAGCACTTGAAACGTGACTAATGCAACTAAGGAACTACATTTTAAATTTTATTTAAATTTTATTTAAATTTATTTAAATTTAAATAGGCACATGTAGCTGGTGGCCACCCTCTTGGACAGCACAACTTCAATACTTTAAGTCATTAGATCTGGTCAATAACTTCTTCATATTTACACTTTGCTTTTCCTCAGTTTCAATGATTGTGATCTCATGATTGTTTTGTTGTTTTCTACTCTCTTTTTGGGTTCTTTTCTTCCTCCAGTTTCCTGTATGTAAGTTGTTCCCAAGTTTCTTTCTCAAGCCTCTTTTCCTGTATTTTTATCCCTTGTCATTAACACTCATTCTTGTATCTTTAAATACCTTCTTTAGATGAAAGATCAAAATCTTTACTTTCAGTCACAATCCTTCTCAGATTTTTTAGACAACTTTCCAGTTTTGTACTAAACATCCCTACTTGGATGTGTCACTGTCTCCGAGTATGTGACAAAAACAGAAGTAATCTTCCTTTTCAGAGTTGTTCTTAATATATTCCCTGTTTCTGTTAATGGTACCACCATCCTTTCAAATCCCTCAGATTTAAAACTTCTAATTCTTCCTGGGTATCTTTTTTATTTGGCCCTGAAATCATTTGCTAAGTTTCATTGATCCTTTCTTGCAAATATCCCAAGTTTATTCCCACCTCTTTACTTTCCCAGCCGCAGTTTCATTTCTGAGATTCAAGTCTAAAGTCTCTCAGAATGGTTTCCCTGGAATATTATAATAATTCTCTAAATGACCGCTCTGAATCTAGCCTTCATTGATTCAATTTATCCTCTATACTGCTATCAAATTAATCATTTTGAAGTCTTGCTCTGAACATTCATTTTCATGCTTGCAAAACTTTGAGGGCTTCTGATTTATTCCAGTTAAATGTCATGCACTTCAGTCTGAATTTTGGTTTCATGACTCTCAAGTCTCACATCCATTTTCTCTTCCCCATGAAAACTTTCTAGTCCTTTTGGTTCAAAAAAAAAATCTCTTCTTTTTAAATTTCTCACAGCAATATTGCTTTCTATCTTGCTATATTTTTATTTACATGCACATCTTGTGACTTCCATTAGCTCCTTAAATATAAAACATTGTTTTATTTGTAGCTGTAACCCACACAATACCTAGAATGATGACTTCCAAATCATAGAACTTAATTTTAATTCAGTTCTTAGCTATTTTTTAATTCAATTTTTATTACTTCTTTCATACCAAATACTCTTTAAGGCTTTGTGAACACAAGGTAAGAAAGGACATGCTTCTCTCTTATAAGGATTTCAAAGTCTAGTAGAAAAGACATTCTGAAAGTTATTTTAAAATAAAGTGTTATGCATATAGTATTAGAATTATGTTCTTATGTTCTAGGTACAGTCCAGCACAACGGAAGGAGTAATCAAATGAGTGGGTGACTTAAGGAAATTTTAGCAGGCCAAGATATCATGAGACATCTGGATGTTAAAGTACTTGAAGGAAGAGTTCACCCAAAAGTGTGAAGATGATAGAGTACCCAAGGAGCATGGAGAGTTTGAGCAGTGGCTGAGAAGTGTGAAATGGAATGACATTTATTGGAAAATTACAAGCATTTCTGAGTGTCTAGAACACAAGGTGATTAATACATGAAGAAGTGAGGGGAGTAGAAAGGGAAGATGTAGACATGAAGGCTTAACTTCAAGCGTACAAGGAGGACCTTGTATGTCATCCTGAGAAGTTTCAGCTTTCTACTGGAGGGGAGCCATTAAGAGTTTTAATTGGGGGCAGAGGGTAACATTTTTAGATTTGCTTTTCAGCTATTTCTCTTTAGTAGGACAATGGAAGGATTCAGTATTGGAGGCAGCAGGTGGTTCAAAAATTTGTTGCAATATTTCAGGCAAGAGAGATAAAGTCCTAAATTAAGGCAGTGGCAGAGAGGATGAGGATAAAGAATCCAATAAATGATTGGTGGATGGATGGTAATGGAATTAATGAAGAAAAGGTATTCTAAAGAGGAAATCCTTTGGCAAGAAAGGGTATGAACTCATTCATCCCTTAAAGTTTTGGACTTGCTGAATTTATGGGATTTCTAGACCATCCAGGCTGACGTGTCCATAAGGCAGCTGAACACAGAAATATGGGTGTCAGGAGAGCCGTCTGAGATAGAGATATAATTTGAAGTTCATCAGCTTTTAGGTGAAAACAAACATTTTTCCAGACTCTTCTTTGGGACAGAATGCAAGGACAAACAGGCCTAACAGGTGTTTTCAGTGATTTGTTATTTTTTTTCTATGTTGTGAAGAAAAAGATTCATGCTTAAAGAAACTAATTTCATCTCTCCTGCTCTAGGCTAAATAGGAAAGGAAGGGAGAGTTTTGAAGGAAGACAGTTATTGCAATATTTATTAGAGTAAGCGTAATAAATGCTAATCTTTTCTAATTATGATTTGAAAATTGAAGACAATCTGTGTCAGTGTATATCTGGGGATTAATGTATTAAAAAATAGTGATAATTTTGGGACATTTTTAATGGAAACAGAATAAGATCTTTTGGCATCTTATTCTTGACTGTAATTCTGTTGTGTAGATGTTGTATAGCCACAAACTTTTCTTGTTTTATTTTTAGGAAATCAAGTCTTTTCAGAGACAGAAATTAAGATGGGTACAGTCTTTACAGCAGTGATTTTCTGAGTTCCTACTTTGTTTCCAATTTAGGTGTTGAGATTTACCTATCCTCACAAGTACTTTTCAAAAATCCCTAGACTGAGAAAACATTTTGCATCATTTCCCATGAGTTGTGTATTTTTTATACTTATGCCCTCAATGTGGTACTAACTATTCATTCCTCCAAGCATACGTAAAGTTTAGTACTTTCTCTCTGAAGGCTAAGTTGCTTGATTTATACTTATTTTACTTCATTCCATAATTACAGCATATAGCACCACTGTATCTTACAAAGTATTTGACTACTTCTGCTAGCAAACGTATCCTGTAACTGGTTTGCTTACTCTCCAATATCTGTTTATCTTTTCCTTTTCTTCTTTTATACTGAATCTGGCGTGACATCTAGTAATTTGTTGAGAGGCAACATATCCAATGATGAATTACAGTCTTACTTTGGATTCTGGGGAAAAGGAAGGGGAATGTTTTTTGAGAAGGGCCCTTGGCCCTGAAACTCTTCCCCTTGACCATTCCCAGAGGCTGAGACTGCTGGCCTCAGGGCCACAGAGGAATACCCATCTGTTTTCTCAGGCTCTGCCCTCGGGGAGAGATGTGAAGGAAGCTCTGCGAAATCTCTGGAGACTGGCGAAGATTTTTGAGACATGTTTATAGTTTAGCTCTGTGAAGAATCATCCATGACTATTAAGATGAGACATTTTAGTCTATTTAAATATTCTTAGAGGATATTTTATTACTGTAGTAGTTTAAAAAAAGCTAATACAAAATTCTTTTCCTTTTTATGTTCTTTCTGTAATTAATCTATGAATTTTATGGATACACATTCAAAATAATAAGGGCTGAGAATCATTTAGAAACACACAGATTTATATATATTCCTATGTATCATTTTAATCTGTAATGACTTGAAAGTGGGGTTCTAATATAAATGGCCATCATTATATTAATAAGTACTAGGTTTATTGTGCAGCTTGTAAACTTCTCTATAATATTCCTTTATGATTGATTATTAAATATATTTATACATTAAATTCTTAAAATTATTTTAAAATTTTACATTTATTTAACCTAATTTTATATTGTCCTGTACCACATCATAATCATATTTCTCATGTTTCCTGAGTTGCTCTTATCAGTTTTGGAATCCATTACCTCACCGGATGGAGCTCAAATTAAGTTATTCTGCTATCTTGTGGTTGCAACTTGAAATAGCAAAAGCTACATTCAAGAGTTAGACTTCAAGTTTAGCTATTGAGATAGGAAAAAAAAAAAAAAAATCAGATGGCTGAGAGAGGGCTAAGTCCCCTGAGAGAACATTTGATCTTAATCAAAATTTCAATAGTTATCAAATCACTTTCCCTCAGTGCCCAGGCGGACTCTGGGAAGAAGTCAGTCACATTGCAAAGCTGCTAGAAATGGATTCAGGGCCAGAGAGCGGCTTAGCAGTCATGGTTTAAATTATCCCTTAGTGGTGCTAAAGAATTATAGCTCCTACTAATTTTCTCCCAGAAACTCAGGTTCTGAGGACTCAAAACAAATGCTTTTCTAATAGAGAAATTAACTTGCTGCAGGTCTACCAAATCTCCTTTTCCTTTTCACACTCAAGCCAGGGTTAGAGGCAGACTCTCTAGGTGCAGGTGTCCAAGGATAGAAGAACTCCAGCCTTGTGGATATTTGCAAGTGCAGCTTCCATTATTTTGGGTCCAGTAAGAGAGAGGAGGTAAGAGAAAAAATACAGTTTTCAGTGTTTCCAGAGGTCTGTAGTTCTGCTCGTTCCTGTACCCCCATCCCTAAGCACTGTGAGTCTGTTCCTGGGGTCGCGCCCATGTTTGGGCTTAGAAAATGCAAGGACTTGTTTGCAAGCTGCTGCCTTCATCCCCAGTGATAGTGGGCCTTGCCCAAGTGCCAGAGGCCACTTCAGGTCACTACGATTGATCCTTAAGGCAGCTTACTTCTCATCTTGTGAAGAGAGGATTGGCTTCTGTTTATAGTCTTCATTTCCTCCTTAACCCAAAAATCTGAAAACTATCTCTAAGAAGTCTCATTTTAAGGCAATTCTGAAGGATGCCCCAATAGTTAAGAAACAACTTTTAATTACACAGTGTTAACTGCAAAGTCAGTACTGGAACCAAGTCTTTCTGAGTTGAATTGAATCTCCTCACTTCCTTAGATAAATTGTTTGATCTATGTTGTTTATGCCTCAGCTTTAATTATTAAATCTTTATTCAGTAAATCCCACTATAGTGTAATCAGCGAATAGAAACACATCTGCTCAGTCCTAACACCACCTTTTAAAAACATCTTGTCCTTTAGAAAGCCCTCTATTTCCTCTGGCAGATGCTGAAAGTATTAATGGTGTCTAAGAGGCTTCTGTCTCTTAACGAGTAGCAGGTGTGGTCAGAATGCCTTATTATTTATCACTTCCTCACCCAGGATATTGTTCTATGCTTGTAAGACATTTATGCAGTTCTCTGTCAATGGCCTCTTTATTTCATATGGAGTATCTCTGTGACTGAAATGAACGTCACACTTTACACTAAACCTTAACATTTGCTACCGCAGAGACTACCTTCATCTACTGCAGACAGTGGCGGGGATCAGCTGGAGCAACTCTACTAATGGTTCCCAGACTTGGGGATTATTTGAAGTCGTGGGGTGAGGTAGTGGGTGGAAGGTACAGGGAGGGAGGTGGGAGGCTTCCTTCGTCTTGTGAGATGACTATATTTTTTGATAAAGCTTTCATTTCTGATTTTCACTGTATGATTGGAAACCTTTCCCACAGTCTGATTGCTGCAGATGGATTGGAGCTGGTCCACTTTAGATTGCTGTGTTTGATGTTCTGTTATGAGATTAATGAGAAAAACACCTTTCTAGATGCATGGTAGTTTTTCATCTTAAGGCTGAATCCAAATGACTGTAGGTTCTAGAATTCATTACATTGAGGTAGGATGAATTCTTTGGTTGAGAATAGAGAGATTTTAGATTTTGCTATTGACCTTCCTGGAATTAATTTCTCTCCCACTATGCTCAGAGCTTCTTGAATTCATGCTTGATTGAAGTTTTTCATTTATTCAGATATTCTCAGACCTCTGCATTTCTGTTGGGACTGATGGAAATGTTTGCAA
Organism: Balaenoptera acutorostrata; assembly: GCF_949987535.1. NCBI lineage: Eukaryota > Metazoa > Chordata > Mammalia > Artiodactyla > Balaenopteridae > Balaenoptera > Balaenoptera acutorostrata. The sequence continues at coordinate 43,454,277 of NC_080065.1, read as the reverse complement.
TTCCCACAGACATAATTTCCTGGTTTAATTTTTTTTAATTTTATTTATTAAAAAAATTTTTTTTGGCTGTATTGTGTCTTTGTTGCGGTGCGCGGGCTTCTCACTGCAGCGGTTTCTCTTGTTGCGGAGCACGGGCTCTAGGTGTGCAGGCTTCAGTAATTGTGGTGCTTGGGCTCAGTAGTTGTGGCTCATGGGCTCTAGAATGCAGGCTCAGTAGTTGTGGCACATGGGCTTAGTTGCTCCGTGGCATGTGGGATCTTCCCGGACCAGGGCTTGAACCCGTGTCCTCTGCATTGACAGGTGGATTCTTAACCACTGAGCCACCAGGGAAGCCCTGGTTTAATTTTTAAAAGCATCTTGGGGCAGGGTTTGAATGATGGCAATCTTACTGTCTGTAGGAGAGGTGACAATCTTATTCCTGAGACTTTGTTGGTTTATTGGTTCTTAACAGTATCTGATTTAATTTTTTTTTCCTTTTTATAGGACACTTGCCTGTGGAAAGCCAAGTGGACCTAAGTGAATAGGTGTTAGGTCTTGGATTTTTTACTTCAGAAACCACCTATACGTTGCGAGATGTTTAAAAAGCGTATTGAACTGAAGGACAGAAGATTAAAGGGTTAAAGATGAGGGAATTCCCTGGTGGTCCAGTGGTTAAGACTTTGCCTTCCAATGCAGGGGGTGAGGGTTCGATCCCTGGTTGGGGAGCTAAGATCCCACATGCCTCGCAGCCAAAAAACTAAAACATAAAACAGAAGCAATATTGTAACAAATTCAACAAATCATTTTTTTTTAAAAAAAAAAAAGGGGGTTAAAGATGAAAGGTTTTAACATATTTTAAGCATAGAGTTAATTGTTATCAAGCTTTATAAGAAATTACTCCCATATAATGCTTATATGTACATATAATTATAATTTAAATGTTTATATGGATTTGTATATACATTTTTAACAACTAAAATCATTTTAAGTTTTAGGAAGTCTCATTTGCATGCTCTCTGGCTTTCAAGAATCCTTGAGAATGAAGTTCAGGGCTTGTTCACTTTGTATTTCTGGGATTGGTCCACTAAATATCCTCTCCTGGAGGTAAGCCAAGTTTTTATAGCCAAGACGGTTGTATGTGAAGGAAGTGGGAATTCAGCTGTAGTTCTGATTTCATGAATAGTTCAAGAGAGCTTTCAAATAGCTAAGAGTTTATTGAACTGGTCTCCTGCATTTTGTTCTGACCATTTTAGTTCAACTTTATAATTATTACCTACGTATCTAACTTGTGTTTAAGAAGGACGATGTCTGTAGCTACTATTTGATGTGTAGGTGGTCATAAGCCTCCTTAAGCCTTCCTTTGCTAAAAGCAGGAAGACACCATTTGCCAAATGTAAACAAAAGTGAGCACCAAAGGTGTGTGTGGGGTGCTTTTGTAACTAGGAACCCTCAATTTAAAACGTTGCAAATTTAGCAACACACAACCAGAGTGAAATTAATTTGATAAATACGTTTTACATTATTTGAAGAAATGTTTATCAACTCCGTCTAATGTTCACTATCTGTTTCTTGTTTTCTTGTTTATCTTTCGGCAAGAATCTACAAAACACTTCAAACTTTGAAGTGCCCAGCGTTTTTCCTTAATCTGAATAGCATCGTATTTAAAACGTTCTATAAAGTTAACACATGGCACACTAATGTGTATGGCCTTCATTCTTAACCTGAAGAATACAGTCCAGGATTTATCTGCCACCAAAAGGCACAGCAAGAAACTGGTTCAGTCTGTTTGAAAGAGAGTGGAAATATTTTAACCTAAAGTGGAAAAGAAAGAAATATTAACTGAATTTCAGGAGTTTGAGAGAGATATATATTTTTTTCCCTTTTTTTTTTCTTACTTGGATTAGATGAAGGAAGTTGATATGTTAAAATCAAATTTAGGGGCTTCCCTGGTGGCGCAGTGGTTGAGAGTCTGCCTGCCAATGCAGGGGGACACGGGTTCGAGCCCTGGTCTGGGAGGATCCCACATGCCGTGGAGCGACTGGGCCCGTGAGCCACAACTGCTGAGCCTGTGCGTCTGGAGCCTGTGCTCCGCAACAAGAGGCCGCGACAGTGAGAGGCCCGCGCACCGCGATGAAGAGTGGCCCCCGCTTGCCGCAACTAGAGAAAGCCCTCGCACAGAAGCGAAGACCCAACACAGCCAAAAATAATTAAAAAATAAAAAAATTTAAAAAAAAAATCAAATTTAGGAGTTTTATGAGAAGAGAGAAACTTGTTCAATGACACCTACTCCCCAAAGAGAACAGTAAGATATTAAAGGTAATTTGGTACAGAGGTGCTAATACCAAAAGAAATTTATATTCCAATCAGATGAGAGCAGTTGTTCTTCTTTTTATTAAAAGTACTTGCTTGGACTTCCCTGGTGGCGCAGTGGTTAAGAATCCGCCTGCCAATACAGGGGACACGGGTTCGAGCCCTGGTCCGGGAAGATCCCACATGCCGCAGAGCAACTAAGCCCCTGCGCCACAACTACCAAGCCCGCGTGCCACAGCTAGAGAAAGCCCACGCGCAGCAATGAAGATCCAACAAGGCCAAAAATAAATAAATAAATAAATTTATATTAAAAAAAATAGTACTTGCTTCACCAATGGTTGTTCTCACTTTGGGGCCCTGGTTAGATCTGGTAGATTATCTCCTCGAAACTGGCTCAGTAAGTGTCAGGTTTTTCCTAGAGGCAAAGGTTTTAAGGATAGTGGCACTATGTTATCACTGGAAACTGGGGCAAACCTAGAAGACTTGGGGCCTTGGAGACAGGGAGTCTCCAGTGTGGCTTAGTTTCTCCTTTCATGTGCATTTCTCCAGATTTGACATTCCTTCTGTTACTTTGGATGGTCTCTTCCCACATTTGTAGGACAGACAAGTTAATTAGAATGCAGACAACTAGGCGATGTTACATATTAATCCTCGAGAACAAAGGTTTACTGATGAATGAAAATGTGCATATTTAAGAAATATATTGATAAAATGGAAGCAAGAGCTTACAGTAGGAACCAAGAGATCCAGACCTGTCAGTAACTTCTCCCTTGCTTTTTGATGCACTTCCCTTTTATAGTAAAACAACTCAGCCGTGTGATTTTTTTTTAACAGATTTTTTTTTATGTAGACCATTTTTAAAGTTTTTATTGAATTTGTTACAATATTGCTTCTGTTTTATGTTTTGATTTTTTGGCCTCAAGGCATGTGGGATCTTAGCTCCCCTACCAGGGATAGAACCCGCACCCCCTGCATTAGAAGGTAAAGTCTTAACCACTGCACTGCCAGGGAAGTCCCTATGTGATATTCTTGAGAACCAGATTAGTAGACATCTCAGTGATAGAAATCAGAATATAGGTTTGCCAAATGCAAAATACAACCTATGCCTGTGAATTAGAGAGGCTGTGAGATGTTCCCACAGCCTTCGTATTTATTTTGAGAGGCACAATTCATAGCTATTTATGCTTAGAGGAGCCACCAAAAGCAGATATTTTGAGCAGAGTATCAGCCCTGGGAAAAGTTAGATGCTAGACAAAGTATGTTTTTATAAGACTCATGCTTTCTTCTTTTGCTGTTTCTGTGCTGGTAGGTAACCAGCAGCTATCTTCTCCTTCAACTGCTTTTCAGCAAAAAGTCAACTAATCCTCACTTAAATGTTAACTGAAGAGGGGTTTTACCCTGCACACGGATAATTGCCGTTGAATAAAGAATTCCTGAAAGTCAAAAAGTTCTCTGGCTTTAAAATGAAAGAAATGAATCTAGAATGCTGGCAATTCAGTGTCTTCAAAGAGAAAGGATGATCCTTCTGAGGACACTTTGGTGTTCCTCGAATCAGATTATATGTGTGACCACATATTTTATCTAGACCATTCTTGTCCTATGTATGCTGTGATGTCTCTTCTCTCTTTGCCTCCAGCTTGCCTCAAGCACCTCAAGTTTACAGAGGCTAGGTTGTAGAGTTTATATTTCCACTGGGAAGAAGGTTCTTTTCTCAGAGGAAGGGCCCTGAGGGATGAGTAAAAGAGCTGTTAATATCTTAGCTACTTTCGTTCTTCTTCCTAAGTGTAGGGGCAATGGAGAAATAGGGGAATTCTGTCTCTCCCTTGAGGCGAGCAAGAATCCACAGGTTTTATTAATGGATATACCCTTTCTAAGTCTAATCCTGACTACTCTCCATATTGTCCATATTGTATTTTGCATTTGCCAAACTGTCCTATAGACATCCTATTATTTTAGAGAACTTTATATAAATGGTACTTTAGGATTTGATACCATCTGCTTGTGTTTCCATTTTATTCGATTGCTGTTCTTATTGGAAGGCGTTAATGACATAATTCAGGAGAAAGAAAGCCTTGTGGAATTTGACATTAGCAAGAAGCAGTGGTGCGCTAATTTGGTCATTGTACATATCCCAGTTTGGTATCTCAATTTTAACAGTAGCTCAAGTGCTAAGTCATGCATACAGATGTTGAAGCATGACCTCAGGGGCTCCTTCAGGCTGTGAAGACCATTATACCATCTGTACTTTGTTACTGATATGCTCTTCCCTCTAGTAGGCAGCTAATTTATACAGCAATCATGATCTTCTGCTTATTGGCCAACCGGACAGAATACACACAATTTCTAAGGCAAGCTTTCAACTTGCAGTACTAGTCTCCGGATATAACTTATTTCAGAAGTCATAAGATGGCAATTTGGGGGGCTATATCATGGGGATAAAACTACGTTCATATTGTATGAATAGTTGGAGATTCAGTTACACATTTGGAATATGCAAGAATGAGAGCTCACTTTAAAAATTGGGCTTATTTAAAAAATATGAAAACAGGTTATTTATTTTGGTATAGTATATAGTATTTCATGTATTTGGAGAATGGAACCATATTTTGCTGAACTGGAAACTCTGCCCTAATGTTTAAAGTTTTTTAATATAAAAAGATTAAACTTTATTTAGATTAGTTTTTTAAAGTAATTTTAAAACTTTGATTCAGGTATACTTTTTCTTAACACTACTCTTACTCAAAAACCAAATTTTATCACCTAAGACTTAATATGTGCCATTTGTATAGTTCTTGCTCTCTTTTGAGTAAGAACATGTAGTCCTACTAGTTTCTTAATTAACTTAAATGTTTGTTTTACCTTATTCAAATTAGTTAAACTAAGGAAAGGTATATATTCCCAATAATAATATTAAAATAGACCAGAAAACTTCATCCTTCTTGCCTATAAAAGTTTATGGAAGAAAGTTCTCTTCAGTTTCCATAGATCCAATAATTTATGATAAAAGAGTGTGGGGTGGAGCCAGGGGGTAAGGCAGCAATCGTTTCCCACTCCTGGCATAAAATAGAATTTACACATTGTTAACAGGCTGGAAATAACCAAACAGCAGTGATTAAGAAGATAGCTTTTATCTGGCCAATCTTATCTTTTCCAAGCTTAAGCAAGCTTTTAAAAACTGGAAATCTTTATTTAAGCTTAGCTCACTGCCATGATCTAATTGCAGAGGCCTCGAAACCAGTAACCAACAACTAGGGTCTCTGAAGTGGATAACTTCGTACAGTAATGTTGTGTTTTCTGTCTCCTGCATCTGCCACGAAGTCTTTAGAGTAAACTTAACAAATATTCCAGAAAAATGTTACTTTATTTTGAAAAGAGATGTGACTGTAATGGGTATCTCTTTTTGTCTCTATCTCTGAAACTCTTTCTGTGTCTCTCTTTGTTTCTCTCTCTGCCTCTCATCAGTTTTGCTAGAATTAGATGATACCGTAAAATGGGCTCCATGGCATGGAGGTTTGAGAATTCCTTTTTATAAAATTAGTTTGTTAATAATATATATTTCTAGGCATGAAATTTCATGTCATGTTCTCTTGTGAATTGGCACTTGAAGACTAATAGTACTTGTTCTTTCTTCTGGAAGTTTTTTGGTGGCCTTTGACCAATCAGAAGTAGTGTTTTGACCTGATCCAACATTAGGTCATTAAAAGTAAAATCCCTTTCCTGTAAGAGATCAATTGTAACAGTGTATTCAGTTGCCAAAAAGAAAGAAATTAATATTCTTTATTTTGATTTAAAAAAACTACTTGACAATCATAATGACTGTAGTTTTAAATTTGAGGTCTGTATGAATGGAATGTGAGCCATTCACATATGACTGAGCATAATATACTACAAGAGGGAATGGGATATTTTAGCGCAAGACTGAGAACCAAGAGGTCCAAGCTCTGTTAGAAAAAATGACTAATCAATGAATATGAGTCCAGCCAGGAATTCAGTTGTTCTCAACAACTAAATAAAAAAGTGAAATTATAGTAGCAAAAAGTAACTTTCATAATATAAAATGACATGGGGGCTTCCCTGGTGGCGCAGTGGTTGAGAATCTGCCTGCTAATGCAGGGGACACGGGTTCGAGCCCTGGTCTGGGAAGATCCCACGTGCCGCGGAGCGGCTGGGCCCGTGAGCCACAATTGCTGAGCCTGCGCGTCTGGAGCCTGTGCCCCGCGACGGGAGGGGCCGCGATAGAGAAAGGCCCGCGCACCGCGATGAAGAGCGGTCCCCGCACCGCGATGAAGAGTGGCCCCCGCTTGCCGCAGCTGGAGAAAGCCCTCGCACGAACCGAAGACCTAACACAGCCAAAAATAAATAAATAAATAAATAAAATCAAGTAAAACTTTGAAAAAAAAAAAAAATGACATGACTTACTGAAAAATGTAAATGGCCCATTCAAATTTTGTGTTGCTGTGAGCATTTAATAAGATGGTGTACATAGAGTGCCTAATATGGTGCCTGGCACTTAGGAAGGATCAACAAATAGCAGTGATGTTTGTGATGATTTCTTGAATTAAATTTTCTACAGCAGACAATCCTCATTTAAAACATGTTATTTCAACAGCAGCCACAAGATGGGAGTATTTACCTTCATAGCTAAGTTTTTTCTTTTTTCTTTTCTAATTACACTGCTGAAGGAGTTGGGTATTTTGCCTTAGCTACTTCCTTGTAGGACATATAAGAAGCGTTCACCTGTAACCAGAGTGATTTTACCACATATTGGTTTAATACACATCAGTTTTAATGATGCTAAATGTTACATGTCTTGGGGAATTTGTAATTTAACTATGTTTTCTTCTGAAAAATTCAGAATCAGTTTTGATCCTCTTCTGTGTGGTCATGATGCTTCTCTAGGTGATGGATTTCCTCTTCAGTCTCCATATTTATCTATGAGGATAAAAGCAAGAAAGAAATTATAGTTTAAAATTTGCACTTTGGCTGGTGAAATACTGGGCATGATTTGAATTGTATATGATCAAATCTAAGACTTAGGTTGACTTTTTAAATAATTATCTTTTTTTTTTTATGAATTGAAGGCTAACTAGCTGGAACATATACTCAAAGAGTTGTGAAAGAGGAACTCTACTTAAGAGATTAAAGTTATTTAAGATCTATAAATGATCATCATCATTGTGTTTTTCCTGTCATTGTGCATATTGGAATATTGGACGTACTTTGTTCAAGAATATTAACATGGGAGTGTCCGGTCTTACTAAGAAGAATTGGAACTCACACATTCATTCCTGCATTATTTAAATAGACTCCTTATCTATGGCGGATTCCTTTGCATTTGAAGGATCCACTTTGGTTCAGAGGGAAACATTTGCCGGTGAAATATGTGGAAGCCACATGCATATATAGCCTTACTGGTTAGCAGATGTCCACTTTGGTGGAAAAATGAGCTCAACTTTTGTTTTCTGTGAAGGCTATTTGTATAAATTGATCTCTGTGGAACTAAAACAATGCAGATGTTTTACAATTAGGTTTATTCATAGACAACATTAAAGAAAATGGTTTTCATTAAAATAGGGATATATAAATGAAGAAACTCTGGATTGACATTTTCCCCTATTGAGAACCTAGAAACTCCATTGTTGTAGCTTTCCTCATATTTGTATTCCACAGAATCTATATACAAGAAAAGGAAAAACATATACCTTTATTGGAGTATCATGTATAAAGGTAAGGATACTGTATATTTTATCTATAGCTCTTCATTGCCCTCTTTTGATGAAGGTATATTATGCATATTATTCTAAATTGGAAGACATTAATTTTGGAGCAGAAAAATTGCTTTAACACTCTGATGAAGGCATATTGATGCGCAAAAACATTTGATAAACAGAAACCTCAGTTAAATAGAGTTGGAAAACCAAGAGGGGACACTTTCACACCCTTTGATGATAGTAGAGCCCAGCAGGAAGAAGAAAGATTCCTCTCCTTTCCTGGCAAGGACTCAGCCAATGAAGAGCCATGAACTCTTTGTTTACTCTAGCCCTCTCAATTTCCTTTTCCCCTCTATAAAAGCATTCTCCTTCCCTTGCCATGCAGGGACTTGCATATGGCTTGCCATGGTTGCAGACCTCAAATTGCAATTCTCTGCTGATCCTGAATAAACTCATCTTTGCTGGAGAAATATCTGGCAGTCTATTTGTTTCAGGTCAACAGCGCAATCACCTATACTACACAAAGTAGAAACAAATTTTTTATTATTTGAAGAAATTCTATATCTTTAAATACTTAAGAACCATATCTGTTCTGGGCCTTCCCTTTTCCTCATTATAAAAGAAGGACAAAGATCCAAATAGGTTAAGTGATGGACTCAGGTCACACCATGTAAATAGTAGAACTCCAACTAGAACCCAGATCCTGGCCTCCAGGTTGTGGCTCTGTGCTTCCCCAACCAGGCCTTGCACTGTCTCCAGTGGAATTAGGCCACTACCTCTCTGTGTTTCAAGCATGACTCTCCCACTTCTTCTTCAGCCTATGGAAGAACATCTTGTTTTCTTTCATCGCATTATGAGAAAATAGGAACTTATTCTTCTGTCCTAAGTAATGAATGGCTTAAAGCAAGTTCTGTCAGCTAATGATTATTTTAGAGAATGGTTCAAGATAATCTGATTCAAAACCTAAATTGCTATTTGCAGGAAATGTCACCCAATATTTAATAGCTTGAGACCACCAAATTCTATTTAGCAGATCAAATATCATATAGTGCATTCTGCAAACTAGAACTGGATTGCAGTGGGAACTTATATTGCTCAAAGTAAGACTTCTCTTGGTGCTGTATTATGCCCATGCTCTATGGCAAAGAATTCTTGGGTGTTGATTGCTTATTTGTCCAAGTGTTGGAGCAGACCCAGAACTATGTTCTGAGGAATCCTTCACTCTGCCAGTAGGAGTTTCTTGACCCACCTCATGTGTAGATGGGGTAGCCATCTATTCAGCAGCAAGTCTTGATTAGGCTGTTTAATTGCTATAGGAAACCTGCTCAGCTGATTGTCAAGGAATATGGATTTGCCCTTAATCAGCAGCACACAGTATCAACACTATAAGTTCTCACCAAAGAATACAATTTTGAACTCTTTGCTTTTCAATTCCTATCAAAATCTTGGCTTTGAGAAATTATAATCAAGGAGGATTGACTGAAAGCTAGGCAAACCCTCAAATGCTGTAGATGGTTTAAAAAAATGTATATCAAGCCATCAAAATGTTACAAATCTTTACCATGTTACAAATTTTTACCATATAGTTTTAGCCTCTTCTAAAAATGTTTTTAATCAGTTACATTGGGCATATGCCATTAACTTGCATGGAAGAAGAAGCAGCCATGCGAAGAAAACTTGAAGTTCTTAAGGGGACATGGCTGAGGAAGGGGTTCATTACATCTCAGAGTACACTTTTAACGAAAACTCATGGGAGAAGTTCTTCTCAGGTCTTAGTAATAAGAAAGTCATCTCTTTCTAAGGTTTTTTTTCTTTTTGAATTCTTATAGCTATCAAGAATCTTTTTACTGGTTTTCTCTCGGTCTTTGCTTTTATTTCTAGAAAGCACTGAGTCAAATTTGCAGCCTGTTCCTAGCACACGTGAAATGCGTTTTTAAAAAATGTACTAACCAAATTTTCCTCCTTCCTCTATATTTCCCTTCTATGTGCTTTATCTTACTGTTTGTATTTTGAGAAGAAGTCATGGATTTTTCCCCCAGAATAATAAATTTCCATAAAAGGAAAATCAAGCACAGGAGACTTTTAGGTGTATTTAGGATAATTATTTTTTTAAAGTACCTATAAGAATAGTCACCTGCATATTTGTCTGGATCTCTGTGATCTTTCTTCTCCCACTCTTCCCCAAGACATACTACTTCTAATTCTCCATTCCTTTTCCCCCATACTCCCAGCTCTGCTTCCACTGGCACTAGGAGAGAACTTGCCTCTGTCCCCTCACAGGGGGTTAGAACAGATGTTAGCAGATCCCAAGATCTCATGTTGCAGGTATATCAGATAAAGGGAGAAATGGTTAAATTGACTCCTTCAGATAAGGGAAAAAGATAAAGAAGGGGGGAGAAAAGAAAATGCGGAGAGAGAGGATTTGGAAAAATGTGAGACTGGGGGCGCAGTGGTTAAGAGTCTGCCTGCCGAGATTAGAAAAGAGAAGGAAAAAAAGAAAAGAAAAGAAAAGAATCTGCCTGCCAATGCAGGGGACATGGGTTCGAGCCCTGGTCTGGGAAGGTCCCACATGCTGTGGAGCAACTAAGCCCATGTCCCACAACTACTGAGCCAGCGCTCTAGAGCCCGCGAGCCACAATTACTGAAGCCTGCGTGCCTAGAGCCCGTGCTCTGCAACAAGAGAAGCCACCGCAATGAAAAGCCCACGTACCGCCAGAAGAGTAGCTCCTGCTCTCCGCAACTGAAGAAAGCCCACAGGCAGCAACGAAGACCGAAGGCAGCCAAAAATAAAATAAATAAATAAATTTATTAAAAAAAAAACAAACGTGAGACTGGACACGACCTGGGAGAAGAGGTAAGATGGAAACTGCTGAACCACTGCCATTAGAAGACAGATACATACTTTACAGATGAAATTAGTTTTCTGGGTGATGAGTGTTGCACACCTCTGCTCTGTTTTCCACTTGTCGTCACTAAAAAAGAATTTCAATGCTAATTGTGGGAGTGTATTTTCCTGTGGAATGTGTAGGGATGCGTTTTCTGCCTGGGGCCATGAGGGCAGCCCACAGGGAGAATGCAGGGTCATGGGAGCCCAGAAGTCTGGGTTAATGTAAGACCCTGGGAATTTGTCAAAATCTCAGGGAGAGATTTGGGCTTCCAAAGGCCAAGACAGTGTGAGGGAAGGGAGAGGCTTCTAGGCAAATTTACTTAAATCGTGGAGTGACAAAAGGTCCCACTGATATTTTGTTAAAGTAAGGTAACTATACAAGTTATCGTCTAAACCAGGATGCTTTTGAGGATGAAAGGGGGTACCATTAATAAATATTGTTGTAACAGCAGGTATATATCAGTGCTGACAAATGATTGCCCTAGGTATAGTACTTAATAGTTTCCGATTATTGGCATAAAGGTTTGAAAGTGCACTTTTAGGAAATACCTATTTACATTAGCTAGTTACAAAGACTCTTTTTTAAAAAAAATTATTATAATTTTTATTCTATATTGGAGTATAGTTGATTTACAATGTTGTGTTAGTTTCAGGTGTACAGCAAAGTGATTCAGTTCTACATATACATATATCCATTCTTTTTCAGATTCTTTTCCCATATAGGTCATTACAGAGTACTGAGTGGAGTTCCCTGTGCTATACAGTAGGTCCTTGTTGGTTATCCATTTTTTTATCTAGTAGTGTGGATGTGTTAATCCCGAACTCCTAACTTATCCCTCACCCCCACCCACACTGCAAAGACCCTTGAATACACCTGCTTGAAGTACTCATCTTAAGTTCGTGCTCATCAAAATGTATTTTTCCAGCCTCCCCCATTCTTTGCATTCCTTCCTTCCTTTGACCCTAGACCTGGCCATTCTGGATTGGCTTCTCTTTCTCTCTGATCCCATAAACCTAGCTCCTGTCTCAATTCTCAATCACAGATCTAGACTGTATCACACAGTAGTTTTGTCACTATCCTTCACTAAACTTTATTACTCATGGTTTATATTTCTATTGCATATCATAATATCTGGCACAAAAATATACTCAGTAATTGTCTATTAAATAAATAAATGAGTTGAAATATCTTTTGCAGTCAATGTCACATATTTTTTAGTCCATAATTTCTTGTGTCAATGTGCCCTGAGGCAGCAGGCTAAGTCCTATGCACTTGTGTCATGAACCCTTCAGGCCCTTGGGTTAGATGGCGGATTTCTAAGGTAGGAAAGAATCTGAGCAGTGTAATAGACTGGAATTGTCGAAAGTCAATTCTTGGGGGCACCTGAGCCTAAGGGTTGATTGGTGTGATGCCAACCTCTCAGTACCTGCAGAGAAAACATTGCCACTTTCTGATTCGGAGAAGTACTGACTTTTGTTGGATTTTCTGATCTTATTAAATATGTTGTCTTCTAATGCACTGCCAACAAACTACAGATTTCTAAATATTTTGAGGTCTATGATTTTTCATATTTTGAGTGACGGTGCAGTGACAAAGATGTGTTGTGGGAGATGGGAGAGCTGACATGCTAGACAATAACAGCTCTCTCAAAGTAGCAATAAAATCTGCCTCCTACAATAAATTTGTGTTCCATTTAGAGTGGGCCTGAATTTTTTTCCTCTCATGTTTCATAGGACTAAGAATGTCTGCATTATGTATCACTATCTGCTTTTTAGGAGGTTTGTTGCTATATTAATGCATGTTTGAAATGTTTTCTGAAGATCATATCTTTCTTCCAATTTTTGTAACTTTTAATCAGTGCTCTTTCAAAATTGATTAACTTCAGTAAGGATGAAGAAAATGGCATTACACATTTTTCATGGGTATATGCAACCCAGGTAAGTGAAAGTTAGGGTGCCTTTTCTAAGATTGTATTTGTTGATGTGTGAGGTTGTATGATTTAACTCTTTCTTGATCTGTTCTGTTGTACAGACCTTAGACCAACTTCTGGATCTTATGTGCTATCATGATATCATTACCCTTTTTCCCTTTACTGTCTTCCCTCTTCTAAACCATTATGTACAGCAGCTATTGTGGGAGTGTTGTTGCTATTATTGCCTAGTATCCAATCCCCCTCTTATATAAGAAAAGCTCAACTTTGGTTTGGGATACCGAATACTTCCCAATAACAGTCACGTGTTTGACTAGTGTCCACTCCACTCCAAATTATGGCTTTGAGTCCTAAGTGACTAAATGCAATCAACAAATCTCATTCTTCTGGCCAGTTCTGAAGTTGGCAACAACCCAATCAGAGTTCATGAGACACAAGGAGATGTTTACTGATATTTCTGGAACATAGATGTTTTCTCTCTCCCCATGGTTGGTATAATGTGAGGATGCATGGTTTGGAACTCTGGAAACTTGCTATCACCAGAGCAGAGCCCAGAGAAACTGCTAGGCCTCTTTGGAGAGTTCAGGGATGAAGTGGGTACCATTGATAGTAGAGCAAAGGTGTAGAGAACTGAGTTTTTGTGGCCTCCTTGGAACTCCTGGATCAAGCCTCTCCTGGATTCAGAACTTCCTTTGGATCTTCAGTAATATGGGACAATGATTTCTTTTACAGTTTTAAGCTAGTTTGAGCAGGGATTTCTATACCTTGGAACTGAAGAAAATCCACTTGATATGTCAGGATTTCTGAAGGCATCAGCAATGCTTTGATTTCTTATGATATTTCTGATTAGGAGAATGATGGTTGGAAGGGGACGGAAATTGGAATAAGAAGTTAGAATCAAGTTATGGTAGGTGGAATATTCACCCTCAGGGAAACTGACTCTAGCACCATTTGGGGGAATGGGTGGAGTTACCACTTCTAAACAGAATCACTTTTCTGCTAAAGTTCCTCTCCTTAGAATTGAGAAAAGATAGCTTTCATGGCTATGGTAGGTGGGGCTGAAATATTGATTATAAAGCATGTGTAAGGTCTTCTATTGATCATGATTTACTTGTTGAAGAGATATAATATACAGCTTGTATTGAGTGTACTGCTTTATAATTTCCAACCCCAAATTTACATTTTTCTTGAAATCTTTACTCAAAAACATAGGTAACATATAAACCTTGCTACATTTAGTGTAACTTGCTGCAAATTTTTGGCAATGTCTTATTCATGTCTACCTCTTTAATCCTCCTTACTGTTCATTCTGATTTTTTTTTTCTATTCAACTTATATTTTTCTCCTTCCCTTTCCCTTTTGTTCTGTTTCTTTGAATTTATGAGACAATAGTGCCCCTAGGTAGCAGTCCAAAGGTATTACCTGGTATTACCCCTAGTATTAATAGTTAATAAATTGAACTCTATATTAATTCCATGATTTTTTTTTTATTTACAAGAAACACTTTCATGAGGTTCAACACCTTATTGAACCTAAGCCACCAAAACCATATGCAGCCTTAGACTTATCTTTCATGAATGATGCAAAAAGATTTAAAAATCATAAAGGTCATTCACAATTATACAAATATGAATTCCACTTTAAAAAGTAAACTGTTAATAAATCAGATAAGAACTCTAGAACACATTTTTTCCCCCTAGGGAATCAACTCACATATAAAAAGGAATTACCAAGGAAGTATAAAATAAGAGTAAGAATAGTCAATTTTCTAACTATCCAATGCAAATTTATTTATTTTCACACAGTAACACATTTTTGTCATCTTCAGGTAAACTCCCACAGCATGGAAATCTGTTAAGTAATAGTTACATTATATTTGACTCTTTTCCCGGAGTAGAGCTTCACCTTCATTTTTAACTTAATATCTGTGTTACTGAGTCCAAGCTCATCCTGCTTGCCACGTGACAGGCCAATAAATCAGGAGATGAGGTGTTGGAGCAAAGAATAATGACTTTATTTGAAAAGCTGGGAGTCCAAGAAGATGGTGGACTAATGTCCTAGAGAACCATCTTCCTGAGGTCTGAATGCTAGTTTCTTTTATAGAACAAAGAAAGGGGAAGGTGAGGAGGTAAAGTAAAAAGGCCATAAGTTGTTGCAAATATCTGGTTTCGGCCCACATCCAGGAGGGGATGTGTTAATTTCTCCTTTCCTGCAGCCATTCACAGGTGGGCTGGGCCAGGATGTTTCCTGTGAGCTGAACAAGGGTATATTAGTTTTACGTTCAGGCATGGGGGTTGGAGACAGGCTTATGTGTACTTTAAGCTATAGACAACATCCCTGTAGTGATTAACTTGTAATGAAAGCAATAGAAAACAAAGGTTAAGGTAAAAGAAGCAGATCTAATATGGAGTCAGATTTGTTATTCCCTATTACATCTGGACATTATAAGTGCTCCATGATAATATTCTCTTTCAAAGTAATTTCAACATTTTTTTTCATTTGATCCTAATAATCCTGTTGTGAGGTAGTAAAATAATTGAGGCAGAGAGGGTAAATAGTGTGAAACAACAGTTATCATTCTTTCCTCTTTTTCTCTATTCCATATACTTGTTCTATTAAGCAAGCTTCTTAGCCTTCCTGTGGCTCAGGGTCTCTATCTATAAAATGTTCATTATAACATTACCTACCTTACAGGTTGACTTACTACAATATTCATTTGACCGTTGTTTATAACTGAAAATTGGAAACAGTGTAAATGGCCAAAATAGAATAACGGGTAAATAAATTTTGTTACATACATGTGATGCAGTGGGCAACCTTTAAAAATCATGTTTTTAATAAATAATAGATTGAGATAATGTTATGATAGAATGTTAAGTGTAATACAAAGCACGATACACAATCAAATATACAGCATTAGCCAAACATATAAACTAATATTTTATATACTTGGGAAAATGATTCAAAATAAATAAATATTTTAAGATAGTGTCAGCAATTATATTTTTCAGATGGGATTTCTGTCTTATTTCAGGTTGCTAAAACAAAAATACCATTGACTAGGTGACTTAAACAACAGAAATTTATTTCTCACAGTTCTAGAGACTGGGAAGGCAAAGATCCAGGTGCCAGTTCATTCTGTTCCCAGTAAAGTCACTCTTCCTGGTTTGCAGACAATGCCTTCTTGCTGTATTCTCACATGGCAGAGAAAGCGTGAGAGCTCTAGTCTTTCTCTTCTAATAAGGACACTAATTCCTTGTGGGGGCTTCACCCTTCCAACCTCATCTAAATCTAATTATCTCCAAAGGCTCCACCTACTAACACACCATCTCATTTGAGGTGTTTCAACATATGAATTTTGGGGGGATGCAACCACACCATCCATACATAACAGTTACCTTTTTAAGGTATTTTAATACACATTTTGAACTTTTTTTCTACAGTAAGTCCTACTACTTTTATAGGAAATGTATCACAGTAGTGTTTCTAATAGCAAAAACCTTGGAAGAGCCTAAATCTCCTTCATCAAAAGGGAAATACTAATTATAGTATGGAACAGTCATACTTGAGAATATTACTCAATTTTTAAGAAGAATAGAAAGATGTCCAAGATTTATTTTGAATAAAAATCAACAAGCAATCCCAAGCAAGACCAGTCTTTAACGCTTGGTCTGAAAACGGAAAGTGTGGACTCTCTCAGTTAAAATTACTGTCACTTTCACTACTTAAGCAATAACTGATCAGTATGAAGGATGCACCAGATTTTGAGTTTATTAGCAAACGAATCTGCTCCTAATTTCCTAATAGAGACTTACAAAGACTCACAAAGCTTGGAGGTCCCCCAAGTCTATGAGAAGTGGGGAATCCCTCAGAACAGGTGGGAGTGGAGGGTGGGAGTGTGAGCCCCACCTACTCTACAAGCAGCCTTTGCTGAGACACAGTGTTATACTTCCATCCTCTTTCTTACTTTGTTACAGAACGTAATCTAGTTTCAGTGCAACAGTTTATGTAATCTCATTTATTTGGGAGAAAAGTTGTATACAAATGCAAAGCAAGATACATAGTCACTTGTTTATAGTCATTACCTCTGGGAGGAAAACACAGAGAATGTAGAGGATTTGATCTTTTCCTGTGTGTACTTCTATATTTGAATTTTTTTCCCCCAAAATTCATCTCCCAATTGAGTAATGAAGAAAACAGTAATACTTGTTAGACAATGATTATGTAGGTCTTACCTGGTTCAGTATAAATGTAAGTAAATTATAGATTGATTAATAACTCATATGTTATATATAATAAAATAATACTGAGTCAAGGAAACTTTGCCAAATGAGTTTGTCACCCTGACCTCCAATAGCTTATAAGGGCAAGTAACCAGTAATATAGCCAGTTCAAGGAATGTTATTGGCCACTTGACCAGATTCCACTTACCATCTCCTCAGTCTGTTCTTCCTACGAATGAGTCTTGGTCCATGACCTTAAAGAAAGTATGTTTTAGCCAGAAGGATCAGTGGACTGTGTTGGACAAGACGTGGGACTATTCATGTGACATTTATTTATCATTTTCTAAGCAGCTATTATATGTCAGTCATGGAGGATGCAGAGGTGTGTAGTAAGCAGCCTACGCCCTCAGTGAGCTTGCTGCATGGCAGGAAAAGCAGGCCACTGCAGGTATTGTTAGCACAGAATTCAAGGGCTGGGCTCTGGAGGTGGATCCGGATTAGCAGATGCTGTGATCTGAGGGGAATGACTTAACCTCACCCCTGCTCAGTTTCCTCACCTATAACATAGGACAATCATGGTGTCTACTTCTTCAGGTTACTGTATGGATGAACTGAGATAACATATATAAAGCTTAACTTATTATAATTATGATTTAAATGAATAATTTTGATGTATTGTGACAAGAGCCGTATCAGTGGTCAGCAAAAATGATGTTATGGTAGCTGTGATGATGTGGTTCAGTGGAAATCACATGTACCACTGATACCTTCTGTACCCTTGGTTCATAATGTGAGCACGTGGATCCTGAAGTAGGATGCTGGCAGTGTCTTTAGTGGTTTTGAGAGATTCCATTAGTAGAGTCTCTGCCTCTTAGGAGAGGTTCTGCCGGCTGCATTTGGTGTTCAAAACAGTCTCTTCACTATAGGTCTCAGTCTCCTGTGTTCACAGAAGAGCAATGATTCATAAACCATTAAGAGATCCCAGTCTGTAGTTCCATTGTCTACTGTGAGGGGTGTGTTGGAGGATGTGACTCCCTTTCCACTGTATTCTTCCATGAAAGGGGCTTGAATTGAAGCCCGTGGGCAGAAGGCTAGATCGGGCTTGACCGTGTCTGAACGTGCAGACCCGCCCACTGCACAAACCTGACCCTCTTGCTCACAATCTGAATATTAAGTGTCTGTCTGTGATGAGTCACATAAACAATATTCAGACCATTTTTTTTTCCAAAGCAAAACCTTTTGCTCTTGCTCTGTGTTCAGTGTTCTTGCCTCAAAATTGGCTGTGGAAAGCTTCTTTCTTCTGCTGGACAGAGTGCCCAGAGTTAGTTAACACACTAGCTGGAGACTGTTACATGGGAGGATGAAGGTGGCCAATCAGGTTCCATTCCCCTGTCATAGAGCCAGGGGAGAAATGCACCTACGTATCGCAGAGGGATTGGAACTTAGAATAAAGGTGGTCCTCTTGACCTTGCAAGCCCTTTAAGCAGGGGTGAAATTGTTTTTCTGAGAAGTTGATTGTTATGACTCTCAGAGGTTTTTCTTTTTTTCAGTATTTGCTTTTCATGATGCAGCAAGGCACTAAATGATTTAAGGGTAGATCTTATTCAAAACCACTTGTTCTGCTTAGCTGACTCATGGGTTCTAAGTTCATGAGTATCCTTTTAAAGTCCTATTATGATAAATAAGACCAAATGGCATGTTTTGCCATATTGTCTAAATTGGTCACATTTTTCTGTATATCGCCTGACTCCTCTAAAATTATAAAATAGGTTAGGAGATAAATTATGTAAACCAGGACTCATGCTCTAGAATTCAGCCTCTTATGGATAGCATGCCTCTCTATTAAAGTAAGAGGAAACTCAGGAAGAAAACAGTTGGATTTGTGACAAACTTTCCTGCCTTGGCTAAAATGACTTCTTTTTCTTCTCTTTACTTTTTGATGTTTATGTTCATCATAGATAGAGATCTTCCAGGTCCCCAAGTACCTCAGCACCACAGGTAAAGTGGGAACCTAAGAAGCCAGTGCCTGCCAGAGGCCCATGTTGCTTAACTGGTTTGATCTTGTACCATGGCGTTAAAAATAGACATCATTAGTTCCTAGGGGCTGTCTTCAGGATGTCATCAGAACTGAAAAAAATGACTCCACATACCAAAAGAGGGAGAATGTGGAAAAAAAATGGTCTGAATATTGTTTATGTGACTCAGCACAGACAGACACTGAATATTCAGGTTGTGAGAGCAAGACAATTAAATTCTGTGAGCCTCATTTTTCTTATATGTGCAATAGGTCAAAACTGTTGTACCAATATTTTTTTTGGCTTTCATGTAACATATCAATAATAGGCTAGGTAATTAGATCAAAGTGTTTTACCTAACAGAGGTTCATCCAGGAAGAGGAAGTCATTAATAACCCCCCACCATAGTAGGCAGAATACCCTCCCCCTGCCAAAGATGTCCAAACACTAATCCCTGGAAATGTGAATATGTTATAGATCTTAAATCGGGAGATTATCCAGGATTATCCAGGTGGTTCAGTTTCATCACACGAGCCTGTAAAAGCAGAGAACTTTTCCCTGGCTAGAAGCAGCAGAGGAAGGCAGAGAGATGCAGCAGAAGGGGAGAGATCTGAAGTGTGAGAGCACCTCTCCCTCTGCTGTTCTGGAGGGAAGTCACGTGGAACCCATGAGAAGGAATGCAGGCAGCCTGTGGAAGCAAAGAACCCTCCCTGCTGCCAGCCAGCCAGGACCTCAGTCCTACAACAGCAGGAACTGCACTTAACCAATGACCTGAAAGAGCTTGGAAGGTGGTTTTTCCCTAGAGCCTCCAGAACAGAACACAGTATGATGATACCTGTATTTAGTCCTTGTAAGACTCTAAGTGGAAGTCTTCACTAAGCCACACTGTGCCCAGACTTCTGATCTATAGAACTATGAAATGATTAATGGATGTTGTTTAAAGCCACTATGTTTGTGGTAATTCGTTACAGCAGTGATAGGAAACTAATACACCCTCATTGCTAGGAGAAAAAAAAAGCTTGAGGGAGGTAATAAAGCATGTGGCTCCGATACCTGGTCTCCTCACTCTTCCAGATCCGCAGAGGCTGCAGATGGCAGAAGGGGACACGTGCTGGAAAAGGGTGGGCCTCCCGAAGGAGGTCTCTGCACAGGATGTTCTACCTACCTGGGTGCCCGTGCATTATCTCTTGGTAAAGGCAACTTGGCAGTGTCATTTGCTTAGGCGAGAGGAGGCCTTGAAGTTGAACTTTCCTGGGCAGCAGTTGGTTCCACTGTGCGTAGGTGAAACCAAGTAGTCACTGCAGGCTCCACCGCAGGGTTTGAGGGGAAGCTGAAAGCCAGTGTGGGGTCCACTGGCACAGGGAACTCTTTGGAGCCCTAAGTAGAGCAGATTTTCTAAGCTGTCATAGTTGTTGGATTCAGTTGTAAATGCAAATAAAGCAGGCAGCAGTAAAATAATGGCATTGCCTTGGAGACCAGAGGGCCAGAGATGCAGTGCCCAGAGAGAGACTGGCTCATTCTCTCCACTGTGAGGTGGTGGAATGGCACGTACATTCAAGCATAATTTTGGAGAGGAGCCAGAGAGATGGAGAGAAGACCAAGAAGTCTGGGACAAAACTTATCTTATTATTTTTCTAAGAAAGAGCTTTACCATCATAAAGGAAGCATTAAGATAATCAGATGACAATAAAGTTAAAAACCTGATGAAAGTTGTTTCTATTCTGCTGCCGATTTTAGGGGCTCAGGAGGAAAGACAAATTAATTAAAAACAAAAGAATTTCATTTTCTCATGATGATGGATGTGTCACCTGACTGGTTTACGAGATGCCCAGATAGTGGATAAGATATTTCTGGGTGTGTCTGTGAGGATGTCTCAGGAAGAGATTAGCAATGGAATCCATAGACTGAGTAAGGAAGATCCACCCTCACCAGTGCGGGTGGGCATCATCCAATTGGCTGAGGGCCTGATTAGAACAAAAATGTGGAGGAAGGGTGAATTTGCTCTCTTTGCTTGAACTGGGGCATCCATCTTTCCCTGTTCTTGGACATCAGTGTTCCTGATTCTTGGCTTTTGGACTCAAACCAGACTTAACACCATCAGCTTCTCAATTCTCAGGCCTTTGAACTCGGACTGAATTACACCACTAGCTTTCCTGGTCCTCCAGCTTTCAGATGACAGATTGTGGGACTTCCTGGCCTCCATAACCACGTGAGCCAATTCCTGTAAAAAAAAATCTCCTCTCATAAATATATCTGTATATATCCTATTGGTTCTGTTTCTCTGGAGAACCCTGACTAATGCACTCATGTTGTGTGAATTTTGTTTTTGACTGTGCTACTGTATACACCTTTATCCCCCATAAAAGTGTCAGTTCTCAGAGATCAGGGCCTAGTATCTTATAATTATATCTCTTGTATTCCCCAGAATTCCTAGATTTCAGCACAAATAATAGGGGTGATTCAATGCAGATAACTGGCCTGTTCCTGCCAACATTTGTTCTGGTTGGTCAGTGCCCATATTATCCAGTTATTCAATATTTTAATATCATACCTCAAGTGAATTTTTCCTTTCACATTTTCTTATGATAATTTTTTAACATACAGAAAAGTTGAAAGAATTGTGCATTGCATATCCCCACTACCTAGATTCTGCAGTTCAACTTTTGCTATATTTGCTTTATCACACATATGTCCATCATTCCTCTAGCCATCCATCAATCCATCTTCTTTTCTTTTTTTAATGTTCTTAAAAGTAGGTTTCAGGCTTCACCCCTAAGCACCTCTGCACATGCACCATTGATTTAGAGTTTGATATTTGTTTACTGCTTGTTTGTTTTTTTTTTAAATAAGACCTAGGCTGAATATATATTTTGTATTTGGAGTTTGACACGTGGGGTAATTAAGATTAACACAATGATAGCTTGACCAATAGAAGGCTACTGTGAACAGTTGATAGCTGAGTTAGGAATTTGTAGACCAAGATGAAATTTTGATTACAATAGCAAATAGAGATCCTCTTTATAATATCTCTTATCAACAAAGTTTATTTAGAATAAATAGGAGAGAAAGTCAAATACATTCCAGGAGTCTGAGGTCTCAAGGTAAAGGCTGATTCTAATGGAAACTCTCTAGATTGTGATGAATCATATAGCTTTCCCAGCAAAGGTTAAAGGAATATTGATGAAGTCAGAGATCATTTCAGCTGTTTTAAAACTCTCAGGTTTTTGACCTATGCTTCTATCAGGTTATGAAGCTAATATTCTCTCCATCAGTTGAACAAGCTATACAAATCATTAAAATGGTACATTTAGACAACTCTCTTACTTCATCATATCATTTGTCTGTGCAAACAAAGTCTTGTGGTTCTAACTATTGCTCCCACCTCAAAAACTTCATAACTTATACAATATGTACACCATTTTAAGTGTCTACTAATGGTAGACACACAAGGGAAGGGAAACATCCCACAAGGGAAGGGGAATGTTCACACAAGGGAAGGGGAACATCATTCCTTGGATAATAACTTGGTAAATTCTTGAAAAACTTATTATATTGTATCCAGTTATCCCAACATGTTGCATCTTCATTGCCCCCTCCCTTCTTTCTCCCCTCATGTGGGGGCAGAACTGGTTCATTCTGAGTCATGATTTTGGAATTGTTTTTACTTTTCTTCTGCCCTGGTATGGAAAAATCTCAAAAGCAACTGAGGGAGCTGAAAGAATATGAAAAGCCTGCTATGAGCAAGATTTAGCTAAGGAACATCTAAACATTGATTTGATATTTGTTTCATAGGTGAAACTTTATCCTTGGTCAGCTTGAGGTATTGCATTGCAAACCAATCAATCCTGCCTGATCTTTCAAAGTCTGCAAAAGCCTAAGTGACCTGTTACACAGTCTGCCCAAAGGACATGGACTTCGTCGTCTACAACACAGAAGAAGAGATCCAATCTTGAGACAAAAGTAAGTATATGCAACAAAGTGTATTTCCAAAGTGCTATAGAGGCCCTCTACTCTTGCGGCAGTCTTAAGCAAAAGATGGGGAGAGGCTCAGGTTGAAGAGGAAGCTGTATGAGGAAGGTAAGCCTAAATTCCTGTTGTTACCCAGCCCCATATTGTTGTTTCCAGAGCACTATCAAAGTCTTCATGGATGGAATATTTTGACACAGAAATTCTGGATTCACACAGTTCCTGGCACCTAGGAGGTGCTCCATACATGGGCCAAGTGCTTGCTGAATGAAAGTCCACAATTCAGTATCTAGGGCCGTGAGCAGAGGCTTACAATCAAGGTCTATCCTCCCTCTAGAAGTCTAGGTTCTAAAGGATCCATCCTTCCACAGAAAATGCTTGACGACCAATACGGACATACCTTCATTTAGGGGGACGCTGGGGATGCTACACCACAGCTGCAAATTTCAAATTTGCAGATTTCTAGGGGCCAGGTTTGTATTGTAAATGCCTGAAACAAGCCTAGTGTGGGAAAAATAGCACAGGCATAGCAATTGATTTTCAGCTACAGCCTCAGGGAAACAAGAGGGAGTGGTGAGGACTGTGGCAAACTAGAAATCCTGTGCTCTGTCTAATGCGGAGAGCTGCACTCAGCTTCAGTGGTTTAATGCCTCATGAAACTGCATGCTCAGTAATGGGGAGTTCCTAATTTTTCAAGAACAGCTGGAATTTGATTTGAAATTATTAATTTTTAAGATCTGACAGACTACCAGCATTTGGGATCTCAGCTCTCAATTTAATAAATACAAGGTTCTAGTTTCAGTTTGGTGACAGAATGGCCATTCCAGCATCAAGTGTCAACATATAGGGAAGTGTAACTAATGACTGCTACTGTGTAGAGTCAGCAGATCTCTACTTCAATTCTCTTTTCTTTTTGTGATGAATCTTTCTGTTGTGTTGAATCCTGTCTAACAATTATAACTATACCTTTTAGAGTTCAGAGGAATCTAATCTCTGTGCTGGTTTATATTGATGGAGGAAGCTAAGTTTCCAATAGTCTGAACTCACAAAACTGTTCAGGAGCTTACTCGGAACAGAGTGACCAGTCTCCCTGCCCAGGTCAGCGTGTTAACCAGAAGAACATGGTGCCTATCCACGTCCAGCTGAATTTCACATCTGTTAGGCTCTTTTTCCACAAACCTCAAAGAACATGTGCTAGATCAATTTATCATCCTAAAATTTCTATAGGGAGGGCCTGCAATATTATACATGAAGTAAAATAATACTAATTGAACTTTGGGGAAACTGACATTCTCCCTCTTCCATGCTCACCATCACATTGAGATAACTGAGGGAAAAGGCATTAAAAATTACTAGTGATAATGGCTGGACTGAAGGCGGGTCAGGTGTAGGAAAACATTTGAGAAAGGCGGATCCTCCTCTAGAGCCCACTAGTTAGTTCCCAGGTTTGTGTTGTCCCTGATTCCTCACGGCATTCTTCTCTCTCTTCTGGCAGACATATTCTCTAAGAACACATTTGAGGCTCAAACACTTTAATGTTGAATTTCAGGCAACTTCTTAGCTCAATGAAGAAGAAACATCAGAGCAGTGTGTTGCTTTAAGGGCAGTTGAATATACAAGACATCATGGTTTTTCCTGACAACACAGGGCAGATGGGGTTTGCATACCTCATAGGAAATGTGTCCTCTATGTTGAACCACAGGCTGGGACGGTGAGCAGGAAAAAAAACTACAGGTGAGCAAAGCTCAGTGTACCTCTGTCATGATATAGACAGGATGCTAAAGGAAGTGATATGGCACCCAGAGGGCAGGAATTGACACCTGGGGGCTGGAAAGGCAAGTGGTCATTGTCCCAGTGTGTCAGGCATTCACAGGCAGGATTCGGTCTCACAGGAAGGACCAAATCATGCCTCGATTAGTCAGGGATTTGGAATGCACCTGAACCTATACGTGGAGAAATCAGAGCACTTGGTTCAGAGACCAAGACTGGGAAAAAAGGTGAACTTAACTGGATTTATAGTTCTGAAGAGGATTAGTATTGGCTTCCATTGGCCAATACCTGAAAGTTACTGTAGAGGATTGAATTGTGTCTTCCCAAGAAAGATGTTCTTCTTAAATCCTGGTAACTATGATTATGACCTTATTTGGAAATAAGGTTTTTGCAGATGTTATTAAATTAAGGATCTCGAATAAGATGATCCTGGATTTAGAGTGGGCTCCAAATCTAATGACTGATGTCCTTATAAGAGAAAGGAAAGGAAATTTGAGACACAGAGAAAAGAAAGACACATGAAGATGGAGGCAGAGATTAGAGTTAAGTAGCTTCAAGCCAAGTAACACCAGGACCTACTTACAAACCAGAACCTAGGAGAGAGTCATGGAACAGATTCAGAGCCTCCAGAGGGAACCAACCCTGCCAATACCTCGATTTTGGATTTCTAGTCTCCAGAAGTGTGAGACAATAAGAATCTGTTGTTTTAAGCCAGATGATTTGTAGTATTTTGTTACAGTAGCCCTAGGAAATTAATACAGCTACCGTGCCTGACCTCTGACATTATTATTCTCTAGATGTTGTTTTCCAGCTAATGTGAAAGAAGTATTTGTTTTAATCACCTTTCATTTCTCTTTCCTCTTTTCTTCACAGTAAAATCTATTTTTTTAAGCTCTGGGAATGAATTAAAAATTAAAGTTCTATGGTTATAGTAAAAAAAAAATCAGTGTCTAGATGATTTAGAGTTGGTCATTAACTGGAAAACATAAAAAATTAAATCTCCATTCTAGAATTAACTGCAGTATTCACTCAAAAAATTATTTTTCATTAATTTATTCATTCTTCAACCCATTTCAATCAAATGAAATATTTACCAAATGCCTACTCTGTGCTAGACATTATTCTTCTAATTACTTGGAAATACATGACAAATAAGAAAGACAAGGTGTCTGCCCTCTTTGCATATACATTTTGGTGATCTAGACAGGAAATAAACAATTAATCAAATAAGTAAATAATTCCAGGCTGTAATAAATGTTGGTGACATCTCCATTTATTTTCCT
The DNA here is from genome assembly GCF_949987535.1 of Balaenoptera acutorostrata. Taxonomy (NCBI): domain Eukaryota; kingdom Metazoa; phylum Chordata; class Mammalia; order Artiodactyla; family Balaenopteridae; genus Balaenoptera; species Balaenoptera acutorostrata. The sequence goes on along the minus strand of NC_080065.1, from coordinate 43,428,202 downwards.
GTACTCCCTGGTATTAGCACATTTTGATTCTTGGTTTTAATGGTCACTAATTGCTGAATAGAATGAAGGGAGAGTTCAAAACATAGCTATTTAAACTAAATCCCATGATTCGCAGGACCCCTGTTGGATTTCAGCTCTATCATGCCTGGTTATATCTGTATTTGAGCTTTGAATTCACACTAAATGGGGAATCAAAGCCATTTAATTGGCAACACAGCATTGCTGCTGTTACTTGATACATAATTGAAAATAACCTCAGTGGCAGCCCCAAAGCTTAGATGTCAGAAAGCTTAATATCCTTTCCCTTCTAATGCAAATCACTAAGGAAAGAGCTGAAAAATTGATTCAATGTTATATGGACTGTACAGAGGTGTTAATACCATGGAGACTTATTTCATGTTAAAAAACTAAGATAGCACAAAAGCTCAGGAGTAAAAACAATTTATATACAGATATCAGAGTTCATTATTTTCTTGCTTATTTTCTTCCATTTGCCCATATATGGAGTAATTAAGCTATTACGGTAACTCACAATATGGACTAGCTTCAGTTTCATTTGAGGTGACAGTGTGACAGATGTCAAGAAACCAAAGTATTGTGAGACAAGATCTCCTCCCCGCCCCTGCTGGCCCAAATATGCAGAGTTTACAAGAGGAACGGAGAGAGACTCTGTTCCATCACTCTTAACCTCTTTACAAGATCAGAAAAATTTAAAAAGAGGGTCAGACAGAGGATTGAAAGGGAGACTGACAAGTAGATATTTTGGTGAGAGTAGTTGTGCTACTGTGAGGCTCCTGGCCCATCTTTGGGAAAGGGTAGGGTGGAGTTACACTAACTCCCACTGCAGTGAGAAGGGCTTCCAGAGGCCTCCTGGGGAGCACTGGGAGGCAGAGAGGATGCTATCTTCTTGAAAAACCCAAAAGCAAGGGCAGGGTTGACTTAGCTGCTTTGTTGGAAGAGCCAGGACAGTCAGTGATGTAGTGTTGAGAACAGTCCAAGAGTTTGTTGTGTCAAAGGATGCGTGAGTATTTCCCATGCAGATGTGGACCACACTGCAGAGGTAGCCAGAAAGGGATCAACTTGGATTCTCTTCCATAAAGTCTGCAAAAAGCAAGAAAGTCTCAGCGGAAAGAGGCTGGATTTCCTGGATGCCCGGGATCTGAGAAAGCATCTATCTTAATCCAAGGAAATGCAGAGAGGAATCTCCAAGGAGACTCAAGAGCACCCCATTAAATGTACTCAGCTGTAACATCTTCAGAACCAGAAGGGAAGAACTTATCAAGCTCAGCAAGACCTGTTCTATCCTTATCTTTCCAAATTTTTCTACTGTTCATTCTAGGGAGCATGCAAGAGCAGTTAGAGGCGGGGGGAGGCAGCGAGCAGGGAGATGAGAGAAGACAAGCAAGCATTCTTTTCCCACTTCAGGTTTCAAACCTCAGCAGAAGAGAAGGTTTAAATTGAGATTAGATTTTTCAATATTGCAGAGAAGTGAAAAACCTAAATTTTGACTTGAGGCTGCCGGCAATTCATAGCGACTGTAGAATTGTCTATTACCTGAGAGTGAGTGGAAGATTCACAAAACTTCAAAAGTTTTCATACAGGGACAGAGGAAGAGTAGAAAAATTTAAAGTGATGCTTGGAGGGAGAATTAGAGATGCATTTTGATCACAGGTCCATGTCATACTTACTTAACATATTGGTTACACTTCATTATTGAAATATTTTCCATAGATAGAATTCTGGGATTTGAATCATTGTAAATTCATTTTCTTTAATTTTTTGTGACATTCAATTAAATAATTTTTTTTGAGAAATAATAAGATCATACAGTAATCTCATTAATACATAAAGTTAAATGAAGTGTTTTAGTATTCTGACAATATAAATCTTCAAATGAGTCATAAAATATATGCTAATATATACAGTATTTATACTCAAGTTCTTTCTGTTCTATGTCATTTATGAGGCCAGAAGGACCATTGTCAAAGAGGAATTGCAGGTTAATGACATGGTCCACCATGAGGGACTAGCCTGTATTTGCACATATCAGCCGTATCAGTTTAGAAGGTGATTCTCTCATTTGGGACATGCCAATTATTTTCATCAGCTGGCATATTTGTAAATCTTTAATTTTTATTAATATGAGTATTAGTTCCTTAAGTGAGTCTGCAGGAGTTGTCTTGTTTCTTTTTAAAAAAAGTGAATCAGATGCAAGCTATTATATATAGAATGGAAAAACAACAAGGTTCTACTGTATAGCCCAGGGAACTATATTCAATATCCTGCGATAAAACGTAGTGGAAAAGAATATGAAAAGAATGTATATATATATATGTATAACTGAATCGCTTTGCTGTACAGCAGGAATGAACACAACATTGTAAATCACCTATACTTCAATAAAAAAGTTGAATTTACATATAAAAATGAATTATTCCCATTAAGATATCTTCCTCTTTATTTTAGTACAGTGAAGTCTTGGTAAAGTTCAGATAATGAAAAGAGAAATGATTTATTCAAGTTCAAGTACTTTAACTAGTGGTATACGCTGTGAGAATGAAACTAGCAGTACGTGGCAGCCCTTGTGCATCTGAGCAGCCCCGGTAACCTGCACTCTGCTTCTTTCACTATCCTGATCAGCATGACAAAGGAGTAAGACTTTTGTGTACTTTAAAGTTAGCGTGAAACGTGGGCCTAATCACACTAGAATAAGATGTTTTCTCTCTTTTTAGTTTATCTAATACATTTTTGGTAGAATTGATTACAGGAGCATAATATCAGATATGAGTCATCCATAAAGTAAGTGAACTCTGTAGAAGCAGAAGTATGCAATTCTTTTTTTGTTTTTTTGAAAGAGCTGTTTTATATTAATGACTTTAAATCATTACTAAACTAGAGCTATAGGGAGTGGAGTGCTGCAAGTTAGCTGCCCGTCTACAGGAAGATACCAATTCCAAGCTAATTAAAGAAGCTTTTCAATTTAGGTCCAGTGAATACATTTAAAAGTTACATCATATTTATCAAGTGAACATAATTTAATATGATAATTCAAAGAGAACTAGTTGAAAAGAAACTATTGTAGTATAATCAGCTGGGAGGCATATTTTATAAAAGCAGTTTAAAAAGTTAATTTATCTTGATTTTATGAGAAAATGATTCTTGTGTTTAAGAGTTGATAATTATTGTGAAAAGGCTTCCTCAAGCTTTTGCACATTTAGAAAAGATTGATGAGTATAAGACAAAAATTATTTGTTTTTATTGTAGTTGAAGGGAAAATCTGTGCATGCTTCTGAAATAATTTTGCAGCTGTAGCTTGCTTCAAAATCAGGAGTTCAGCACATACATTTTTGAGAACTGGGATTCATTATTGTGCTATAAACTGACGTGGCAACCTTTTAAAAATGAAACATACAAAATGTTTTAAAATTCTTCTCTCTGGCTTTAAGTAGGTTATAATATCTGCATGAAGATTTCATTCCTGGTGCCCTAAAAATCATCATTATTTTTCATATATTTGTGTCTCTTACATTGTGAGTTGTAGCTTTAGATTTTTTTAGTCAAAATATTTTATCTCTCAATTTTTTTATGATCTGGAAATTTATATTTAAACTTAATTATTTAGAAGATTTTGTGAAAGTGTTACCCTCTTGGAGACAAGAGTTTAGAGAAAATGCCGTGAGTATATTTTCCTTGCTATGTGATAATAACTCATCAAGAAATTGTTAAAACTGTAGATATGTCTTCATTAAACCATGAGATTAAAAAAAAATTAGATTAAATGTGATCTATGGACTGTGAATCATTTCTCCCTTATTTACATTATAGCTCAATATTCACTTGCTTCATTTTTCTTTCTCCATTCAATTATTGATACACAATTTTCCAAGGTATCCAAATTTAAAGTTGTGACATCATTGTCTAACTGAACTCCCTCATTTCCACATCAAGTAAGTTGTTCTTAATCTTATCTTTATCTTCGTGGGGGCTGCATCTGTTGTTTTTTGGTTTTTTTTTTACATCTTTATTGGAGTATAATTGCTTTACAATGTTATGTTAGCTTCTGCTGTACAACAAAGTGAATCAACTATACGTATACATATATGTATAGCCCTCCTGAGTCTCCCTCCCATCCTCCCTGTCCCATCCCTCTAGGTGGTCACAAAGCACCGAGCTGATCTCTCTGTGCTATGCAGCTGCCCCCCACTAGCTATCTATTTTACATTTGGTAGTGTATATATGTACCTGTCACTCTCTCACTTCGTCCCAGCTTACCCTTCCCCCACCTCCCATGTCCTCAAGTCCATTCTGTACGTCTGCATCTTTATTCCTGTCCTGACCCTACGTTCATCAGAACCATTTTTTTTTAGGTTCCATATATATTGTTGTTTATCTTTGCTTCTTCTGCTGCATTTAGCATCAAGTTTTGTGTATAGTAGGTTCTCAATAAATATAATTGAACAAAGGGAATTTAAATGTTTGCTTAATTTAATACTTTAGGTTATTGAGTTGGGAGAATTACTGTTGGTTTGATTAGTAACTATGTTTCAAAGTGTTGCCCAGCATATAATATTCTTTCTTCCATCCATTCAAAGAAAAAGATTCAGTGGTCACTTCTTATGAGCCAGGAACTGTCCTAGGTCCTGAGAATAGACTCATAAGGGGAAAAAAAGACATGGTCATTGCTCTGAGGAACTTGATATTCTGGTGGGAAAAAAGTAGAAATAATAAATTATAATAGTAGAAGATACTTTTTGAACACATTATGTGCCAGGCACTGTACTAACTACTCTTCATACATTATTTCATTTTACTTTTAAACTTAATAGTTCCATTCATTTATTTAACAAATACTTTTTTATTATTTTGTGCTAGGCACTATTTACCATAGTGTTTTAGAAAAAATATATAACATAAAAGAGTCTAGGGCATAACGGTAAGGAGAAGTTATCTTTTCTTAACAGAAAAATTGGGGAAGGTGTCTCTGGGGAGGTCATATACCAGCAGGAGTGAGAGAGTGACCCTTGAGTAGATTTGGAAGTAGAGTATTGCAGAAAGAGGAACAAGAAGTGCTACCATACTGAGGTGGAAATGAGCTTGTTTTGCTCCAGAAACTGAGAGAATGCATATGAAGCTCCAGTGGATCATTTGGGGGCAGGGTTTGGGTTAGGGGGTGGAGAGAGTGATGAAGTGTAAGGCTGGAGATATTGTCAAGGACCAAATAAGGTAGGGTCTTGTAGATGATAACAAGAAGTTTGTATTTTATTTAAAATATGATAGGAAGCCCTTGGAGATTTTGATCTAGGGAGTATTGTGATCTTAAAAGCCTTCTCTGGCTAACTCCCCTTTCCAGTATCCCACATGCCTTAGTTTGTCCAGACATGCACTTCTTCACCCCATTATTTTTTCTTGTCTTTCTCTTACTTACATTAAAATAAAGAGATATATGCATATGTTTATAAACTGAAAAGGATTCACTGATTTCATCTAGTATTCACTTAAGCCATCGGAAAAGAAATAATTTTTCTGTGTTTTGAAAGGTCTCCAGTTATGAAATGAAACAATTACCTACCACTGTCATGTCAAAGGCAGTTTTTATTTTTCTATCTTGAGAGACTGTGTCAAGGTTTCCTGATTCTAAATGATATTAGTGTCGTAGTTGATAAAAATCAATGGGAAACTCATTCTTTACTTGTCTAGGGAGACCAAGCTCTTCTCCTTTAAGTCACCATGAGTTTTCAGATATCCTCCTGCCGTGTGGCAGAAATAATGACCCTGAAGCAGAGTTCCAAAGCCAAACATTTGCCCAGAAGTGGTCAGAGAAGGAGCTAGAGCCTTACTTTGAGAAGAATTGAAGAGAAAGTAGAAAATCAAAAATAGTGACAAAGAATTAAGAGGAAATGAAGCAGAGGTCTCAGTTAGAGGGTAGCCAGAAGGTGGAAGAAGGCAGAGCCCAAGAGGAGAGCAAAATGAGACAGGAAGCAAGCTAAATGCTGACAGCAAGAACTGCAAAAGAAATGTGTATCGGAAAGAGTATTTTTTTCCTGAAAAGATGAAAATCAAAACCACAGAACATTTAATCATTGATAATGGAAACACTAAGGTCATGAACAGAAAGGAAAATTTACTGACAAAAGATTTCATTATAAACTGCAAGGAACTGGGTAATCAATGAGTAAATGTACAAGGAAATCATAATAAAACTGGTCAGAATATTTGCAAAAGTAAAATTGAGATTTCAAGCTGCCTCCATTCATAAATGGAGGCAGCTCCCACTAATTACACTTCAGTTCTGATATTTCATCTGTTTTGAGTATTTATGTTTCACCTTGTATTCTTCAAAGGTGAATTTTATATCCACCTTTGCAACGTGGAATATCCTCATTTGTTTAATGTGTTCTTATCTCTTTGAATCGTATAAGCTCTGATTCAATTAGGTAGATGGTGACTCCTGGGTTGCCTTCAGATTTATGGAGACATATTTATCATTTTTAAAACAAATCAGATAAAGAGAAGTCTGCTCAATGAAATACAGTAATTTATCATTTTCAGGAGAGGGAAATTTGTTTGTTATTTTATTACTGCTGTGATTCCAAATTATCTTACAGGTGTTTTAGAAATCTGTCTAGATCTGATAAGTTCTTTCTGTTTGGAATAAATTGATGCTCTCCCCCCAGAGAGGATAACTGTGCCATATGCTCCGACTGATGTCAGAGCTCAGTAAACCCTGGGGACATGAATGTGAACTACAACGGGCTGCTGAATTTAGAGGAAGTAGAAGCGTCCTCGAAGGAGACAGTTTTTTAATGAGCAGATGATTATTAGTTATTATTTTAGACCTTTGGGCTAATCCTAGAGGAGGCTATTAGCAGGTAATGGATTAAATAAGGTGACTCATATTAATAGTTTCTTTAATATGAAAGAAGAAAAATTGCCCATGGTAGATCAACTGTTGTCAAATCTCTATGTAGTACATGAAATGCTCTTGAAAGAGACTGAAGGCCATAAACTTTCTTTTTTTTTTTTTTTTTTAATAATTTGGACAGGCCATGAGAATAATTCCTTTTATTTATTTATTTATTTTTGGCTGTGTTAGGTCTTCGGTTCGTGCGAGGGCTTTCTCTAGTTGCGGCAAGCGAGGGCCACTCTTCATCGCGGTGCGCGGGCCTCTCACTATCGCGGCCCCTCCTGCTGCGGGGCACAGGCTCCAGACGCGCAGGCTCAGTAGTTGTGGCTCACGGGCCCAGCTGCTCCGTGGCATGTGGGATCTTCCCAGACCAGGGCTCGAACCCGTGTGCCCTGCATTAGCAGGCAGACGCTCAACCACTGCGCCACCAGGGAAGCCCCATAAACTTTCTTTTGATTAAATGTGAAAGACTCTGTGTTGCTTTTCTCTTTTTTTTTTTTTTAAAGGAGAAGAGTTAATGATGTGATTGCTGAGTGTCTTCTAGAACTGGAATTCTAGGATTCCGTGGAAGGAAACCTAAGGGGTGGGGATATCTTTTTTTTAAAAAAAGATTTATTTATTGATTGATTGATTGCTATGTTGGGTCTTCCTTTCTGTGCTAGGGCTTTCTCTAGTTGAGGCAAGCAGGGGCCACTCTTCTTCGCGGTGCGCGGGCCTCTCACTATCGTGGCCTCTTTTGTTGCGGAGCACAGGCTCCAGACGTGCATGCTCAGTAATTGTGGCTCACGGGCCCAGCCGCTCCGCGGCACGTGGGATCTTCCCAGATCAGGGCTCGAACCCGTGTGCCCTGCATTAGCAGGCAGATTCTCAACCACTGCGCCACCAGGGAAGCCCCTGCTTTTCTCTTAATTGGAAGCACACTCTTAGATCTGAAAATGAAAATTTAGAGCTGAAAAATGTGGCTAATGAAGGAACTAAAGCTCTGGGAGAGTGAATGGCCTGTCTGAAGTCTTATACCTCATTGGTGTTACTCTGGAGTGAAAACCTGGGTCTCTGAAATGTGTTTTTGCTGTTTGATCCTTGATTATCTTTTTCTCTTTTCATTCATATTAGCCTATTGAACCGAGTGTCATCATGCTTTCCTTGTGCCAATGTGAAAATGAACTTCCAGTGTTATGTGAAAAGAACAATAGCATCAGGGAAGAGACGTATAAGGAGATTAGAGAGGTCTGCAAATTGGTTGATGCTATTAAATACTTATAAAAAATGAAAGTGTGGTAGACACATAGCAATATGTGTTTACTCCCTTTGCTTTTCAAATAGAAAAGTATCTCCAGCAATCAAAAAACAGTTGACAGGAAGTTGTTGGCAAGTTCACTGAACACTTAAGAATCTTCTTTGTATTCGTTTTTCAGGATTCTTGAATAATCATGCATAGTAACTGACTCTCTTAAATCCATCCTGTCCCCTATTTACGTGAACATTTATTTCTAGATATTAGCATTACAGTTGTTTGCCTGTTTCCCGGATGTAACTGTGTCACTGAAGGCCCTCTTTGGAAAGCTAAGCTAAGCCATCATGGCCCATCTGGGGAGGTACAAAGGAGGACAATACTACAACAGTCCAGTGTTGCTTAAAGAAGCCAGAACAGTAGAAGCTCAAGGGATTGTGCCCAGAGCATAGCATGTGCTCTGTGTTTAACCCCACAGCTCATTATTGGACAGACACCCCCTGACTGTGAGCAATTTTTGTTCCTTGAGGCCTGCTGATACTGGCTGTGGTTCTGTCATTGATTTGAACGTAATCTGCATGTTGCATCTTTATTGGATTGCCATGATTCATTTAAAAGGAAATGTTTTTCATCCTTGCTGACTGGCTTTCACGGTGAGGTGGGGTGGCTGGGGGGTTGGTGAGCAACCTAGAAAAAAAAAATACTTTCAATGTTGCTCTTGAGTTTATGGCTGGAAGGGAGAACAGCTAAAACACATTAGTCCTTTTGCTATTCGGAGGTTTGACTGCTTTAGCTAGGGGGCCTGGATTCATGGTCCATTTTCTGTTTCCTATCCAGCATCTATTTGATGCAATATGCTCCATGTCTCTTTTCATTAACTGAGACCTATATGATGTCAATTGAGAAAAACAGTAGCTGATGTTATGAAGTACGCACTGTGGCATGACAAAGATCTGTTATAAAGGCCTCTTACTTTGTTCCATTGTATATTTTGCTATTGTGTTTTATGCCTGCAGCTTGGCTATATTGAGAGAAAATATTTCAGCTGGGCCCTGCTTGGTTTTTTTAACTTGCCTTTGAAATGCTAGATAAAAGTGAGCTCCAGCTATGGCAAACCTCTGACATCAACAAATGTGGGACAAGTACCCCACCGAGGCACATAGCAGTCATGCAAACACTCTGCTTAAGACCAAACCTGCAAATGGAGGCATAATCTGCTCTGAGGGTAAGTGAGGTTTGGATTAACTTTAGTGTCACAGATAAAGCACCCTTGATGATGACTGTAAGTTATATCCTGCAACGAAGTGTGAGGTGCCCGTATTAGAGGACCCCCAGCAGATTTGGTTCAGAAATGGGAAAGGTAACACAATGTGCTTAAGAAAAAAGGAGGAATATGAAGCTTGATTGTTAACTCAAGTCAAAATGTATATGGAGTTCAAAGACTCAGAAACCTAGTACTCTTTCACCTTTCTAGTGCTCTTTAAGACCAGATAATACTTTATCTCATATTCCCCTGGACAGTTTGAGATGAAGTTTAGTGCTTTGTATCTTATTAATGGAAGAGATGATAGGAAACCTAACATTATAGCTGTAATCTCCACAATGCTAACAAAACAAAATTAGAACCTGGCAAATGGTTTGAGGGAAGTTACAGAGCTGGAAAAAGATCCCAGCTTTAATGAGCCACACTAATTGATGGAACTCTGATTTGTGTTGCTTTTAGTAATTGTATTTTAATTACTAAATTAATTGATAAGTACTATAAATGGATTACAAATGCATTATCTACAATAGCATGCATAAAGAAAATGACTACTAAAAAAGGTACACACATTAAATTTATATTACAAATACAGAAAGTTCAAAGACAGCATAATAAGCAATTACTTATCAAGGATCAACAATTGGCATCACTACTTAAGAACATGAATGCGAGTAATTAACAATATTAACTTAACCTGATTAGCATTTCTTTCTCAATTTTTGGAGGGGTGTAGAAAGTTTTTCTAAATGTCAAAAAAAATTTTTTTAAGGAAAATCTGGATATTCCTTAATATTGATAAGAACAATAAGCTCCTGACAAATTGTAGCCAATGTGTACTAACAACTCAAATTTCACGACTGCTCAACAGCTGCTTCCATATTATACAATTCATTCAAAATCCCTTTAGGGGAGGGTCACTTAATCCCCGTAGTGTTGGATGTATAGATCATTGTGTTTAAATATGTGGGTCTATTGTTAGCAAAAACTACACAAAAAAACTTTAAACATCATTCGAAGGGTTAAAATTTTTGGCATCTGTTTCAATCATGATGTCTTTAGTAAGAAGTCATTCCAAACTCCACATTATTTGTAAAACTAGTCCATGAATGAAGATTTAAAAACCGTTAGTTGTCTCATTTCTGTGGAAACCGGCAGTAATATACACTGATTGCTGAACTCAGGGAAAGTAGAATCAGAAGATACCATTATGAAGAAGACACCTCTGTAAACTATAAAGGTAAATTAGCTGCCAGAGGTAACTGTTTTTTGTTAGGTTTATTATCCGTGTAAAGTAACTTTCTGTACATAAAGCCCAGCTTATAGGCAATGAGGTACTAAAAGGCTACTTTCTCTTTTCCCAGAAAATGCGTCTATTAAGGTGTATGTTTCTATTTGTATGAGTAAAATAGTGCCAAACTGATAGTTTTTAAAAATTGCAGATACCAGTAATGGTCTACTATATCACTGGTCCAGGGGTATAGCATCAGCGTGGCTACTCCTCTGTGAATACCTTTGAAACTGACTTGAGGCTGGCTATTAAAGGGGATACTCTCTTGAGTTCATCGGCAACAAGAGGTTCAAATGGTGGGAAAAACAAAACAAAACTGAAATAATCAGAAAGTAAACATCTAACCAGTTTGTTTAAGGTCAACTACATCAAAATTTAAACAATCTTTATAGATAATTTATTTTAGTTTCCTTAATAGGGAAGAAATTAAAGGGACAGAGCTAGGGATTCTCAGAAATCACATTTCTAAACCTTGGTTATAGAAACATCATTGTTATTATTTAAGTGACTCTATTCTTAATTATTTATGACATTGTGTGTAGCAAACATGGTTTATTTTTATTTGAAAATAGACACTTAAACATTAAGGCTTCTCAGAATTTTGTGGTAGAAAATTCTACATGGGCAACTCATAAAGCCCATGGCTCTTAAGTAGAGTTCATCACCTATTGTCTGGTTATCCAGGGGTGGCCTCTTGGTTGTCTATGAACCCCTAAAACCATCTGTAAAGCTTTTTTGCATGTGTACCTTTGTCTAGAATGGGGGTGTACAAGTTTCAACAATTCCTCAAGACTTCTGTAACTGGTAGGTAAAACTGCACAGCCGCCACAGATTTTAAAGGCTGGTTCATGAAACCCTGGGGATCCTTAAGACCCTCCTAAGGAGTCCACAGTTCAAAACTGTTTATGTAGTAATACTAAGTCATTATTTGCCTTTCACTGTGGCATGGTGCAAGATTGAGGGTGGGTAAAACTGATGGCCCCTTAGCACAAAATCAAACCACTTACATGAAATTATACTATAGTCCGTGTATTTTTCACTGCCATGCACTCACACTTTAAAAAAAGCTAATTCAACTTACAAATGATGAAGCATAAAAGTTAATTTTATTGAATCTTGACCATTGAGTATATGTCTTCTTAATATTGTGTGCGATAAAATGAGAAGAAGGTATCATTTGTGGTGATATGGAAGTATGATGGCTGTCTCAAAGAAAAACATTTGTGCAGTTATTTGAAAATAGAAAGGAGCTTAATTAGATACCATTTTTCCCCCCAAAGCACCATTTTTTTCTTTGAAGAATGGATGACAAACTTATAGTTATTCAGATTTTGGTATTTGAGACATACTTTCTGAAAAGTGAATGAGATGATCCTGTCAAAAAAACACAACTGGAAGTATATGTAGCTAGTGATAAAATTTGAGCATATAGAACGATGCTGAAAATCATATGTCATTGGGGAATTGCAAATTAAAACAATGAGATACTACTACACACCTATTAGAATGGTGAAAATCCAAAATACTGACAGCACCAGATTCTGGTGAGGATGGGGAGCAACAGGAACTCTCATTCATTGCTGTGGAAATGCAAAATGGTGCAGCCAGTTTGGAAGACAGGTTGGCAGAGTTTTTACAAAACTAGACATACTCTTACCATATGATCCAGCAGTCGTGCTTTTTAGTATTTACCCAAAGGAGTTGAAAACTTATATCCACACAAAAACCTGCACATGCACGTTTATATAAGCTTTATTCAATTGTCAAAATACGAAAGCAACCAAGATGTCCTTCAGTAGTTGAATGGATAAACTGTGGTACATCTAGATGATGGAATATTATTCATCACTAGAAAGAAATGACCTATGAAGCCATGAAAAGACATGAAGGAATCTTAAATGCATATTACTAAATGAAAGAAGCGAACCTGAAAAAGCTACATACTATGTAATTCCAACTTTATGACATTCTGGAAAAGATAAAACTATGGAGACAGTAAAAAGATCAGTGTTTGTCAGGGGTTGGAGGGAGGTAGAGATAAATAGGTGAAGCACAGAGAACTTTTAGGAGAGTAAAATTATTCTGTATGACACTATAATAATAGCTACACGTCATTATACATTTGTCAAAATCCATACAATGTACAACACCAAGAATGAACCCTAATGTAAACAATGGACTTTGGGTGATAATGACGTGTCAATGTAGGTTCATCGATTGTAACAAATGTACCATTCTGGTGCAGGATGTTGATTGTGGGGGGGAGGTATGCATGTGTGGGAGCAGGAGGTATATAGGGACTCTCTGTACTTTCTGCTCAATTCTGCTGTGAACCTAAAACTCTCCCAAAAAATAAAATCTATTAAAAATCACGTATGGGTGAAAATTCCATACAAAATGCCATACATAATAAAAAATTGCATACAAAAGATAGAATAAAGAATTTTAATGAATTAAGATGCAAAAATTCCTTGATACGGTTATATATTCTGCATTGCAACTGATTTTTAGGAAACTACCACTTAGTTTTGTTGTAGTAGCAAAAAGAATAATCCACAATTATATGAAAATTTATTAAAATATTTTTTCAACAACAGATCTGTGTGAGGTCTGATTTTCTTTATTACTTCAACCAAAATAACATATTGCAACAGATTAAATATAAGTGCAGATGTGAGAGTCTAGCTACCTTCATATAAGACGCATGTTAAATTTGAAAAAAAAAAAAGGAAAACAATGTCATTCTTTCCATTAATTTTTTTTTAAAAAAGTGTAGCTATTTTTCTTAAAACTGTTATTTGTTTTACATGTAAAATGTTTGTTATTGTCTTTTAAAAATAAATTAATTTTTAATGTGGTTAAATATCAGTTGGTAGAACCCACATAAACCAAGGCTCTTTGAGGTCCTCAATAGTTATTAAGAGTATAAAAGTGTCCTGAGGCCAAAACATTTGGGAACCCTGAACTGCAGTAGAGTGAGTAATGCCTCTTATATGAATCAGAGTCTGTATTTTAATCATTGGACTTCATATATCTAGATTCTCTCAATGACTTGGACTTGTAGAAATTTAACAGTTGGTATTCTCTCAATGACTTGGACTTGTAGAAATTTAACAGTTGGTATTAGTTTGCCTAATTTAGTTATACTCACCAATGTTTTATACACTTGTTTCCCAAGCTGCCTGGAATAAGTTCTGTCCAGTTGTATGGCTGTTTATTCTGCTAACTTTTTCTACCAAGAAGATATGTGTAACCTTCTTCAAATTATGATATCCAAAGGTTAGTGCTTTTGGAAAAGTAAATCTTATTTTTATTTCTCCAGAAGGACGATGTATCTTCTACTTAGTATATAGGATCTATGTGCATATTATGAAGATAAATAAGCATTAATGTAAATTCAGTTGACTAGTTTATATCATGGAGCACAACATATAAGGAGACAAAATTCTACAGTTTATACAAAATGAACACAAAATCTAAACAAGTGACTAATATGTCAGTCACAGTCAGTATTAATATGTATGTTCTGACCAAAAGTAAGGACTATTTTTAGACAAAATATATCATGCATTCTACAGAATCATAATAAAAGATGTACATTCTTTTCTAGTCACCTAGATTGAATTTAATCACTCTATAGTTAAAGGGAAAATAATTCTAATGTGAAAACTATCCATTTAAGATTTTCTTAAGATTTTCTCATTATTGTTAATGAATCACAAGAGCACAGGAGGCCCAGATGAGAGTCTGAGTTCTCCTTCCTTCCTCAGAGATCCTAAATGTTTTACAGCATTTTTTTGTTTGGTGACTGTGATACCATATGAGCTGTACCTGTTAGGTCAGGTTCTTAATGAAACCGACTTTCAGTTCAAAAGCATTGAACTTTATCTACTAATCAATCAAATCGCCCCCTGTGGTCATTTAAGGTTAATGTATTTTTCCTATTTCATGCCTTTTCTGATTTCATTTTAGCTTGGAGGAAAAGCTACTCCAGCATATTGTTATCATTTTTTGTGTGTGTGAGCTTTCCTATCAACATATTCTGAAATAACTGATTGATAAATACTCAGTAGAGCATAACAGAATGTAAGTGATAGAGTTGATCTTAAGTTTCTCCTAGGCCAACACCCATATTTTGCAGGTAAGGAAGCTGATGACAGGTGACTTTACCCAGAGCCACAGAAATAATTAATAAGCATAGAAGGAGTAGAATCCAGGCTGAAATCTGTTTACCAATTTTTATTCTAAACAGTGATTATTAGATTAGTTGTGGAAAATATGCAACATTTATTGGAAAGCATTGTTGGTAAAGATAAATTTTAGTTTTAATTAATAAACAAGTCATAAACATAGACCTAGATTTTAGAGTGACATGGAGTGTACACGCTTATCAAAATGTAAGGGAGACACAGCTCATGGCTTGTCTTCAAATGGAGAGCACTGCATGTGATGAACTGAAATGGTGCTTGGCAATTGTTAGAAGCATTTTAAGTAAGGCTCCAAGCAGAAATAGCTGCTTCAAACTAAAAGAGCTTTAAACTGAATAGGCTTACCACTTAGCACTCTAGCGTATTAGAAGGTGCATCCTCCAGACCAAAAGCAGCCTTTAGGAGCAGAGATGCAGAGAGAGAGCATATTGCACTGTGATACAGCACTGCATGGGTAGAACCACCATCTTCACATGATGGAAGGTAGCAGAATCTTCCTAGAAGGCAAGCCTTTGTCCTCGGTAACTGTACTTGAGTCAAGTGCATGAGAAATAATTAAAACATAAAAATAAGAGTTCTCAAGTAAGAAGTGAGCGTCCTTATGCAGCCAGACCTCATGGGACAACAGTAGTACTGGAGCCACGGAAGAGTATTCTGGAGGGACTACTCGAGAGACCATTGCTTGAGCCACGTTTGTTAAGGGTTTCATCACCAATTTCTTAATGAGGAGGAGATAGATAGTAAGAAACTACTGTGTATTTTTCATATTCACTGTTCATAAATCTGATACCAAAGTATATAATGATCACTGTAAAGGTGGGCTTAGGTATTGTCAACTGAGCCTTCTGTTGTGAAAAACTCTTCCAGTTTTTGAGGTAGATAGATAGTTATTGGATTGGATCAGTGGATTTGTCTGAATATTTGAATCAGGATTCTGGAACTTAGAATGGGCAAAGACAGCAGCTAGTCCTGCCCATTCTGAATCATTGGCCCAAGTCCTCCTTATATGGACCCCTCCCTAGAGAATCCAATTTGTTCAGTGTTATCTCTGTGAAGCTCTGCTGCAGTGTTAATTAGTCCCGGATTCATTGTTTTGATAATTTCTTGCTTCAGCAGAATATCATGAATTGCAAGCATGCAGAAAACTTCTTTTCAGTTTGCGAAGAAACCCCTCAATGGAATCTTAGCAGAAGCTATTTGTAATAGTCCAAGAAGAACTTCCTTTTACATAACAAAGCATTATTTCCAAGATTTAATTTTCTCATTGCTTTTCGTTTTCTGTAAAGACTGCTTGATACAAAAGGTCAAGGTATCAGCAAAACATAGACAGATTTTTGCTGAATGACATAAACCTGTCAGAATGCTGAGCTTTGATGTTCCATTAAGTGATCGATTTAGATTACTGACTTTTGGCTAAATGCTACTCAACCAGATAAGGTCAATACCTGTTAGTTCATTGGTGGAATAATTAATCAATCAATACAGGATGCTTGAAGTCAGGGAGAATTATTGCCAGGCTTGTATCTCCGGCTTTAGTCACAGAAATTATTTAAAAACATCCTTTGCAGCATTAACCCCCTCGGTGCAGGGTTTATTGTAACATTGTGTATTCAGGGAAAAGGAAGAAAAATATTCCAGTGAGCAATACTTCTTGTAACCTTGAGTTCCCCAGAAGGAAAAGCCTCTAACAAGCTGAGAGCACCATCATTAGTTCTTCCTTTCACATCGTCGCACTCTGCTCGTAAAATAATTACATGCAATTTTTCTATTTTACAGTTGGACCACATGACTCCCTGTTCTTTTGCACAGTGACTCACCCCTCCCCCAGACTGCCTGGTTGAAGGCTGGAACTGCTCACCTTTAAACATCTCAGCTGGAGGCTTTTATGGTGGCTGGTTACAATATTTCCTAAGAGCTAAAAAATAATCCATCTGGTTCATAGAAAAATTCTGTCTCCTCACTATTTTCTCTTTCCAATGCAACCAAAAGTTTTCTTCTTAGAATTGCACTAGGCCAGGATTCTTTGTAGTTTTCAAAGTTGCAAAAGTTTCAGTTTCCTTGAGCTTGTGGGTTTGGGACAATTCATAATACTTGTTGCTAGAGGTTAATTACTGACTGGTTCTAAATATTTGCTGGTTCTTATTCTGTGGGATCAAAGCATCTTTTCTGTATAATTTACAAACTACTATTAATTTTTTGCAGAATTAACGATAATGCTTTTATTCATTTCAATAACTATTACATGTTTAGTATGACCCAGGCATAGTAACAATCTTTGCTATCAAGGAATTGAGACATTTAACCAAGATTTTGGTTTATTCTGGTTTTCATATCACTTCTACGTCTCTTCCTCTATTTAATGCTTTCACACCCTGTGAAGTGGGTCAGAGGAGGATTATTATTGCAGTGTGTCAGTTAGGAGAAACTAAATCATGTAAGGCTTATTTCTTTCAAAGGTCGCTCATTTAGCAAATAACTTGGAAACAGAATACAGAATTTCTACGTCTTCAAGAATCTAGCTTGAACAGTAATCAGGACAGTATGGTACTGGCACAAAAACAGAAATATAGATCAATGGAACTGGATAGAAAGCCCAGAGATAAACCCACACACATATGGTCACCTTATCTTTGATAAAGGAGGCAAGAATATGCAATGGAGAAAAGACAGCCTCTTCAATAAGTGGTGCTGGGAAAACTGGACAGCTACATGTAAAAGAATGAAATTAGAACACTCCCTAACAGCATACACAAAAATAAACTCAAAATGGATTAAAGACCTAAATGTAAGGCCAGACACTCTAAAACTCTTAGAGGAAAACATAGGCAGAACACTCTATGACATAAATCACAGCAAGATCCTTTTTGACCCACCTCCTGGAGAAATGGAAATAAAAACAAAAATAAACAAATGGGACCTAATGAAACTTAAAAGCTTTTGCAAAGCAAAGGAAACCATAAACAAGATGAAAAGACAACCCTCAGAATGGGAGAAAATATTTGCACACAAAGCAACTGACAAAGGATTAATCTCCAAAATTTACAAGCAGCTCATGCAGCTCAATATCAAAAAAACAAACAACCCAATCCAAAAATGGGCAGAAGACCTAAATAGACATTTCTAAAAGAAGATATACAGATTGCCAACAAACACATGAAAGGATGCTCAACATCACTAATCATCAGAGAAATGCAAATCAAAACAACAATGAGATATCACCTCACACCAGTCAGAATGGCCATCATCAAAAAATCTACAAACAATAAATGCTGGAGAGGGTGTGGAGAAAAGGGAACACTCTTGCACTGTTGGTGTGAATGTAAATTGATACAACCACTATGGAGAACAGTATGGAGGTTCCTTAAAAAACTAAAAATAGAACAACCATACGACCCAGCAATCCCACTACTGGGCATATACCCTGAGAAAACCATAATTCAAAAAGAGTCATGTACCACAGTGTTCATTGCAGCTCTATTTACAATAGCCAGGACACGGAAGCAACCTAAGTGTCCATCGACAGATGAATAGATAAAGAAGATGTGGTGCATATATACAATGGAATATTACTCAGCCATAAAAAGAAACGAAATTGAGTCATTTGTAGTGAGGTGGATGGACCTAGAGACTGTCATACAGAGTGCAGTAAGTCAGAAAGAGAAAAACAAATACCATATGCTAACATATATATATGGAGGCTAAAAAAAAAATGGTTCTGAAGAACCTAGGGGCAGGACAGGAATAAAGATGCAGACATAGAGAATGGACTTGAGGACATGGGGAGGGGGAAGGGTAAGCTGGGACGAAGTGAGAGAGTGGCATGGACTTATATATACTCCCAAATGTAAAATAGATAGCTAGTGGGAATCAGCCTCATAGCACAGGGAGATCAGCTCGGTGCTTTGTGGCCACCTAGAGGGGTGGGATAGGGAGGGTGGGAGGGAGACGCAAGAGGGAGGAGATATGGGGATATATGGATACGTATAGGTAATCCACTTTGTTATAAAACAGAAACTAACACACCATCGTAAAGCAATTATACTCCAATAAGGATGTTAAAAAATAAATAAATAAAATAAAATGTTATGTAGGAAAAGAAAAAGAATCTAGCTTGAAACTACTGACAATTTTTGCTCAGGTGATATATACAATACCCCTACAATGATATAGCGTGTCAGTCTTTGCCAGCCATTAGATCCCTTTGTGGGAAATCACTCTTTGTTCACATAAAAACACAGGAAGTAGAGAAAAAGAAAAGAAGAAGAATTAAGTTAAAACATTATTACCCATCCTCAACAACCAGACTCAGCTGAGCTCTGCCTAGACGAGCTGTGAACACTGGTGCCTGCACTCTGTCCACTTCCACACACCCCAGATCACCCACATCAAGAGCAATCACAAGCAGTAGTAAAGGGCCTCCTCAAATGAGGTGACAATGTCAGCTTTAGAGTTGCGGTAGGAGTGGGAATTGAGTTTCTCAGAGCCACCAGTCGGCTAATGAGAGAAGTGACCTCAGGACATGCCCGGCCCGTGGCTGGGGAAGCACTAGTGTGCACATGCGTGTACTAGGAAACAGGCGTGCTTGCTCTTCTCCAGAGAGTTGGGTGGGATTATGTAGGAGCAGGGTGTCCGCCACTGAGCTGGACTCCTGAGGAAGGGCTGAAATTTCCATCTCCATGCCTCCCCACATGCTTTTCTAATAGCTAGGTGAATTGTGACCCCTGAGGTGTGGTGCTTAATCTGAAACCCGTGTTTTAGGTTGATTGCTCTAGAGGTGATCTTGACTCTTTGCTACTCCTGTCATTCCTAGGTGGGGTCTATAGTGTTTTCTTTGTCAGGGTGTTTTCTGTGTCAAATCAGTACTGCAGATGTAACGGTGCAATTTCTGGGCCTTAAGAGAATGGCAGTTTCCACTAGCCAACATTCAGAGCACTCCCTCTGGAGGTCCTACAATGACAGGTAAGAAGCCAGACTTCCCTGAGACCACCGTGCTGGAGAGGCCAAAATTAGACATTTTGGTTGATGGTCCCAGCTGAGTGCAGGCTTTTAGCCATTCTTGCTAAGTCATCTAGCATGAAAGTGGAACAGTCCTGTACCCTATAGAGCAGGCAGTCCACCAATTGACTATACTACCGCCTGGCCTCAGTCAGTGCCGAACAGAAGAATCGCCCAACGGGGTCTGCTTGAATTCTTGATTTACAAACTTGTGAGCGAAATAAAATGGGTGTGATTTCAAGCCACTGTATTTTAGGGTAGTTGTTACGCAGTGACGGGTAACGCATAGGTGGTGATGAAAGGAAGTACTGGTGGGAGGGTGGGGAAGTGAGACAGGAGGAGGAAGGAGTTAATGTATAGACTCCATTAACGGGCAGGTGCTGTGGGTAAGGCAGCCTCGGTTCCCCAGGGACCTCTGGAGGCCAAGTGGAATGCAGCTCAGGGTTGAGGGCTCTTTCTGGGCTAAGACTCAGCATTCCAGCCTGTTCTGCTTGCAGGCCTAAGGCGCTCCTGAGCCTAGAGAAAGCCTTCAGACAAGAGTCCAGCGGGTGCAGCAAGAAGCAGAGGATTTGCTGAGCGCCAAGGGGAAGGGTGGGACTGGCAGGGTCTTCTAAGCACGGAGGGTCTTCAAAAGCAGTTTGAGGGAAAGGATGCCCCTGTGGCTTCTTGAGCCTGAGTTTTCTGCCACATATAGAAATGATTGCAGGCATGTGTGTTCATTTGTATTCCCCACTCCTAGGGACTTAATTACTCAAGGCCCATCTCAGATAGCGTCTATTTCTAGATACTTTCTTTGAGCTCTCTAAGCAAAATTAGTCCATGTAATCCGTGATTTTCTAAAATGTGTCTAAAGCACTGAGTGTCTTATCACATGTTGCCATAGTTTAGTGTCAGTCTGCCTATCCCCTGACCCCCTCCTCTTTATCCAAACCCCAGAAGGGAAATAGACTGACCATGTCTTATAGATCTTTTTAATTTACCATACTGGAGCCTAATCTAAGGCTTGAGAAGTGACACACAAGATGCCTGAGACTTGTTTACTGTATTATTGAAATAAATTTTTCAGTTGTCTTATACCTTTTCAAAATGCTTATATCTTATTAAAAAGAAGGCAGGATATTTCCTATACATTCGAATTGAAGCACGTTTCTAATACAAACCCACTGCATCAAGTGGACCGTATTTGTTTGACAGGTACATTCTAGTGAACTAGACACACAGCAACAAAAGTAAAAACAAATATTCTCCAAGGTTCTTGGTGGTGTGCCAGTTCTCATGAGGTTTTTGGTGAAATAATAATGATCAAAACATTGCAGGGCAGGTTAGATCCAAGGAAAATGTGCTCTAGGCTTCTCCATAGAAAGTTCTTTTTGACATATCTCTAAATATTTTTGAATTATTATTTCAGGTAATATATGCATCAAGAAAGTATTATTTGAAAGACCATTAATGTATTCCTTGAGAGATTCCAAACTCCTATTAAAAAACAAGAAAAAAATTCCTATACTGTCAACAAGTTGGTAGTCATTTCTCACTCTTTAGTATATAAATAAGGCCATTTTGATTGGGTTATTCTTGCAAAACAGAAAATAAAGTCATAAAAGCCAAAGATAGGGCCTTGGCTCTTTATTAATTTGTGATTAGGATTCCACAAGTATCACGGCTACAAACAGCATGCCTGTGAGTCCTCAGTACCCTAAGCTGGGTAGTACTAAACTTTCCAACATGGGGCCATCTGAAAGCAGTCTTCTTTTTTTTGTCCCATTATTAATATATCTACTTTCAAAATGGAATATAAGAGAGAGAAAAATAACTCTTCCTCATCCCTCCATTCACCTAACAAACTGATGCAAAGTCCCAATAGGCAGCGTTCACACAATGTCTTGGCGATTCCTCCAGCCTCCTCTTTGTGTCTCAGCATGTCCATTTCTCACCCTCGTGCCATGGCTCAGCCTGCCTCCTTGCCTAGATTTCCTTCTTCCAATTCAGCTGCTGAATTTTGTTCATTCATAGTCACTTCAGGCACCATCTTGTGCAGAAACCGGATACAGTGAGATGATATGCCTCAGTGTTTTCATAATATCCTTGTATAACTTTGCACTTACCACATTTCTTACAGATTTTTTTTTTTTACATTCTGCAAAATTCACCCATTGTTAAGTGTATAGTTCAATGATTTTAGTAGATTATAGAGTTGTACAACTCTCACCATCACCCAGTTTAGAACATTTCTATCACCCCATAAAGTTCCTTTGTCTCATCTGTCAATTTCTGCTCCTGTACCCAGGCCTAGATTGATCTCTTCCTGTCTCCATAGATTTGACTTTTTTTCCGCCCTGCATTTCATATACATGAAACCATACAATATGAAGCCTTTTGCATCTGTCTTCTTTCATTTAGCATTTTTTGCATGTTCACTCATACTCTAGTATCAGTAATCTACTCCTTTTTATTATTGTAGAGTGTCCCATTGTATAAATACACCGCATTTTGTTTATAAATTCACCAGATGATGGACATTTGATTTCACTTTGGGGCTAT
The DNA here is from genome assembly GCF_949987535.1 of Balaenoptera acutorostrata. Taxonomy (NCBI): domain Eukaryota; kingdom Metazoa; phylum Chordata; class Mammalia; order Artiodactyla; family Balaenopteridae; genus Balaenoptera; species Balaenoptera acutorostrata. The sequence continues at coordinate 43,405,771 of NC_080065.1, read as the reverse complement.
TGTGAAAATGCTGCTATGAATATTCACATAAAATTTTGGGTGGATACCTAGGAGTGGAAGTGCTGAGTTGTATGGTAAATTTATATTTAACTTTGTAAGAAACTGTCAAACTATTTTGCACAGTGGCTGTATCATTTTACATTCCCACAAGCAAGGCAGGAGGGTTCCAGTTTCTTTGTATCCTCGAAATTTGCTATTGTTTGTCTTTTCAGTATAACCATCCTAGTGGGTGTGAAGTGGTCTCTCATTGTGTTTTGAATATGCATTTCCCTAATGACTAATGTTGTTGAACATGATTTTAATGTTCTTCTTAGGCATTCTTGGTAAAATGGCTGTTTATATCGTTTGCTTATTTTTTGAGTTACTTGTCTTGAGTTATTTATCTTGAGTTTGTCTTATAGAATTGCAAGGATTCTTTATATATTCCAAATACAAATTATTCATCAGATATATAATTTGAAATATTTTTCCCCAGTCTGTGGATTATCTTTTTATTACCTTTTTAAAAAAAATTAATTAATTATTTACTTATTTATTTTTGGCTGTGTTGGGTCTTTGTTGCTGCCCTTGGGCTTTCTCTAGTTGTGGCGAGCGGGGGTGAATCTTCGTTGTGGTGCACAGGCTTCTCATTGCAGTGGCTTCTCTTGTTGTGGAGCACGGGCTCTAGGCACATGGGCTTCAGTAGTTGTGGTGCGCGGGCTCCGTAGCTGTAGCACACGGGCTTAGTTGCTCCGTGGCATGTGGGATCTTCCCAGACCAGGGCTCAAACCCTGGTCCCCTGCATTGGCAGGCAGATTCTTAACCACTGCACCACCAGGGAAGCCCTTATTTTCTTTATGGTATCTTTTGAAGCACTGAAATTTAATCACATTGTTTAAAAGAAAAAAGTTGTTTCATAAGTCAATCATTCCTGCTAATATTGGGTTGGCCAGAATGTTTGGAAAGTTCCATAACATCTTACGGAAAAACCCAAATGAACTCTTGGGCCAACCCAATATTTTTGAGACCAGAAGCTGGGCACATGTATTGGTATGTCTGCCTGCTGGCGCAATGCTCATGAAGAATTACTGAGGACCCACTTGGGTTAAGCACCATTCCAAGTTCTTTGAATGGATTAATCCCTTATTCCTTACAGGAGTCCTATGATATAGATACTATTAAAACTGATGTTCAGTAAAGCAACTTACTCCCAAAGTCACATGGGGAAAGCAGGAGGACTGGGATTCTGACTCTGGCCCAGGCCCTCGATCCCCATGCTGCTCTGCCCTTAATTAGTATATTTCCCTGGAGATCATTAGAATCAGAGCATGAAAATATGTACTTTTCTGCTTATTTACTAATGAATTTTTTTATATTATCATATAGTCTTCAGATTCAAAAAAATAAAATAAAATGTAAGTCTTGTGGGAATTAGAACCAGAAATTGAATTACCACTAAATTCAAAGTGGTGCGTAAGTACAAGGACCTGTTTGGTCACCAGGGTTTCAGCTTTCAGATCATTTTTTCTTTGTTGACAATAACAATGTAAAATGTTGGAGCAAAGTCCTTCTTTTGGAGAGCAGCAATTGTGGGTAAATGAACCTGGCTAAATGGCTCTCTGATTCCTCATGAAGTGATTGAACCTGTTCCATAGTATGATTTTGAGACATAAGTAACAGATGTTAATAAAAATGTATCATGCTTTATAAATATCAGCTGTAAAATATGTTTAATAATATGTTATTATCAGGTAAGGATTAAATGAGACGGTTTATGTAAAGGGCTTTGGACACCCTCTTGCGAGAGCACTGGAGTCACAACTAACTGCTGAACAATCATCGGCAGGAAGACACTGGAACTCACCAAAAAAGATACCCCACATCCAAAGACAAAGGAGAAGCCACAATGAGATGCTAGGAGGGGCACAATCGCAATAAAATCAAATCCCATAACTGCTGGGTGGGTGACTCACAAACTGGAGAACACTTATACCACAGAAGTCCACCCACTGGAGTGAAGGTTCTGAGCCCCACGTCAGACTTCCCAACATGGGGGTCCGGCAACGGGAGGAGGAATTCCTAGAGAATCAGACTTTGAAGTCTAGCGGGATTTGATTGCAGGACTTCAACAGGACTGGGGGAAATAGAGACTCCACACTTGGAGGGCACACACAAAGTAGTGTGTACATCAGGACCCAGGGGAAGGAGCAGTGACCTCATAGGAGACTGAACCAGACCTACCTGCTATTGTTGGAGGGTCTCCTGCAGAGGTGAGGGTGGATGTGGCTCACTGGGGGGACAAGGACACTGGCAGCAGAAGTTCTGGGAAGTACTCCTTGGTGTGAGCCCTCCCAGAGTCCGCCATTAGCCCCACCAAAGAGCCTGGGAAGGCTCCAGTGTTGGGTCGCCTCAGGCCAAACAACCAACAGGGAGGGAACCCAACCCCACCCATCAGCAGACAGGTGGATTAAAGTTTTACTGAGCTCTGCCCACCAGAGCAACAGCCAGCTCTACCCACCACCAGTCCCTCCCATCAGGAAACTGGCACAAACCTCTTAGATAGCCTCATCCACCAGAGGGCAGACAGCAGAAGCAAGAAGAACTACAATCCTGCAGCCTGTGGAACAAAAACCACATTCACAGAAAGATAGACAAGATGAAAAGGCAGAGGGCTATGTACCAGATGAAGGAACAAGATAAAACCCCAGAAAAACAACTAAATGAAGTGGAGATAGGCAACCTTCCAGAAAAAGAATTCAAAATAATGATAGTGAAGATGATCCAGGACCTCGGAAAAAGAATGGAGGCAAAGATCGAGAAGATGCAAAAAATGTTTAACAAAGACCTAGAAGAATTAAAGAGCAAAAACACCTAGAAGAATTAAAGAACAACAACCTAGAAGAATTAAAGAACAAAAAAACAGAGATGAACAATACAATAACTGAAATGAAAACTACACTAGGAGGAATCAATAGCAGAATAACTGAGGCAGAAGAACGGATAAGTGACCTGGAAGACAGAATGGTGGAATTCACTGCCGTGGAACAGAATAAGGAAAAAAGAATGAAAGGAAATTAATACAGCCTAAGAGACCTCTGGGACAACATTAAGTGCAACAACATTTGCATCATAGGGGTCCCAAAAGAAGAAAGAGAGAAAGACCCAAGAAAATATTTGAAGAGATTATAGTCGAAAACTTCCCTAACATGGGAAAGGAAATAGTCACCCAAGTCCAGGGCGTGCAGAGAGTCCCAGGCAGGATAAGCCCAAGGAGAAACATGCTGAGACACATAGTAATCAAATTGACAAAAATTAAAGACAAAGAAAAATTATTAAAAGCAACAAGGGAAAAATGATAAATAAAATACAAGGGAACTCCCATAAGGTTAACAGCTGATTTCTCAGCAGAAACTCTACAATCCAGAAGGGAGTGGCATGATATATTTAAAGAGATGAAAGGGAAGAACCTACAACGAAGATTACTCTACCCGGCAAGGATCTCATTCAGATTTGACAGAGAAATCAAAAGCTTTATGGACAAGCAAGAGTTAAGAGAATTCAGCACCACCAAACCAGCTCTACAACAAATGCTAAAGGAACTTCTCTAAGTGGGAAACACAAGAGAAGAAAAGGACCTACAAAAACAAACCCAAAACAATTAAGAAAATGGTCATAGGAACATACATATCGATAATTACCTTAAACGTGAATGGATTAAATGCTCCAACCAAAAGACACAGGCTCGCTGAATGTATATAAAAACAAGACCCATATATATGCTGTCTACAAGAGACCCACTTCAGACCTAGGGACACATACAGACTGAAAATGAAGGGATGGAAAAAGATATTCCATGCAAATGGAAATCAAAAGAAAGCTGGAGTAGCAATACTCATATCAGATAAAATAGACTTTAAAATAAAGAATGTTAGAAGATACAAGGCAGGACACTACATAATGATTAAGGGATCAATCCAAGAAGAAGATAAAACAATTATAAATATATATGCGCCCAACATAGGAACACCTCAATACCTAAGGTAACTGCTAACAGCTATAAAAGAGGAAATTGATAGTAACACAGTAATAGTGGGGGACTTTAACACCTCACTTACACCAATGGACAGATCATCCAAACAGAAAATTAATAAGGAAACAAAAGCTTTAAATGACACAAGAGACCAGATAGATTTAATTGATATTTATAGGACATTCCATCCAAAAACAGCAGATTACACTTTCTTCTGAAGTGCACACGGAACATTCTCCAGGATAGATCACGTCTTAGGTCACAAATCAAGCTTAAGTAAACTTAAGAAAATTGAAATTACATCAAGCACCTTTTCTGACCATGACGCTCTGAGATTAGAAACCAGTTACAGGGGAAAAAACATAAAAAACACACACACATGGAAGCTAAACAATACGTTACTAAATAGCCAAGAGATCACTGAAGAAATCAAAGAGGAAATCAACACCTAGAGACAAATGACAATGAAAACATGACGATGCAAAACATATGGGACGCAGCAAGAGCAGTTCTAAGAGGGAAGTTTATAGCAATACAAGCCTACCTCAAGAAACAAGAAAACTTCTCAAATAAACAATCTAACCTTACACCTAAAGGAACTAGAGTAAGAAGAACAAACAAAACCCAAAGTTAGCAGAAGGAAAGAAATCATAAAGATCAGAGCAGAAATAAATGAAATAGAAACAAAGAAAACCATAGCAAAGATCAATAGAACTAAAAGCTGGTTCTTTGAGAAGATAAACAAAATTGATAAACCATTAGCCAGAGTCATCAAGAAAAAGAAGGAGAGGACTCGAATCAATAAAATTTGAAATGAAAAAGGAGAAATTACAACAGACACCACAGAAATACAAAGCATCCTAAGAGATAACTACAAGCAACTCTATGCCAGTAGAATGGACAACCTGGAAGAAATGGACAAATTCTTAGAAAGGTATAACCTTCCAAGACTGGACCAGGAAGAAATAGAAAATATGAACAGACCAATCACAAGTAATGAAATTGAAACTGTGATTAAAAATCTTCCAAGAAACAAAAGTCCAGGACCAGATGGCTTCACAGGTGAATTCTATCAAACATTTAGAGAAGAGCTAACAGCCATCCTTCTCAAATTTTCCAAAAAATTGCAGAGGAAGGAACACTCCCAGACTCATCCTATGAGGCCACCATCACCCTGATACCAAAACCAGACAAAGATACTACAAAAAAAGAAAATTACAGACCAATATCATTGATGAATATAGATGCAAAAATCCTCAACAAAATACTAGCAAACAGAATCCAACAGGACATTAAAAGGATCATACACCATGATCAAGTGTGATTTATCCCAGGGACGCAAGGATTCTTCAATATACACAAATCAATGTGATACACCATATTAACAAATTGAAGAATAAAAACCATATGATCATCTCAATAGATGCAGAAAAAGCTTTTGACAAAATTTAACACCCATTTATGATAAAAACTCTCCAGAAAGTGGGCATAGAGGGAACCTACCCCAACATAATAAAGGGCATATACGACAAACCCACAGCAAGTATCATTCTCAATGGTGAAAAACTGAAAGCATTTCCTCTAAGATCAGGAACAAGACAAGGATGTCCACTCTCACCACTATAATTCAACATAGTTTTGGAAGTCAGAGAAGAAAAATAAATAAAACGAACACAAATTGGAAAAGGAGAAATAAAATGGTCACTGTTTGCAGATGACATGATACTATACATAGAGAATCCTAAAAATGCCACCAGAAAACTACGAGAGCTAATCAATGAATTTGGTAAAGTTGCAGAATACAAAATTAATGTACAGAAATCTCTTGCATCCCTATACACTAATGATGAAAAATCTGAAAGAGAAATTAAGGAAACACTCCCATTTACCACTGCAACAAAAAGAATAAAATACCTAGGAATAAACCTACCTAGGGAGACAAAAGCCCTGTATGCAGAAAACTATGACACTGATGAAAGAAATTAAAGCTGATACCAACAGATGGAGAGATATACCATGTTCTTGGATTGGAAGAATCAGTATTGTGAAATGACTATACTACCCAAAGCAATCTACAGATTCAATGCAATCCCTATCAAATTACCAATGGTATGTTTTACAGAACTAGAACAAAAAATCCTAAAATTTGTATGGAGACACAGAAGACCCCGAATAGCCAAAGCAATCTTGAGGGAAAAAAACGGAGCTGGAGGAATCAGACTCCCTGACTTCAGACTATACTACAAAGCTACAATAATCAAGACAATATGGTACTGGCACAAAAACAGAAATATAGATCAATGGAACTGGATAGAAAGCCCAGAGATAAACCCACGCTCCTATGGTCAACTAATCTATGAGAAAGGAGGCAAAGATATACAATAGAGAAAAGACAGTCTCTTCAAACAATGGTGCTGGGAAAACTGGACAGCTACATGTAAAAGAATGAAATTAGAACAGTCCCTAACAACATACACAAAAATAAACTCAAAAGGGATTAGCGACCTAAACGTAAGACTGGACACTATAAAACTCTTAGAGGAAAACATAGGAAGAACAGTCTTTGAAAGAAATCACAGCAAGATCTTTCTTGATCCACCTCCTAGACAAATGGAAATGAAAACATAAATAAACAAGTGGGACCTAATGAAACTTAAAAGCTTTTGCAAAGCAAAGGAAACCATAAACAAGACAAAAAGACAACCCTCAAAATGAGAGAAAATATTTGCAAATGAATCAACAGACAAAGGATTAATCTCCCAAATACATAAACAGCTCATGCAGCTCAATATTAAAAAAACAAAAAACCCAATAAAAGGGCAGAAGACCTAAACAGACATTTCTCCAAAGAAGACATACAGATAGCCAAGATGCACTTGAAAAGCTGCTCAACGTCACTAATTATTAGAGAAATGCATATCAAAATTACAATGAGGTATCACCTCACACCAGTTAGAATGGGCATCATCAGAAAATCTACAAACAACAAATGCTGGAGAGGGTGTGGAGAAAAGGGAACCCTCTTGCACTCTTGGTGGGAATGTAAATTGTTACAGGCACTATGGAGAACACTATGGAGGTTCCTTAAAAAACTAACAATAGAATTACCATATGACCCGGCAATTCCACTAGTGGGCATGTACCCAGAGAAAACCATAATTCAAAAAGACACATGCACCCCAATGTTCATTGCAGCACTATTTACAATAGCCAGGTCATGGAAGCAACCTAAATGCCCATCGACAGATGAATGGATAAAGCAGATGTGGTACATACATGCAATGGAATATTACTCAGCCATAAAAAGGAGCGAAATTGGGTCATCATTTGTAGAGACGTGGATGGACCTACAGACTGTCATACAGAGTGAAGTAAGTCAGAAAGAGAACATCAAATATCATATATTAATGCATATATGTGGAACCTAGAAAAATGGAACAGATGAACCGGTTTGCCGGGCAGAATTTGAGACACAGATGTAGAGAACAAACGTATGGACACCAAGGGGGTAAAGTGGTGGAGGGGTAGGGGTGGGGGTGAGATGAATTGGGAGATTGGGATTGACATGTATACACTGATGTGGATAAAATTGATGACTAATAAGCACCTGTTGTATATAAAAATAAATAAAATAAAATTCGAAAATAAAAAATAAAAATAAAGGGCTTTGCCTAGTGTCTGGGAACTAATTAAGTGCTCGAAAAAGTAGCTATAATAATTTCTGTACTTTCTATAAGCCACAGTTCACTTTTCAGTCCTTCTTTCAACTTCTCTGATTGGATAAGCATAGTTGTGGAATGTGTTTATTCAAATATATTTACTTTTAGTAAATGCCTTTACAAAGCTTGCCCAGAGACTGTCCTGTCAAGTAGCCTGATCTAAATAGATAAGCATTTTAGAAAAGTTTATGAAATAAAAGTTTTGACAAAAAAACCCACCTCCCTATTCCATAGACTTGCACTCTTATGTAAATGAAATGCGGATATTTAGGATAACTAGTTTTTGTTTTTTTTAAAATATGGTCTTGGAAAAGTATATTAGAATGAAGTCAATGTTGACTAAAGTTAGACAAAGAAAAGTTAGTATGCTTTTATTTTTTTATTCTAGTACCTATCAAATCAGGGTAAATAACTAAGTTTTTTTTTAATATGGAGGACTTTTCAAAACACACAGGAACCTTCGTGAATGTTTATTATATATAGCTTCTTTTATTATAGTTTTTTTTCAGCTTTATTGAGGTATGATTGACACATAAAAAGCGTATATATTTAGATTACACAACGGGATATTTTTAAGGTGTACAACAGTGACGATTTAATATATGTATACCCTGTGAAATAATTACCACAATCAAGCTAATTATCACATTCATCACCTCACATAGTTACCATTTGTGAATGTGTATGTGGTAAAGACATTTAAGATTTACTTTCAGCAAATTTCATGTATACAATGCAGTATTATTAACTATCACCACACTGTGCATTAGATCCCAGAATTTATTCATCTTATAACTGAAAGCTATAGCTTCTTATAATATCATTATTTCTTACATGCTTTTTGTTTCTTGTTTTGCCTTGCAAACATTTCTGTGACTATAAACCATACATATTTAATAGACTATCAGACAGTTTTATAATATCACAGTACTTTATTCATGCAGATGACACCAATTATTAGAGAAAGCTAAATTTTCCCAAGTGGCATTATGTTTCACCTTTGTTTTAAGATGAGCTACATTTAATTCCAGAAATATCTGTTTTCCTTTTTAACTTTGATATTTATCAGGGATATATAGATGTGTTCATCTTGTTTATAAGCTTTAAGTATATAATAATTTGTATTTCAATAATAAAACTCCATGAATGCAAATGCAGATATTTAGATAGGTATATTTTTTTATTTTTTATTTTTTTAAACGTGATGATCAATTTATTTATTTATTTATTTATTTATGGCTGTGTTGGGTCTTCGTTTCTGTGCGAGGGCTTTCTCTAGTTACGGCAAGCGGGGGACCACTCTTCATCGCGGTGCGCGGGCCTCTCACTATCGCGGCCTCTCTTGTTGCGGAGCACAAGCTCCAGACGCGCAGGCTCAGTAATTGTGGCTCATGGGCCCAGTTGCTCCGTGGCATGTGGGATCTTCCCAGACCAGGGCTCGAACCCGTGTCCCCTGCATTGGCAGGCAGATTCTCAACCACTGCGCCACTAGGGAAGCCCTAGATAGGTATATTTTATTCAGTCAATTCATAAAGACATTCTTATATTTTAAGGAAAATTCAGAATGGATAACTTTTAGAACAAAAAAGAAAATTACAGAATATATAAACTTTCACAGCATCCTAGGACATGTGATTTATTATGAAGATAATAGACCTTCATTATTCACCAGTTTTCTTAAGCAGTGTTAAAACATTTCAGAAATGCAACTGTATTCTACCTGTTTTTATTTAAAATGAAAAGAAACAAAAAAATAAGGCAATCACTGTGATGGGTGAGGAAAAGACCATTTCTAAACATTGAATCTCACATGTCATAAGTCTGGTAAGGCTAGGAACAGTCACTGTAAAGTTGCCGCACTGGAAATTATATCCCACTAGACTCAGAAATTTATGTGAGTACAGCTTAGTACAGCGCAAGTGCTATTATAATATTATAGTGGAAAATCGACTACCTTTTTGCTGCCCAAGGCTTTCGTAAGTACTTAAACCTTTGAACAGAGTGACAGTTAAACCCCTTAAGGAAACTAGAATTGATAGTAAAATAGCTGATGGCCAGGGATCACTTCCCCCAATCTTGGCCTTTGACTCTCACCTTCCCATTATGCTAACCCCTTGAGCCCTTGAGCATAATTGGAGAGAAACGGAGCGTATTCCCACACACTGGGGTGAGGTGGCAGGCTTTGGAAACCCTGTGCAGAAAGTTACAGGCTTATGTTCTGCTTTCACTTGGCCACTGACACCAAACAAGTCCTAGTCCAAACTTGGGATCTGCCCAGATAAAAGACCTATAATGCTATTCAGTATGACAAATATCACTCTTATTCTGCATTCTTTTCTTTATGCAGGAAATATTTCCCACATAAGAAATGATTTAGAAAGTTCAAAATACTGATCATTTGCTCCTCTGTTAAATGCTGGCATAAAAATACCATTAAATGCTTTGATGACACATTGTAGATATATGTATGTCAGAAGAATCAGCTGATGGTCTTGCCTCTGCTCTTCTATGCTTTAGCCTGGAATTCAAAGTCACTTCCACCCACAGCTTATTGCCTGGACCTAGTCTTGTGACCTTGCTTAAGTGCAGGTTGTTTGAGAAATGCCTGTCAAGGGAGGAGAGCTGGATTGCATTAAAGTAGGCAGTATTAAATGACACCATCGATAAGAGAGGCATCCCCAAAGAGGGTGCAAAAGATACTATCCTCCCAAGATCCAGAGCCACTCCCAAAGATAGCCAAAAGTAAGAAAGAGAATTCCCCTGAGAGCTGGCAACGGTCCCTAGGGCCCTAGCTGCAAATGGTGTGAAACCCACGTTTCTGTGTAACCATATGTTTGTGTCCCCAACCAGAGCTGAGCTGCCTGAATATGCAAGAACTTACAACTTGCCTGCCCTGGCAGACAGAAAGCCACACAAGTTCTCAGGGCATACAACGAGACAAATAGGGCAATAACCGTTCCTCGTGGTCTCTTCAGAGTGGAAAAGCAATTCAGATGGAGGATTAAGAGACTGTGAGTAGTCAGGTATAGGAGGATAGAGGGGAGTAGTAGGAATCATGTCAATCTTATAGTTTTTGTTTTGGGTACCTTTTGCATCTTTAATTTTTCATTAGCCTTTTGCAATGAATCTTTCATTGAATCTATTTTGTAATCTTGAAGCCTTTTAGAGGCTTCTGCATACCAGTTAAAGTAGGTATCCCATTCTGTTTGTTTGACTGGGAACCCTTACGTTTAGCCTATCTGCCACTGGAGAGGGCAAAATGGATTTGGTCTCCTCAAAACCCCATACAGAGACAATTGCCACTATTTGACTCATCTGGTAGCAGTCTGGAAAGTCTCATTTTCTGGGATTGTCCTTATCTGGCCAGACTCAGAATTCACTCAGTAAGAAATATATGCCCAGGGAATTTGGTGAAAATAATCACTGACAATTGTTAACATCTCTGCTGCCTGGGGCAGTGATACCAGTTGCCCCTGTATCACTAGTTCAGAATTCCTCTGCTTCACCCTGTCTAGGAAGTAAACTTTCAGACTTTGAGTAGGTAAGGACAATCTCACAGCTGCATGGGATTGAAAATCTGAGCTATTACCTGCTCTTTGAATAGATATACAACAAATGCTCATATGTCAGCCTCACCTTCAACCCCACTCTGCTACCCATTCATTCTTAAGTTTCTGGGGGGGTTCTGGAGTACAGAAGGGTTACTTCTGGGCTCCCCATATTGCTTGCTTAGGGATCAGATCTTTTAAATCTGTCACAACCCATTTATAGACTTTTCCAACTTCTAATATTTTTTGTTGATATCTTCTTTTATCGTCTCTTGAGGGTTTATGTTTAAAAAAAAAAAATCCCATCACTAACTTTTTAGTGGCATTTAACAAGAATTAGATTTACTTTCCGAGAGGGATTTTCCAATAGTGAACAAGCTATAATTCAACTTTAAAAAAAATGGCAAACGCTTTTAAAATTATCTAGAAATGCTTCCTTTTTTCTGATTTTTCTCTCTGATTGTTTTCTTTCCTATAGAGCTTATTATTCTTTTTGTATACATTATCCTTTTACATCTCTTTGAGGATATCAGTTGAAAATATTTTTAATTGTTTCCTTCTTGCATTAAATCTGTTTCTTCTGGTGTCAGCAGTTTTTGTTGTTAATTTCTTTCATTATCGATTTTTTCTCATATGTGATTTGTAAATTTATTGTCTTTTTTTTCTTTAAAAAATTCTTTCCTTTTCATTTATTTATTTTTCTTATTTTTAATCTAAAAGAAAATAATGTAGGAGGGCTTTGCTAATTAGCGTTAGTAGCAGTTGGGAGATCTGTTTACTAAAAATACCATTCTTCCAAAGAGGAGGTAGAATCTATGACATGGATGGCTACTGTTGATGATAAAACAGAGGCAGTCTAGTTCAAAATAAGGAAGACTTCACTCTGGGGTTAGAGTACCTAAGAGTTTCCCACTCCTAATTGGATATGTCTTTTCTTTTGTTCCCCTGGGTACATTGTAGAAGTCTAAAGTTGTCTTAGGCTCTACTCTGTCTCTCTCATCAGCCACTTATCCAAAGAGATCCCTGCTTCCTATTTCCCAATAAGAATAAATACTGCAGTCAATTTATCTGTCAGCAGAAGAGGAAGAGTATCCAACCTAGCTCTTCTCTAAACACTTCTCTAATTAACCACCATCATTGATGCCTGACAACCAATTTTTTGCACCATGCTTGCCAACCCAGGATGTGGATATTTTCTAGGTCAGTCCAGGGTAGAACCTACTTATGGAGAAATCTTTTGCCAAGCATAGTCCTTAATGTTGTTTCCTTTATTCTATGTTGCTCTGAAATATAAGTGGAGTAACTTTCCATCATTCAGAAATATGTAAAAATTTCTGGTCTGCTGATTTAAAAAAAATTTTTACTGTCATTTGGATACGATATTGGGAGGTAAGTGCAGCAAACTTATATCCTCAAGCCTCTGTTATGAACCAGGAATTATCACCTCTTTTTTTATTTTGCAAATACTACTCACCCTTTATGGCTCACATGACATTTTTGTGAAGTGTTCCCTCTCCAAGTTTAATTAGTAGTTCTATCTTTGTTGTTGCAAAACTTGGTTTATATTCCATTAAATCACTTGCCACTTGGCCTAGTGATTTATCTCTATTTATCTTTCTTGCTTACTCACTTGAGTGTTTTTGAAGTTAGAGACTATGCTATATTCATTTCTAAATACTTCAATGCTTAATACCACAGCTAGGATAATATCTATGAAGTGAGTCCATGACAAAAGAATATTCAAAATCCCAGGCCTTAAACTTCTGCTTTATACAGTCAGGGCCCATATAAATAATTTTTTTGATCTCTAGAAATTATGTGTACCTTATTCAGCATACAGATATCTGTAAAGCTATTTATTTACTAATTCTAGCAGAGTGCAGTATATGTGTGTGTGTGTGTGTGAGTGTGTGTGCATGCTTTTACTTTTAAAATATATCTGCAATGTGGAAATTTAAACTTCTAATTGGACAGTGTAAATGTGATATTATTACTGCTTCACACCCACCAATCAACTTTTTAAAAGACATTTCAGCAAGATTATAGTAAAGCATTAAAATACTGAATTTTCACAATGTAGAAAATAACTCTGATAACCTTTTCCTTATTTATGTACATCTTTTCTAGGCTTTGAACCTATTTTATGCTTGTTTATTAATATTTTTATCATGGAAATGGGATTCAAATTCTAAAGATGATTAAATTTGTGATAAATTAAGTACACTTCTATTCCTATGCTCAAAAATGTTAATACCAGTTCTACGTGTTATTGTTGCATGTGAACACACCTGTTATCTAAGCTGTGTGATTTATCCAGTTGAAGAGCCTTCTTGTAAATAAATAACATGGAAAGTTTTCATCTTCTTACTTATAAAGAGTTTATAACAACCTTGTTCTAATTTTTAATTATATAGTATATTAAATCACTTTCCCCAGTCCCTCATTTGATAGTATATTTAAAGTGGAATAACTTTAGATAAATGAATTGTATAATTTATGATTAGGTTGGTGAAGAAAATTAAAACTTTATTTACAAAAGTTGGATACATTCAGTAAATAGTGTTGGTACTACAAACTTCAGCTTTCAGACTTATGCGTACATCTGAACTTTCCTCTCCAAAGCTCTTAATAGACTTTCTGAGAGTTTCTGAATTGTACAGAATTTGATGTGTATTTGAGTGACCCTCCAATCCCAGAGTTGTAGATAATTGAAATGTGTCTACTGAATGGTAGATTATATACTGATCATCTTCCCATCAACTCTTAGAACCTGTCTTGGACAAGAGCTATGATGAAAATCAGGGCCTGGGCGTATAATCTGAAAGGACAGTTGGTGCTGTGCTCAGAGCCCAAATCAAAATCTAATGACTCTTTCCATATAGAACCTATATGAGAAGACTGTTTAATATTATAAGGCAGGTCTTGGCAATGGGATAATATTTACAGCATATTTTCCAGTAAAGGTTTTGTTTTTGGCTTTATCACACCTCTGCTGATTTATCATCCCATCTACAAATAAGGTGAAAACTCAGATTTGATGCTTTTGTGATCTCACATGAATTAGTTAAGCTCTTTGTGTATGTAGGAACAAACAGTAACTATCTAGGCTCTGCACCTTTTACACTCAATGATCACCTCCTTTATTTCTAAGCAAATCAAGGAAAGTATAGGACTGGATAAAACATGTTCTCTTAGTCACTAAGAAACTGTTGTTTCACCCACATTTTTCTGGATTATCTCAATTTTAGGAAGTTAGTGAATCTGAATGTTCAATGGCTATCAATTCCAAGGAAGAATGGAGAAGTTAGAGGAAATATTTTCTCTTCAACATTTGTAGGATGTATCATTTTGCATATTTGTAATGATCATTTTTATTCTAGTTTTTTAGTTTGATTAATATTAGAGGAGACTTACAGGGCAAAATCTGTTAGGCAATGTTATTCGAAAATGAATGGAAGTTCTCTCTGAATCCTGAGTTGCTTCAAATTCATAATCATGCATTTGTACTTTAAAAAATATATCCACTACCTATCAAAATGTTACTCAGCCTTCAAGTCCCATCTCAGATATCACCTTTGTGTCACCTTCATGTTACCTAAAGGTAGTTCGTTAGTCTCTCTACCCTGCTCTCAGAGTATTACAAAGAAATCTCTGCTATATAATATGGCAAGAATTGCTGAGAAAATCTTGAAGACTAACAAACCTTGAATTCCTATGACACCAGCAGACATCAAAAGCTGTTACAAAGTTATAGTGATTAAGACAGTGAGGTATTCATCTAAGGTTAAATGAATAGACAAATGGAACAATTATGGAGTGTAGAAACACACCCACAAAATTGGGCATCTAGTTTATGCCAAAGGTGACACTGCAGGTCAAAGGAGAAAGAATAGTATTTTCAACAAATGGTATTTGCTGATTTACTATCCATACCAAGTAAATGAAACCTGACCTTAATCCATTCCAGGTATAAATATAAAAATTTTTAAAATAAAGCTTTTAGAAGAGAAATAAAATATCTTCATGACCTAGGGGATAGAAAAATATTTATTAAATAAAACTCAAAGAGTGCTAACCATAAAGAAAGCCTGGAAAAATCGGACTATCATAAAACTAAGAATTTCTTAATTAATAATTTATCATCACAAGGCACCATTAAGAGAGTGTAAAAGCAAGTTACCGAGTTGAAGGGTGTATCTAAAGTACATATTTGATGGAAAACTCATATCCACAAAATATAAGGAACTCCTAAAAATCAGTAGGAATAAGGCCAGAGAAGAAAGTAGGAAAAAACATGGGCAAAGGACTTGAACAGGTATTATAAAAGGGGCTAACCAGATGACCCATTAACATATTAAAAAGTGTTCAACCTCATCAGTCACCTGGGAAATGCAAATTAAAACCTCAGTTAAGATGCCACTGTATACCAGAATGCCTAAAATGGAAATGATCAATAATAACAATTACTGAGGATCTGAAGTTAGTGGAACTCCGATAAACTATTGGTGGGATTGTAAAGTGATACAATCACTTTGGAAAAGTGTTTGGCAATATTTACTAAAGCTAAACATATGTGGACTTTACGATCTAGTAAATCTACTTTTAGATGTATATCCAATATATATAACAATGTTCTCAAAAGACACAAGCAACAATGTTCATAGCCTTATAATCATAACCCCAAAATTGAAACAACCAAAATTTCTGTCTGTAGTAAAATGTATAAATAAACTATGGTGTATTCATTTAATGAAATACTATACAGCAGTAAGAATGACTGAATTACAACTACACGTAAGAACGTGATGAATCTTAAAATCAAGATGTTAAAAAAAGTCAGAAACATATATGATTTCAGTTACAAAAAGTTTAAAATGAGGTGAAATCAACCTAGGGTGTGAAAAGTCAGAATAGGATTCACCCTTGAAGGTACAGTGTGTGAAAGGAAGCATGAGAGGTGCAAATGGTGTTGGTAGTGATCCATTTTGTGTCCCCAGTGCTGGTTATATGAGTAGGTTCACTTTGTAAAAATTAATTGAGCTATACATATGAGTTTCACATTGTTTATATGTACTTTATACTTAATTTCAAAAAATTACTTTGAAATATCTGCTGCTAAACATCAGACCTCTGTCTCCAGATCAAGCTCCATGATTTGTCCTTATACATCCAGGATCTAGTACAGTGTCTGGTACATAGAACGTTCTTAATAAATATTGTTCAATTTAGAATAAAAGCATTACTGATTGCTCAAGCAGTGTTATTACATGAATTCAAGTCCGTTAGAAAAGAGTAATTCCTCAACTCGTGATGAATAAATGGGTCAGGCCACCTCATAACTTTATGGAGCTGGAAATTGTTATCGAAGTTCCCATTCTCAGCAATTATGAATCAAAGAGGGCTTCAACCAGTCTTTTTGTAGATAAAAATCTGCCTAAAATCTTTAAGTCGACCAAAATCTAGCACTAACCTAGTAAGTAAACTCAGGGCACACACAGTGTACACTCAGTGAAAAAGTGACTGATTAATTACTATTTGATGATTAGGACAGTTTTCCCTCAGAATAAAATAATAATTTTATGAAGACATACTATGCCATAAGGAAGCAATTTTTGCCACAAAGAAATCAAAGACAGCATGATTGTTCCAGGAAACACTTGTCAGCAATTATATTAAACATATTTCACATTAAGTAGCTAATAATGATTAGTTATTGGTGTTTTTCGTACCAATAGTTAATAGTGCATTCTTGGTCACCATTAATAGTGTTTCATTTTTCTATTAAAATTAATAATTAATTACTAATAAGTAATAGAGGTTAATTATTATTTGATGATAAATATGACAAAGCCACACTCAATGAACTCCAGTGTCCATGCTATACAATATTCATCATTAAGGCAGTGGGGACTTCCCATTTAAGACCTCTCTTGGAGACCATGTCATTCAAGAAACCACTTCCATCTAGATGGAAAACAGAAGAGTACATCAAGAAAATGTTAGTGTCCAATATTCTCAAACGTAACCCAAGTAACTGAGTGCTCAGAACATCAGAAATTAGACATCCAGTACAAACCCAAGAAACTCAGCCCACACCAAGATAGGTGCACGGACTGCATTTAAATGTTAAGACTGACTCAAAGACACCAGTGGCCCATGCTGGGACCAGGAGGACTCTTGCCTTAACTCCTTCACATGGTGGGCTCCATGAGCACCTTTTGACTTTTACTACCTTCTTCTCTACGGCTGCTGCCCTCCATGCATTATACCCTCTCTTTTAAACCCTCATTCTTCCCACTAAAACCCTACCTTCCATCATGAACTCCTGTAATCAATCTGATGCCCCAAGACAGGGAACCCAAGCTCTCACAGAAAAGGAGTTACATTGTGGCAGCCCCCTGTATGGATTGGTGCAGGAATCAAGGTATATAATATTTATCCCATTTCACTTGTTCACATATGTCCCTTTGGGTAGATCAGGATATTTCCTGTGGCACCATGCACATGAACTTGTAAGAGACAGCCTTCTCCTGCCTCTTCCCCCGCCTGCCTCTGGCCCCCTGTGCTTGTCTCTGCACTTCTCCCCCTACACCCAACAAAGAACAGGATTTGGTAAATCACTCTGTGCCAAGTCAGATTTGGGTTTTTAATGCCAAGCCTTGAAAGATGGATGTGTTGGAAGTTTATTTGCCAGTGGCAATAGGAATTGATTGTAGGCAGCAGCCAATAACAAAAAAAAAAAAAAAGAAAAAGAAAAGAAAAAAAAAGAAAGAAGGAAAGGAAAAAGACTAAGTAGCTATAGTATTGAGGAATGTTGAAATGCTGACCACGCACAGACTTTTCAGCTCTGCTGGAAATAGCAAAATCAGCAGAAATTTTGTTTGTAAATGAAGGCACCTTCTACGTACTTATATCTCACCAGCTATATTTCACCTTTTGTCCTTAGTTTACAAACTGTGAAGCAATGGATACTGATTTACTGTTGCTCTAAGAATCTGCAATCACTTCATAAACATGATACCTGCTAATCTATACAATCTGTGAAATCACAGGACATTTACTTACACCAACACATCTTTTTCAGTCTTCCAATAGCAACATTAATCATTGTTTCATCCTTAAATTATTCACTATGACCATTTGTTCATTGCTGTGCTTGTTTGTATTTTAAAGTAGCTCAAATAATTGTCAGCACTTTAAGTTGATTTGTAAGCATCCCATCCCCCCATTTTGACATGAATCAGTAAATATTGGTTATATAAAAAGATAATATGAGTAGCCCAAATATAGCTTTGATGCCAGCATACCTCCCATTACTAACTTCTCCTGACAGTTGTGTAAGTAATACTTTAAGCCAATCAAGGAAGGGTTTCAATCCTAACTGTAAAGCTCCATCCATACCTCTTCTTATATACTTCTTCAACTAAATATCCCATTTCCCCAACTTAGCAAACAGCAATCAAAAGAACAACCAAAAAATCTAAATGAAATTTAAAACCAAGTAACACACACATGTGCACACACTCACGCAGGCAGGCATGCACACACACCATATTAGAAATAGACGATAAAAGCAAATTGGGATTTTCCCTATGTTCTTGCTTTTGCCAATTCTTATTTGTTTAACAATTACACAATATGTCCTGAAATTACCAAATTTAGTCCGCAGGATCTTATGAGACTGCATGATCATTCATTGATAGCAGTGAATTTAAACAGGAATCAGTAAGTACAAAAAAGTAATAAAAGAGTGTGGTCAATTTGTTATGTTCATATCACAGGACTTTTCTACAATTTTTAATGCAGTATAAAATTTGCTACTGCCACAGTAGAATTGCCAGGGCCTCACTAGAAAACAACATACATGCATAGCTAAAGACATTTATTTAATAAAGTAATTTGGAATTTTCATTAGATTCTGGCTTCTGTGGGAACAAATGTATGCAGTGAGGTCATTCTGTCTAGACAAAGTCTATTTAATTTTCTTATCCCAAATCAAACAAATTACTTATCTATAGATCTAGGCTTACTCTACAATATCCAATATGGTTAGTTGCACCTGGATGTTTTGACTCCTACAGTTTAGCTTCATTTATACCTCATATGTAAGGGGGCCTTCTAGCCCAAAGGTTATCCAGAAGTTTTACTTACTTCTAATAATGTAATATTTGTCAATCGGTTGATGATTTTTTTTGTCATCTGTGTTGAAATATCTTGTCACTTTTGAATAGTAATAACTGAAGTGAAATTTATGCAATTTTCAAATAAGATGGGGGTTTGAATGGTGATACATGTTTATAATTATAAAATATTAATTCAGTTAATAAGTATTTTGATTTAGGCATCTAAATATGGAATAATTGTGAGTAGGGTTGCAAAAATACCTAAAAAGAAATGAAGATTACTAATTATGATTCCATATATTATATATTTTATTGATTAAAATTCAGGTACATAAAATAAATTAGTATATCAAAACACACTAATCCCGGCTAACATCTGAAACTGTTGACCCTAGCTCTTGATGTGTTATATCGTAGCCAAGAATCTTCTAATTTTCTCTTTAGATGGAATGATTACAGCAAGGCTTTTATCCACACGCGAAACTGCTATCAGTAATTTGTACACTGTAGTGGAAGAATTTAATTTTAAGAATAAGGTTTTCTAAAACCCCATGTTTTTTTTTTTTTTTTTTAAATATTGGTACATTTATTTATTTATTTTGAAAGGGAACGTTATTTATTTATTTATTTTTGGCTGTGTTGGGTCTTCGTTTCTGTGCGAGGGCTTTCTCTAGTTGCGGCAAGTGGGGACCACTCTTCATCGCAGTGCGCGGGCCTCTCACTATCGCGGCCTCTCTTGTTGCGGAGCACGGGCTCCAGACGCGCAGGCTCAGTAATTGTGGCTCACGGGCCTAGTTGCTCCGCGGCATGTGGGATCTTCCCAGACCAGGGCTCGAACCCGTGTCCCCTGCATTGGCAGGCAGATTCTCAACCACTGCGCCACCAGGGAAGCCCAAAACCCCATGTTTTTATATGCTCGAAAACAAGTTTTTCTCAAGAAAACAATAGTTCTTCTTTATCATGAGGATTTTGGCCACATGTTTGTCTTGTCCCAAGTCCACTAAATTGTTTTGTTTGCTTTTGTTTTGCATTCCGTGTGTTGGTGTTATATGCTAGGATGCTGAAATATTAGGTTTTTCCTACCTAGAATTATTACATGCAGTAATTTTGTCATGTTTGTTTTGTCCTATTTTCAAGGTGCATCCCTCCAAAGGGGCTCATGCTGCCAAAGAACATAACCAGATTTCAACGTTCTTATGACTTTTGATACACACTGTACTTGATGTTTTGTTGGTCCATCTCAGCAAAAGCACATGCATATATTTAATTTTGTTGATTTTGTTGTGTTCAGTTTGGTGTCAGATATAATTTACAGTTATTATTGAAGTTTAATATTTGAGATCATACATTTTTATTGGTAGTTTTTCTGGTGAAAGAATGGAAGGGTGATGAATAGTAGGATCACACCTAAGCTTTGTCTGAACTTATTTAATTTTTAAAATCTCTACAGGCTCATCAAAGATTTGAGTACTACCTTTGAATTATAGTAGTGTAACCAGCAAGTTTCAATCTTATTGCCAAAATGGGTATCAATGTATTAGAAACTAAGATATACTCAGTGCTTCTCCTTAATTATGCTAGACTAAAAACTTTTCTGTTTTCCTAATTAAATTTTTTACTTTTTTATTTTACACTAGAAATTAACACTTAAGTTATTATAACTATTCATAAGGCTACATGAAACCCCAAATATTGATTATAAGATTACTATTTTAGCTTGTGGGGTTATCATCTAATCTGGATTTGTTGTATTCAAAACAATTATACTTTTATTCAGTATGCTGTTAAATAATCCTCTGCTAAATAACATGTTTGCATCCATAAAATTAAAATAAATCTCCAATTTTTTAATAACAGGGCATTTGATAATTGAGTCCTGGCTCTTTGTTTCCTAAGCAACGTGGCTGTGGTAGGAAACAGACAATAGTAAAGTGCATAGACTCAAAGTGATATCGTTCACTTATTTATTCCAAGAGAGGGCAGTAAAAGTCTGTTTTATATAAATCCTCTGCTGTGTGCTCGTGTCTCCTGGTCAGTGGTTGTTTTTGCGTAATCCATTCTTATTTTAAAGTCAGATATTCTTTTCCTCTACTCAAAATAGTAAATGGAAATAAATATCTGATAAATAAAAACAAGTTCATTGTGAAAAATATTTAGAAGAAAATTTTAAAAACCCATGATTTTACTGGAAGCAGGTAATTTATCAAAAGGAGAAAAGTCTCTTCAATGCTATGGTTTTCTTGTCTCTCTCTTATCAATTAAAACCAGAATAAAAAATGGTTTTGTCTTTCATTTATTCTATGTTTCTTTTATTAGAGTATGTAATCACTGAAAAAATGTCATCCAATTGTACATAAAGCATTAATATGCTTCTACTATAAAATGATTTAAAAGAGGAATATAGTTTTTAACAAAATTTTGGCACTGAAAATGGAGAAAACCTTTTGACTGCGAAATCACATGTGATTTTAGGCTAACTTTGTATGGGTGCATTACATAACTGGTCTAACGGTGGTAATTTGAAGTATGCTTCTGTGTGTTCATCTTCATTTTGCTGAGTTCCTCCTTAAAGAAAAATCCAGTCCTGAACTGGCACCACCGGAGGAAGCAGCTGACTGCTGTTTCCTTCATATTTTTTCTTACACACATTTTTTTTTGACTCGAATTTCTATCCCTTAGCCATTTGAAAAATTCTCCTTTCATCTTATTACAGAGTGGTTAATCTTAAAAATATCAAGCATGCGATTAGATAGCTTTCAAATCTTGGGGTTGAAACTCATGAGAAGTAAGAGGAGAGCTACAAAATATCTGAAAATGTCTACTTGGCTTTCTGAGAAGCAACATGCATTTTATGGTCAATAACTAGCGCTTTCAAGAGGGACAGAAGGAAATAAAGAGGAAAAAGGGAGAGTATGGAAGCTTACTCTCTTCATGACAATGGTATCCTGTGCAGCTGTTCATGGTAATGTTGATGAAATGACACATTTCTTCCATACTAACTCTTTCTATTATTGAGTTAAGTTTTAAATTTGGTACCTTGACAAATTTTTAGAACATCTTATCTTTCATTGATAACTATGTCCTTAGCCAAAATTGGGTAGTAATAATTGTTAATGAAAGAGGCAATCCAAAGGCTAAATATTTCATGTACTAAGTATTGCGTGGAATGTGATAGCATAGTATCTGGCACACTCTGAACACTTTTTATTAAAATTATTATTGTTGTTGTTATTCCTTTATAACTATCATCTCTTTCCCAGGCAGAGATCTCCTTCAGAGTGTGTCTTGACAATTGTGGCACGTTCCTGGGAGAGAATGGGATAGGATTCCCGTGAGCCAGCAAGAGTTTGGTACAGCCTGAAGCATAGATAGCCATAGACAACATTTATTGACCACATATTATATGACAGGCACTATGCTAAGTATGCTCTGTGGATTTTATCACTTAGCCCATAAAAAAGAAAACGGTAGTTCAGTGGTAGAATGACTCCTTGTTACCCCAAAAAAGCACTGCTCATCAAAACTTTTAGGTCAAGAGGAATTAGTTCAGTGCAAGATAAGGGAGTTGAAGGTTCCCCCCCAGGGCTCATCTTTCTAGATCCTGTCTCCCTGCCTGGTTCTCTCACTCCATTTCTGGTGCTCAGTGCCTTATCACTTTTTTCTCACCATTTTTGACATACATTCTTAGGACAGGTTCAGAGTTTAGTCTTTTAGTCTTCTACTGTAAATTTAAGCTATTATGTTACTTTTCCCATACTCTGCATCTTAAAACTTACTTAGTATTGTGGCTTAAAAGTCTTGCCATCAGGAAGGGTGTTTTAAAATTAATCAATAGATGGGAGATATACTGGGTGGTTTTAGGAGTGTGGTGGGTAGCAGCAGCAAAATATCCTTTCTGGATTTTCAAATCACAACATCTGTACAATTACTTCTCAGGTAACAGATAATTACAGTCCTGCACAACCAGACCTAGCTGCCTAGTCTACAGTACATGCTTTTAATAAATTGTTGAATGGAGAAGAAATACACACCAGACATTTTACACACATTGGCTAATTTAATCCACAAAACAATCCTGTGAAGTAAATACTGTTCTTATACCCATTTTTACAGTTGGAGAAAACTGAAGCAGAAAGGAGTTAGGTAATTTGCTCAAGGATGGTAGAGGACTATTATGAACCTTGGCACTCTGGCTTTAGAGTCTAGAGCTCTCAACCCCTCTTTTTTTTAATCTCTCTTTTTTTAAATTTCTCTTTTCCAAAGTTTCATCCACCTTTAGTACTCTCAAGTCTTTCTCTCTACTTACTCTATAAAGGACACCATTGGATTCCTTGGTCACAACTACTAGTTAGGGTGCCTAAATTTGATTTTCTATACCAACTTGCTACTGTATTTTCAAGTGTCTACCAGCACATCCACATAGATCTCCCAAACCTTCTCAACCCCAACAAGTCCCAAATTGAATTTGTCTTCCTGCTAAGCCATTTCTTCTCTCATATTAATTGCTTGAAAGCTTCATCATCCATCAACCTATTAAATATCAGAAATTAGGGTTGTCTGTGTCTCTTAATTATTCCTAATGCTTCATATCTGTTTAATTACCAAATCTACCCCTTAAATGTCTTTATTAAAAATTTCAGCTTTATTGAGGTATAATTGACCCTTAAATGTCTTTAAACCCATCTCCTTTCTTCTCCTCTACTGCTAAACCCTTTATTGAAATCTTCATGTATGTGTCCTAGGTAGACTATTGCATCACTCTTTTCATTGCTATTACTGACACTTTTCTTACCTCCACTAATTCTTTTCCATAGTCCTGCCACCATCGTTATCCTTCTAAAAAATTATGATCTTGTGTAACTTATCTGTTTTAAAACAGGACATCAGCATCATTCTTTGCTTACAAGATAACCTTCTTCCTTTTGTGGCTCTCCACCGAAGTGATGAGGTCCTTCGTCAGTATCATCTTCTGTGTCTTCTCCCATGTGTCCTCTGCTCCAGCCCCAAAGTATTTCTCATTTTTCCCAATACACTGCTCTTTCACATCTCTGGGTCCTTGCTCACAAGGTTTGCTGCCTTTGGATTGCCCTTCTCCTGGAAAATTCATTTATCTTTCTAGCCCTGTTGAAATTACATGCCTTCCTTCCCTAACACCTTCAAGAAGACTTAGTGCAATATCTTGACATCGAGTTTTCTTTTAATTAATTGATATTTATTTTGAGAAATTTGATGCAAACAAACATATTTCTAACATATAAGAAATTAAGAAGCATGATAGTAAATTGAACTGTGAGGCCACGGAACAACTTATGAACTAGGTTATGGCGATTCCATTGAAGCTCTCAGATGCGCTTCCCCACTGCCTCCATCCTGCCTGCAACTGAAGGTAGCCACTATGCTGAACTTGGGGCTTATGTTTCTTTTTTGTTTTAAAATAATGCAACCATGTATGCATGTATCTCTAAAAATGTAATGAACATATCTTCTTGTTTTTGAATTTTATTAAAATGGCATCATACTCTATGTAGTCTTCTGCCAGTTTGTTTCAATGCTTTATTTCTAATATTCTTCCCTGTTATTCCCTGTGGGCTGAGGATAATTTATTTTCACAACTGTATTGTATTGCATTGTGAGACAATTTTACATTTGTTTATATATTCTCTTAAAGATGCATGTTTAGGTTTTCTCAATTTTTTTTAATATTAGGTTGCTAAGAGCACACTTGAACATTCCATGAATAAACATGGGCAAGAATCACTTTAGTGCGTATACCTAGGGTTGGAATTATTGGGTGGTAGAATATATGCCTGTTCAACTTTAGAAGAAAAAGGCAAATTGTTTCCAAAATGTATGTGTCAATTTGCACTCCCATCAACAGTGGGCATTTCCTCTTTATTGTATAGAATTTATCTGCTGGTATTCTCCAATGAGCAGTGAACCGTCAAGGTCAGGGAGTATATCTTAAATACCTACCTCAGAGCTTAGTACATGGTAGGTGCACAATAAATGTTAAATGATTAAATATACAGCAGCTTAAGTATCAGTTAAGACAAACTTCAAGAAAATACAGATAGGAAGTAAGGGCAAGAGAAGAAATGATTTCTTATTCAATTTAGGGCATGTCTTCAATTTAGCCCCAAACGTCCTTTCTTTTCTTCCCTCCCTGAAATAGTGGCAAAACCGTTTGGCCAGAACTGAAATTTGGATTTGTCTTTTCAGGAGGATTGTTAATATTTACTAATTTACGTGGAAAAATTCCTCAACGTTGTGAATATTTTATACCATTTGTTGATATACTATTTTGATTTTAGAAACTTTTCATATTCATATTGTCTTTAGAAAAAAGATTCTGTTAAGTTTGTGGAACACTTTTATGTAGAAGTGTGCTTTTTTAAATTTTCCTTTTACCCTGTTTCCTGATCATTTTGTTAAAGGGTATATATTTAAAAAAGAATTCAGCATTTATAGAGCTTTGCTTTCCACAAGTACACTTATATACTAATATTATTAATATGATATTTTCCTAAACTCATGCTGTGAGTTAAATAGAGGGAATAGATTTTAAATCTAGGTTTTTGAAGAAACTAAACCATTTGTCCTTTTATGGAGAAAGTGCTCCTGAGAATTTCCAGATTCATAAACGAGAAAGTAAAGAAGTCAGCTTATCTCACCAAGTCTCACTGTGTCCTGCAAGATTTTCTTTTCTTAAGACACTCGATTCTTTTCATTTTTACTTGAAATTGTCCCTGATTAATATTTTAAAAAAATGTAAACATCAGCTTTTACGAAAGCTAAGTGTAGCATTGAATACTCTGCCCATAGGGAATTTTTAATATTTGCAGAGGCATTTTTGTCAGCAGTTTTTGTGCTATTTAAAAGATCAGTGTCTAATGGGATTAAGCTGTATAATCAAATAACAAACTGAGATCTGGGTACATGGTTTGATGCCTGTGGAGTACTTCCTTGATGAATATAAATGAAAAGTGTCTCATAGTTTGGGGCAGAAGTCACCATGTCACTATGCATGGCATTTCTGCTAAGTCAGCACCTTGGCATGAAACTGAGACTCAGATGAGGGGTGGACTGGTAAGAGAAGAAGAAAGCCGACACGGTTTCGTACTAGTGCAATGGGAAATGTCATGTGACATTTTGATCAACAGTAGTTTGGAAATATTGAAGAAAACCAACTAATGCAGACAATCATGGCTAAAATCAGGTTTTAGTTTCTTAATAGTCTGTATCCTGGACCAACTCTTCGACCAACGATTTGCATAGCCTTTTGCTTCATTTTCCTTCTAGAGCTTGCTTATTATTCCTTAGACTGGAACAAGAATGAGTGCTGCCTATGTTTACAGTTTCATGCTCTATTTTACCCCAAGAGTTCCTTCTTAGTGTTTATATTTTCTCTAAAAATGGTCATTTGGGTATTCACAACTTCTTAATTTAGCTTTGAAACAATTTAAATTATGGGAAGTAAAAAGTTCATCTATTATCACCTGTCATCATATAAATAATATATATTTAAATAATCATATTTATGTGTGTATACATGTGATATATAAATATATATATGTAATAGTTGTATGAATGGTTGAAGAATGAATTTATGAACGTATATTTTTCACTGAACTTTATTTCAAGCTTTTCATGTCTTAATTTTCAAGTCCAAAATATTCCATCTAGTCAACTGTTTAATAATGTAATCATCACTTTATTACTAGCCATTTGGTTTTATCCTTCCCTGTTACTTCTTGTATTTTAACCTCGCAGCATCTAAAGACATGGTTTTTCATTGGTTGTGTCTTATAGATTTGTTTTAGTCAATGTGGTGACAAAGGTAAAGGTTTTCTCACAGGTTTTCCACATCTTTGTAAAATACTCTCATTTCCCTTCTGGTCTCTTCCTCCTCCTCCTCAACTATAGGATCACTAACCTCATGCTTTTCAGTCTCCCTGGTTAAAAAAAGGCAAGTGGCAAATCATTCGTGTTTTAAGAAGATTAATCTAATGTGTAAACTGTATAGAAAAGTGTAAGGAATGGTTTTCTAGTGAATTCTGCATATTGTGCTATCATGTTGGCTAAATTATTTAAGATCAGATGACTTTCCAATGACCAGAAAATAATCCTATACAGGCAACCTCACTCTTTCTCTTTAAGACTGGTCAGAGCCCTAGTTCCTACAGTCTTTTCATAGGATGTACAAAACTTGACCTTAAAAATGAGCTGAAGCAGAAATTGACACACCAGTGTAAAGCACCTATACTCCAATAAAATAAAATAAAAAATTGAGCTGAAACCAATTTTGTGACTGTTTGGCTCTTCTTGTAAGTTCTCCATATCCTCATTGCACATCTTTATGTGTCACAACAAGATTCTAGTTCTTCTTTATGTAACATGTAAGTTATACGTGTGAAATATGATATGCAAAGTTATCTTTCTAGGATAAGAAAACCATGTATAGTAAATAAAACTCGATGTTGTATTTACTTCATATTCTGTACTGGGCTCTCATAGTTGGTGCAGTTTTATTGAGAACCGGCTTATAATGTTTCATAAAGCATTTAAATGGCTTAGCTGATTATTAATTCAGTATGAAATTTGCTGCAGGAACATATATAGTCTTGACCAGCCCACGTACATTTTTACTAACTACAATGTTGATTCATGATAAAGTTTCATATACTGTGAGTCTTGAATCCCTCTTAAGTGAAAAAAAGACAAATTGAATTTCATTTTAGTATAACATAGTTCTCAAATCCCTATCTAATTTCTCTGATAATGTCTGCTTTCAAAGAAATTAATTGGATATAAATTATTTCTTAATCAAAATATTGTCAAATAATTTCCAAATGTTTATAATTTTTTATGGTCATATTTGTTGGCTTTATTTTTTAAAAATATCTATTATGATTTATTTTACATATATAAACATTTCTAGTGGTTTTCTTTGAAGAAGAAATTTTACAAAATAAGTATGTTTGATTTAATATATTTGAGTTGAAGTGAATGTAGAGCTAAAGAGATTTTGCAGAATTAATTACGTTTCATTAAAGGCTCTGTATCCTCTTTCTCTCCCTCACTGTCTGTCTTTTTCTTCCCGCCAACCCTCCACCTCGCTCTATTTGTATCTTATTTTTCCTCTCTCATTCTCTGGCTGATGATCTAGTGAGGCCAGGTACATCACAAACTGAGTATCAGGGTGTGAAAGCTTAGAAAAAGGGCAGGAAGAGCAAACTTAAGTTATGCTTCAGGCCTGTATTTTCAGGTAAATCTTCATTAGCAATATTAAGATTGATAATTTAAACTAAGGTACAATTTACAAACCCTTTCATCTAGGATATGGCCATGGCATCAATGTAAAATTGGAGAACTAAATATTATGGAGAACAGATGTAAATTTAGATCTATTTTTCTTATATTTGTTTATCCATATCAAATTCTACCATGATGCTGATAGGTGCTAAGAGACTGGAACAAAGAAAGAAAGAAGGAAGATGATGGGCTTGAGGGGTTAAATATTGTTACAAATTCTTCGCTGCCACAGGTGAGTCCAGATATTGCTCATCTTGAATCTGAGCTGGGCCTGTGACTACTTTGGTGAATAAAGTATGGCAGCGGTAATACTGTACTGGTTCTGATCCTAGAATTTAAAAAGACAGGCAGTTTCAATTTTCTTCTTCTTGAAATCTAGCTGCCATGCTGTGAGGAAGCCCAATCAGTAGCAAAGAGCGGAACCATATGAAGTATAATTGAAGCCCCTTGCTGACAGCCCTAGCTGAGCTCCCAGCCTACAGACAAAATCAACTTACCAGACGTGTGTGAGCTTTCTTGGAAGTGCTCACAACCCCCTCTTTTATTGGGGTTAAAGTTAAGAACAGAATAAGATAATTATGCTTGGAATACATTGAATAGGTAAAGTGTAGGAAGACTAGAAAAACTTTATGCCTCTGTGCCTTCTTATCAATGCTGTTGATGGAAACGAAATTAATCTTCTTGTCCCAATGCTTCATTGCCATAAAAAAATACTGGCTATTCGATTAATTTGGTAGATTTGAAATACTAAAGAAATTAAGGATCTTGCTTTCTAACCCAAGACATTGTAAGCCAACAGCCAAAGAATCTGCAGTTTGGACATTGGTGAGTAGAATTAGCTGTTGCAAAAGACAGAATCTTTCTTTCCTCGAACTTCTCTGTGAAGTGTTCTGGCTGAATCGCACCATGGATTAGCTCAGGTAAATGTGTCCTTTTCTCTTTTCTTTTTTAGCACATAAGACAAGTGTTACAGTGTGGTATTGTCAGCTATCTCCTTGGCAGTATTTGGGAATCTAGGTACCTTGTTGGCGTGTTTAACTTCATCTTCTGAATTATGATCAAACAGTGGGACAATATTTTTTCATTTGGCTTTACTGCTACTAAGTCACGATGCTCATTTCATTAGGAGTAATGGGTTTCTTAGAATAGCAAAGTTGAGCTCTTGTCATTCTTTTCCATATATATTTCACTCCAAGTCTTTCATAAAAACTTACAAAGACTGTCACGTAATCACAATATGATGGGAAAAACAGAGCATATTACACCATTTTTTTTTTTTTTTTACATCCAATACATTTTTGCATGAGCAGCATGCATTTCACTTGGCTCAAGGCCTAGCAGGCCCATCTGGGCTTTCCTGTACTGCTAAGAGCAACATGAATTGCTACTTTATATCATACACCTGTAATACCTAATATACCAATAACGGATGGAAACCATTCCCTTTTCTTCCCCGAAATACTTTTCTGAGTAAGAGTTTCATGGTTTGCTAAAGTTCTTACCGAGTAAGGTTGGCAACTCTTGCTACTTTTTCTGTCTAAAGTTTTCATGTGACAGCTGGAAACTTTCATATTTCTAGAGATAAAAAAAAAATTGACAGAAGTTAAATAAGAGGGCTTTACCTGTCAAGACTGGGGACATGGAATTATGTGTTTTCCTGCAACATTTGATGACATCATTATTACCTAAGTGGAAAAGGAATAATATTCTTTGAAAACCTTAAGTTGGTTGAGAAAGAGCAAGATATATTAATATCTTAAAAATTTACTTTTCTTACTGCTTAATCAGAGCTAAACCACTCGTGTTTGCAGCTCAGAAACTCTGCTAAAACAGCTGAACAATTTCCGCCTGGTGACAGAGCAATTGTTAATTGGAATTAGTTGCAGGGCATTTGGGTATTTTAATAACATTAAACCAAATATTTATTTCAGCTGCAAAGATGGAAAGATTATCATTTGGAAATGTTTTCTATTGAAGTACTTTTTTTTTCAACTATAAAAACACAAGTATTGGGTTTTCTTTCTGAAAAGATATTTTATGTGAAAAGTACTTGTCATTTTAAACACCATATTATTGTATAATCTTTGGATGAAGATATTGCTGTGGATGGACCATAGAAGGATGTATGCCATCTTCATTATGATAAATGGTACAAATTTGAGAAATGGCTCTTCAAATTTGTAAATTCAGCCTTTGATTTCAGAGTTTTAAGTTGATTGATCAATATGATAATCAAACGAGTAGCCTTCCTCTAATTACCTGATCGATATAAACCATTGTAGACAGTACTAACAACAAGTTTTGTGGTTTTCTTTTTTAAGTCAATATTTCTAATGTAAGATTAGGTCACAGGCAGCAAAATGAAATGTCTAACAGAACATGGAATAAGACTTTAAATTCCTATCCCTGATCTAGTCATTATAATAGAATCACAGTTTGCTTTCAATTTCTTGTTCCAAAACTGGCTCGAATTTTCATTTTCCTTTTGCCATTTACACTGAACAGATTTGCAGTTTACCACTCCTCTTTAAATCTCTAAAGCCCTAAATTTTATGCTATTGTGTGTGTATTTCTTACTGAACAAATCAATTCAAGCAACCTCTTATTAACAATGCACATTTTTAGAGTTGCTAGATCTGATGGGTTTTAGACTTAGAGTAGAAATTGTTCAGAATGTAAACGAGTATTTCTCAATTTGAGTTTTAAAATATCTCATCATTCATGCAATTTTGTCTCTAATTTTTTCACTAGTAAGACTTACATTATCTAGTCAACTGACATGGGTCACTGAGAAATCAGTATATTAGAACATTTGGCTATTACTGACCTGAAAAAAATTTAAAATAGCGTTTAAGAGGTCATTGTCTTCATATCCTATTACCGATTCCAAATGTCCATTTCTCTTTATACGTGTCCTTGGGTTTCATTATAGAGAAGGACTTTTACTGATGATATTTTGTTCCCTTTCCTTATCTGATTAAAAAATCAATTCGGATGCACTGTTTCATGCACGCATGGATATGTATACATAGATAGGTTATGGTATACGTTTTGCACAACACATGGAATGGAAGCATTTCCTCCATTTGTTATTATTGGCACCCGAGTACTGTGCCAACATGCAAGCTTTCTATCAACAACGTGTTAAAAATTCTCAACTCCTAACCAGACTAAAAGAAGAACTAACTATATGCAGACATTTCATGTTTATAATTGTATGAAAAGATAAATTATTAATTATTAATCAAAAGGCCAATTTCAGCTCTGGCTCTGCTCTTAAATTTATTTACTTCTACAAGAATATAGTAATTCAAGGGAAGATAACAGAATAGATATTACATTTACCTGGAGAACCTGCAAAAATACCCCTGCTCGGGCTCCATCCCAGACAATGGGATCAGAATCTCTGGGGTGGGGTCCAGGCAGGAGTACTTTTTCACACTTCCCCAGTCTGAAAACCAGTACATAAGGTACCCTCTTTGAATTTTCCCTTGCTTAATTTCAATCATGTTTCTTTTGCTTAACCAGATATGTCTCTTCTCTGCACTAGAATACACTGCTTGCATGCAGCCAGTTTATGTTCAAACTTTAACTCACCAAGTCCTTCTGAGCATATAAATATTTGATTTTAGCATGAATTTATTTGCCTACAGACTGTAGAGGTCTTGAGATTAAGAAATCCACCTAGTTCTCACACAAATAAACAAAGATATAAGCAAACAAATACAAAGACAAAAACTTAAGCAACAATTGGGGGCTCATAAAATATTTACTGTCCAATTGGTTCCTTCAAACGAAATTACTCTTATTTTATAGAAATTGTTTTTGATTTTCTGGGTGACCAACCATCCTAGTTTGCTCAGGATTGAGGGGTTTCTTAGGATATAGGCTTTCAGTTGTAGAACCAGGAAAGTCCTGAGCACACTGTGTCAGCTGGTCACTCTACTTCCATTTCCTTAATTTAAATTTACTGATCCCAGCTCCCTGTGTAAATGAGTACCTAATTGAAAGGCTTCCACCTATTAACCTATGTAAATTTCAGAAACCCTAAAAGTGGCAAAAGTAGTCTTCTAGCTGAAAAAAGAGCATTTTTAAGATTAAACATTTAGGAAGAGTAGAAGGAGAAGGTTGAGCTGAATGATAGCTGATCTTTCTCTCAGCTGAAATATCTTGTTATTAATTACAGGGAAATGCTACCTTTTGCATCACCTGAGACTTGAGAACACTATTTAGAATTTAACAACAATCTCACCTGACTATCCTCCCTGATAAATTAAATTTAATTAATTAATTTAATTCAATAAATGCTGGACACCAGTGGGAATACACAGGTCATTCATATACAAGAACTCCTTCTTGCCCTCAAGGAATTCATAGTACAGTTGATAAAGACCGTCCATGATGGCAAGATGAGAGGGATCCTGGACTGCGCTCTTAGCAGGTATAAATGATTAAAGTTTACTACAAGGCTGCTCTTTATGTGGGTACTTTCATTCTCCAAACAAATCCCATTTATTATCTGCTTCTGTACTTGATTTTTAAGTTGTCTAGGCAGGCTGCTTTGGCAACCATCTGAGATGGTTTTGCTGAAAGGACTTTGCTGTTCCCACAACAAGGAAACCTGGCCAGGTGACCTGTTCCTGGGCTTTGATGATATTTGTTCCTTTGTTATTTGATCTTTTCCAGTGTTTGACAGAAGCTGGTGCAAAAAGAAAACTGGGGGGAGACATATCTTGGCAAATAGCAAGAGGAGAAATGGGAAAGAGGTGCAAACTTTTCTATTTTGAATTGTAAACTTAAAAGTGTTCAGACTAGAGGAGTTTCAATCCAACTCCTCTCCTTACCAGGTATAAGAAATTCGGTGTGCTATTGAACTCCCTAAACCTGTTTCTCATTTCTCAGATTGCAATGGTATTCTAACTTTTTCATGGGGTCGTTGGGAAGATTTAATGAGAAATTGCATGGAAAGGGTTTAGCCCGATTCCTGGCACATAGTTAATAATAAATATGTAGATTTGTGTTGTTATAGGTGTAATTCCTCTGTGCCTACCTTTAGAGCTTCCTAAAGATTGCCAAGTCTTTTTTATTTTTTTATTTTTTTTTTATTTTTGGCTGTGTTGGGTCTTCGTTTCTGTGCGAGGGCTTTCTCTAGTTGCGGCAAGCGGGGGCCACTCTTCATCGCGGTGCGCGGGCCTCTCACTGTCGCGGCCTCTCTTGTTGCGGAGCACAGGCTCCAGACGCGCAGGCTCAGTAGTTGTGGCTCACGGGCCCAGTTGCTCCACGGCATGTGGGATCTTCCCAGACCAGGGCTCGAACCCGTGTCCCCTGCATTGGCAGGCAGATTCTCAACCACTGCGCCACCAGGGAAGCCCTGCCAAGCCTTTTGTGTGCTTAATAGGTTTAAAATAATTAGAAATGATTTGGGATTTTCTATATCTCCACAGTATCTTTAGAAATAGGAGGCAAAAAACCACATTACTATAATAATATTAAATAGAGCTATGTGAAAATCACAGTGGACCGAATTGTACAAATCAGAACACGTTTAAATCTGGAAAACTATGAGGCCGTGAGTAGTATTTGACTGTTTCTAATCAGGGAGCTCTTCCCCTACTTTTTGAAATTATATCAACAAAGTAATTATCAAAATGCATTTGCCAAGCTCCTTTTTTGTATATATATTTTAATTTATATGTGGATATATTTAAATACTTGGAATTTAAATTTCATTTTTAATACTCATAAATAAACTTGGCAGCAGCAGCATGTGTGTAAATGCTGTAGAAGGGAACTCTACTTTTTGTAAAGACAGGAAAAGATAGTTACATGAGGATACATGAACTGGCTGCTGTCCAAGAAGCAGGAATCAGGAGTGCTGACGGCGTTAATGACGGCTAGCGAGGCAGTGCTACTCTTCTGCGCCAGAGATTCTGAGGCTGCTTGCTGGAGCCGTAAGCTCCATAATTCTGTTTCTCTTCTGCTTTATCTATAGAACTTCATACTTATAGCCCCATTCCTTGGATTAGCAGCTCGGAATTTGAATTAACAATGCTTCAGTTGTCTTATTTTGAAGATGCTTTACCTAAAAAAACACCACAAACATTACCTTTCAGATTTCTAGCTATCCGGTTTTAGCAGGGTGTTATTTCTGGTGGCAAAGGGCTTCTGACATTGCTTTGGAATTGCCTCCTTTTGTTGTATCAGCCTCAGGTCACTGGAAATGAATAGAGGCTTTGAGGATGACAAAGACGAAGAGGTGATTTGTGGGCCAGTGCATCAAAAACTGGAACAGGTGGATGTGAGAGAAGCGTCCTCTGGCCCCATACTCGGCACCGTCACTTTTTTCCTTCAAGGAGCCCAGAATGTTCATCAAGCATGAAAAGCTTCCAATCTATTTCTGACATAGAAAAAAATAGCTTTTTCTAAAACAAGTGTTTCCCCTAAATGCCCAGTTCTCCATCTAGAGTGAAGTGGATGGATAATTGGACTTAAATGAATGTAGAGGTTAGAAAGGATGAAAAAAATTTCATTGTGCTATTTAAAACTCTCAAATAGTTTTTTTGTTTAGGGATTTTTTCTTGTTTGTTTTGTTTTTAAGGAATGGAAATGTGGTGGCTTTGCTCTTTAAAATATAGCCTGATCAGAATTTTATCTACTGAGATCTGAATGAAATTGAAGTTTTGGAAAATCCTTAGCTTACTAAAACTCGAGTCTGTATACCAGTTTCTGTTATTAAATGAATATTCGCAGCCTCAAATAAAGCAAAAGAGCAGGTGGATTATCTCAGAATAGAAACAATTCCTTTTACTTTTATGAACTAATATTGATAAGTGCTCCACCATAAGAACTGAATCTCTACTGAAGTGTTCTAGGGTCAGTTTCACTTTTGCACAATACGACAATTATAATCATTCACCAAGAGAGAATTTTCTAACTCAGTGTGTCCTGTTAGGTTTTCACACAGCTGTGTGGTTTTTGTTTACTTCTCTATTTTCAAAGTCTCTTGTGTATTTAATCATGACGTTTTCCTTCATATAATTTTATTCTCAATTTGACTGATTTGTTACCGGATACCTTCAACAGAATCAAATGCCTGTTCCTTCTCCCTGTCTATCAGGAGGGCATGTTGAATGTTCTCATCCTGAGACGCCTAGGTAAAAACATCTTATTTTGGCGTTTGGTTACTTTTATTCTTTTTCACCTAAGTTCTGTATGATACTGCAGTGTGCCGAGCAACTGTAAATTGTGGACGTGTACCCTTACCATTGTACTCCTAGGTTTCTGAATTCTGAGTTTCATCATAGACAAGAACAGTTACATTAAATTCCCCTTCAAGTCTCGATGAAGCATCTATAAACAGTAATTTATTCAGCAACTAAAAGAATTAAGAGCAAATCAGAAGGAGGGGTGGGGAGGGGCTAGAAAAAAACCCTGCTACAGTATTATTTAAAAAGACTAAAGGACATCTAGAAACTTACTGCTCAGTATCAGCTCAACCTCTTTAAATCTTGTTTACAAGTCAAAGTTTATATTTCCATAAGATATGTATTGTAAGAGTTTCAAACAGCAAAATTGTGTGAATCATTTTCTTTGATCAAAAGCTATACCTCATCAAGGTAATGAGTTTTATGCCACAAAGTTTTTTCCTTTTTTCCTCTCAGCTTTAAGTATAAAATCAGTCTTCAGTGATGTGCTCAGAATCATGCAGCTTTTCAGAATGACATTTTTTTTTTTTCCAAGGGGTCACCTCATTTTAGGGATAACTGCAGAGTAGACTTGGGTGTAATTTCATTCCTTCTTCTTCTGCAAAGCTGCAGGTTAAACTCAACATGACAGTGTGACTGATATGCTTGCTAAATTTGCACTAACATATGCAAATTTAGGGAGGAATTATTTATCAGGGAGTCATACACTTAAGTTTTTTAATAAAAAGAAGTCTAATAAGCATAGAGGAGAGAGCTCTGTGTGAAACTGGTGACAGATTGGAATCATTTGCTAAAGGAAATCACCTCATGTGGAAATTCTACTGTATGTAGAACAACCTTCTTGATTTTGATAGGAGAGGCACAGATGTGGCAAAGGCCTCACTGACCTTCAAATTTCTGCCTTGTGATTGAAGAGGAGGCATCCTCCCCCAGTGGGTAGGATCAGTGCCTTTCTGCTCCGCCTCGCTGATTCAAATTGAACATAGTTATCGTTGGCCAAAGTCAGAAAGACTTTCCCATGGGACCAGTGGGCTCTGGGTTTGATCTAAGTTAGTTGTCCGCATCTGAGAGGTTTACCAAGTTTTACCAAGTTGAGGCTTGTCTGTTGTTCAACACCCTTTTTCCCCCTTTCGTTAAGACTCAGGTCCACTCTTCTACATCTTTCTTAGTTCTTGAATAGAAAACCAATTTTTTAAGACTAAGTAACTCCAGCGAAACTTTCATTTTGCTTAAAGCTGATCATTATAAGCTCATGCTACATTGTACCTTATGTAAAAAGGTAAAAACTTTGTAAAAAGTTTTCACATATGCCAGTTTGCATTAGAGAGTCAAAAATAATCCAGCATATAGATTGTATGAGTCACATATACAGAATATATCTTTTCTACCCTCCAGATCATTATGCTGACTCGTTTTTATCATGAACAAACATTTAAGTGTTTTTCTTTCTGATGATGATACTTAGTCTAGATTTGGTTTGGTTAAATGTTTTTATTCATTCCTCTGTTTAGATAGGTCTTTGGTTTTAAATTCCAAAAAAAAGTGGGAGTAGTAGTGCCCACAGGCCAATCTATTACAATATATTTCTATTATTGGGTGTCTTATACATATTGTTTTGTGCTGACTTTTCTCTTGGAGCAGTAGCTGTCAGAGGACTATGGAGGTCTCTGATTCCTCCAGGTATTTCTCTGTGACCTGAGAATTGAGCCAGGCAAAATGATACTGATTCTGTTTTCTATTTTTCTTTTTCTTCTTTGATTTATTTACGAATCAATGCAAATGTAAACTGTTGATTTTCGAATATGAACTTTCCATTATGGGTTTGAATTTATATTAAGAAGTCACAAAATGAACATTTGAAAACAGGCTGCCAATAATGGTTGTTTTCCTAATGAAAAGTTTTATCTGATTTCTAGGTTGTTTAGTTAATGCTTGCTTGTAATAAATATTTTATAAATTGTTGTTTTATTATATATTCTGTAATTTTTATAAAATCAGTTATATAGTTTCTTTTTTAAGATTAGCAAGTAAGGTTTTTTAAATTGAAGTATAGTAGGTTTACAATGTTGTGTTAGTTTCAGGTGTACAGCAAAATGATTCAGTAATATACACACGTATATTCTTTTTCAGATTCTTTTCCTATATAGTTTCATTTTTAATAGCAAAACAGGGCTTTTGAAGGGCTAGCTTCTTCATGTGTGCCACGGCACATTCTATTTCTCTGACAGAATTCTTCACTTTGCAGTATAATTGCTTTTTTATGCATCTGTATCTTCTACTAAGACTGTGAACATCTTGAGGGCAGAGACTCTGTATTATTTATTTGTGATTCCTTAGAATCTTTTATTAGTTACAGTTGTGGTCTGGGAACAGCAAGGATTCTAAGGAACCACAAAAAAATGAGCTTGATTTGGAGAAAAAATGAGTAACATTTTCTTGTTGACACCATTCTACTGAGATTATTTAGATAACTTATTTGAGATTATTTGGATGACATTTTTTTTTACCTACATGTGTTTATGACTTTTTCTTCCTCGTTTCTCCAGTTATAAGATAATGGACTTGAACACAGGTAAATAAACTAATGGGATGTTATGAGCCTGACTTAAGAATGTCTAGGTCCTGATCATCTGAGAAATCGATTATCCTACAGGAGGTTACTCTCCTTCTCGTTTCTACTACATAAATTGCACTGATAGAATTGAAACATTTATTACCTACCAGGGCCCTTACCTTTATAATTTCTTATTAGAATAAGAGGACTTCTGACCATGATTTTATATACACTGAAGGAAAAAAAAATGACAGGCATGTTCCTAATTCAGTCATATTTTAGAGGCAAAGTGAAATGAATTCCAGATTTAGATTAATTTTTAGAATACAAAATCAGATCAGTAAATACTTGTTTATTGAAGAATAATGACTCCTTTGCAAGACATGGTTTTATCTATATTCAACATGGAATGCATGTTATTATTGGCAAGACGATTCTTCAGTTAGAACATACTCTTTCAAGGGAAATTTAGAAGATATCCTATGTTTAGTCACCTAACATGGGAAAACTAAGGTTTCATGTTTAATTCCTGCTAATCTACATCACATACAGTCAGACTGAGATACACAGGCCTATGTAGAAGGTTATGTTTTTAAAAAATGCATCTGTGGCACATTTACTCTCATCCTTATGTCTGAATAAAATGATACCTTTTTTATTATAAAGAAGGCAGAACACAATTTTAAAGAACAACTTTTGATAATCTGAGATAGCATTAAATGCTCTCATCTTTTGGAGAGGTACATGTGTAATGAGGTTACATCTATTTATTTTGGTTTGTATGAAAGATTCATAGAACTTTTTGCTTTTTTCACATACTTACTTTTGTTCTATAATTGGCACCCTGAAATACAGTGATAAATTTCCAGATTTTAGTTTTCTTGTCAAAAATGGCTCTGTGTTTCTATAGTATATGCACCAGAGAGAGCAAACTACTATTTTTGAAAAACTAATATTAAAAACCCTTGTGAAAGCTCTATAAAAGCAGTGGATTTTATTTCATGAATCAAATCCACTTTAGCTTTTCTGGTTCAGCTGAACTAAGATTAACATTTCAGATAGAGGAAAAATCTGCCTTGATGGCTTCATTTTATTAAACTAGAGTTGACAACATAGAATCCATCCTGCAATTAGAAAAGGCTGCCTTTAGTTTTAGTGGTGCAATATTGAATTTCAATGTCATTATAGTTCCAGCTTTTATGTACTAGTTAAGCCAAGCAAAATTGCTACTGAAAATTAGGCTTTTTTCTTTCTTTCTTTTTTTTTTTTAATAATGAGCTTACACTAGTTTGAAACAAAGCCCATCTCTTTCAATCCTTGCCTCAACATGGAATCAGGCAAGCCATGAGGGGTCATTGTATTTCTTATACAATGCTGTCTTAAACATTTAGAAACTTACTATTTCATTTATCAATATTACCCATTAGCACTCATTATTTTGAAAATAACACAGATTATATTTTTGGAAGAAAAAATTTAAATCCATCTGTGGTACTTTGACAAGAGTGGCCGACTGAAATCATTATTCTTGACCTGGTTCAGTAACTATGACTTTAGTGAGCCTATGGGTTCAGGTCATTACCGACCATTGTTTTTAGTAAAGTTCAGCACAATCTAAAAGAAAGACAAAATGAATGTGAATATGCTACCCAGCCAAAGGTTATGATGGTGGGCTGGCCTGACATTAGGTAGATGAGAGAAAGCTGTGTTGGGAATGCCTTACACTCCTAGAATTTGTTGTAGCAAAGGGAGCCTGAGATTTTCTGTGGACCAGAATTAGGTCATACAGACAAAAGGGAACACTTGGAGGGGTGATGGGACCCAAACAGGGAGCTTCTTTGTGGGCTAGACTTTCAAAACCAGAGGCTGAGGAGAAGCTAAGTGCCTGCTCAAGAAGAGATCTTCAGTTGAGAGATCTCCATAAATGAGTGGGTTCCTGAAGAATGGATAGAACACCCTGGGTGTGGAAGATCCCTTGCTGGATGTCCTCAGACCACCAATGCTAGAACCCAATAGCATTGTCAACTGAGACCTTTCTTGTTATCTCTCCTTCCCCAATTACAACTCAGTAAGCACAAGGTGTAGTCTGGTGGAAAAGAGAAAGAACAGACTCGAGACAGGATGGAATAGACAAGAATCTAATCACACCCCCTTTCCCATGACAGGATTTGAATGACATGCCAATCATTTCTTATCATAGAAAACTGGGCATTTAAAAATTAATGAAATGAGAAGCTTATTGACTAAATGTTCCTGGAGAAACTCACAGAGTGTAGCAAAGTTTAAGACCTAGTCTAGATTTCAAACAAGGGGCAGAGAAGAACTAGCTGAACAGAGCAGGTTGGAAGGTGCAATTGAGGAAAAGGATAAGGTTGGAGCTGCTCCCAGGGAGTGCTGTTTTGCAGTGGAAAGGTTATACTTATATGTGTGGAGCATTTTACAATGTATAAAACTTTGCATGAGAATGTAAACTTTATATCCTTTTGTGCCTCTTATAGACACTTCTATGAGATAAATAGGACAGACCTGGAAAGACTTAGTGTTTGTCCAGAGTCCCACAGGCTTTACATAGGAAATGGAAGAGGAGCTCATATGTCTGACTCCTGGGCAAGTCTCTCTGCTTCAATTAGCTGCCTCTTCTGAATACCTGTCTTCCTTTTCACCAAGCTGTCATTCTTTCCAGATCTATTTACCACATTTGATCCAATACTTAGTACAGTGTGGCACATAGTATGAGGTCCATAAATACATGTTGAACGAGTAAGTAACTGGATGAATAAATAACAGACGAATGTGTGAGTCCGTGTTCAGCATCCCTGGGTCTGAGTGGGTGGTCACATTTAGCACCCTTCTTTTTGCACTAACACAATGGACACACCAAGTTTTCCTCTTGAAGATGGTAATCTAGACCTGACCTTGCCTCTTTTGTTCTATGATTTTACAAGCACTCGGTTGCAGATTACTATTATTTTGCTTTTTTTGGGGGGGAGATATTTATATGCTTCATTTTAGGAGCCCAGTATCTTATGAGGATCAATACACTGTAAATGCCAAAGTGGTTTGCAGTTGTAGTCTCATTTTAGCTGTGTTAACAAATCTGCTAAATTGTTAAAGAGGACTTTTTATACTTTTAAAATGTACATGAATCAGACCCCTCTATCTCTTAAACTGTTCTTATATGTATTTCTTTAGAATTAGTTTCTTTATCATCAGAAAAATTCCACATTTTCTACAACAGTGGACTCACAGAGATCTGGAGGATAGCTTTTATAAATCCTCTCTTGTCATTTTCAACTTCCCTAAGTGACATTTCCATGCTTTTCTAACTTTGTCTTATGGTCTATTCAACTGCCCTGGTCAGTGTGTTGGTGTAAACATTCGATTTAATTCCGATTATATTTTCACTTTGAGCTTGTCATTTTGTGTTGAATTTGAATTTTCAACCTTACTGCTATACATGAACATTTATGCCAGTTGTTGGATTGGAGAATGAACAGAGAGGAACTGTCTATGCACATGGTAACTGTTGCTAGGGAAACAATTCCCTAGCAAACATTTTTAATGGTGGCTGAATTTGAATGAAGGTAGTTTTCACAGATAAATGGTAGCATTAGAATAAATGTATAGTATTTTAAAAAAATAAATACAGAATGAAGCCATGTGGACTATTCATTTGAACAATAACTTATCAATATGTTCATATCAAGTCTGCAATTAAAATAATTGCTTATGTTATGTTTCCATTTTTGTACACTACTAAAAGATTACACTCAGTTTTCCCATCATAACTAGATGACCCTTAT
This sequence comes from Balaenoptera acutorostrata, assembly GCF_949987535.1. Classification (NCBI taxonomy): domain Eukaryota; kingdom Metazoa; phylum Chordata; class Mammalia; order Artiodactyla; family Balaenopteridae; genus Balaenoptera; species Balaenoptera acutorostrata. The sequence continues at coordinate 43,363,498 of NC_080065.1, read as the reverse complement.
ACTAATTATTTAAACAGCTAATGAGTTTAGATACTTAACAGAAAGGTAAGGATATAGCGTGGTGTAGAGAAAAGAGAATTTAGATAGATTTAGTTTTAATTCTTATCTCTGACTCTTATTGTCTATAGTAATTTAGAGCTAATTACTCTTAGTAAGCATCAGTCTCCTGGTGAATAATAATATTTACATGGTATGCTGAAAATGTTAGCGTACCATAAGACTATACTAGGTAACTCAAATTCACTGTGTCCAAAATAGAACTGGTCATCTGCCATGGGCACTTGCTAAAATCAGAGGTGATTCTTTAAACAAGAAGGCAGCAATTTTAGATCTATAGACCAGCCAAAAGATTTCTTCTAATTCCACTTAATTACTAGTCAAAACAATATTATACAACATTGAGGTGCTAACCTACTTGTTTTATCTTTCTTATCGTGCATTCTCATGGATATTATTAATTCTTTTAGAAGTCTGAGCAGACTGGATTCCCCACTTTGGAGGATGGGTGTTGATCAAAGAGTTTTGCCCACAATCAGAAGTTCACTTTGAAGAGCCTGAAGAGGACTTCGTGCCAGTAGGTCACTCCCTGAGGTGGAAGTGACTGCCCTTCAGGCTAGTTCAATGGGATAGTCTTTCACTTTTCTTCTGGTAATATTAATAAGCAAGCTGACAGCGTTTTAAAAGAACTTTGTTACAGGGTAATTTACAGGTAAATTACAGATAATTTCCATTGGTAGCAAGAATTTCCATCTGTAGCATTGAATTTCCAAAAAGGGGCACAGAGACTTGGGTTAATCAAGAAGAATTTACAATTATAATTTGATATTTCTATCTTTTTAATTGCCCAAGAACAGGAAACATTATTAAGATACGATGAGGATTAATGGGGCTTCCAGACTATAAAGTGTATCCTAGGTTACCTCAATTCTAGAAATCTTTTTCTGGACAAAGTTTTTGATGTAACCATCATTTTGTAGCCACTCTGGAAACTTCAGTGCCATTTTAACTTTTTACTCCCCCAGACCCTACACTTACATCTAACTGGTTGTCAGATTTACTTTAAATGCCTATAATACCACTTACTAGCTGTATGAAAGATAAAAATCACTACCTCCACGTCATGCATCTAATAAAGTGGTTAAGAGTGACGTTGGTCAACAAGCTTACAAATGTTCAAAGATTTTAGAAATCTTACTTTACTCACTTGAACTCCTTGTTTTAGAAATATCTACATATCTGTCAGCCTGTATTCTCCATAAAAATGGAGAGAAAGCTCACAAGTCAGTGCTTTGTGGAGAATAAAAGGCAGAGAGACAGGAAAGGAGGGAGAACAAATACAAGACAGTGCTTACCTAGCTGGCCAGAATTCCACAAGTAGAAAGACCTGCTGCTAGATCTTTAGAAAGTCCTTATGGAATCCCTACAACTCTGAATAGTCCCTCTCCCTGTATCTTGTTTTCCTTTGGTCAAAGTTAACTCTCCTGCACAGGGGTTGTGTCACCCAGCTCTCCTTCACTCCACTCCTGCCCAAACCCCACCCCAAGCCCCAACTCCCCCAACTCCCCACTCCTGCAGTTGCAGTGAAAGTCAGCTAAGGTTGAACTTGCCTGGCACTGGAATTGCTGCAGCTCCTGTGATGTTGGCTGAGATGGAGGCATCCACAAAGTGGGGCCCTTGCCCACAGCGAACCTGAAACAGCTGATAGTATTAGGACATGAGGCAATACCAGCAAAGACCAGGGCTCCTCAAGGCCAAGGGAATCAAGAAGAGGGCTGGACTGTGTCTGGCAACACATCAATTCAAGAACATATTATTTTTGACATGTTTGTGATGCAGTAATCTGTATTTTACAAATGCAACAGTCTGTGTCACCATTGCTCATTAAATGCCAGAAGCAGAGGAGAAACAATTAGGTATGTTGATTTCTAAGTATAATAAATGTAATGATAATGGACATTGGAAAAAGACAAATGAAACAGAAAACAAGTAAGTAGTTCATGATTTATTGTGTGGCATAGAAACACTTTTTGAAAGCTAGTTACCAGTTGCCATAGGAGAATGGCAGTTAAACAGAAGACAAAAATGAACATGATACTTCACCACATTTTAAGACATTATTGTCAGGGGAATGAAAATGCTAAAATATCAACAAGGTCATCTGCAAACATTTTGTCAAAGATTTCTTAAGGAAGAAAATTTGGCAGCTCAAAAAAGAGAACTTCAGTGATTCAATACTTTCCTCTATTTTGGCCAACCCAGTGAAAACCAGGACTTCTTATTTTATGTTTCTAATAGTGCTATATGCCATTCAATAGCAGAAATATAAGCTTATGACCACCTGCTGGGTATTTAAACTTTTTTCAAGACAATAAAACAATGTCCACGGGAATTAGTGATGCAAGTTACAAAATACGAACAAAAATGAATCCCTTTTATGGTGAGTAGAAAATAGGATCATTTTTTTTTCTGGGATTGACTAGTGTGTTGAATAATTGGAAATATGTTCATAAATATTAATTCATATATATGTATACATACACACACATACATCATTTCCTCATTTGCATGTATATATGCAAAGACAATGTGAATTAATACAGAGTAGCTGCTTAGCTTTTAAAACACTGTATAAATGGAAAACGAAAAACCATTAAAACTAGATCAATTGCACACAATAAATAAAAAATCTACATTTATTTGAAAGTTACCATGTATAAAATAATGAATTAGTCTTCAAATGCAGAAATAAAAGTCATAGATTAATATGGCTCTTATCAAAATACTTAAGAAAAATTTAAAAATACAAAGTGACTTGTTTAAATTGGAAAAAGGATTCTAATGTTTAAAATATATGTGTCAAATACCACTAAATTTAAGAGCATTCTTGGAATGAGTATTGCATATTTTTTAATATGAAGAGAAAGGATACTCACTTTAGTATTTCAAAGCTGCATTTATAAATACATTATTCACATACTGCTAGCAATGGTAACAGGAATGTATTTCTGTTGTTAATGATGTGTTCAGTGCTCCATCAGTACAATTTTTCCATTGGTTTTGTGGTGTAGGTCTTCTTTTGTAAACTGCACTCATTGTGAGTATCATTGGAGTGTGAAAACAGGCCTTCCTAAGTCAGAAATGCGTAGGACAAGGTACACATTGTATGTGTTGTTGAGATTATAGTTCCACATTCATGAATGGAGAAAATAATAGAATGATGAAATAAAGTTAAAATTAGAGGAGCAGAATTTTGTCAGAACTTGTCTTCCCAGTCAACCTCTGTCACCACAGAAATTTTCTCATATTTCTGTAAATTTCTCACCTCACTTTGTTATATATTCCAAAATTCCAACTATGATTGTTGCTCATTCCAACTGTATTTATTGAGTGCCTAATATGTGTAAGGCACTCTACTAAGTGCTGCAAATGATAATAAGATGACTCTGACACTTGCCTCTGACGCCAGAAATCTAACTTTCAGTGGGAAGGAAGGTCATGTTCTTCTTGGAGATGGATTACAGACAGTCAGTCGTTTATATATTAGTATAGATTAATTTCATACTTGCTTTCCTTAAAATAGCTCTAAATGCTGCTGTTTATGGTTATTAATATGGTCTATCTTTCCATTAAATTATAAATTCTTCCAGTTAAGGGACTAAACCAGAGATGTCAATCTGTGCTGCCACTTCACACCTGTCTAAACAAGCCTGTTTTACCCAGAGTCTCACTCTCTAAGGTCAAACCGTTTATATACCTCTACGTACAAATGTGCACATTGCCTCCTGCCAGAATAGTTTCTTCATCACCAATGGAAAAAGGAAACACACTCAGCTTTGTTACTCGTATCAAGTGCAAGAATTCTTCCTTGTTATTTGTACCATTTGGTGAATTACTATTCTTGTTTCATTAATGCAGTCCAGAATACCTCACGTGTTCTTTGGACACTAATTCTGGAGTCTGTGAAGGTTGTAATTAGGATTATGAGAGAACTCACGGTAAATCACTGAATAACCTGTGATAAACTAACTGATCAAAGTACAAAGTTTCTTTTCCTTTTTCCCTAGTTTGATATTATGTCAACACATTGAGGAAAGACTTATTTGAAACACTGAATATCTGCAGTTTATTTGTTGAGAATAGAAAACTCTAGTACTTCACTGGGAAACCCAGATACTGACTGGAGCCCCGTGTTAAGGAGTTACAGAGCTTGATATGCCTAGTATACTATCTGACTTGTCCTTGGTAATAGCGCAGTCTGATCAGCTAGTAACAATAAACAGTACTTTGATGCTTGCATATATGATAGTTACTAGAAAAATTTAAGAAACTTCAATTTTTTTTAAAAAAGCTATTTTAAGCACATCAAGTTTTTTTTTTTATTAATTAATTAACTTATTTATTTTTGGCTGTGTTGGGTCTTCGTTTCTGTGCGAGGGCTTTCTCTAGTTGCGGCGAGTGGGGTCCACTCTTCATCGCGGTGCGCGGGCCTCTCACTGTCACGGCCTCTCTTGTTGCGGAGCACAGGCTCCAAACGCGCAGGCTCAGTAGTTGTGGCTCACGGGCCCAGTTGCTCCGCGGCATGTGGGATCTTCCCAGACCAGGGCTCGAACCCGTGTTCCCTGCACTGGCAGGCAGATTCTCAACCACTGCGCCACCAAGGAAGCCCAAGAAACTTCAATTTTTAAGTAGTTGAAGTTGATGGGTTACTCTTTTATAATGGACCAAGATGGCACTAATACCAACTAATATTTTTGAGAGGTTATTCAAGTCCAGATATCAAGATGAGAGACTTATTGGTAGTGTCTCTAACCCTCACAATACTGCAAGAATAGTACTATATTACTTTGTTTTATGTATTAGACATATGAGGTTTAAGTAATTTAAATAAATTGCCCAATGTCACACCATAAGTAACAAAACCAACAAGTAGGCTCAAGCTATCTCTATCCAGAACATACACTTTAACTTCGGAATTTGGGGAAGAAGTGACAAAACATACAGATAAGGATAATGCAGTAAACTCACAAATATCTTTCAGCTAGATTCTCCATTTGTATTTATGTATATTATATATAATATTTATTGTTGAACAGTTTGAGAGCACTTTACATATTATGCTCCTTTACCCCCAAATATTTCAGCAGGTGTCTCCTAAGAAGAACATTTTCTTTTGTTATCACTGCACAATTATCAATTCAGGAAATTTACATACATTACATCTAATGTATAGTCCAAACTACTATTTTACCAATTATCCATAAAAGTTTTTCTAGTCTCTAGATTAATCCTTTATCTGCAAGGAGGTTTTAGGCTTTCTGTTTCTCTTATGACATTGTCATTTTGGAGAATACAGGATAGTAGTTTGCGCACTGTTCCTCAATTTGGGTTTAACTGTTTGTTTCCTTATGACTCAATGCAAGTTATATGGTTTTAAGAGTGCTGAATGCCTAACAACTGTATCCTTCTCAGTGAATCACATCAGGAGGCACCTGGACTTAGTTTGTCTTATTACTGCTGATGTCAACATTGATCATTTGGTTGAGGTATCTGCCAGCTTTCTCCACTGTAATGATTTTTTCCCTTTGGAACTAATAAGTAATATGCAGGATATACAGTGATACCATATAGATATATTGTTCACATCAAACTTTAATCCAGTGAGTCCATTGATAATTCTTGCCTGAATTAATTATTATTGTATAATGGTAATTTAAAAAATCTATTGAATTTGTTTCCTAGGACTGCCATAACAAAATTCCACAGGGTTGGTGATTTAAACAACAGAAATCTATTTTCTCACAGTTCCGGAGGCAGGTTTGTTATTTCCTGAGGTCTCAATCCTTGGCTTGCAGATGGCCACCATATCCTCACATGGTTGTCCTTCTGTCCATGTTGTCTATGTCCTAATCTCCTCTTCTTATAAGGACGCCAGTCATATTGGATGAAGGCCCACCCTAAAGACCCCATTGAAACTTAATTACCTCTTTAAAGGTCCTATCTCAAAATACAGTGACATTTTGGGGTACTGGGGTACCCAAATGGTCCCCCATTTATGTATATATATATATATATATATATGTATATGTATTACACACATATATATATACATGTATATACTCTCAGTGTAGACTCATGGATTCTTTTTAAATTAATAGATTGTAATTCATTATTGTCATTATTCATTGTCATGCTTTAATTGTTCCAGATTTGGCCTGTAGGAAATCTTTCAAGTGGACTCTAGTGTCATTTTTACATAACCCTCTAATTTGTTGAGCTCTTCCTTACCTTCTGGAACAAAAATATATTCTAGACACATCTCAGATTTCCCTGCCCTAGCCATAGAATCAGCTACTTCTCCAAGGAATCCTGATTCGTTTTAGTGGGTAATGGCATTTAGAAACCCAGATCTGGGCTAGAACATACATTCTTAAGCATTATATAAAAACAATGTCAAAACATAGGATTAGTGCAAATATAATTAAATACTGTTTAAATAAATAAACCAAACATGGGATCCAAGTGGGCAAATGGTAACAGAAGTCCACTGTGATGAAAAAAGACTAAAAAATAAATGTGGATAGAATAACTTGGGGATTTTGCAGGATATAGTTCTTTAAATGCAAACCTCAAGAAGTACGAACTAACTTAAAATATTCATCCTATGTATTTGGAAAGTAGAGCTGAATAGTACACTTTTCATAATTGCTCCACTTTGCAGGCCTCTGAGTTTTCATATAGATTTCTACTCTGCTTTCTTGGTAAATCAAGTTATAAAAGACCTTTAGAGTAATGCTCAACAATCAGGACTAAAATGAGAGAATAAATTCAAATACCGTTAGACGAATAGGGAATATTGCTGACATAAGTTGTTAATAATGAAAATACTGACCAGCAAAGAAACTCACTGATGTAGGATCTGTCTGAAAGCATATTGATTCTTGAGTACATTAATCCCTTATAGAGAGGAATTAATGTCAAGGAGTGAGTCATGGGCCAAAATATAAGATACTTTCAAATGTGTTTTCAGAGCTTATAGTGTGCTCATCGGTGGCAAACCCTGGTTGTTAAACAAGTCAGATGCTTTCTATAACCTGATCCTATGATGCATCAGAGAAAAGAAAATATTTTTCAAAGAAACTTTGTTCCTCTTCACCATTTCAAGGCAGCAAAGTACCAGTTAGTACTCTGGGAAGGAGTAATTTATCATTTTCTATAAGGATGCCTTAAAAAAGAAACACATATGCCAATATTATAATAGCACTCATTTACTGTACCAGGCACTGCCCATTTGTATTGTTATATTGAATATGTTGTTGCATTGAACAACCACCAAATTAGGCAGCTATTATTATTTCTATTTTGTAGGTGTGAAAAATTAGTTCTAGAAGTGTTAAGTAATTTTATGAATGCCATACATCTTTTAAGATACAGATCAAGGATTCAAACTCAGAGAGCCTTGTCTCAAAAGTCTGCACTTCACTATTCTGACTTACAATTCTACATAGCATCTGGTTATTTATCAGTCAGGAACTAATCAAAACAAACACTATTCTAGGAAGTTCAGTTTGGTTGGTCACCACCTTGATATGGTATTAAAGTACTATGACAGAAGTTGGAAGACTCTGAAAGATGGAAAGAGGCAAGACTGACTAAGGAACTTGAATTGTGAGTGATGGAACGACAGTGAGTTTGGTGGGTTTTCTTTTTCCCTTATTCTGCAAAATGTCAAGGTTTTAGATTGGGTACTAGAGAAGCTGACAACCCAGAAATGCCAACAAGAGTAGGGAAAAAGTTCAAGAAAAGCTCAGCTCTCCCTAATAAAAGGGCCAGGAAAGGGGCAACCTGGCAAGACAGAAAACTTGTAGATAATAACTACTCTACTTTAGCTAAACACCATAGAAAACGCCACAGTGCTATTCCCATCTGCAGCAACAAAGGCCATACTTCCACTTTTGCCAGTCTGTAATGAAATACCCCAAACCCTTAGAGAAGTCCAAGTGGGGAGCTGGACTTTCACCTTAGCCAGGTGGTAAGGAGGCCCTGTACCCAATGGTGTCAATGAAGATCAGGTGAGTAGCTTGAACTTTTACCTCAGCCAGTAGTAATGAAGCATTATTTACACCTCCTGATAGGGTGATGTCAGAGGACACCCAGTGGAGAGTCAGGACTTTCACTACAATGCAGCAGGAAGGAGACCACCTTCCCTTGGGTCACTGGAGGCCATTCAGAGAGCGGTAATGAGACACTCCTGCCCCTCTCAGACAAGGTAGTATTAATGGAGTACTAGTAGGAAAACTGGCCTTCCATCTCAGCAGATAGTAACAAGGCAGTATACCACTCCCCCAATAGGAACATTGTCAGAGAAGTCCTGCTCTAACAGAGTACTGAAACGAGATTCAGAGTTTCATTTATCAAAACGTTCATTTATCAAAAGATTTCAATGGAAAATTACTTGTCATATCAACAATCAGAAAAATCTCAACTTGAATGTAACAAGACAAACAACAGGTGCCAAAATTGAAATGACACAGATATTATAATTATCTGACAAGGATTTTAAAGGGTCAGTCATAAGAATGTCTCAGTGAGCAATTATAAACAAGTTTGAAACAAATGAAAAATTAAATCTCAGCAAATAATTAGATTCAAAGAAGAAACAAAGGAAAGTTTTAGAATTGAAAAATGCAATAACCAAAAAAAAAAAAAAAAGGCTGAAAACTTTCCCAAATTGCAAGTAATAGAAATCGAAAGATTCAAGAAGCAGTTGAACCCTGAACAAAATAAACCCAAATAAATCTATGCCAAGACACGGCATAGTCAAACTTCTGAAAACTAAAAACAAGGAAAAAAATTTGAAAGCAACAAGAGAGAAAGGACACTTTACCTATAGGGGAAAAACAATTTAAATGACTGGATTTCTCATCAGAAAAGAGGCTCAGACGGCAGTGGCACAACCCTTTTCAAGTACTGATATAAAAGAATTGTCAAGCCAGAAATCTGTATCTAAAGAAAACATCCTTAAATGAAGGGGAAATCAAGACATTCTTAGATGAAGGAAAACTAAGAGAATTTATTGCTACCCTAAAATAGTGACTAAAGGAAGGAATCTGGAAAAATTATAAAGGAAGAAAGAACAATGGTAAGGACAAAAACATGAGTTAATACAATAGACTTTCCTTCATCTCTTTAGCTTTATAGATTATGTTTGATGGTTGAAGCAAAAATTATAACACTGTCTGATGTGGTTCTCTATGAGGAGGAATATTCAAGACAATTACATTATAAATAAGAGAGGGCAAAGGAAATTAAAGGGAGTTAAAGATTCTACACTTCATTTGAAACCGTTAAAATGTTGATACCAGTGGACTGTGTTATCTATATATAATATAATAACTAGTACAATCTCTGAAAAAATGTCTGAAGAAATACACCCAAAAACACTATAGATAAATCAAAATGAAATACAAAGAAATGTTCCAGTAGTCCACAGAAAAGCAGTAAAAACAAAACAGAGGAAAAAAAAGAGAAAAAAATAAAATGGTACACTTAAGTCTTAACAAATAATAATTACATTAATTGTACATTTTCTAAATATACCAATTAAAAGCCAGACATTGGCAAAGTGGATTAAAAACAAACCAAAACAAAAAATGACTAACTACATGCTGTCTACAAGAAATTTCAAATATAGCTTGAAAATTCCTATGGATTTCTCTTTCTAGAAATATATAATTACTGCTTTATTATCTTTTAGTAAGCAAAGAAATAAAGTCAGAGAAATATAGTAAAAATTTGCCCATCTCAAAATATAATTAGGTAGTCTGCATGAATAAAGGATAATACAAATCAAAATATTAAATACTGTATACTGACTGAAATAAATTTGAACAGGGACGTGAAGCTTTACTTAATGTGAAGAAAATTAAGGGATGCACTGGTGATGGTAGGGTTCCTTTTTGTAAAATATCTACATCTAGCATACAGAAGAAATCCAGCAGAAAGAACAGACTAAAATTGTGCTAATCTATGAACAAAAGGAGAATGAGGATTTTTGCAAAGGAATAGTTATCGCTTAAAACAATACTCCATCTCATACTGAAAGAAATGTTCAATTTTGTTGGTCTAATTTAGTTTCTAGAAATAAGTTCAAGCTGAGAAAATATTGTTAGCATTTAGAGCCCACAATATTAGGTAATACATATATATATCAATAAATAGTGATTTTTACAGTATGAAAATGATTTTTTAAAATGTTTGGGGTACCAAGAACACATTGTTGCTACTGTTTTCCAATTCAGGACATTTGAAATTGCTCTTCAGAGTGACTTTGCCATCCTAACTTGCTGATCCGTAGGTATAATCTCAGGCTAACAACTCCCCAGCATTTAGATGCATTCTAATATTGATGAAGATAAAATTTTATAAATCAGTTATATAACAATATTTTCTATCCCTAAGATGTTTAAGAGATTTACAACATCAGCCTATTTCACTGTGGTCAAATGGAGAAAGAAGTCTAAGTCCCTATGACAAAGAACTAATTAGCTACTCAGAGACCTTCTTGGAAGCAGGGGTTTAAGGATTTGATTTTTTTTTTTTTTAAAGCCTTAGATCTCAACATTTTAGAAATAAAAAAAAAAATTACACAAAATAATTGCAGTTCCTTTTACCTAAGTTTTTTTAAAGTGTATATCACTGAGCTAAAAAAAAAATACAATTTAATAATATAGATTCACATTCAGTCTATATGTAACAGTTTGGCTATTACTTCTTTAAATAGAAATAACAAATAAATAAGTACCTTTTAACATAATGTGTTGCTTGCTGGTGTTTTTCCACATTAAAAGGTATAAATACCAGTTGCAAATGAAATAAGTACCTTTTAGAATAATGTGTTGTGGGAGTATTTCATTTCCCATTGCTCTGGGATTTCTCTCCCTTGTTGTTTTTTTTTTTTTCCCTTGTTTTTGTTTGTTTGTTTTTTAATTTAGACAGCTTTATTGAAATATAATTGACATGTAATAAATTTCATTTTTAAAACTGCACATATTTAACATGTAAAAACATTCATTTTGGAGATATATATGTAAAACCTTCACTACAATCAAGGTTGTGACCATATCCATCACTCCTAAAAGTTTTCTCTTGTGACTTTGTAATCTCTTCCACCCTCCCCACCCTGTCCTCTCCATCCCTGCCAAGCAAACACTGATCTACTTTCTGTCACTACACGTTAGTGTGAAGTTTCTACAGTTTTATAAACATGGAATCATACAATATGTACTCTTCTTTTGTCTGTTTTCTTTCATTCTGCACACTTATTTTGAGATTCATCCATGTTGTTGAGTATATCAATAGCTTATTCCTTTTTATTGCTGAGTAGTAATATGTTGTATGGATTTGCCACAATTTATTTATCCAATCATCTGTTGATGGGCACTTGGGTTGTTTCCAGTTTGTCTCCCTTGTTTTTGTTGTAAGATTTTTTTTCCACCTTGTACAAATTGTATCTTTTTAATACTTTATTTTCCTTTTACAATATATTTCTTTATTAAAGCTTTCATATATCCTTTGTTTAGATTTATATTTTAGTGCTTTCATTTTCTTTCTTAATTCTTACTGTTTTTTTCTTTTCAAGAGTTAGAACTTGGCTATAGTTTTAAATATTAAGTCTTCATTCTTCTATAAATATAAAATAATGAAGTTTACTATATGGAAGGCTAACTGGCTATCTCAGGAAAAAAACCCTATTTCTGGCCACACTTAGCTACTAGATGAAATATTACTGATATCTAGCATAATGTTTTTTGTTGGCCCAAGCTTACTAACTTGTCAGGGTTTGGTTTGTGACAATGGCAGTCACATACTGACTTACTTGTAAGATCTATTGAAACCTGGCTGAATTTAAGGCCTCACTAAACGCATCACCATTTTTGTTTCTCTAGAGGCAAAAGGACTTCTGAAAACTTACTTGCAGCTTTGTGAAATTGTCTTGTGAGAATAAATACTTCTCAGAATAGAACAATTATTGCAACTTTCAAAAATTTGACAATTGTCGCATCTGGTTGAGAATTTTACAGTGTATTTGTTGGAGATAAGGTCCATATTTTGCAATTGGTTGATATAGCTTTTAAGTTTCTTCTAATCTATGTGTTCCCTTTCTCTCTCCCTCTTTCCCTCTTTCTTTCTGTCCTGCCCTCATTCTCCTTTTCCCTTTCCCTCACGCCCTCTCCCTCTCTTCTGTGCAATGTATTTGTTGAAGAAACTGGGTTGTTTGTCATGTGGAGTTTCCTAGAGTCAGAATTTTGCTGACTCCATCCAGTTATATTGTTTAACATGTTCTCTTCAACATGCTCCATACCTTTTCTGCAAAGTGGTAGATAGTGCTTGATCAGATTCAGACTTGAGTTTTTAAAAGACAAAAAACTTCATTTGTGGTGTTGTGGATTTTATCAGGAGAAACACAATAACTAGATATTTCTCATTTTGTGTTGCTAGCAGCCATTGGGGATCATTACATGCCTCACTCCCCCCCACACCTTTTTTTCATTAAGGGCTGCAAAATAGAGATATACTAATTCTATAATTTCTTCTCTATTTATTAGCTAGAATATTCTTGTTAAGAGAAACTTTCTCTCATCAACTATTTAGTTACGCATTGGCACAGTTTTTATGGAAAAGGAAAGATAAGTGCTAGATTCTGTCTCATGATTACAAAAATTAAAGTGTAACTGATTTAAACACCAGTGGATTCTTTTTAAACTGAGAAAAAGGAAATATAGAATTTATGACTCTCCTTTTCCTCCAAATCAAAATTAAAGTTTTTACCAAAATCCCAAAAGCAGACCTCAGAAGGTGAAGCCAAGTGTATTTTAGAATCTTCTAAAAGAAAAAACTCACTTTCTTTGTCAATTATACTGTTCTAGAAGATTCTGCTCTCTGAATGTGAACCCTTTGAGTCCGGGTATAAGGCAGCCCTAGGGTGCCTACACCACATGGTTACCAAACTTCACATGGAGGACAGTAAGGAAACTAATATTCCTTTTGCTAAGACCGCCCATGTTCCAATTTTAAAAATATAGTTAAAAGTAAGTTTAGTTTAAAAAGTGTGTTAATATCTCAGACATATGTTGTTTATGTCTTAGATAATTGACAGCACTTCTTTACCTGGGGTAAGCCATAAATCTTAAATCTTTGAAGCTACATGAATATAATTGATCATTTTTTTTTTAATTGATCATTTTTAATTGCAGTTATTTTGAGATGTATAACCCAAGTGCAGTGGTAACAAAACTTACAAGTGCTTACAAGTCAAGCTCAGCTTGTGTATGCATTTTAGAGAAGCAATAATTAAATATTAAGAAATAAACATATATCTGCCCAACAAGTTTTGCCTTGCTCATGCAGAGAAGATTTTTCAACTTTCCACCTCAGAAAACTTTGTATAATTTCAAATATAATTGTGTTTTCTATTATATGATTCATGAAAATGGCAGCAAGTCTGATTCCAGAACCTCAGTAGTCTGAAAATGTTGTAGAGTTATTTGTCTTTTTTATTTACAGAGATTGGGGTTGAGTATGTCAAGTTGGGGTACAGTGTACAAAGTCTTCTAAAGGTTTTTCATTTAAGCTTTATAATGAATTTTTGTACTAGCAACTATAACTTCATAAAAATGCACAGTGTTCAAAGGCATGCACTGTTATTTGGATGTAAAAGCTACTTATTCATATTCACATGCGTGTCTGTGTGTATGTACAAATACACAAAAGTCACTGTAAAAAACGGAAGGCATACATACCCACCCTTCCCTCTAGCAGCAAGTCAAAAGAATTTTTAGCTCAGTCTCTGAGGATTTCTTTCTATTACAAATATGAAAGTGGAATGTTTAAAAAAAAGTCTAAAATTTAATAATAATAAAAAAGCTACCCAAGACTGCATTCTGCTTGATGGCTCCAGAGAGTAGAAAGAGATTATGTTAAAGCATAAATGGAGCTTTAACATTTTTAAATCCAGAAGGTCTAATCTAATCTAATCCTTTTCAATCCAATTTTTTAAAATGCATCCTTGACATCAGATTAAAGCATGTGCTTTGCTTTCTAGGCCATTTTAAACAGACTCAGCATCTGTGCTTCTGACCCTCCATGTAGCAGGTTAAAAAAAAAAATGATTTAGAAGAAACAAAAATAGAATAAACCATGTGTGTGTATGTGTGTATACATGTGTGTGTGTATATATATATATATATATATGATTTTGCTAAGACTGATTAAAGAATGATTACTGTATATTTTTAAATGAAGAGAAACGGAGAATCCGAGTAGAAGGCTGTTAGTAAAGATCATGTTTTGGGGGTGATTCCATAGCTCTGTTTCACCACCCTGCCCAGTGCCAGTTGCTGCTTCAGTTTATCTCACGTCTACTTTGCACTGGCATGCTAGAGGCCTACACATAGTTTATCAAAGCTGGCTCCACTTCCAGTTATTTCCAGTTTGCTTGAATTATGCTTTATGTGAAAGCTGCTGCTGGGTTAATTTCCTTTAATTCATTTTCTTGCAACCCTCCAGCCAACACAGGCCAAAGACCTCAGAGGCTCTCTCACCAGGCCTTCTTCTACACTGCAGCCGGCCTTTAAAAACACAGCATAGGGGCTTCCCTGGTGGCGCAGTGGTTGAGAATCTGCCTGCTAATGCAGGGGACACGGGTTCGAGCCCTGGTCTGGGAAGATCCCACATGCCACGGAGCAGCTGGGCCCGTGAGCCACAACTACTGAGCCTGCGCGTCTGGAGCCTGTGCCCCGCAACAGGAGGGGCCGCGATAGTGAAGAGGCCCGCGCACCGCGATGAAGAGCGGTCCCTGCACCGCGATGAAGAGTGGCCCCCACTTGCCGTAACTAGAGAAAGCCCTCGCACGAACCGAAGACCCAACAGAGCCAAAAATAAAGAAATAAATAAAGTAGCTATAAAATTAAAAAAAAAAAAACAAAACAAAAAAAAACAAAAAACAAACAAAAAAAAACACAGCATATCCCTCTCTCCTTGCTTCTTTCCACATTCATTATGGGGAAAAAAGAATGAAATCTTTGCTACGTGGCAATTCTTAGATTTGTCCTAAAATACTTTTATCCTCAATTTGAAGTTAAGGTACATTGCTTGGATTAATAGACTTCTAAGACTCTCTGTCATCCTTTCTTGGGTGGTCATTTATTCCTAAATTTAGTTCCATTGTTTTTAGTAATATAGCACCAAAATAATTTACTTAGTTCCGGTTTACATTTCATAACTGTTACCTCCTTCTGCAGAAGATTGTGAAACTGCTACTTTTAAGACTGTATTTACTAAGACTCTGATTCTTAAAGAGGAATCTTTAAGAAGATTCCTCTTGCTAAAGATTTGAAACATATACAGAAGATAATTGGACAGTCTGTCCATAGCCATTCACTGGTTTCTGCAGAAGTGCAAATCTCCCATTTCAAAGCATGAGTCTAAACCTAAGAAATATAATCTGTAATTTGGAGCGTTCATAGTGTTTTATTCATTCTAATACTGACTTCAGATTACATTGTGCTAAGTTAAATACATGTTGATTTTCTCTAAAACTTTTCTGTTGAAGGATCAACAAATCAACAGCTGTGGAAATAACCAGGATTATGATAGTGAAGAAGACTCTCAGGCCCCACCTCAGACTTAACTGAATAAGGAAACAACATTTTAACAAGCTCTCCAAGTGAATTATATCACATTAAAGTTTAATAGAGTGTTCTAAAATATTGTCACCTCCTTGAAGACAGCCCACAGTATACTCTCAATAAGTATCAGTTGAGTTGCAACTTAATACACAAGCCACATAGCTTCTGTAAAGTCATAAACCAGTTTCTGGATTTAAAAACAAAGCATTTGCTGACATATATATATATATATATATATATATATATATACACACACACACACACATACACACAAACATATATATATAAATGGAAATAGAATTTGTAGGAAATAATTTAGCAAAATGCTCAATTTGCTCAATTTAATATGTCAATAATATGTAAAGTATAATAAATAAAGGAAATAAAATGTACTAAAGAGAGCTCAACAGAGTTTCAAATTATTTCCTGCTTTACTTATTTCTGCTCATCTATAGAATGTTCTTCTGAGTCTATAGCTTAGAATAGCATAGAAAGAAAGTAATCAATGTGAGAAAATTATTAGGTTAATAAAGGGACTCCAAATAGAGGGGTGATTGGTCAAACTACCCTCTTGATTCTTTTCCTATGGGTATTATCTCCCAAACATATGTAATCTCAAACCTCCAATATATTTTCTGCTCAGTTGGAGAAGATTTAGATTCCAAAGTTTGTCATTTTTGTATTAAAATAATTCCAACATTTCCTGTTTTAAACATTTATTCTTTTTTTTTGTTTTAAACTTTTATTCTTAATACACTTAATACACTCTCAGCACTTACATTATGGCAAATGAGCTCTATATCTACCTCCACCTAAATAAGTAGCAAACTCTCCAGAGCAGAGCTCTTTGCCTCCTCTCCACATTTTTCCTTATTGTACTTCCTGCCTCTCGGACACCACCACTTCCCAGCCCCCTGCCCCAATCCAAACATCTGAAGATCAGTTTAGATTCTTTACTCTCTACTCCTTGATTATTCCTTGTTGAATAAATGATTGTTCAAAAGAGCACCTCTGATCTTAGCACTCCATGGCTTAATATCTTCCCTGGTTCTTCACAGCTGGTGGGATAAAAGTCCTGACCATGGCCCATATGACGGTCTTGGAACTGCCCTGGCCCTCTCTCCTCATTTCTCTGCCCCATTCCTTCACCTATCCAAGAGTCCACACATTCTAAGTTACTTGAAGTTCCCCCATACTCCACGCTTTTCCACTCCTCTGTCTCCTCTGTGCTTTAGTCATACCGATCCTGCTGCAGAGTAGAAATAACAGAATCAGCCAGACCCGGATCCTCCCCCAGCAAGCACTGCCACTGACTAGTTGTATGGCCAAGGCCAGTTTATTAATTTTCATTTATAAAGTGAGGATAATAATGTATCTCATTACATTTATTTTTACAATATGATAGTATGTAAAGACAACATGAGGTAATGTAAAGCAATAAATTGCTTTAATGTAAAGCAATAAATTGCTTTCTATAATAAGCATTCAATATATTTTGGTAGCATTGTTATTGTTATTATTATCACTGTCTAACATTCAGCTCCGGTATCATATCTTTTAGGAAATTTCCTTTTCTTTCAATCTAAATTAGAGTTCCCATAGTTTCTGGAGCACACCTCTATCATAATATTTATTGCAGTGTTTTTAGTAGTCTGTTTTCTGATTCCCCTTAAACAAACTGAGCTACTTGAGATGACTGTGCCTGTCATTTCTCAAGGCCAAAGCTCAGTATACTACTACCCTAGAGTAGACACTTAATAAATATTGATGATTCCATATTGTCATTTATGTGTATAAGCTGTATACCCCATCCCAAAAGATCTTAAAGCCTCAAACGTGTTATACAATGATTTAGTAAAGAACTGATTGAATTCTAAAACATAAACATAATTTGGGGATACATGAACTTTTTTCCCCAAAAGTGTGTTATTTAAATTTTGTTAGCTACTACCTTGGTATATGGAATGAAAAATATTAATAATATTAATAATAACATTTTTTAAATTTTTAATTGTAATTATCTCTATCTTGGACAATTGACATTAACTTAAAAATATTTGGTATAGTAAAATACATAGTAAGTGGTCAAAGTTATGCATTGTATGATACTGTGTAAAATATTTGAAATGAATGATTATAGGATGGATTTGTCTTATAATGCTGCCAAGTTAATAGCTTGAAGAATTTAAACCCATGATCTATCAGAAAATGTTACCAAAAGAGTATAGAGACTATTTAAATAGTTTGAGGGTTAATGTAGATTTTACATCTCTGGAAGCAATGAAGAAAATGGTCTTTTTAGTTTATCCTAAATAGCCTCTTTATTGCCAATGTAGACAAGTATCAAAATCAACTATATGTATGAAATAACTTTTAAAATTGTTAAAATGGTCAATTTCTTCCATAATGTTTTCATTTATTCACAAAGAGCAAGAAACACCGGGAACCTATGATCTATCTATAAAGTATATCTAGCTATAGTCTATCTATCTAGTCATCCATCCATCTATAATGAGCTTAGGAAATTTAAAAAGATGTATGAAAATTAATATTTTTTCTTCTTCTTTTTTTTTTTTTTAGCAATAGTATCTAATAGGATAATTGTATTGAAAAGCCTCAGGGGAAAAGACTTCAAAGAGAGAAAAAAATATTCTAGACAAAATAGAAAACTATTTCCTGGCTCAAAAGTATAGCCCCAAATAAGCCAGCAGAAAATGAAGGGCCCTTTCTCTCTTAAAAGATCTGTTGAATAATATGAAAATCCTTGAAGCACTATTTGAATTCTATTCCAACAGGTGATCACACATGAAAAAGTTGTTAAAGCAATGAAAAACTGTGTGGATATTGTGAAAACACCAGTCATCTATGACTAGAAATAACATCTACTGATTAATTTAATGTGTTTCCCGAAGGTATAGATGCCAACAAAAAGAAAATCAAAGTAATATGAGAAATACAAATATTTGATCCTTGGAGAATATCTTTGCATACTTCTACCCAAAACACCTACCATCCCCACTGGCAGCTTGACAACACTCCAGAGTGCCATCTACTAATTAACTCCGCTGTCAAATTTTCCTTCTGACACAATTTGCCACCTGCACTGCCTGCTGCCAGGCAGATGACAATAAAATGTAAACTTGAACTCCTAAAGGAGATTTTAAAGTGTCACTGGAGAGAGGAAAGCAATATCATGTTGTCCAACTAGAGAATACTTGTAGGTGGGAATAGCTTAAGGTTACTGCAGGGCTGCTTTGGGGAATTCCAAGCACAAATGCTGAATTTGTGGTTCCCTTTATTTCACGGTCTACTGCTTTTACCATATGAAAAGAATCAGGGAATTATGTAACAGGGAAAGCCGAAAGGACAATTTACTTAGGTATAAAGTAGATATGATGCCTGAGGAAAAAAAAACACAAGCACCCCGTGACTCTTGTATGGTGTTTTACTGGAACTTCAAGAGAGAAACAAATAATTGTTGATTCTGCAGGACAAGAAGAATCAAGTCTGCACTGTGCCTGAACTTCCCTTAAGAACTCTCCAGGTAAATTTATACTCTTTTTTCTGCAAGCGGACCTCATCAAACAACAGATCTCAAAGTGAACACAATTCAAAGTGACTCTTATTTCTTTGGCCATAAGTTAAAGATGTTTACTTTTCACAGCACAGACACAAAGAAAGAAGATTTGGCCAAGCCTGAAAAATCACCTTTACTTTACTAAACCAGAAGACTTAGCCTGAGAAGAGAGGGCTTGAGAAATCAAAGAGTAAATAGAGATTACTGCTGCATCACTTGGCCAGAAGCTTAATTCTCCCCACCTAATGAGTAAGGGAACCAACCACACCTGCTAAGCACTGGCAGTAGAGAGGAGTTGGCTCTGAAGTCGAGCAGAGAATGTGGTTTAAAAAAGAAGCCATGGAAATTTTGGACTTTCATGGGAAACTTACTGTTTCTCTTTTTAATAGTTTCTATATGGATTTTGGAAGCATATTATCAATGCTGTGGGGCAGAGGACGTGTACAGAGATAGTTCCATGTTGAGAGCAAGGCTGGGCTGGCAACCCAATTGCAGGCAAGATAATGGAAGTCTTGATACCCTCACTGCCTCAGCTGGAAGCTGTGGGATAGGAAAGTTCAAGGAAGAAATCTGTTTGGAGTTAGTCTCAATCTGAAGAAGGATATTGAAGAATCGAATCGTGGTGGGGTAGGGGATGGGGGAGTATGTCTTACTCCAGGTGGAATGAACATCATACTCATGATACCTGGGAGAGGGAAAGAGTAAAAGTGAAATGTAAACCTAATTTTTAAGTAGAATACATTACTGTTGATGTAGGAGATGAACAGTAGGAAATTATTTATCTAGGAAATAAAATTATAACCAAAAAATAGCTGAAATGGAGTTTATAAAGAAATAATAATGGCTAACATATATTGAATGCTTGTTACATGCCAAACACTGGCCTAAGAACTTTGGATGCATCAATTCATTTAATTGTCCTGACAGCTGCTGAGATAGGTATTGCTATTATCCCATTTTAGAGATGAGAAAACTGAGGCTCAGAGATGCTAAGTGAACCAATATCACATGCCATTTGTTATGGCAGAATCGGGACTTATATTCATGATAGAGTAATGATACTCTTCTTTTTTTTTTACCAGAAATTAGTGGGTGAAGCAGATAGTTGGGTTAGAAAAGACTTAGACAGGCCAGCCCATGGGTTAAGAGTCTGGGCTCTGGAATCTTGACTTCTACATATACTTGTGAGCAATATCACTTAACTTTTCTAGTTGTAGCCTTTTCTTTTTCACTTGGAGAAGCTCCTTTAACATTTCTTGTAAAGCTGGTTTGGTGGTGCTGAACTCTTTTAGCTTTTGCTTGTCTGTAAAGCTTTTGATTTCTCCATCATAGCTGAATGAGAGCCTTGCTGGGTAGAATATTCTTGGTTGTAGGTTTTTCCATTTCTTCACTTTATGGTGCCACTCACTTCTGGCCTGAAGAATTTCTGCTGAAAAGTCAGCTCCTAGCCTTATGGGAGTTCCCTTGTATGTTATTTGTTGCTTTTCCCTTGCTGCTTTTAATATTCCCTCTTTTTCTTTAATTTTTGCCATTTTAATTACAATGTGTCTTGGTGTGTTCCCTTTTGGGCTACTCCCATATGGGACTCTCTGCATTTCCTGGACTTGGATGACTATTTCCTTTCCCATGTTAGGGAAGTTTTCAGCCATTATGCCTCCAAATATGCTCTCAGCCCCTCTCTCTTTCCTTCTGGGACCTCTATAATGTGAATATTTGTGTGTTTGATGTTGTCCCAGAGGTCTCTTAAACTGTCCTCATTTCTTTTCATTTTTTCTTTTTTCTATTCAGCATCGATGATTTCCACTACTCTGTCTTTCAGTTCACTGATCCACTCCTCTGTATCATGTAGTCTACTGTTGATTCCTCCTAGTGTATTTTTCACTTCAGTTATTGCTTTCTTCATCTCCATTTGATTGTTCTTTATATTTTCTAACTTTGTTAAAAACTTCTAACTTCTCGCTCTGTGCATCCATTCTTCTTTTGAGTTCTTTGATCATCTTTATGATCACTCTTCTTGGGTTGATTGCCTAGCTCCACTTCACTTAGTTCTTCTGGGGTTTTACCTTGTTCCTTTTGGAACATGTTCCTATGTTGCCTCATTTTGCCTAAGTTGTTTGTAATTTTATATATCTGGTAGGTTAGTTACACTTCCTGACCTTGGAAAAGTGACCTTCTGTAGGAGATGTCCTATGTATCCCAGCGGTGCACTCCCCTCTCGTCACCCAAGCTACACGCTCTGGGGTTCCCCCTATGAGGGCTGCATGGGTTCTTCTGTTGGGGCTGGGTTGACTATGTGGGTGGTCTAGTAGGCTTGGTTGGTCTCTGGTCGGGTTGTTTGCCAGGCTGCTGGTTGGTGGGGCCAAGTCACAGGGCGGCTGACTGCAGAACCCTAAGGGGCCCCAGGGCTAATGGGAGCTCACTGGTGGATGGAGTCAGGGTCCAAAAGACTCCAGGACTGTTGCCTGCCCACTGGTGGGTGGAGCCAGGTCTTGGGGTTAATGCTGGACTACTGGAAGGCAGAGCTGGGTCCTAGAGTTGGTTGCAGGACCCTGGGATCCCAGAGCTGGTATCACGTTGGTTGGGGACAGGGAGGGGGAGCTGGTTCCTGACACAGCTGGGTCCAGGGTCTGGGGTGTCCCAAAGCTTATGTTGGCCTGCTAGTGGGCAGGGCTGGGGCTCAGCTGGTCCTAGAGTAGGGTCCGACCTGCTGTGTGTGGGCTTGGCCTGCAGGGGGCAGAATTGTGGTTTCTGCCCCCTGGTGGGAGAGGCTGGTGCAGAGGCTAGAGCAGGCTTCCTGGGGGCGGGGCCAGGGAGCAGGGCATTCTGGGACCAGCGCTGGTGTACGGGGGCAGTGGCAGAAGCGGCTGCAGGCTCTGGAGGTCTTTAGCAGCCTGTCTGCTGACGGCTGGGGTTGTCTCCCCAAACAGTTGTTTGGCCTGAGGTGTTCTAGCACTGGCTCCTGCAGGCTACTGGGTGGGGCGAAGTCTTCAGCTGTTAAATGGCGTCCCGGTAGAGGCTTCCACCAGCACCAGCGTCCGAGCGGCAGAACGAGCTGTCCGGTCCACAGGGCGAGCTGCAGCCACCCCTTGCCTCTCCGGGAGACTCTCCAGGACCAGCAGGTAGGTCTGGCCTAGGCTCCTTTCAAATTACTGCATTTGCTCTGGGTCCTGGTGCATGTGAGATTTTGTGCGAGCCCTTTAAGAGTGGCATCGCTATTTCCCACAGCCCCGTGGGCCTCCTGAAATTAAGCCCTGCTGGCCTTCAAAGCCAAATGCTCTGGGGGCTTATCTTCTAGGTGCAGGACCCCTGGGCTAGGCAGCCCGACGTGGGGCTCAGAGCTCTCACTCCTGTGGGAGAAGCTCTGCACTATAATTATTCTCCAGTTTGTGGGTCGCCCACTCGGGGGTGTGGAACGTGACTATATCGAGAGTCCAGCCCCGCTACCTGTCTTGTCGTGGTTCCGTCTTTAGTTGTGGAAGATCTTTTCTGGTAGCTTCCGGTCTTTTTCATCCATGGTTGTTCTACAGATAGCTGTGGTTTTGGTGTACTAGTGAGAGGAGGTGAGCCAATCACAGACAACGAGATTTATGTCGAACGTATTAGAGTTTCCTTCCTCTCCCTACCTCTTCCCAGTTTCCTCTTAGAAACGTTCCATAAACATCAGAATCAGCTTTCGTGGACCTCTGCAGTGCCTCACAACTTCTCTAATTCTCTGTTTTCTTATCTTTAAATGTGAGTGATGGTATTTGAGATCCCATAGAGTCTTTGTGTGGTTAGCTATATTCATGTAAGTCAAGCACTTTGCCCAGTGTTTGTGAGCAGTAATTATAAGGGATCAGTGAAGGAAAGTTGTGAATGAACTCCAGATACGTTGGCTACCAGAGCTCTGCAAAATGGCTTAAGAGTTTGAGAAAATTAGCTGAGGGCAGTGCTCTCAGACAGCAATGAAAGCTTGAGAATTTAGCCAGCAAGTAAAGATTAGGACATACTTTGTAGAACACAAAGAGGTAGGCAGCCTGATTCTCAACATCTAAAATTGTTTATGTGGTACAGGGGTTTCTAGAGACATTGAGATTTCTGTCATGGACACAGACACTTCCTGAAGAGAACTTCCTAGAACAATAAGAGAAGATGGCAATGGTAAAGCCTCCCCAGATATGAGATGCCTTGGATCAGGTTCCTTAGAAGCAGACTGAGACAGAGTTTTGGTGCATGATTTTTGGAGCTAGGGCTCTTTAGAGAAAATAAGAGAAGCCTAATAGAGAAGGAGAACAAACCTTCTCACAGAGATGTGGCCTCAAGTAAAGTCTATCCTCTAGCTAATACATAAATTGCATTATTTAGGATTTTGTAGCCCCATATGCATCTGCCCTTGGCTACTGTGGGTAGGGAAGGGGTAGGGGTAGTCCTTGGCTACTAGGTAGGCATCCTGGTTGAGATGGCTCCCCTCAGCTGAGGGCAGTTCTCCTGAGGAGGTAAGGTGTAAGCGCTCCACAGCTGGTGGACGAGTGAAACTGAGGAAGAGAGATACAGGAAGACAACAACAGCCCCTCCCAGAGGAAGCTACTGAATATTACTCGAGAAATTGCAGTGGTAACTAGACTTATGGTGGTCATCATTTAGTGATGTATAGAAATATCCAATCACTATGTTGTGTACTGGGAACTAACGTAGTGTTGTAGGTCAGTTATACTTCAGAAACAAACTCAGGGGGGCTTCCCTGGTGGCGCAGTGGTTGAGAATCTGCCTGCCAATGCAGGGGACACGGGTTTGAGCCCTGGTCTGGGAAGATCCCACATGCCGCGGAGCAACTAAGCCCGTGCGCCACAACTACTGAGCCTGCACGTCTGGAGCCTGTGCTCTGCAACAAGAGAGGCCACGATAGTGAGAGGCCCGTGCACCGCGATGAAGAGTGGCCCCCGCTTGCCACAACTAGAGAAAGCCCTCGCATAGAAACGAAGACCCAACACAGCCAAAAATAAATATAAAAATAAATAAATAAATAAATAAGACCCGGCACAACCAAATAAATAAATTAAAAAAAAACAAACTCAGGGGAAAAGAGATCAGATTTGTCGTTATCAGAGGTGGGGGGGGTGGGAGGAGGGCAAACTGGATGAAGGTGGTCGAAAGCTACAAACTCCCAGTTATAAAATAAATACTAGGGATGTAATGTACAATATGATAAATATAATTAACACTGCTATATGTTATATATAGAAGTTATTCAGAGGGTAAATCCTAAGAGTTCTCATCACAAGGAAAAAATATTGTTTTCTTTTTCTTTCATATCTCTATGAGGTGATGGATGTCCTCTAAACTTACTGTGGTCATCATTTCATGACGTATGTAAGTCAACTCATTATGCTGTACATTTTACACGTACACAGTGCTATATGCCAATTGTATCTCAATAAAACTGGAAGGAAAAATAAATTCATAATTCATGAAAAAAAAAATTGCAGTAGTAAAAAAAAAAAAGAGATTCAGGAGCCTGAATCAGCACCCCGTGGGCATAGAGAATGGCAGGGGTGTGATGATGGAGGTGATTACAATGTCAGGAAGGGATTCCCTGTAATCTGTGAATATCATGTTAGAAAAGCTGATATAACAGTGGTCTCACCCAGATAATATAGGATTGGGTGGATGAACAGAGGCCAATCGTTGCTGAAAAAAGAGGTGGAATGTATGACAGCTTAGGACATCATGTATGCACTGGTGTGTGGGCGGCAGTGGTGGTGGACGGTGCAGTCTGGTAGAGGAGGTATAGCCAGAAAGAAAACAAGAATAGTCTATAAATCACAGTCTGGGAGGATTGTTTCCAGTTATCTGAATTTTACCAACTGAAATGATTTGTTTTCAGAACCAAAATATTTGAAATAAAGTATATATTTAGAACCTTGCCATTATAATGTAGACACAAGGTAAAGGTATTGGAGAGAGGATGCCCCAAAAGGTGTTACACCCAAGGCAACTAATATTTGGCTAGACATCAAAGATAGGATCCAAACCTTGTACTTTGCAATCTCTTTAATGTGTAAGTGCTGTGGCTTTTATTTATCATTATTGTTTATTGGATTCTCCTCAGGTTTTCTTTCTGAAAATCCCATTTAGCTTGGGTTTTCCAAGCTCTGTCCAAGGATACGTAGGAAGATAGTGCTTGTTCGGGGGTGTCTGTAGAGATTTATGTTAACCGAGTTATCTTAGGGCTTGGAAGACGTAACGGACGAGTATCAGCCGGGATGTAGACACTGAGAGTAAATAGAGTCAGGACACTTGAACATGCAGTGTCCTTTTTTTTTTTTTTTTAAATTTTTTTTATTAATTAATTAATTTATTTATTTTTGGCTGTGTTGGGTCTTAGTTTCTGTGCGAGGGCTTTCTCTAGTTGCGGCAAGCGGGGGCCACTCTTCATCGTGGTGCGCGGGCCTCTCACTATTGTGACCCCTCTTGTTGCACAGCACAGACTCCAGAGGCGCAGGCTCAGTAGTTGTGGCTCACGGGCCCAGTTGCTCCTCGGCATGTGGGATCTTCCCAGACCAGGGCTCGAACCCGTGTCCCCTGCATTAGCAGGCAGATTCTCAACCACTGCACCACCAGGGAAGCCCCGCAGTGTCCTTTTTTGCCTGGCCCTTTCCTTCACTGATTTTCTCCTCTTGTCTCAACTCAGATACCAACATGAAAGCTCTAGTAGAGCATTGCAAAATAACAATCTAAAATATTTTCTTTGGACTCTGGTGAATTTTATACAGTATAAAGACTAGGTTACTTTGATTACTGTAATCACTTCCTAATTGGTCTCTTTGCTTCCAGGCTTGCTACTTCTACTCATCTAAAATGTGCTTTCTGAAGCAAAAATTCGATTATATCCTGTTTAAAGCACAGCATTGGCTTTTCAGGCCCCGTGTTCCTGTCCAATCTCAACTCTGACCGTGCTGGACCCCACTCACTCACCTTTAACCCCTTGAACTCCTCAGCTCTCCAGGCTGTTCCATGCACTGCTCCTTCTGCCTGGGAAGCACATCTCCACTTCTTCTCTTAGTTAATGCTCACGTTTCCTATGTGACTGGCACCGTCACCTCTCTGTGAAGCCTTTTTTGACCTCCCTCTTGCAAGGCTGAGTTAGGAAGCCTTAACCCTCTGGATTTACCTGCCTTCTCACTTATCACACCATTTTATAACTGCCTCCTTACCTGCCAATTCTACTCTGAGATCCTTGAGACTGCATCTTAGTAACATTTCAATTCCAAGATTCTGGCACATTGTTTTGGCCTTGAACAAATGTTTGAGTGACTGACTGCATCATTATACTTGTGGTGTTATGATTAATTTGCATAAATCAAACACATTTCTTAGGATATGTGGTGAACAAGTTATATTAAATGATTTCATGTTTATTAAGAGCTACTTTCTGTGTGTGGATCGACAGTTGGAGAACTGTCTTCTTTGTTGATAGTGTCCTTGTATAAAAGTCCGTTTTTGGAAGTACACAGTGCTTGGAGAGAATGACTACCAGTGTCTGGTTGCTTAATTTTATCCCAATTTTCCTAATGTAGTTTTAAAAAGAAAAAGCAATTCACTAGAAATACTAAGAGTAATGCAATTAAATTCTACCTTAGAAATTATAAACTCCTTCCTGATTATTTAGTAATTCTGATGATATATGGCCAGACTAAATAAAATATTCATATTTGTCCTCTTCAAAGAGACTATAATTGAAATATTTTTGATGACCCAGTTGGCCCAAGCTGGTCTCATGGTATAAAGTCAAAGATACAGTAGACAAATCAACTTGACTCAGAACTTCCCCTCAGTTTATTTACTGTTACTACAAACTAGTAAACACAAACCATCAAATACTGAAAATACATCAATACACAGTGTAGTCAGGAAGATGAAGTGATTTGAGGGGAAGTATTGGAATGAAGTTATTCATGCAATACTTATTTATAATACATATTGTTTACCAAAAAAAGCATTTAAAATGGATTAATAATAGAGCACAATAAATTACATTAAAGTAGAAAAAATGACTGAAGAACAAAGTAAAAAAGCACGATGAAGCTAGGAGTGATATGATTATGTAAGAAACACACCTAAACTCCAGTAGCACAAGTAGGTTGTACTCTTTTGCTTACACTAAGTATGAATGTGTTTTTGAGTAGAGGGTCATCTGAGAAAAAAGGGTAAAACTGCTTCATCTACTTAGCCATTATGTCTCCTAACAGCTTAATAACAGAGGAACCTCATGGCTCAGTTAAGCAAAAACACAGCTTGTTGAATTGTAGTCCCTCAAACCACCTTGGGAGGACGGTGTGGTAGGTAAGTCAGATTGGTGAGGAAGGAATGTAAAGTTAATGACAGTGCTTTTTACTGCCTGAATTCCACACACTTTGAGGTCCACCTCAACTCTACTTTTAGGCTCTGCTTGGCTACCATCCTTAGAACCACTATGGCTGTTTGCAGAAGGTCCAAACTTGTTTGTCTCTTCAAAGCCTCTCCTTTCCCCGTGTTTGCCTTTGATAATGTGTGGTAAATGTGGCATAACAAAAGTACACACTGGCTGTAAAATCCACTTCCTTCTTGCCCTGCAAATTTATGCTCAAGAGGGTTTAGACCTATCACCTTCTTCCTGGAGCCCTGTAAATAACTGGCAGTGATTTCTTTTCTTGCTAATAGCCATTAACTGAAAACTCATGCTTCCATAATACAAAGTTTGTATCTAACATAGGCCAATCCTTAACTGCCTTACAAGAAGTGGAGGGATAGTATAAATTGCTCAAATTAATCATGATCCCCACACCTGGGGGAAAGTGTAGTTGAAACACTTGAGCCATAAAACCAGATGGCACACTATGTTTATATAAGCTGTTGCCTAGAAACTGAACCAGATTTGTAAATACTAAATCAATATTTGAGGGTTAGGTGCCAGCTGTTTTCAGGATGCCGTTAAGTGACTGGAGTTCATCAGCGGATCTCAAATAAGAGGCATCTTTAAGCCTGGCCACTGTACCTACATTCCTCTGTTTCACAGCAGCCATGTGAACATTTCAGCCACTTCCATAGGACTTGACAAACCTAACACAGATTGTCGCCACACTGCCATGATTTTTTCTCAAGAGTTTTATTCATTTAGGGCTGGCAATAACTAACTAATGGACTGACTGTTTATTTGCTTGGCATCCCTTCTTAAATGCTCATTGACCAGTGAATCACCTGGACTTGCATATGGTTTTGGTTTAATATGCCATTTTACTGTTGCCAGGGATCCCAGTGGTTTACACTTGCAAAGCACCAATAAACTTTTTTATAATTGGAGAGATCTGTTGTGCTCCTCGATGCCACATGGCAGAGGGACCTTAAAAGTAAATTAATAATAAGAGCAGTTAAATGATATTTTATCAACTTATTTGTTTGGAGACAGCTGAAATCAATATGTTAAATTTAATTCTAGTAATAAAAAGGTGGTTTCCCATACACAAAAATAAACTCAAAATGGATTAAAGACCTAAATGTAAGGCCAGACACTATAAAACTCTTAGAGGAAAGCATAGGCAGAACACTCTATGACATAAATCACAGCAAGATCCTTTTTGACCCACCTCCTAGAGAAATGGAAATAAAAATAAAAATAAACAAATGGGGCCTAATGAAACTTAAAAGCTTTTGCACAGCAAAGGAAACCATAAACAAGAAGAAAAGACAACCCTCAGAATGGTAGAAAATATTTACAAATGAAGCAACTGACAAAGGATTACTCTCCAAAATTTACAAACAGCTCATGCAGCTCAGTATCAAAAAAACAAACAACCCAATCCAAAAATGGGCAGAAGACCTAAATAGACATTTCTCCAAATAAGATACACAGATTGCCAACAAACACATGATAGAATGCTCAACATCACTAACCATTAGAGAAATGCAAATCAAAACTACAATGAGGTGTCACCTCACACCAGTCAGAACGGCCATCATCAAAAAATCTACAAACAATAAATGCTGGAGAGGGTGTGGAGAAAAAGGAACCCTCCTGCACTGTTGGTGGAAATCTAAATTGATACAGCCACTATGGAGAACAGTATGGAAGTTCCTTAAAAAACTAAAACTAGAACTACCATACGACCCAGCAATCCCACTACTGGGCATATACCCTGAGAAAACCATAATTCAAAAAGAGTCATGTACCACAATGTTCATTGCAGCTCTATTTACAATAGCCAGGACATGGAAGCAACCTAAGTGTCCATCAACAGATGAATGGATAAAGAAGATGTGGCACATATATACAGTGGAATATTGAGTAATATTGTATGGCTGAGTAGCCATAAAAGAAACAAAATTGAGTTATTTGTAGTGAGGTGGATGGACCCAGAGTCTGTCATACAGAGTGAAGTGTGAAGGAAGTCGGAAAGAGAAAAACAAATGCCGTATGCTAACACATATAATGGAATCTAAAAAAAAAAAAAAAAAAAATAAAGGTTCTGAAGAACCTAGGGTCAGGACAAGAATAAAGACGCAGACGTAGAGAATGGATTTGAGGACATGGGGAGGGGGAAGGGTAAGCTGGGACTAAGTGAGAGAGTGGCATGGACATATATACACTACCAAATGTAAAACACATAGCTAGGGGGAAGCAGCTGCATAGCACAGGGAGATCAGCTTGGTGCTTTGTGACCACCTAGAGGGGTGGGAGGGAGACAGGGAGATGCAAGAGGGAGGAGATATGGGGATATATGTATACGAATATGTGATTCACTTTGTTATAAAGCAGAAACTAACACACCATTGCAAAGCAATTATACTCCAATAAAGATGTTTAAAAAAAAAAAAAAGGTTGTTTACGATTCGTCACCCGTCAAGCCAAACATTTCTGCAAAAGCTGATGTGGTTTTCAAGTTTTTATGTTTACTTCCATTAAACTTGAATGCAATTCTACCCAGCTCTCATATATATATTTCCCGTCCTATTAAATGAAAACTATGGATAAAACGGAAAGTTAGTGTTTATTGGAGAGTCTTGTTTGAAGTAAGGGGACACTTAGTAACTTTATATCTCTTTAGCAAACTATACTCAATGAAAATAAAGTTTGAAGTCCGAATTGCTGGGTTTGCAATTTAATAAATTATTACTTATATCTGCACATGTCACACAACTTCTCAGAGCTCATTTCATCATCTAAAATAGGGCAAAACCCCCTGAGGATTTTGAGGGTTGATTAAAATAACATAGGCAGAAATACAGCAAACTATAGTGATACAAACAAAAATATTACTATTACAATGATTCATATCACAATTTAAATTCCTTAAATATCTAATTTTTAAAAAATATTTTAAGACCCCAACTTCAACAACATATACTGGAAATATATATTAGATTTATATTTGGAAAGCTGACTATATTTAAGATGTCAGTTCCTTCTAAAATAATTTACAAAGGAAGGGAGGTAAATGTATTAACTTTGGATGTCTTCAGATTTAGAGATTTAGATCATAAAACCAGTTTTTGGGGGGATAGTCTAGGGAGAAGGCTAGGATGATGATAATTTAATTGTAAATTTATGTGAGTGACTAAGTTAGTAAGACTATTCCAGATAAATTTGACAAACAAGGGGGTTTTATCGTAATACAAAAATATGCTATGAAACCTAAAATATTTAACATAGTTTACAACTAGTATTTAAATTGGCAGATAAATCAGAAGAACAGAACAGACTTGAACCTAGTGTATATGACCATGGAGTATGTAGTTAATCAGTGGAAATAATTAGTTATTTAATAAATTATACTGAAATAACCAGCTGTATAAAAAAATCATAACAACAGGTAGATTCCTACTTCATAGCATATGAATTTGCTGGGTTTGCAATTTAATAAATTATTACTTATATCTGAACAAGTCACTTAACTTCTCAGAGCTCATTTCATCATCTAAAATGGGTGGATTATAGAAGTATATGTAAAATAGATACAAACAAACAAAATTGGAAGAAAATAGAGGTTATTAGCTAATGTTGGTAAATAAAACTTTGTTCTAAACATAAAATTACTACAAATCAAGGAAAATTGATTTAAGCATATATTAAAAATTAATATAATAATAAAAATTTAAACAAAATTCAGAGAATAAATAACAAGCTGGGAAACACTAACAATAAGACAAGCTTGAATAGTTTTAGTTTGTGAAGAACTCAGTAATAAAACAATAGTATCCCAACTGGGCCTAGGATAAAAACAATTCACAGAAGATGAGACACACAAAACTTACAAATCTACCTGTCAATTAAAATACACATTTGAAAGGGCCATCAGATAACATATTCCTCTTCCCAAGTTACCACATCATTTTAAATTTAATTTAAATTTAATTTTTTTTTTTTTTTTAAAGATTTATTTATTGACTGATTGATTGATTGCTATGTTGGGTCTTCATTTCTGTGCGAGGGCTTTCTCTAGTTGCGGCAAGCAGGGGCCACTCCACATCGCGGTGCGCGGGCCTCTCACCATCGTGGCCTCTCTTGTTGCGGAGCACAGGCTCCAGACGCGCAGGCTCAGTAGTTGTGGCTCACGGGCCCAGTTGCTCCGCGGCATGTGGGATCTTCCCAGACCAGGGCGCGAACCCGTGTCCCCTGCATTAGCAGGCAGATTCTCAACCACTGCGCCACCAGGGAAGCCCTAAATTTAATTTTTTAAGTTAATACATTCATATAACTTAAAATTCAGAGAAGGAAAAAATAACCCTTCTCTCACCTATTCCCAGCTCATTAATTCTGTCTGAGGAGATAACCAATGTTTGCAGTTTCTTATGGAAGAGGTTTGTTTTTTTTTTTTTCAATTATTTTGAATCTTAATGTTGGTGAGGACTCAGCGAAAAGTTTTTGAGGAAAATCTGCAGGTGACAGGGTACCTGAAAAAAAAATTGGCTACCCAAGCTTAAATATGTTTAATTGTTGACCCATTCATTCTCATTCCTCATTCTAAGAATCTGTCTCAAAAAAATAATCAGACACATGAATAAAAATTTGACTTTATTATTAATGACATAATAGAAACTGGAAACAAGTTTAATAGATAAACCTCCATTTAAAATGCCTTTCCTATACTGCAATACAAGTATACCATTCTCTTCTCGTTTCTGCAGAATGGACTATTGAGAGTTCTTATTCTCTGAAAAGATAGAAAAGAGTGATAGAGAAAAGGAGAGGGAGGGGAAGCATATGGTGGGGAGTGGAGAGTGGAAGGACTTTCAAGGACCCATCTCTGCTTCTCAATTCATTCATTCATTTATTATCTCAAATAGTGAACATCTTTTAGTACTTACCAAGGGTCTAACCGTTGGTGATATATCATTTAAAAAAAAAAAAAAAAAGAAAACTCCCTGTCACATGGCTCAGAGGATAATCCTTACAGAATCATATGATGGCAATTTGTTTATTTACTTTTACAAAAATTTTGTGGTTCTTTGAGATATCTAAACTCAATATGAATTTTTAAATCACTCTAACCAGTTTCCATAACAAAAACACCCCTCCCCCCATCCCAATTTTAAAAATATAAACTCTTCTGGGATTCTGACTAGGGTTGAATTATATTCATTATTAATTTCAGAAGAATTAATGTTTGTATAATATCATCTTCACATGCAGGAACAGGGTATCTCTATATGTCTCTTCGGGTCAAGTTTCAAGTCCTCATACTATTTTATCATTTTATTTATATATGTGCTTTTCCTACATCATTAAATGTATTTCCATGAATGTAATATAAAATTAAAATGTTAATAAAATAAAATAAGGAAACAGTAGAAAAATGTTGAATAATGTAAAGAGATATTCTTGAGCAATACAGAAACACAACAAAGAATAAAGAGAAAAAGCAAAAACATAGCCATATATTATAACCTAAGAATTTTAAATGAATTAGATTAAAAGGGAGTCATAAGTATAGAATAATAATAATAATAATGCAATGTAAGGGATAGTTCTAGTATGTGGCTGATAAGGGTTAATAGTCATCATTTAAGTTCATTCCCATAATTTGATAAGAAAATAATAGGAAATCCACAGAAACAGGAAAAGATAATTCACACCAAAAAATCCAAATGACCAGTAAACAAGAAAAGATGCTTAACCTCATTAGCAATGCAAATTAAAGCAAGATAAAAATATTTTCCCTAAAGTTGGGCAAAAATGTAAACTAGAGATAATACCATTTGCAGACAAAAATAAAAGTAAACTAGTGGTCTTGTACATTGGTGGAAGTATAAATGGCTGTGACCTCAGTGGAAATGGATCTACCAATTATTATTACTAATGTTAGATATGCGAAAAACTTGACTCATCAGTTCAGTTTTGGGAATTTATCTTCTGGAAATAATATCAATTGATAAAAATATATCAAGAGAGTGTTTATTGCAGCTTTGTAGTGATAAAAATACTGTTAACCCTTTGATCACCCATTAATAGGGGAACAAGAGATTATATGCAGCTATGCTATGGAATTATAGTGCTGTTAATATAAAGAATTAAAGCTTTATCTGTTAACCCGAAAAGATATTCATGATTTCCTTTGAAGAGGGAGATGCAAGTTGAAGAGTAATTTGTCAAGTATTATCCACTTTTTCGTAAAACAAACGAAAGAATAACGCACTCTTTACCCCACCAAGTAAATGTGTGCATTTGATTATGGTATGGGTGCAGATAAAGTTTTAAAAGTATGTACACCCAGCTATTACTCAGGGAATTAGACATGGTTAGGGCTAGGATGAGAGATTATTTTCTTTTTTCATCTTTGAGTGCTTTTACAAATTATCATAACTTTATATTAGTTAATTTTATTTTTAAATATAATGTTTGGAATTTTAAAAAGTTATTATAGTTAAAGAGGACAAAACAACCTGCAATAATTTATATTTTAAATTGCAACTACTGGGCACATATAATTATTTGATAAACTGTCTTATATGTAACAAACTTAAAAATGTGATCAATATCAAAGTTACTATAACTTTACACTTATTTAATAATTGTTTCAACAAAGTCTTGTTACATTGCTATTCTTGCTTATTCACTAGATGTCATGAAGGAATTTTACAGTATACCTCAGACTTGAGAATACATTCATATTCACATTTTTTTGCTAGGATTATTTTGTATCTCTGAGTCCTCTAATATATCCATAGGTATCTTTTTCTCCTCTTTCTATAGCAACATAGCGAATTAAACAAATGATTCAAGAGATTAAATAAGTTTGACTCTCTCAGTGTGTCTTTATGTACTTGTTAAATTTCTGTAGATTTTCTGGAAAAATCAAGTGTAATTCAGGGAGGTAGGTAAAATGAGAGAGGTATCTGAAATTAAATGTGAATAAAGTAGGCAGCTTTCTGAATGGTAGATATAGCTTGCTGTATAGGAAGATATATATTTTAAGTCAATTATGTTATTTTCTCAGGAACCTTTATAAAAGCTTAGAAAATTAGAAAGAAAAGGACCGTAGAAGCCATATATTTACCTGTCCTTATTTGGTTACTTATTAATAATTATTAATAATTATAATATGTCCTTATTAATAATTATTAATATATATTGAATTAGAAATTAAAATTCAATGAATTATTTCTTAACTCACTAAGTGACAATATAAACTAATTACATGGTAACATAACCTAATTTTATTAAAAATAACTATATTTTCAAAGAAGAAATTTTTAAAGATATCTACAAGTCTCCTGACTTATAAGAAGACTTCTGGATT
This sequence comes from Balaenoptera acutorostrata, assembly GCF_949987535.1. Lineage (NCBI taxonomy): Eukaryota > Metazoa > Chordata > Mammalia > Artiodactyla > Balaenopteridae > Balaenoptera > Balaenoptera acutorostrata. The sequence goes on along the minus strand of NC_080065.1, from coordinate 43,328,483 downwards.
TTTATATGTGCTTCAGTTTATTGGAAAAATTCTAGACAACCCACAACTGGGAGAAAATATTTGAAAATCATATATCTGAGAAGGGACTTGTTTGATTTCATTTATGAGAAATGTCCAGAATAGGCAAATCTATGGAGACAAAAAGTAGGTTAGCAGTTGCCTAGTGCTAGGAAAGAGGAGTTGGGAAGAAATGCAGGGGATTTCTAAAGGCTGTGGGATTTCTTTATGAGTTTATTAAATATAATAAAATTGATCACGGTGATGGTTACACAACTCTGAATATACTGAAAAAAATTTTTAATGTGATAAATTTCAAAGTCACTGCAACTTTAGACTTATTCAGTAATTGTTTCAATACTAAGTCTTAATTTCTATTCTTGCTTATTCACTATATATCATGAAGGAATTTTACCGTATACCTCACACATGAGAATACATTCATACATTTTTTACACTTTAAATGGATAAATTTTGTATTATGTAAATTATATTTCAATAAAGCTGTTTATAACAAAGAAAAGCTCTATTGTATCTTCGTGGGAGAATAAGAGCAAAAAAGAAAAAATATTTTAGTATTATTATGAAAACAATTTTGACATCATAGACCTCATAAAAAGGCCTCAAAGACCCTCAAGGAGTTAAAAAACCACACTCTGAGACTGCTGGCTTAGAGTACTGTATCCATTTAGTAACAGATGTAGCTACTCTGAAAGAAGTAGTCTGCATGTGTACAATTAAATTATGTAATCCAGATGGAGGAGTCTTGAAATTTAGCCCCCTGGAATGCACTGATTCTTTGAAAAAGAAGGTGAACTGAGATGTTTTCATATGGGTTAGAAAGAATTGGATAGAAATAATTGTCATTGCTGGAAGATGCCCTCTCAGGATCAGTGTTGTGAATAATTCTAATAGTTTCTTCATCTCCCTTTATTTTTAGGATTCTGGAAGGGACCATCCAGTTAGCAAAGTTAAATCACTTGTGGCACCCTGCCTTTCTGTGAGTAGGGAAGATAGGTTCTGACCCCCTTCCTTTCCATCACCAGAGGCAGAACATTCTCCAAAATTTAAAAAAAAAGAGTTTGGATGCTGAAATAGCAAAACTAAGACAAGTGAGCACTGCTATTTCTAGCAGGGATTTCCCATTTCTATTCTCTATTATTCTTAAACTAAAGATAGCAAAGTACTGGTTCTTAGTAGTAGTCAGCATGTTGACCTTGAATCTAGGTCATACCTAGGATTGTAAGTTACTAGGGTTGTTGAAAACTGTAAGTCAGTAGGCACTTTACTGAATAAAGACAAAACTTAAGACAATGAACAAATTATTTCACATTATCCAAATAACGTCTTATAAAGGGCTACCTTGTAAATCTGTGATATTGTGCTGAATTTCAAGATATTATTAAACACCATCATGGGGAAATTAAAGTTAAATGTTGTGAACTTGACCTCCAGGTAAACCTCCATAGTAAGGTATCACTTTGTACCCTAAACATTTGTCAAATATTTTGTTCTCTATAGTCAGCCATCTTCTAAAATAGATGTTATTTGATAGGAAGAAGCCTGAAGTCAAAGGTTCTTTGCTTGTATATCGCTATTCATATTTTAAAGTTTAGGCACTTTCAACAAATCCTTTGAGTGGCATATTTCTTGGAATGTGGTAAGCCTCTACTTTGCAAACTCTTTTTTAATGGTAAGTCTCTGATGAGAAGGCATGCTTAATCGAAAAGGAGGTCACAACCCTTTTCACTTGCACTAGAAAGGTCATTCTAACACCAGTAATTTTGAAGAGAATGAAAGAAGTAATTAAGCTGCCAATAATTATAGAAGACTTTTACTGAATAAATTGCTCTTGATCCCTATTTATTTTGGTCAAGAAACTTCTTACAGGATTTTATTTTTATCTATGGCTGGTACTGCAAGTTAATCTTTTATTTCATGCTAAAATAAAGTCAGGGCAGAAAAACGATATGCTGAGAAAAGAACAATGACTTATGTCTGTAATATGCATTTAATGTAAAAATGTAGATCTACAATTAAAAAATCTAGAAATATCAGTGTTGGCTTGTCATATGACCTCTACAGTCTTTGAAACCTATTCAGATTACCCTCAATGGACATTGGACAATGGTAGCCATTCACAGACTTGTCTACTTGTGTTAGCTACAGTTTAAAATGCCTGCTTTTATCACCCTTGGAGTTACTGGTAGTTCTCAGAAAGTCAAGATTTAAATGTTTTTATTATTTTATTAAAAAGAAGCTGTTTAAAATACATATTTAGAATAGTAATTCTGAATTGCAAGTAGGGTTAGAGGTGAGTACCTGTCAGGGAAGAATATAAGAATGAAGTGAGGGGCATTTGGGAAGGGGAGTTATATATAGTTTGGAATAGCATATTTGACATAATAATTATTTTATATTTTGATTAAATTAAATTTATTTAGAAATGTCAAGTAACATTCTAGTTAGGTATTAAGGTGGATATAAGTTTGTTTTGATTTTTCAAAGTGAGCATGAGTTAAATATGGTTGAAAATTCTTAATTTAGAGAATTACACTTTTTTGTCTTAAAAGATGGGTCATCAAAAGGCTATGTGATAGTGACTTACTATAATTATGATTATTTTAAGCTCAAAAATTCTAAGATGCCTGGCCAAATGTTACTCATCATTTCAGCTGGGTGACGGGTACAAGGGAGTTCATGCCATTCTCCCTTCTTTGACATGTTTGAAATTTTCCATAAGAAAAATTGTATGATTATGGCCTACAGTGGCCTAATAGCTTGAAATAGTCAATGATGAAAAAAACTATGTCAGAGTTATAAAAATATTTTGGAAGGAGGAGAGTAAATTCATATATGTGCTGCTTTTAAAAAATTTTTAAAAAGTAATAGTAGACAGTCCTGTCACCAATTTATGATTAAGGATGAGAGAGAAATACTATCAATACCTACAGTAGGATGGGCAAAACTTAATGGAGAGACATGGAGATTAGGAAAGTATGGGACTGCCTATTAGGCCTGGAACAGTAGAGACCAGATTAAGAGAGAGGGAGAGAAATAAGCAGAGAAAAAGGAAGCACACAAGCATGGACTAGAGCAGAGAGAAAATGAAGAATAAGAGTTAATCTCATAGGGAGGCAGAAGCCCCCAAAGGAGGTTAATAGATTTTAAACTAGTTCATAAAGAAATCAACTGTTTTAGGATCAAACACTACTTATCTTCCAGGTGATCATAATTGCCTCTTGCTAAATTTGTAATTTGTGTCCCAGTTCACTGGTAATCCTTCTCTCTCTTTAATTTCTTCTTTCATCTCCAATAGCTTTTTTTTTTCCAATACCGTTTTCTAGAGACATTTGGCAATTTCTAGATTATGAAAGAGCTAAAACTAAATAAATTATTGAAATGAGGAAGCCTCTGGGTACAAATGCATTTGTTTATTTTTATGGAAGGGGTGGGAAAATCCTAATGGGGTAAGCAAGTTGTAGAAACTAAAACATTTAGGAAATTTTTCTTCAGATTGAGTGAAGTTAAGCACAGAACCCCATTCTTTGGGTGTATTTTTGGTAGGTCATTGGAAGAGCTGGCTTCCCATAAATAATGGGATGAAAAATAGACGTCCGTAGAACTGAAAAGCTGGTCAGTGGCTTGTTCTTGGGTTTTTCTGAAGTGTTTTCCCGCACCAACAACCAGTTCTCTGCCGACACCAACTTAATGTCCTACAAGTCCATTCAATTCTGACACTAACTGCCTAGAGTTAGCACAGACCTCACAGGTTGAGGGCTCAGTCCCACAAAACTGCCTCCACTTCAGATGCCAGTCACAAGTCCCAGGTCATCATCGTTACTTCTGACCAATGACTATAAATCGAGGGTACCCAAGAACCCCTCCTCAGGTTCAAGATTTTACTAGAACTCAGGGAAGCACTTCATTCAAATTTACTGATTTATTATGTAGGAACAGCCAGATGGAAGCAATGCATAGTGCAAGGTATGGGGGATGAGGGAGGCACAAATCTTCCAGGTCTCTCTGGGTGTACCAACTTGTCAGCACCTCGATATGTTCACCAACCCAGAAGCTCATCTAATTTTATTGTTCAAAAGTTTTTATCGATCACAATCTCCAGCCCCACCTCCACTTTCCCAGAGGTGGAGCTGAAAGTTCCAATCCCCTAATCACTTGATCTTTCTGGTGACCTGCCCCATCCTGAAGCTATCTAGGGATCCCACCCTAAGTCAACCTATGTCTACCCATTAGCATAGACTCAGGTGTGTTCAAAAGGGGTTCCTGATGAATAACAAAAGATGAGTCCATCACTCAAGAAATCCAAGGGTTTTAAGAGCTCTTAGCCAGCAACAGGGACAAAGACCAAATATATTTCTTATGATGCCACAGTTTTAAAGAAATTTTTTAAATAAAACTTTTATTTTATTGCAAATTCCTTTAAATAATTTTTAAAAATATAGTTTGAGAATAATTACCACCAATTAATCTCTAAAGTAATGAGTTATACAGTAGTTGATACTCAACCTGTTATGTTGATGGACTTGTGCTCGGCAAGAAACATTTTCTATCATATGTCCTGCTTAGCGTTTCACTGGCTCTGGTGGTTTGAACCTATTTAAAAGTTCAAGTTCTAATCGTGATACTCCTTTTGTAGAAGAAATAACTTCTGCCTGTATTTTCAATTACCTTCTCCCTTACCTTTTCTTTGTTTTGCTATCTTTTTTTAAATCACTCTATCACATTATTCAATAAAGGTCTCCCCCAAATAAAGGAAATTCTTTTTCCTCCTTTTCCCTTATTCAGTTAACTAATTAATCTATGTTTAAGTTGAACAGTCCTCTCTGAGGAAGGTAAGACTAAATCAGGTAATAGAAATTCTCCATGAATATCATTTGCGGTAAAACATGAGGAAAGCCTGGTTTAACAATACTTCAGAACAGGTCACTCCTTCTGTTCCTTTATTCCTCCCTCCCTCTCTCCCCTCCTTACTCCCTTTCTTCTTTCCTCTCTTCCTTCTTTTTCTCCTCTTTCACTCTTTCTGGCTTTCTCCCTTCCTCCCTGCTTTCCATCTTTCTTCCAGTCATTTTTTATTGCTGCATGGTTAATTTCCTCAGACTTAGTGGTCTAAAACAACCAACATTTTGTTATGCTCACTATTCTGTAGGTCAGGAATTCATAGAGATGGCTTGTCCTGTTTCCACAATTTCTGGGGCCTTAGCTGGAAAGATTCAAATGACTGGATGCTAGAATAATCTGGTGATTTCTTAACTCCCTTGTCTGGCATCTGTATTGGAATGATTCAAGTTGGCCACAGCTGGGACCGAACACCTACAAGGTGACATCTCCATGTGACTTGATCTTCCTCAGATCATGGAGACTTCAGGATAGTCAGACTTCTTACAAGTTGTCTCAGGACTGCAAGAATGAGTGTTTCAGCAATCATGACTGAAGATGAATGCACTTTTGTGACCTTGCTGCAGATTCTGCCACAATCTACTGGATGAGGCGGTCGTAAAGTCACCCTGATTCATGGAGAGGGGATAAAGACCCCACTTCTGTGTGAGATAAGTGTCAAAGAAATCACAGTCATATTTTATAACTGCCACACTTTCTTTGAAGGGGACTTGAAACTTCCTTTTCCTATATATCTGTGCATATAACTGGCCATGAGAATATATTCAATGAAGTTTGAACCCGTATTCCTGCACTGAATGAAGACACTTAACTCATTTATTTCTGTGAAGTGAAAAATCTTATTTGAGTGAAAGGTTAATAAGTAAACCTATTGATCTGAGAAGCATAGTGTTTTTAAATTTTATTCCTTTTAAGTACTCTGGAACATTAACAGTTAAATAGGGTAGCATTAAAACAGGGTGGCGTTAAGATAGGGAAACATTGCTCTGATCCTATGCTGTCTACATCTGGCTTTTCTGAAGTTGCTTTGTCAATGGGCCTCATTTCCCACAGTCTGGGTTGGGAGGTCCCACTTCCTTCAAAGGAGCTTCATGCATGAAAATGGAGCTCATGTAATTGAGCCACTGTTCCTTTCTCTTCATCTTCCCTGGTAATCAAGAGGTGACCTGTAAGTTCAAGAATTAATACTTCATAACTGAAAAACAACAAAAACAGTATATGAACTGAATCAAAGAGAAAATTACTAGAGAACTTTCTGTTCCTTATTTCAACTGGGAATGGCATACCTGGCATGTTTCAGAGGCTAGCCACATGTGTTGTATCACTAAATAGAGACATAACAGCAAAACTCCCAACATCTTTTAGACACTGTAGATTTCTCAGTTCAGTGGTTTTGATGTTGATGCAGACAGACTTCCCTTGAAAGTGCAATGATCTGCATGCCTTTTGATCAGTGTCTTGGTAAAGACTAATATTATTTCACATGAAACTAGCAAGACCTAGTTTCTTTATTTCTTTTGTGGAATTATTTCACACACATGGACTTTCAAAAGATTTAATATGAGTTTTGCTAACGAATGGCAATTTCTTATGGATATACCACTGTCTGCCTGATTGAGGATCAGGGTGTGTATAAATATATCCACAAAGGGAAGGTTTGTTTTCTGTAGCATTTCAAACAGCTCTACAAGGTACTTAGGTGACATGTTTGTCAATTCAAACATATTAGTATTGAAATTGTAGCACTTCACAATTGAAGTGTACTACACACTCGAGATACAGTAAACTACTGTATTTGAATTGAATCATACAATCATGGATATTAGAGCCAGAAAAGACCTATTAGGTTATCATATCCATCCACTGCCACTTGGCATTGTTATTTACAACACATTGTTGCATCTAGAGTTAAATGCCTCAAACAATAGGACTTCTACCACTGTACGAGAAAATTTTCTTTTGCTGTCCAAAGGACTTGCTCATTGAAACAGTTTTTTTCTTAAATTCAGCTGAAATTTATTTTTTGCTCAATTTCACTCCAATGTTGTCATACCTCAGTCCCCATCCTGTAACCTTACTTCTGTTTTATCTCTTTTTATAGTGGCACTGTTTTAAAGACTGAACCATTTAAAGACCATACTTTAAAGATGTAATTCACTTTTCTGCCCAAATTATGTGATGCTTTAGGTTGGCTTCCCCCCAGAAGTAGACACTGAGACAAGGATACAAGTGTAAATAGTTTATTTGAAGATGACCCCAGCACATGCTTGGAGGTGAGTGAGGAAGAGAGATAACAAAGAGAAGAAAATCAGTAAAGGGTGCATGATCAAACCAGTGCCATTATGGGTAACTGGATCTTAATCCTACTGCAGATGTTGATGATTTGTATAGAATATGTGCCTCAGAGTTATTCCTTTGGGAGTCAAAAAAGCTGGGGTACTTACATACCAACTCTTGTCTGCCATTGGTTGCAGGCTGCTCATAAGGGATATTAACTTCCTGGCACTTATGGTCTGCCCTGCACATGGCAGAATGGGCTGTAACCCACAGAGGAGGCCATCAGACCATTGAAACTCTGAGTTTTTTTTTTTTTTTTTTTTTCTTTATTTTTGGCTGTGTTGGGTCTTCGATTCGTGCGAGGGCTTTCTCTAGTTACGGCAAGTGGGGGCCACTCTTCATCGCGGTGCAGGGACCACTCTTCATCGCGGTGCGCGGGCCTTTCACTATCGCGGCCCCTCCCGTTGCGGGGCACAGGCTCCAGACGCGCAGGCTCAGTAGTTGTGGCTCACGGGCCCAGCTGGTCCGCGGCATGTGGGATCTTCCCAGACCAGGGCTCGAACCCGCGTCCCCTGCATTAGCAGGCAGATTCTCAACCACTGCGCCACCAGGGAAGCCCCTGAAACTCTGAGTTTTTATGCACCACAATGGTAAGACCTTAGGGGATCTGACCCAATGAGTCTACTAAACAGGGTGACGTCCAGCCATCATCAGAACTCCATGTATACTTCTATCTTGTTTGCACAGGTTTATGATTTATTTTCAAGTAACCATTTTCTCTGGTTCAAAGTTATTTTATCAAATAAACTGGAAGCACTTCAAAAAGCTTCTGTTTTCTGTAGAAGGGCAGCATTTGATTTAGAAGGACGTTTTCAGCTGTGCTTGATTACAAGTACGGCAACACTCTAGCAGCATTATATTTAACTAAAAGAATAAAACAATACATTTTTAAACAGCAAAAGTTAACTGTTGTAGAAAAAGCATGTTAGTGATTAAACATATATATTGACATGCATTTTTATTACTGAGTATATTCTACAAGTAATCATTACATTTTGATATTTTATTCATAAAGCCAATCACTTATTAAATGACCAGACTCTGTTTTGTTAAATTAGTCTCAAAAGTCTTACATTTCATTTGATGAATGATGCTGAATTATTATATTTGTGCAATAACATGCTTCTCAAAACACTGAGTCTAACTAACACGATTCATTCTCTTTAATTCCAGTACCTAGAAACATAGTTCAAAGTTTACAACTCCTTTTTTGCTGCTGTAGTCATGAAACATAATATAATGGAATCATATTTTTCCAATTATTTATCTATCTGTAGTATTACATTTTCTAAAAATCTGACACATTTTAGGATGAAGTATTTTTAGGTTGGCCTATTTTTTAGGATAAAATGATTGAAGCTTTTAAATATTCAATAACATGAGTAAATATATAAACTTATGTTTGGATATATATTTGAGGATTCACTTTGCTTACAAAATTAATTTTATCAACTTGGAAATTTTCTGGAAAATCTGGGTTGTAGAATTTCTTTAACCCTACCTCTTGCTTCAATTTTACCGAATCTTTATGAACTTTAACCACGTATACAAAACATTGTCTATGGGTGACCTAACAGAGGAGTAAGAAATAAGTAAAATATTATTCAACGTAATTAAAATTGATAGTTATTTATAAAAGTTCATGGACTTGACTCATACAAGAAATTCCTAGTTTTCACTCAGAGCCTCTGTGAACTTACAGTGAAGATAGTTATAACTAGAGTAGTCATCTGTTTTCCAATCCCACAATAGATTACAAGCAACAAAGTATAAAGATCAGAGTGTCTACTACAAACACATGTAGACACAGAGAAATGATTATACGTGATAGGTAAATGGTTTTCCAAATCTCTAGGATCATCAGAAAATGGAAACTATCACCTCCAGAATTTCTAATTCAGTAGGTTTAAATTAGTCCCTGAGGATTTGTATTTTTAGCAAATTTCCAGGTGATGCTGTTGGCTCAGGGACCATACTTTGAGGATCACTGGGATAGACAGTGGGGTGCTATATGCAGAAACTATGAAAAGTTTTACTTATATGTGAGTGAATAGAGGAAAGCCTGATATAAAACACTAGGATGGGACCATAAAATTTAGGGGAAATTATCTTTCCCATATCAGCAGACTCCATGGTCACTACCATATTGTACATAGTAAAATAATATCTAGAGAGATAATTCTAATTTACCTAGAAATACTAGTGCATAAAAACTCATGAAGTAATTACTATATTTCAAAAATGTGTTCATTCAGTATAATTCAACTAATAAGAAGTCTTTGTTAATAAAAGGATAAAATATTAGCTATCTGGAAAACCCATCTATCCAAAACAAGTCATTGCCTGAGTGCTTTGTGTGGTAGGCTGAATAATGGGCCCTTCAAAAATGCCCATGTCCTAATCCCTGAAACCTGTGAATGTTACCATTTATGGGTAAAAAAAACTTTGCAGATGTGATTAAATAAAGGATCTGAAAAGGTGGAGGTTATCCTGGAATATCTGGGTAGGCTCAGTGTTGTCAAAAGGGTTTTTATAATAGCGAGACAGGAGATAAGAATGAGTAGAAGGCGATGTAACAATGGAAGCAGAGAGTGGAGTGATGCAGCCACAAGCCAGGGAAGCTGACAGCCTCTGGAAGCTGAAAGAAGCAAGAAATGGGTTCTGCTCTGGAGACTCCAGAAGGAACTAGCTCTGCTGACACTTTGATTTTACCTCTATTAGACTCATTTCAGACTTCTGACCTCCAGAACCGTGAGAGAATCACTTTGGGTTAAGTCACTCTGTTTGTGGTAATTTTTTACACCACCAATAAGGAAACTATTACACCTTGTGAAGCCCAAATGTTCCATTATTATTTTTTAAATAATGTGACTCTATCAACACTGGATTTCTTAAATCTTATTATCTGTGTGTGCATACGTACATGGATGCTAGGGCAGAAGTCCAAGGCGGGAAATGGTAGAATGTACCATAGGGGACATAGAAAGCAGTGAGGTCAGAAAGGCCTTGTATAGGGTACTAAGGACTTTAGGTTGTTGAGCTTTTTTGTTAGTTTTTTTTTTTTTTTTTTTTTTAAGATTTTTAGAAATTTCATGTAATGTCTGAAACATTTATATTAACATATTTCCATACAAATAACCCAATGTTAGTTTTTTTTATTGGTTTAGTTATACCAAATGGGTTTCAAGCATTGTACTAAATGAAGGTGCGGCAAACTTTTTATGTACAGGGCTAGACAGTAAATGTTTTAGGCTTTGTAGGCCAACACACAAAATACAGGATCTTATATAGGTACTTACATAATAAGAGAAAACAAACTTCCACAGATATTTTATTGAAGAAATTAAAAAACATAATAATTGGGTGTAATTTTCTTTACCATAGATCTGCTATGAGATAAATAGAATTCTTTTTCTTGGGGGGCGGTGATAACATTTCGCTTAATTCACATTCAAATTAGTGTTTTTGTGATCAGAATCAATTGCAAATGTTTATGTGTTAATGTAGATAAGCATGCTAATCTACATGTTATAAATTTGGCTGAAAGTGGCTTCAGCTTTCTGTGGTCCCATCTTTACCTTGTAGAATCATTTCATCTGTAATTGCTATTCATTTGTTCAGATCTCTGTTTCATTTTGTTTTGAGTTGATTTTCACTTTCAACTGGTTCTTGTTTAATTTTTAAAATTATAAGTTAGATTTATTTTTAAATTTAGCCTTTTCTGGATATTTTATTAAACGTAAAATGTATAGTGAAGCATATTTTCATTAGTAGTGTTACCAGTAACTAGACTTTAAGATATTTACCAGTAACTAGACTTTAAGATACTAATTCATTGTACCAATAATTCAAATAAATCATCCATACCTTTATTGCTAAAGCAAATACAATACATAGACATAGACACAGATATGCTATCTATATGTATGTTTTGCAGTTATAATTTACAAGAGATTAGTAACTGAGTTTATGTTGTTAAATACATTCATTGGGTTTATTTTATAAGTTATAATTTTGTAATATGCCTTCTATGTATGTTCACATTCTTCTCTTGTAAATCAAACAAAAATCCTATATGGATTGAAGACAGCTATTTTTTAAGAATGTATGTTATTTAGTTTATTAATCTAAAGTTAGTCAATTGATAAACATATTACTATGAAAAGGTTGAACTTTGTAGCAAGGGAACAAAAGTAGCTTTTGTATGAATCAAGCTGTATCAGGATACTTTTGGAAGTAGCAACTAAAATAGCTTAAACAATGAGGAAATTTATTTTCTCACCAAACAAGTAATTTGGAGATAAGACATTCCAGGGTTTAAAAATTCAATGTCATGTCATTATGCACCTGCTTTCTTTCAATCTTTCCTCTGTCATCTTTAGCATTCTGGCTTTGACCACAGGCTTGCACCTTATGGCAAGGTGGCTGCCATAGTTATTGGCATAACTATTTCATATGGACCCATAAAAGTCAGAAAAAGGGTTTTTCATATCTTGTTCTTTATTTTTTTTAATCAGAGAGGAATACCTTTCCAACAAATTTTGTAGAAATCAAAACATTTTTTAATTTAAAAATATACTACTGATTTCATATAATAGCAAATATTTAGTAGATCTTTACTAGATACACTACATAAACACATTTTGTTTGTTTCTGTTTCCATGAGTTTATATTTTGTTATAAAACATCAGTAGTCTGCTGGAAGCAACTAGTAAGGGAAGGGGAGAAGAAGAGAATAGGAAAAATGAGCAAAGGGATAACCTAGGAAGCAGAGGCAACAGAAACAAACTTTACTGCCTTGGTGAAATTTTTCTCTGTCTTAACCTTCAAACCACACTCTGTGCTTAAAATATTCTTTACATTTAATTTGCTAAAATTTAAATTGGCTATTATCCAGTAAAGCACTTTAGAATTTCATTTCTCCCATAAGATAATCCTATTCCAAAGGAAAAGGAAGAATTAATTTCCAATTGATCTTTGTCTAAATAGTAATTCTGTCTTCCTCTTTGCAAATCATCTGCTAAATGCATTCACATTTTAATTTATAATGAAAAAATTTTTTCATTATTTTTACTTATTTTAGTTTTCTCTTTCTGTTTGATATCTGGCACATAGACTGTTACAGTAGTCTTCCACTTGCTTTTATTGTTTCCATTATTATCATACCCAATTCACCCTGCAAACCTATGCTTAATTAATCTTCATAAAAGACCATTATTTTTGTGCTACTAGTACTCTCAGTGGCCCTTAAAACTCACACTTGATAGCTCCTAACTCATGGTCTTTCTCCTGAAACTTGGTTTCTCTTCCAATGTTTTCAGTCTCAGGAAATGGAACTCAAATATAACTCTGCTCAGGTCAGAAACCTGAGTCTTTTTTAAACATCTCCTTAAAACCAATTGATTTCCAAGTCCTGTTGGCTTTGTCTCCTAAGTGTCTGTTAAATCTATTCATTTCTCTCCAATTTTACTGCAGTTATGCTAATAAATACTGCAATCATTCCTGTTTTAGATACTTCAAAGCCAGGTAACTGGCCTACCTCACCTACTCTTGCCTTTCATCTCTTAAATCTGCTCTTTACATATATCTAGAAGAATCTTTTCAAAAGTGCAAATCTAACAGATGGTTATCTTCTCCCTCCCCTCTAGTACTCCCTCCCCTTTCCTTGTTTCTTAACGTTTTTCAGTGGTTTCTACAGCTCTTGGGATAAACACCAAATTCCTGAATTTGACCTACAAGGCACTATCTATAAGGCCTATATCCTTTTTCCCCCAAAGTCGTCTTGAATCATGTCTCTCTCTAGTCTGTCTTCTCTAGCCCTGTTTCTTCTTTCAGAAAGGGTCTTCTTTCAGGCCCTTTTGAACTTTCCTTAGTCCTTTCTTTATTTAGATAAATATTGGTCATCCTTCACATACCATCTCAAATATTAATTTTTTAGGATGCTTTCTTCAACCTTCAAATTTTTATTATTTGCTCTTATATAACTAATTACCCCTTCTTTATTTGTCATAATTATATTATGACAAATAAACAAGTATATATAAATATATATATTTGATAATATATATATTTATACTATATATAGACAATACTATATATATATACTATATATATAATATACAAAGTATATATAAATATACTTTATTTATGTGATTATTTTACCTGTCACTAGATTGCAGGCTCCATGAAGGAAGGAATTATACCTGCTTCTGTGGTAGATATATGATACATATTTCTGAATGAATGAAGAGAAGTAGGTCTTTGTTCTAGGCAAGATAAATTTTAATCATACTTGCCAACATTTTAAGGTCACTCACAACTTACTACTCTTATCTTTCTAATCTTCTTGTAAGATATAAAATAATGTTTGAGATAGAGGTCACCAGAAGAGTTTTTGCTTGCCACTGGGTTTGAAAACTCAGCATTTCTAGGCTGAAGAGGATACATGAATACACCATACAAAAAGACAAGGGTGGAAAACCTACAGTTCTGCAATTGTCAGAGTTCTTCAAAGCGTCTATGTTCCTCAGAGGTTTATAAACTAATTTTGAAAAAAAAAAAATAACATCACAGAGTTTACAACACATGATGACTAAAATAATACTATGTACATGAAAGTGTCCTAAATGATTTTAAAGTTAAGATGTTCTTCTGTTCAACCTCAGTAGAATTTAGAAAAAGGTTATAACATGTTTACTATTATAATTTTATTTGGTAATATCAGGTCTTAATATTTCTGCAACAAATTAAAGTACTTATGAATTCTAGCTCCTACATATGCTTAGATTGGTCATATTGAGATTGTCTTCATACTAAGTAATGGGGTGTTGGGGAGAGATTCTCGTTATTCCACATGGCAGCATGCAGTGCAGTTTGAGCAAAGACATCAGACACTGAGACAAGAACAGCACATTGTGTGGGTGAAACTTCAGAGTGTTTAGGGGCATTTGACATTGGGAAAGTTAGAGCTAGAACAAATTTCATGGAGGGTGAATATTAGGAGTGGAGATGTATTACCCTGTTGAGTGAGAGAAAAGTTTAGACAGGTAGATTCATAAGCATTCTTGCTAACATCATGGGAAAGGAGTGGAATGTAGTCACTTATGAGATCAAGTGATGGATTTATATTTTTATCATCACAACCCCACTGTAACTCAGTTGGTCATACTCTCTTGTATTAAGTTTACTTATATGACTTCCCGTTGTTCTTACTGGGTTTAAGCCCTGGGATTTATTTTCATTCTCCTCTTTGTTATCTGGTCTCCTTGGGGTAGATCTGTCCTCAAAATCAGAAATAATGAAATGGATCACACTTCTCAGAGCTGAACAGTTGTTTCCTTGAGAGTATTCTCTCTCCTCAAAGCAAAGGCGTGAGCCATGATGAGTTTTTAAAAAAAGAACAGAATTCTTTATAAAAACCAGGCATGCTCAATTCAATAAAATAAAGAACAAATTAGAAGTGGTAAGCTTTTTATGTGAATATAGCTTACAACTCTATATCGAATACTATAGCAACATGCAAATAGATATGGTTTCTTTCTCCTTACTCTTAAGCTCAGATGCTCAAAACAGCTATTTTTATATATCCTAGTAATAAGATTGTGGGGCATTATCAAAAGGCAGCTTAAGTGTGGAGGATTAGACCTCAAGAAAGTACCTGGAACTTTCTGCTGGTTGGTAAATAGGAACAATGTGGTAAGTGTTGGGGGGGACAGTTGGGCAGGGATGCGGGATGATAACTTACTAGGGTCCTGAAGTCTAAACCATGGACAGTGCAAATCCCACGTGGATATTTTTAGCGGGTCTGTCCTTGCTGGAGGGACTGACCATTTTTTCCTCATTGGTCTTTGGCAGACTAGTAATAGAGGGGCATGAATTAGGCTATAATCAGTATACGATTAAGGGTGAGAAGAAGAAGCGTTGCTTTTGGCACTGCAAGCTACTACCCGAGGCAAATTTTACTCTTATTTCCTCTTGATGGTACAAAGATTCCTGGAGAGAAAAGCATAAAGATTAGGCCACACCAGACACTTTTAGATAGGTTAAATTATCAAGATAAGTAATCTGCATTTTGTTGTAGTTTTAAAAATTTTGATAAAATCTTGAATTTCTCTTTATTTAAATTTGAATGTATATTGTGTGTATAATGGGGACAATGGGTGCTTTGACACTAGGGCTAAACATAATATTTTTCAAACAGAAGTAATATATGTATGGAAATAGATATAAACTTCTGTAAAGGATCCATTCAGAAATAAGGTGAGCCTGACAAGTTTAAGGAACTATTTTTGACTTGAAGAATAAAAACACTAGACAATAGGCTACAAAAGATACTAAAATAAAGTAAAAATAAGGCACAGAAGATGTTCTCTCCTGGAAAAACATAGGCCCTTTGGTAGCATATGCATTGTACCTCACACGGCAAAACTGCAGAAACATTTAGCACTTTCTGAGGAAATTGCACCGTATTTTATATAAATTTTTCCATAAAAGTGCAGTTTGTATCAGTTTTCTTATTCAACAACTACTTGATCATGTGCTTACTATGTATGTGGCCTTGTGCAATGTTTGGGGATTTATTCAAAGAATAATGAAGAGAAGGTTCTGACAGTTTAGTGAGGCAGATGGTCCAGTAAATAAATAAGCACATTACAACTTGATAAGTGCTGTAAGATGGACCTTGAATAGAGCTCTGAGGAAGCACAAAGAGAGGGACCTCATGTGACCTTGAAGGAAAGACTTAACCCAGGAAATGACTGGAGCTGGGTCCTGAGTGGTAGTTTACGAAATAAAGAAGAGGTGGGAATACATAGTGAGGACAGACCTCATAATATTTTTCCTATTTCAGAAATGTGCAATTTTATAAAATATTGAATTTAGCATGTGAAGGCAGTGTTATTCAGTGTTAGATGGGGAATTCTCTGTAAGCAAAGGCTGAACCTCTCACAGTGAATTTATGAGGCGGCTAAAGGTAAGGGGGAGGGGGTATAGGGAAGAGCAGAAGGGATTGATCCCCGTAAGCCATGCGTTTGTGGAACTCTTTATTGCAGAGGGTTTCCTTACAAATTCTTATTTGATCCTCACCCTAGCCCTGTGAACTAAGAAAGGCAGGTGCAGGGTATTATTTCCCCCATTTCATGGTTGAGAAAACTGAGACATGAAGAGATTAGGTAACTTGCCTAAGGTCAAGTCAAACAATTGCTTCCTGATAGACTGAGACTAGGGCACAAATCTCTCAAGCCCTCGGTGGAGCTCAGCTCTACTAGACCACACTGCCTCCAGGCAAATACACACACTTGGCTTTCCTTTTGTTTCAATACAAATTTTCTGGAAAATCTCGAGGAAAGCTATGTATTCTCTTTCCCCAAAGAAACACGCACACGCGCGTGCGCTCAACACACACACACACACACACGATTTTGCGTGTATTGTCAGGGAAGTCATAGAATCCATCCATATTTCACAAAAGCCTATCCTGGACAACAAAACCCTACATTCTATAATTGTGAGTGAGGATTTAAAGGAGAAGAACATCTCTCGTTGCACAAGCGGACTCTATGACAGTGCAAAATCATTTCAGTATCAGCCCAGGCCCCCACCCTGGTGCAAATCCCAGTGAGATAGTTCAGTTGCTGCTATTAGAGTCCTTCCTCACTGCCTGTACCGGGGCTCATCATCAAGATCTGGGACCTGTGCAATACTCTTCATCTTGTATTCTGACTTTCAAACATCAGGAATCTAGATGCCATAGAAATGGAGTTCTCTGTTAAAATAATATCTAGTGAAACAGAATATTTTGTTCTAAAAATTGAAATTTATGTATTACTGCATTGGTAAGTAAGCCTAAGATTCATTCCAATACACACCCACATTATATTTCTAGACTAAAGTTAAAAGCATCATCAGTTTTTAGATTCTAATTTATTAGGAATCCTTTCTACTTTTAAAATTTGGTAAAAAAGTACTCCACAGAGTTTAACCAAGTGAATATTATGGAGGCGTTTAGTGTTTTAAAAGTATGAAAGTGAAGTTAACCAGCAAATTCCATTCCCTTGACCTGAACTGTTTTGCCAGTGCTAGCACAAGGGATTCCAAAGAGCTGTGACTACATACCTAGAAGTGTTCAAAACTTAATTTTGACTTGTGAAAACAAAAACACAATCAGCATCAGTTGGGAGAAAGAGCAGCCTTCTCACAGGAGAGGAAGTTTTCTTCAGCCAAGGGAACTCAGAAAGCTGAATCCTGAGGTCCCTAAGATCCCTGTGCTGGCTGTGTTCTTTAAGATTCACATTCAGAGGGAACTGGAATCCCAGTATTTTCACTTCCCTTTGCCAATAAGAATTTCTGATTTTCCCCACTTTTTTCCCCCCCCATTTTCATTCTCCCTTTGAAAACTTCCTGTAACACAGAGTTCTCCCTGAATTTTCTGTTCATCTAAAAACAGAAATGTTACTTAGCATGTGAAAGGGAAAATAATCTACATGTTTTAATTTCATGATATTACTTTCACCTATAGACTGTGAACCTTTGAACTTCTTATTATGTCATCAAATTGAACTTCTGAACTTTTTCTGAGCGCCTATAAACCTGAAAGTGAAAGCTGCATGAAATTGTTTTCCGAGGCCTCCCTCAGTGTCTGTACAGTGGTGGTGTGCTCTCAATTAAAGAGCAAAAGTGCAACGGCATGAAAATGTCCTGTAAAACGAACAGTTCTAAAAGTGTTTTCTGGGGCTTTTGGTCAGATACCTATCTTTTCTTTAGCCTCATTTTTCTATCTGTACAACTTAGGATATAATCTATCCCTTTCTAATTCAGCAGAACACATTTGGGAATTACACAAATTGATTCAAAATGAAATCCATAAAGGGCTTTGCACTCCTCAGAGATCTCCATGCAAATGCAATTATCTCATGGTTTGCTACAGGCACCCACCATGTGTCCAGTGTCACCAGCCTGACTGCATGCTATGGAGAGTTGTATGGCATTT
The DNA here is from genome assembly GCF_949987535.1 of Balaenoptera acutorostrata. Classification (NCBI taxonomy): domain Eukaryota; kingdom Metazoa; phylum Chordata; class Mammalia; order Artiodactyla; family Balaenopteridae; genus Balaenoptera; species Balaenoptera acutorostrata. The sequence goes on along the minus strand of NC_080065.1, from coordinate 43,310,245 downwards.
ATAATGGCCTGTTGAAGTGAGCGTGCATTTGACATCTTTCAAATTCTTGCTTAAGTCCTGGTTCACAGAGACTCAGAGGGTCATGAACAGTTTTATTCACACTTCTTTATATTTCCATCTTCACAGTAAAGTGCTCCTCGCCCTGAGGTTGACCTTTAACTTCAAAGCTAAAATCATTATGTAACTCAAAACATCTAAACTGATATTGCAATGAATAGAAATAAAAGTCTTTAATTACCCTGGGAACATTTGGAAGCAGCCTTATTTAAGGAATACACACATATACACACACACATACACACACCCCCATACCCATGTGTGGGTATGTATTTGTGTATATATATTTAATAAATGAAATGAGTTAAATATATACTAGCGCTATATAGAGAAAGGATTGTGGGGAAGTAAGAGTATAGCATGGAAGCCAGTTACATAAATTGCTTTCTACATTGGAGTTTAATTATCAAATGATGTTCTAAATAAAGGGAAGGTAAAATAAGTCTACCAATATGATTAGACGCTCATGAGCAGATGTTAATATACTTCTTTGTACTATTAAGGTACTTATGAGAGGTCTAGACATATTGATTGTGGTGGATTTCTTGAACCGAACATAATATTGAACACACATCTAGGCACAGAATAATTAATTGTTCTTCTACAAGTAATTAAGTCTTTGGCCCAGTCGTACCAAATCAGATAAATATTGAATTGGAAAGGGCAAAAATAATCATTTTGCTTAGAATTTACTAGTGACCATATAAATGCTTCATGATTGAAGAGTCTGAAGATTCACTTTAAATTCAGCCACTATCTTCAATGAATAACAAATGTCTGTTGAGTGTTGACTATTTGTTAGTGTGGTTCTAAGGCTGGATGTACAGTGGTTACAAAGCAGGCAAAATCCTACCATCACAGCGCTTACATTCTTGTCTGTTCATGCTGATCTGGGAATTAATGCATGGCAAAATGCGCTGAAAGTAGTAAATGCTAGAGATATATTACATAAAGATATATCATTACATTCCTGAAGTGTCACTATCATTAATTTTACATCATAAAACTGAATTGACCAAGTTATTTATTTATCACTATATATCATAAGATATAAGAACAAGAATATAGCCCTTTCTACTCAACTCTGGTATGACAACCTCAAAACTTCTTAGGTGTTCATTAAGAAATAGATCAGGATACTCGAGAGAAGTAGTAAGATTAATTTAATACTGTAGTGTGGTAGTTTTTATTGAACAGCACTTGTCCAACTCAAGGTCAACAAGTGATATTTCTCAGTGATTGTTTTCCTTTCTTCTTGTGAAAATAGACCAATACTTGTGTTACTATCATGAAACTTCACAAATGAATAGAAAATGAAGTAAAGTATATTATTTAATGCTAGTTTTCTCTGTTTAATAACTTTCAATTTCAAATGAGTCACTTACTTTCATGACTGATTTGAATTTCAAGACTATCAGGCCAATTAAGGGGACAGAGTATTACTATGGACACAGACAACTAATGTCTGCCCTCAAATATCACATTAGCTTTCCACTATGCAGCCTGTCCTACTAGCTAGAAATGACCCCATTGCTATTGTTTCAATGGGTTAAATGGCATGGGTAATTACATTTTTTTCTTCTAGGAAGAGAAAAAGATAAAACTACAAAATATAGATCATTTTGGAGATCAGGAAGAATCGCTAGATCTTGGTTAGAACTCACAAATTCAAAGGCTTACAAAGGTTAGGCAGGTAATATCAATGAGAGGAGTAGGATGGAAGTTAAGAGATAAAGTGAATGATGCTAGACCTCAGTGTCCAGGGCACTAGGGAGAAGGGGAGATGTGGTGAGCCTGCATCCCATCTGAGGCATCCCATTTCAGGCAGCTTCACATGACTATTGCCATGTGGGAAAGCTAGCCTGATGCTGAAAAATTTTGGAGTTTTCAAAAATACCCAGAATTTATGGTTTTTGTGTATAGTATCTTGGATTTAATTGTTAGGCCAAACAGAGAACATCTTTGGCTACTATTTAGTAACTTCTGGTCTAAAAGATAATTCCCCCTGAAGAGTTTCCTCTGGCCTTTCCCTTTATCAAGTTAATAGATAGGGAGGGGTTCTTTTTGAAATAACCTAAGGCAATGAGCCTGGAACTAGTATACTTCAAAGAATGAATATAGATAGCCATAGTCTGGAAGAGGGAGATGGGGAATAACAAAGGTACCACTTTGAGGGAGCAGACAAGTATAGGCAACAAAGGAAGGATTTAGGGAGCAAAGAAACAGCAAAGGGATACTAAGTTAAGGAAGTCAGATACTGGCTAAAGAGTGCTCTGAAAAGGATCCAGAGAGAGAAAGAAAGATGGTGCTGTGGGAAGTGCAAGAAAAAACCATTTTTCTTGCTTCACAGTTTTGCCTGGGGCTGTCTGTGAGCCTGTTGGTGTGAAAGTAAGAACAGAATTTTGGTCTCCAAAGAGAATCCCTTGGCCCAGAAGCAAAAATGATTACAGTAATGACATCCAATAATTCTACACATGGAAGGCCTTTAAAGATTGCAGGTAAAGGTTAGAGAGGTTTTTTTTTTTAACTCTAGGTTTTTTATTTTTAAATAATAATTTAATAACACAGTTTGTAAGCCCAGGAATGACAAGACTTTAGTCATCATTGGACAAAATCATGCTGAATGTAAACACTATCTATTTTCCTCCATGTTTTTGTATTTGTATGCAGCGTTTGTCAGCGTGGCAGCCATGGACAATGATAAAGTGCATTTTTCTGCTTGGGTGGTTAGCCCTTTCATTTTTACAAGTGACAAAATAAAAATCTGTTGAAGAGTGAACATGCTGCTTTCACTGTGTCATCTCAGCCCTGCGGGTCATTTTATTATAAAAATGTAAAAATCCAGTCAATTTTATTTAATCAGCTGAAAAGGAAAAGTGTTTCCAGGTCATTAATCAAGTGCTCCTTCTCTGTGGGACTTGTCTCTTCAGAAACTACCATATGAATCATTAATAAAGCTGGAAAGATTTTTTTGCCAGCAGGTTTTTGAGAAACCTAGATGTTATTAATATAACAGAAGTAAAGTAATTTTAGGTCAACAAATAAAGCCTTCATAGCTATTGCCTCTAGAAATGCACCTATGTTATTAAAAGCAGCTAATTCTTTACTTTCTAAACATTTAATTGTTGGAAATGTTGGTAAATGATCAGCTGTTAGATTGTATGTGATTATATATTCCATAATTACACATTTTCCTGAATGTTACCTAAACTTATATTTATAGTAAACTTTTATTATGTGAATTGATCAAAACATAATGAGACAGTAAGAAGAGATAATTACTACTGTATCTATAATAGTAATAATGATAGTAATTAAACACAGCAAACTGCATTCACATAATGTCAAGATTGTGCTTAAACCCATAAAAGCAAGTCGTGAAATAGAAGCTTGAAATTCCCTCCTGGAAGAATTTTGCTGCTTATGTTGATACTGTTCACAGGGCTTTATTTTTAAAAGTTGGTCTTGATATGCATGAAGAACTTTGTAGTATTTGGTCAGCAGTTATCACTCATATTAGAGGTCTCTTCTGATTAAACCCATCCTTTTTTTGGAATCATACTTAGAATGAAGCCAAATAAGAAAGTCAACAGACAAGGGAGAAGTGAGAGGAGTCATATTTCTGAAAGACTATGAATCACAACTCTAGGAAGTCAAGAATAAGGAACATTAACAAATATCCAACGGCATTAAATAATCCTATAATCTTTCAATTTATAAATTACTTTTGTGGATTAAACACATCCCAAGCACCATATTCTCTGTTTTTTCTCATTGTCAATTATCTTAGTCCGTTCAGCCTAGACTAGGTGGCTTATAAACAACAGGAATTTATTTCGCACAGCTTTGGGGACTTGGAAGTCCAAGATCAAGGCACTGGTAGATTTGGTGGGGTCTGGTGAGAACCCACTTCCTGATTCATAGGCAGACATCTTTTCACTGTGTCCTCACATAGCAGAAGGGGACAAAGGAGCTCTCTGGATGTCTCTTCTATAAAGGCACTAATCCCATTCATGAGGACTCCACCCTCATAACCTAATCACCTCCCAAAGGTCCCACCTCCAAATTCCATCATATTGGGGATGAGGTTTCAACATATGAATTTTGGAGGGACACAAGCATTCAGTCTATAGCATCAATGTAACACAATCACTCTAGAATTCATAAAAAATCTGCTTCTGTTTTGGATGTCCTCACCATTAGGTGACTTGTACTTTATATCAATTTATTGTGTTAATATTTAAGATGGAAATTTATTTACTCATTCTCAAACTCCCAGAGATTTCCCCCCAAAATCTGTTATGGTGACTCATTTGTCCTATGTCTATGATTATGATTCAATATTTAATAAATATGCTCTTTATCCATATATAATCTTGTGCCAAACATATGAAGCTCCTCTTTTCCATTCTAAGATCAGGTCTGATGATTGTTTACATCACATATGAACTTGTTATTCAAAAAAATCACTAGACATACAAACATATACTTAAAACATATACATACACACTTCCTTAAGTATCATTTGAGTCATTAGTCAGCAGTGCATAACCTCAGATGCACCTTTGAGGAAATTTAAACATTCAAAACAAATCTCTTAGCAATTTTTGTAACAACACAAGCACATTAACAAAAAGAGCATAGCTTTGTTTGGCACACATTGAAAGAAATTTTCTTTTCTGGTAAAGTTACGTTCTTGATCTAAAAAGCAAAAAAGATTTATATTTACTATTTTTATATCATTGAACAATTTGTAGGTCACCAAAACCAAATCACAGCAAACCATATATAAATAAAAGTGAATATCCAAAATTATCTTATAAAACATGTAATGTTAGATTTATGTCATAGCAGCATATGGGAGAGAAATACCCCAGCCAATCTTGAAGAGAAGGGTTTGGGGTCAATCAAGCAGTCCTGACTGAATGAAGTTATGATTGAGCTGAGTCTTAAAGGACCCTAAGAGTTTGCTAGGAAAAATGTGGAGAGAAGTGGGAGAAGTAAACCTGTTTTAGACATAGGAGATAACATATTCAAAGGTCAAAAGTTTGAAAAGTGTGTAGCAGAGGGTTCAAGTGATGATCAAATGAAATGGTATGTGAGAGAGTACTTGTCAGATATGGTGGTACACGTATGAAGGCACTGCCATTATTATCCCCATTTTCAATTATCTGAATCTTTCAGGGACTTAGGGTTAGGGAAGAAAATGTAAACTCCACGAGGACAGGTATCTATGTTCATTTATGTATCTCAAATACATGAAACACTGTCTGGCATCAGGTACCTGTTATACAATTTGTTGAACGAATGAAGGAAATAAAATAAATATATGGGATAGGAGAAGGAGAGTAAGAGATAAACCTAGAATCATAAGCAGGGACCAGAGTACAAATGTAATAACCACTATGATAATGTGTTTGGATTTAATTGTGAAAATTATGAGTTCATATTGAAAAATTTCAAAGTATAAAAAATATGTTATTAGATTTTTATTTTAGAAAGCTCATCTTGATAATTATGTAGGAAATGGAATAGAGAAGGGTTTGGTAACCAAAGTACATTAGGATTATAAATATTACCTGCTAGAGAGCTGGAATCTAGGTTTCCTTAAAAACAAGCAACTGTTATATCAAACTAGTGAATATAACATAAAAGAAGCAGACTCACAGATATAGAGAACAAACTAGCGGTTACCAGTGTGGAGAGAGAGGGGAGGGGCAAATAGGGGTGGGGTAGTGGGAGGTACAAACTATTGGGTGTAAGATGGGCTCAAGGATGTATTGTACAACACAGGGAATACAGCCAATATTTTGTAATAACTGTAAATGGAAAGTAACCTCTAAGAATTTTATAAAAATTTAAAAAATTTAAAAATACAATGAGACATTATCAACTTTGAGGAAAAAAAAACAAACAGCTGCATAAGCAATTAAGCTAAAAGTAATAGAAAGAAAAACCAGAATCTAGGCAAAGATTGCATCTATTTGCATGTACTGTGTTCTCTTGGTCTCACAATTTTTTTTTTTAAACTCTAGGCTAATGGGATAGTGATTATGTTCATGATTCTATTTCTTCTTGCCTATGAATTTTACATTATGATAAATGAGAAATTGTTTAAGGGAGGTTTCATTTGCTAAACATTTTCATAGTTGCTTATTTACATGCCACTAATTATTGATTCAATAAACTAAACTGAACTAATTACCCATAACAAAGGTTGCATGAACTATTAGTCATCTACTGAGCTATTTTGTCTTCTGTTTCCCAATATATTCATTTTGCATCATTTTTGTATTTTCCCATCTATTCATGTAATGGAGTTTTAAATTACATTTATTGTTTATAATCACACATAATATACATTATCATAGACAAAACATAATCTCTTTCCCAAATTTTATGTACTTCCTTCTAGAATCAACAAATCTACAATTTACCATGACATTTGAACAATATCAGTAGATAGACATATATGTACTCTTTGCATTCGTTTTGTACTAGTTTTTATATAAGCAGTATTCTAAACTCTTGTATTCAGTATGGTTTAAAAGAGCATTGAACCATGATTTTAATATCTCTGAATTTGACACAGTTGACTAGCCTCTCCCAGCTCTAGTTTACTCATTTGAAAAATAAGGTTAACACTTGAATGGGCTGAAATTTTTTGATGGAATTAGATATTAAATGGCAGACACATAAGCAAGAGACTTGGAAGCTCAAACCTGTTCTATAAGGACCTAGAATGAACATATCATTGCCTTAATCAAAAATGACAAACAGCAACTTTAATCAGCTGAAAAAGTAAATTATGTAGGTAGCCCTCTGGTCAATGTTTTTGGGAAAGTTTGTTCATTGGTGCTTATGATAAAAGATGAAATTCTGGGTACCCTGAGAAAAAATGTCAGAAATGTGTTACCTGCATTATCCACTATGTATTTGCGTAGAGGTTTATTCATAATGTTGACATTTTAATTTATTCTTACCATGTTTTGTTCATCACTTAAATAAGCGGTTGTTAGTTAATGATACTAGTATTAATAATGCCATTTTTTTTTTTTTTTTTTTTTAAAGGATTTTCTTATTTATTTATTTATTTATTTTTGGCTGTGTTGGGTCTTCGGTTCGTGCGAGGGCTTTCTCCAGTTGCGGCAAGCGGGGGCCACTCTTCATCGCGGTGCGGGGACCGCCCTTCATCGCGGTGCGCGGGCCTTTCTCTATCGCGGCCCCTCCCGTCGCGGGGCACAGGCTCCAGACGCGCAGGCTCAGCAATTGTGGCTCACGGGCCCAGCTGCTCCGTGGCATGTGGGATCTTCCCAGACCAGGGCTCGAACCCGTGTCCCCTGCATTAGCAGGCAGATTCTCAACCACTGCGCCACCAGGGAAGCCCAATAATGCCATTTTTTAAACATGGCTTTTCTATTTCTGAAAAGTGATGTGCAGTCATTGTTTCATTTGATACAAACAATATTACTCAACATTTAGTATTATTAGTCTTCCTCTCTACAGACAAGTTGCTTAGAAAGAGTATTAATTGTTAAGTTCCCTCTATGGTAAAAGATTTTTTTTTTAAATAAATGTATTTATTTTATTTTATTTTTGGCTGCATTGGGCCTTCGTTGCTGCACGTGGGCTTTTCTCTGGTTTCGGCGAGCGGGGGCTACTCTTCGTGTGGTGCACAGGCTTCTCATTGTGGTGGCTTCTCTTGTGGGGAGCATGGGTTCTAGGCGCATGGGCTTCAGTAGTTGTGGCACACAGGCTCAGTAGCTGTGGCTCACGGGCTCTAGAGCACAGGCTCAGTAGTTGTGGCTCACGGGCTTAGTTGCTCCGCGGCATGTGGGATCTTCCCGGACCAGGGCTCGAACCCGTGTCTCCTGCATTGGCAGGCGGATTCTTAACCACTGTGCCACCAGGGAAGCCCTGTTTTTTTTTTTTAAATTTTTTTTATTTTTAATATTTTTATGGCCGTGCTGCACAGCATGTGGGATCTTAGTTCCCCAACCAGGGATCAAACCCGCGCCCTTTGCATTGGAAGTACAGAGTCTTAACCACTGGACCACCAGGGAAGTCCCTAAAGGAGGTATTTGAACCAGCTATTTTCATTCCCCAATCTGTATTCTTCCTGCTAATCATCTTAATCCATGAATTGAAAGAAAAATGTTAAATTCTGGATTCTCTGGTAATAGTCTGAGCCTCTGTGAAGGTGTGGAAGAAACAGTTATTTGTCCCCTGATGTTTATTCTCTTCTGTTTTATTGTCCATAAATCTCCAGATTTTAGACCAGGAACATGGTCAACTGGAAAAAAAAAAAGACTCATTTTCAAGTTTTCTTTATGATTAGGTGTGGCTAAATTCTGGTCAATGGAATATAAGTCATATAGCCTTTAAAGGGGGCACATGCCCTCTTTCTCTCTTTTTTTCTTTCTCTTTGTTGGCTGGAATGTGGACATGTTACCTGGAGCTCAAGCAGCCATTTTAAACCATAAGATTTAAACTATAAATTGAACAGGGCACAGCAGCAATATAGAAATAATCTGGGTCCATGATAACTATGGAGTTGTCTTACTACTTTGGAACTGGTAACTTCTGGGCAGTTGGAAGAGAAACTTCCATGTTGTCAAAACAAAAGCAAAAGCAAAAAATTGTTTAATTTATTATGTTGAATTTTATCACGTCTTCATGGCCTTCAAGCAAAGATTAAAAGACTTGCTTTTTATTTTTTTATTATTCCAATTTTATTTTCTTTTATTTTCCATTATGGTTTATTACAGGATATTAAATATAGTTCCCTGTGTTATACATCCTACAAGTAGGATCTTGTTGTTTATCTATTTTATATATAGTAGTTTGTATCTGCTAATCCCAAACTCCTAATTTATCCCTCCCTTCCACCTTCCCCCTTTGGTAACCATTAGTTTGTTTTCTATGTCTGTGAGTCTGTTTCTGTTTCATAGATAAGTTCATTTGTGTCATATTTTAGATTCCACATATAAGTGATATCATATGGTATTTGTCTTTCTCTTTCTGACTTACTTCCCTTAGTATGATAATCTCTAGGTCCACCCATGTTGCTGCAAATGTCATCATTTCATTCTTTTTTATGTCTGAGTAGTATTCCATTGTAAGATGTACCATATCTTTATCCATTCATCTGTTGATGGACATTTAGGTTGCTTCCATGTCTTGGCTATTGTGAATAATGCTGCTATGACCATTGGGGTGCATGTATCTTTTCGAATTAGAGTTTTGTCTGGGTATATGCCTAGGAGTTGGATAGCTGGATCATATGGCAACTCTATTTTTAGTTTTTTAAAGAACCTCCATACTGTTTTCCATAGTGGCTGCACAAATTTACATTCCAACCAACAGTGTAGGAGGGTCCCCTTTTCTCCACACTCTCCAACATCTGTTATTTGTAGACTTTTTAATGATGGCTACCCACCGGTGTGAGGTGTTACCTCATTGTAGTTCCAATTTGTATTTCTCTAATAATTAACAATGCTGAGCATCTTTTCATGTGCTCATCTGTATGTCTTCTTTAGAGAAATGTCTATTTAGTTCTTCTGTCTGTGTTCTGATTGGGTTGTTCGTTTTTTTGTTATTGATTTGTATGTGCTGTTTGTATATTTTAGAAATAAAGTCCTTGTAGGTCGCCTGGTTTGCAAATACTTTCTCCCATTCTGTCAGTTGTCTTTTCATTTTGTTTATGGTTTCCTTTGCTGTACAAAAGCTTATCAGTTTGGTTAAGCCCCATTTGTTTATTTTTGCTTTTATTTCTATTGCCTTGGGAGACTGACCTAAGAAAACGTTGGTATGATTTATGTTAGAGAATGTTTTGCCTATGTTCTCTTCTAGGATTTTATGCTGTCATATCTTATATTTAAGTCTTTAAGCCATTTTGAGTTTATTTTGTGTATGCTGTGAGGGTGTGTTCTAACTTTATTGATTTACATGAGGCTGTCCAACTTTCCCAACACCACTTGCTGAAGAGACTGTCCTTTCTCTATTGTATATTCTTTGTTGAAGTTTAATGGACCGTAGGTATGTGGGTTTATTTCTGGGTTCTCTATTCTGTTCCATTGATCCATATGTCTGTTTTGTGTCAATACCATGTTGTTTTGATTACTGTAGCTTTGTAGTATTGTCTGAAATCTGGG